>NC_040239.1:2386261-3076261 GCF_001444195.1 Xiphophorus couchianus
AGACTTAATGTTCATTTTACGATTATTTATAAGTGATTGCTGTGGTACGAGGAGAAAACTATAAATTTATCGCTGCACCTGACTTTACTGCAGGGTTCCCATCCTGCATGTTTCAGGTCTCTCCCTGCTGGTAGTAACAACCTTTTCAGCAGGTCAGTGTTCTTTAGGCCTTCTAACGAGCCATCATTGGATCCAGGTGCGTTAAGTGTACAAAAAGAGTAAAAAGGATCATTTTCTGGCTTTATCAACAACCCAGCCGTAATAATAGTAGGTGAAGATTGAACACCTGACTCTGTAGTATTTCAGCTTTTACGTTTCTGATGATCCAAACATTCCTTCCAACTTCCACTCCAGACAGTTTTTCAATCTTTTCTTTTCCTCCTTTGACCTTCAGGTAATGTTCAAGGTGAGACAGGCCAGAGCTACTCCTCCTCCTCTGCCTCGCCGGGCCCGGATCCGCCGCACCAGCTCCCGCCGCTCGGGCTACGCCTTCTCCCACGCGCAGGGCTACGGCGACCTGGTGACGTCAGGCCGTTTCCTGAGGCGTCCCGCCTTGCCGCGGGCGTCGGGTTTCCCCCAGGTGGGCCGCGCCGCCACGGGGTTCAGCCCCATGGGCCGGTCGGCAAGCTACAGCCCGTCGGGCCGTCCCCAGAACCTGAAGGTGCCGGACGTGGAGGTGACCTCGCTCCAGATGTACAGGACATTCAACGACGCTGCCCCATGAGAGAAGGAAGCTAATTAAACTTCTGGAGGGAAACAGAAACTCTGAGGCTTTTGTGGGAATTTTTTCGCTGACAGTTTCATTTAAAGGAACGACAGATCTCATTTCTGAGAGGTAAACGGTTTACTGGCGTCAGATGTTTAAGTTTGAACCTGAAGGAACCAGCAGATGGGACGCTAACTGACGGAACTACTTGATAACAGACACAGAAACAGATCGCTGAGCTTCCAGGCAGCAACAAGCAGAGGATGGAAGTGATTTAACATGTTGGGAAACACAGAGTGTCATCATGTTTACAGACTGCCCAGACCTTCGTAATCCTGGGAGTCCAGAGGCAACGCAGAGCTTCGTAAAGAGGGAACAACCGGCAAAGACACGCTGCTGTCAGTACTTTACTCTTGTTTTTCTCTTCATTTGTGCTTCTTTTAGCAGGTTAGGATAGATCAATGGCCTATACAAAACATGTTCATTACATTTTTAACATAAAATCATTTTCCATAATGAGATTTCTTGTCAGAATGAGCTGCTTTAGGACCTCTTGTCACTTTAAATCCAAATAAGCTGCTGCTGGCCACGCCCCCCAATTCAACGTTTACACTCACATGTAAAAATGGCTGCAGACACATGCACGATTATACAACCGTACATCTTTGAAAAGCAGAAGTGGAGCCTTCTGCACAATCAACCAAAATGCAGGAATTGGTTTCTGGATGCTTAATCAACAAGTAAACACTTGTCTTTTCCATCAGCCATTGTACAGCAATAAAACCAGCTGTGTGGAGCTCCACTTTGGTTGCTAAGTAACGGCACAGTGTGACTCAACAATATGAAAGGTTTTGAAACGAGTCGTTTTCCAGACACAAAAAAACAACGTATTGCCTAAAAACGTCTTTTTAAGCCTGTAGGCTGTTTTAGAAGCAGTAGAGACTAAATTTAAGAACAAAGACATGGAAAAATGTGAATTTTGTTTGATAGGTTCCCTTTAACTGCCTCCTTCTTTTTCTTCTTGTGTGTAATAACAGCCCACCATTCAGTCCAGCTGTCGTGAGAGATAACAGCATGTTTAAAACATAAAAGTTATTCTCCTGCTCCTCTTTTTCTGTGGTATTTTGGTTCTTTTGGGGGATTTGTTAAACATGTTTGGATTTGAGTAGAATGTTTTTAAAATTATTTTCATTGTTCAAATAAATTCAAGGGACTTGATCAGTTCTTAAGGTGTTTATAAGCTGTAGCTAGTTGGCTATAGAACAACATATCAGCCATTAATCCTGAAAAGTCTCTGTGTGAATTATAATTATGTACAAATAGCACATGCAGCCGTTCTAAACAAACATCGTATTTTCAGTTATTCAGGACGTGTTAAAAAATAATGTGATCTAACTTGAAGTGTGCAAAAACGTTCAACAGTTTCCTATCTGTCGTTATTTCTAAAACAAAGATGAAGCAAGAGTGGAAAAGATTAAATAGTTTTTTATAAAATAACTAAGTACACCCTACAGCAGTGGTTTCCAGCCTGGGACCCCCTTATTATCCACCTCATTAGTTTTTGCTGCTCCTCTTTAAATCTCTATTTTCAAGGTTAGAATACCAAGCAGAAATGTTTTACCTTTTTATTCCCCATAATTCTATGTGTGATTTATTTATTATTCAAAACTGTAAAGGTTTTTAATTAACAAATGGATTAATCAAAATTCCCCAAATATTGGTTTTGTCGTTACAGAAATTAAACATTTTCCCTGCAGATGTTCATTAAAACTCAATATTGACTCTATTATTGTTGAAATCTGCCAGAAGGATTTTATTTTCTGGTTTTACTTCTTTATTTAATTTCTCCATTTGTGGATTTGATATTCTTCCGTTTTAAAGTGTGCCTTGTTACATATTGATCAGTAATATTTTTGCACTGCAGCTCTAAGGAAGCATTTCTGTGGTTTTGTGGTTTTGAGTTCATCCATTTTGGTGGTTTCTGTCCAACTGTAGACACACTACAAACACGACCGTCCAGCTTTGACCTGCTCAGAGACGCTTCCTGGTCAGTTCGTCGTCTGCCTGGTTGTTGGTGCTTTCAAAGTTAGAGGTGACCATACCAAAAAATAAAGAATGCTGAAATTATCGTTATGAACTTTATATTGTCAGAAAACTTTTCATCTTCTGATCAGAAATCATGTGAAGTCGTTTGTTTTTTCTCTTTATTTTGCAGCTGGATACTTTAACCAGTCACTTAAAATGCTGTTTAACTTGATCTGCACACCTTTGAATGCAAACCTTGAAATTAAAACAACATGGAGATGATAATAATATGTTAGTTTGGTCAAAACAGGGATGATTTCTGTCAATGAATAAATCTTAAGTAAATATTTTATACTATATATTTTAATATTTTAGTATTTACACAAATATTTAACAGAAAATTGTATATACATTTTTTAAATTGGTTAAAAGAAAGTGTTTTTGCTTGTTTGTTTTTTGAAGTTTTAATTTTTGTTTTTGCCCCAAATCCAGATGAATATGTAAATTTTGTCCCTGGTGATGAACCAAAGAAATGTAAAGCTTACATGTTGTAGATGACTGTTTATGGTTATTTGATGCTGGAAATCAAAGTTGAACTTGGATCTGTTTTTATTTTAAATTCAAACAAGTCTAAAGGAAAAAGTTTTGTTGCGTTTTCTTGGTGTTTTCAGAAAAGATGGCATTATTCTTGTACAACAGAACCTTTTCTGGATGCTGATAATTTGACATTTTGCACAGCAGCTAAAAGGTGCAATAATTCCTGTATGCTTTTCATTTTAAAGAATGAATATATATATGGATAATGTCACATTGCCTTAAACTGTGGCAAAATGTCTTCTGAGTGCCTTTCTGCAGCGGGAACTTTATGTTTTCTGCTGTGCTGCTTAGCTGCATCGTTGCTATGGTGATAGGATATATGATCACTTCCTCTGATTTACCACACTGCACTTCTGATTAATGTTTTGTATCTTTTTATACACTTCAGATGTTTTATTTGAAATAAAGATGCCTAAAAGATGAACATTTTCTCCATGACTCAATGAAAAATCTTCTTAGAGCACTTTAAACTGTTTAGTTTTATTTAGGATCATAATAACTCACGTAGAAAACCATTTCTGCATTTTAGATCTGCATGCTGTCAATGTTTTAAAAACATTTTTACATCCTTAAATTTGGGCATTTTGATTAAAAAATATTTCAAAATGTCTTTGAACCATTAATCCTCATGCAGAAAACTGTGAAAGTCATTTTGATTCTGTCACCCTTGGTGAATACAGTGAATAATTGAGGCCGTTATGCATTTTTCTATGCATCTGGATCAGACGTGTTGTTGCAGTACTCCTTCCACCCACTAGATGTCCTCAGTCTCCGCTGCATTCGCTGCGCACCTGTTCCTGCTGCAGCCATGCAAATATATTCTTCTGAACTCTTTATTTTTTGTTTTTACCACATTTTTAAAACGGACCCATGAACTAAACCATGAAGTAATACAGCAGCTTAATGAAAGCCAGGTATAAAATAAATTAAATAAAGCTTACCGTAATCTGCGATGAAATAAAACACATGTACTTCCACAGGTAGGATGTAGTTATAAGAAATCTGCTGAGTAAGCAGTATGTGACGTAGCATCGATGTGCGCTTTACCACCAGGTAGGACGGATTTAAGGGTAGCACAGATAAACAAAACACCGGCCCTCCACCTTTATCACCCCTGCTTTACTGTACTTCTAGCTCGCTGTTACTGTCTCTTACTCTGCAGTTGTGGAGTCACAATGTCTGGGATCATGAGCGCCCCCTGCCATGAGGCCAGAGAACTGCCTGCCTCTCCTCGAATCTGTTCTCTGGTTTCTGATCGCTGCTCAGCACAAGAATCACGTTACACACACAGTTGGTGACAAAACATGCTGTACATTATGTACATAAGCTAAATTATGGAAAATCAGTTCATATATTAAATGTTTTTTAGCCATTTTATTGGCAACGTTCAGACAGGTCTCATTGAATGGCAGTTAGCGAGAGGTTGCGCAATCCCAGGTGAGGCTCAGCTCTCTGCTGCCTCACCAGCTGCGCTTCCGAGCATTTGAATGGAAAAATGCAAAAATTCAGCGATTTTGAAGAAAAAAGAATCAAAATTGGTCAAGCTAAATAAAAAATAAATACTTTACAGTACAAACCACATGGAGAAAATAGCAATCTAAATTATTTTTTCATTATATTTTTCCATTATGACAGGTGAGGCTCTGCCTCACTTGCCTCCCGTGACCGCACCTCACTGGTAACTATGGCAACCAGTGACAGTTTAAAAGCCCACTGACTCTTTCCGTAGCCAGGTTGCGCGCGCATCCGTCCTGTTAATAAAAAATCCATCAGACAAGCCCGCTCTGAATATCAAACGGAACTGTGACATCACAATGTGAAATCACAATATAACTCCAAAGGCAGAATTCTGACATCACCAGCGATGATATAAACTCCTCACACTGATCTACTTTCATCACAGCCGTTTAGCCGCCGTTGTTGATACATTTCTCTTGAGAATTTATTTAGCAGTTTGCAATAAGATTTTCAACATTGTTTGGTGAACATTTCTTTTGGAGATCGACATCAAGCTTAACGTGAAAACTTAACTGAGTATCTAGAGAATTGATTTATCTTGGAACCTGAAACAAGCAAAGGTTACAATGCAGTCCAACCAACTTAGAGTTGAAGAGGTTGAATCCGACAACATTGTTGAAAGGGAGTTCCAGCCACCCACGCCACCCAAGCGCAAGAAGAAGAAGGTGTCGTTTGCAGTCTGGTGGGAGCTGCACGCACCTGAGGAGCTTAAGATTTCTGCTGAAAGTATCGAACAGCAGGACGCTTCACTGGTGGTTGAAAATGAATCGATCACCAAAGCACTAGAGACGGTGGATCAAAAAGGGGACAGACAGCCACCTGAGAGCGAGTCCAATGAGAAGAACCAGGTACCATTTAAAACCTGGTCGGAGGAACACGTCCCCAGTGAACAAGAGATTTCGGCAGGAAATACTGAGAAGCAGAACGATTCACTGGTCAGCGAAGAAGAGTCCACCGCTGGAGTGCAGGAGACAATTGATATAACAGAGAAGGAACAGCCCTCTAAGTCTAAGAAACAGCCACCAACAACGAGGCGCAACAGGAAGAAAATGATACCATTTCAAGTCTGGTTGGAGAAACATGCCCCTGCTGATCTAAGGATTTCAGCTGAAGGTACTGGAATGGAAAACGATTCACTGGTTACCAAACAGGAATCGATCTCCGTACTGCAGGAGACACCAAAGAAGGAACAGCCCTCTACGTCTGGCACTGAAAATGTTAAAAAGCAGGACACTTCTCTGCCTGAAGAAGGTAATCAGGAAGATTCCTTAAAGAAGATTTGCAAAGAGGAACCAGTTGTGTTGATTTCTACAACACAACTGGTCACAGAAAAGAACAACATCTCCAAATTACAGAAGAAAGAGGATCAGAAAGGGCAAAAACAGTTATCAAAGACTAAGCGCATCAAGAAGACGCCGCTGTTATGGAAAACTTTCCCCGAGTCAGACGCTTGCATAGATCTTGCATTTTTTACCGAAAACATTGACATCAATAACGGTCCTCTGCCGGAAAACCAAAGTTATCAGGCAGCTTTGCCCAGCAGCGGAAAGAAGACGTTTTGGAAAATGCTCCCAAAGTCAGACCCTCACATCGACGTAAGTTTTTTTGCTGAGAATATCGAAACCCAAAGTGTTTCAATGGCAGCACAAGAACTTGATGAGGCAGTTTCCTTGAAAAAAGGAAGTTATTCCAAGAACCCTGTGATTCCTTCAACACAGCTGGTCACCAACCAGGAATCCGTCTTCAAACCACAGCAGACACTGGATCAGAAAGGGGAGAAAAGTCCATCTGTGGGTAAGCCCAAGGACAACATCCAAACTCAGAATTTAACTGAGGTTCCTGATAGTCAAACTGCAGAAAATGTTCAAGGAGAAAGTTTAACTGAAATTCAGAATTTGCCCCACTCTTCTGAAAAGGCAACAAGTCGAGCAAACTGTACGTGTCTCGCCAAATTTAAGGAGTCTGAACTGGAATATATCGAAGTACAGAAGTACTTAATGGCACAGCTTGATGAGATGTTCAGTACCAATCAGAAACTAAATGCTAAACTTAAACAGCAGAAAGATCTGATGAGGAAAGGACTCTCAGAGAGAAGACAAGGCAAGAATTCAGTGGTTTCTGTTGAAATTCAGACAGATTCACAAGACCGGCCAGAGCAGAAAACAGTCCATTATTCATCTGCTTCAACACAAACTGAGATGGATGTTCAGGAAACCAGCTATCAGTTAAAACCAGTTCATCAAACGACTTCAACACAAACTGAGATGGATGTTCAGGAAACCAGCTATCAGTTCAAACCAGTTTATCAGACGATTTCAACACAAACTGAGCTCTTTTCATTGCCAAAACAACAGCCCTCTGAAACGCAACTGAATGGGCATCAGGATCTGCAGGCCAAGCTATTCAAGAGATCTCCAGGTAAGAACAGGAAAAAGACATCAATGAAAGCTGTTTCTGAACTGGAGACGCTCAGTAATGAAAAGGTTTCAGGAGAAAACAGTGAACAAGACATTTCAGTACCAGAAACAGTTGGAGATCAGACAGCTACCATCAAAAACGAGAATCATACAAATGAAACAGTGATCACCGAAGAAGAAACCGTCTCTGAAACCCAACAAAATGGAGACCATCAAGACGAGAAGAAGCCATCAAAGAAATCTCAACGTAAGAACAAGAGAAAGTCATCATTGAAAGCTGTCAGTAATGAAAACATTTCTGGAGAAAACAGTGAACATCAAGATGTTTCTACACCAGAAACAGTTGAGGATCAGACAACTACCATCAAAAACGAGAATCACACAAATGAAATGATCATCAGTAAAGTACAGCAAGCGATCGAAGAAGAATCTGTCTCCACAACACAAGAAAATCTGGACCAGGAAGATGAGAAAAAGTCATCGAGGAAACCTAAACGTAAGAACAAGAGAAAGGCAGCGATGAAAGCTGCCTCTGAATTGGAAAACCTCAATACTGAAAACGCTTCTGGAGAAAACGGTGAACATCAAGTAGTTTCTACACCAGAAACAGTTGAGGATCATAAAACCTCTGTTAAAAACGAGATTCGTACAAAAGAAACAGTGATCTCTAAAGAACCGCAGATCACTGAAGAAGAAACGGTCCCTGAAAAACAACAAAATGGAGACCAGGAAGACGAGAAAAAGCCATCAAAGAAAACTAAATGTAAGATCAGGAGAAAGGCAGCAATAAAAGCTGCCTCTGAGCTGGAGACTCTCAATAATGAAATGGCTTCTGGAAAAAACATTGAACAAGAAATTTCAGTGCTGGAAATACTTGGTGTTCAGACAGATACCATCAAAAACGAGAATCATACAAATGAAACAGTCATCAGTAAAGAACAGCAGGCGATCGAAGAAGAATCTGTCTCCACAACACAACAAAATCTGGACCACGAAGATGAGAAAAAGCCATCGAGGAAACCTAAACGTAAGAACAAGAGAAAGTCACCAATGAAAGCTGCCTCTGAACTGGAAAACCTCAACAATGATCAAGTTTCTGGAGAAAACAGTGAACAAATAGCTTCTATACTAGGAACAGTTAGGGATCATGCAGCTTCCATTAAAAACGAGATTCAGACAAAAGAAACAGTGATTTCTAAAGAAGAAACTGTCTCCGCAACACAACAAAATGGAGACCAGCAAGATGAAAAAAAGCCATCGAGGAAACCTAAACGTAAGATCAGGAGAAAGGCAGCAATGAAATCTGCCTCTGAATTGGAAAACCTCAACAATTATCAAGTTTCTGGAGAAAACAGTGAACATCAAGATGTTTCTACACCAGAAACAGTTGAGGATCAGACAGCTACCATCAAAACTGAGAATCACACAAATGAAATGATCATCAGTAAAGTACAGCAGGCGATCGAAGAAGAATCTGTCTCCACAACACAACTAAATCTGGACCAGGAAGATGAGAAAAAGCCATCGAGGAAACCTAAACGTAAGATCAGGAGAAAGGCAGCGATGAAAGCTGCCTCTGAACTGGAAAACCTCAATACTGAAAACGCTTCTGGAGAAAACGGTGAACATCAAGTAGTTTCTGCACCAGAAACAGTTGAGGATCATAAAACCTCTGTTAAAAACGAGATTCGTACAAAAGAAACAGTGATTTCTAAAGAACAGCAGATCTCTGAAGAACAGCAGATCACTAAAGAACCGCAGATCACCGAAGAACAGCAGATCACTGAAGAACAGCAGATCTCTGAAGAACAGCAGATCTCTAAAGAACAGCAGATCTCTGAAGAACAGCAGATCACTGAAGAACAGGAGATCACTGAAGAACAGCAGATTTCTAAAGAACAGCAGATCTCTAAAGAACCGCAGATCACTGAAGAACAGCAGATCACTGAAGAACAGCAGATCTCTAAAGAACCGCAGATCACTGAAGAACAGGAGATCACTGAAGAACAGCAGATCTCTAAAGAACCGCAGATCTCTAAAGAACAGCAGATCACTAAAGAACAGCAGATCACTGAAGAACCGCAGATCACTGAAGAACAGCAGATTTCTAAAGAACAGCAGATCTCTAAAGAACAGCAGATCTCTAAAGAACCGCAGATCTCTAAAGAACCGCAGATCACTGAAGAACAGCAGATCTCTAAAGAACCGCAGATCTCTAAAGAACAGCAGATCTCTGAAGAACAGCAGATCACTAAAGAACAGCAGATCACTGAAGAACAGCAGATCTCTAAAGAACAGCAGATCACTGAAGAACGGCAGATCTCTAAAGAACAGCAGATCACTGAAGAACAGCAGGTCTTTAAAGAACAGCAGATCTCTAAAGAACAGCAGATCACTGAAGAACAGCAGATCACTGAAGAACAGCAGATCTCTGAAGAACAGCAGATCTCTAAAGAACAGCAGATCACTGAAGAACAGCAGGTCTTTAAAGAACAGCAGATCTCTAAAGAACAGCAGATCACTGAAGAACCGCAGGTCTCTAACGAACAGCAGATCACCGAAGAACAGCAGATCACTGAAGAACAGCAGATTTCTAAAGAACAGCAGATCTCTAAAGAACCGCAGATCTCTAAAGAACCGCAGATCACTGAAGAACAGCAGATTTCTAAAGAAGAGCAGATCACTGAAGAACAGCAGGTCTCTAAAGAACCGCAGATCTCTAAAGAACAGCAGATCACCGAAGAACAGCAGATTTCTAAAGAACAGCAGATCACTAAAGAACAGCAGATCTCTAAAGAACCGCAGATCTCTAAAGAACAGCAGATCTCTAAAGAACAGCAGATCTCTAAAGAACCGCAGATCTCTAAAGAACAGCAGATCTCTAAAGAACAGCAGATCTCTAAAGAACAGCAGATCTCTAAAGAACCGCAGATCTCTAAAGAACAGCAGATCTCTAAAGAACAGCAGATCTCTAAAGAACAGCAGATCACCGAAGAACAGCAGATTTCTAAAGAACAGCAGATCACTAAAGAACAGCAGATCTCTAAAGAACCGCAGATCTCTAAAGAACAGCAGATCTCTAAAGAACAGCAGATCTCTAAAGAACAGCAGATCTCTAAAGAACAGCAGGTTCCTGTAGTTTCCACAGAAGGGGAGAGTGATCTAATGGAAAAACTGAGAACATCCCCTCCACAGGTAAACGAAGTAAACGAAGATGTAATCCCCACAACAGCTCAGGAATCAGAGACTCAAGCAGCGGAAGAGTCAGCTGAGCTGATCAATATCTCTGAAGAAGAAGAAGAAGAGAGACCCATGAAAAAGATTTCACTGTGGAAGCGTCTGAAAAAGGCTTTATCTCCAACATCTCTGCGCAAGTTCAAACGCAGATGTAAAGTCCATCCAGCGTAGACATCACTTTATGTCTATTAGATCTAAAAGGGGGTGGGGCCACGTGTGGGTTGGGTGATTGGTGGTAATTTCAAAAATGAGCCACTGTTGTTGTTAATTGGACATTTCAATATTAAAAAGCCAGGACTGCACGGTGGGAAACGTCTCTCCGTGCAGGTGTGGGTTCACTCCGGGTGCTCCGGCTTCCCCCACGTTCAACAACATCAGGACTCATGTTCACCCATTCTAAGATCTTTATTTCTAATTCTAAACAGAAAATAAGAAAACCGCATTTATTAATTAAAGGGAGATTTAAGAAAAGAAAATGTAAACAACGTGGAACAAAAGGAGCCTATTAGAAGTCTGAACCTATAAAATTGGGAAAAATTTGAAAACTGTTTATCTTTCTGGGCAAGATATATATATATATACAAATATATATATAATTTTAGATATAGATATACAGTATATCATCTATATCTAAATCTATTTACCATCTTCTAAATCTATCTATCTATATATATAGGTATCTATCTGTCCCTCTCACTATCAATATCAATCTATATATCTATCTATATACAGTATATATAGATATATATAAATAGATATAGATAGATATATCGACCTCTCTCTCTGTATATAAATAAACAAATAAATAAATAAATATATATATATATATATGTATATATATATATATATACTGTATATGTATATGTATATATGCTGATATATAATACGGCATATATTATATGGTAGAAAACCATTTTTCTACGTGAAAAATGGTTTTCACGTAGAAAACCATTTCTACATTTTAGATCTGCATGCTGTCAATGTTTTAAAAACATTTTTACATCCTTAAATTTGGGCATTTTGATTAAAAAATATTTCAAAATGTCTTTGAACCATTAATCCTCATGCAGAAAACTGTGAAAGTCATTTTGATTCTGTCACCCTTGGTGAATACAGTGAATAATTGAGGCCGTTATGCATTTTTCTATGCATCTGGATCAGACGTGTTGTTGCAGTACTCCTTCCGCCCACTAGATGTCCTCAGTCTCCGCTGCATTCACTGCTCACCTGTGATCTGTTCCTTCTGCAGCCATGCAAATACTATATATTCTTCTGAACTCTTTATTTTTTGTTTTTACCACTTTTTAAAAACTGACCCATGTATTAATCTTTTAAGTGCGGCAGGATTTGTGCGTCTACTCATATATGTACAGAGTAAAAGAAATTTTTTACATTTACAGGTAGATGTTGCATCAAATGTTTGTTGGAATGTATTTTTAATAAATTCATAATGCACACATTTACAAATAACAGTTGCTACAAGTTACCTCCAGCAACAACCTGGGAAATAACTTTCTTTCTGGAAGGAAACCATGAAGTAAGTTAACTTGAAGCTGCTGGAAAGTTTCTTAAAGTACCTTATAAATTGAGAAAATTAAACCCTACATATCACCATGGACTTTTTAAGTTGTCTAAAACATTTTAAGTAATATTTTTGTGTTTACTTTTCAAGTAATTGTTTTACTAAAAGCAGCCCAGCATACAACAATCTGAAAACTGTGGATATAAATGATGTTTTACATTCCAGCAAAATAATTACTCAACATATTGTTATTAAAAATATCTATACTTATCAGAAAAAAGTAGTCCATGTTGCCGAAACCAGATATAGGATAACAAAATTGTTGTACTGGAACAATACTGTAATAGGGATAGAAAAAAGATTTGCATATAAAATTATATTTAAATTTCTGCTCATCTTTGTCTAACAATAAAAAAGGAAAAACCTAGTGCTATCTAAATTGTATTTTTTTTAGATTTAGATGCAACAATATATTTTTCTATTTTTATTACTGGCTTCTAATTATAAAAACTAATAATAATACTTAATGCATTTCTAAATCATTTTCCTCTTGTGGCATTCATTTGTGGCAGCAAAGCAACTAGTAACATCTACACAAAATACAATAATAATAATAATAATAATAATAATAATAATAATAATAATAATAATAATAATAATAACAACAACAACAAATAAGGCCCGAAAAAACAAAAAACTAAACTAAAATGCTTTAATTCTATCTTCAATTGTGACTAAAATGCAGTGAAAGTGAAATCTCTGCTGCCCTCTTGCGGCTACCCCTGCTCCTACACCCTGCCCAAGGTTGGTGCATTTATGTAACGACAAAAAACTGACATTTACAATTCCTAATTCTTCCACTAATTTTGGAAAGCATATAATTCACCCTGATCACAGCGATTCTTTCTGATTAACATAAAAATCTATCTGTTTATTAATAAGAAGCATCGTAAAGTATCCGCAGGTTACAATCATCTTGTCTCTCCCTCTGAACCCACATTTCCCACAGAACACGAAGGCATCACCTGGAGTAGCCTGCTTCACATTGTTAACGTAGGTTTCTCCCGTTCCAGCCAGCATTTGTCTTCCGTGAGCCAAACCTGGGTCACCGCCTCACGCAAAGCGCCTGAAATCTCGGCTTCATTTGGCAGCGGGACACACGCCGGCACAACGTAAGATACTTTATCCGGTTCCCATTAAATCTGTCTCAGTTTCGGGGAGTAAAAGGGGGCGGTGATGGTCAGAAGCTAGCGTTAATGTTGATTCCTTTCGGACTGCAGTGGCTTGAATTAAACGTTACTGTTGCTGTTCGTGGTTTTATATTGAGAACAGCTCCAGTGTTTCAGGTTTGTACTGTTTTTATGACACGTTTTAGAGTTTTTATCCGCTTACAGTTTGGGGTTGGACACCTGTCCGGGTCATAATTTATAAGAAATGACCCAAACAGTCATTTTCCTGCCTGGACTCGTAGCTTAGCTGGTTTCCCATGGCTACACCAAGCTCTCCATGGGTGGGTTGTTTTCCCTCAGAACCGGGGACGATATGATATTAATTTCTGTTAAAATGGGCTCTATTGTGCAATAGTTAAGCAAAGATAAACGAGGGGGAACAATAGCGGGTCGTGGGGGACTGGGTGGACGGAGCGCAGGTTCATCTCTCAGCCCGTTTGGGGGGATCCCATTGTTTCCGTTCCCAAACATCTCTGACCGGGTCACTTACTTTTCTATTCCTCCTTCTTGGTGTCTTGCACCAGAGGGCCCCAGCTATGAGGAAGACCGGTGTCCGGGTCCCCGGCCCGGCCGCAGGCTGGTAGGGATGGTGCCGCTGTGAGAAGCCGTTCAGAGACGCCGAGAGGACCGGGAGTTCCTGGACAACATGACTGTGTTCAACCCGGACAATGTGGAGGAATTTTACCAAATTGGAGACGAGCTGGGCAGGTGAGTGCTGCTGGTTTTATTTATTTATTTTTCAGCGTGTTATTGGTGTGCATGAACTTCCCCTTTCTAAAGCTGAGGCGTGTTCAGTTGTTGAAAACACCCCGGATTTTTCTTTATGGGTTTGCAAACTGATCTTGTGCTTTTTCTACAGCTGCATGGTGTATTTTCTACTTACAACAAATACATTTATACATGTTTTCTATACACGCTTGTTAATACTGACAGGATAAAATGATCAGTTACCAAAGTAAAAGTAGCACTACTTACACATATTTTTCCTCAAGTAAAAGTAAAAAGTAGCCGTGCAAGAAAATATTCATGTAAGAGTAAAAAAGTATTTAGTAAAACGTCTACTCAAGGGCTGCACAGTGGCGCAGTTGGTAGCACTGTTGCCGTGCAGCAAGAAGGTCCTGGGTTCGATTCCCGGCCGGGGTCTTTCTGCATGCGTGGGTTCTCTCCGTATACTCCGGCTTCCTCCCACAGTCCAAAAACATGACTGTTAGGTTAATTGGTCTCTCTAAATTCTCCCTAGGGGTGAGTGTATGTGTGAATGGTTGTTTGTCCTGTATGTCTTTGTGTTGCCCTGCGACGGACTGGCGACCTGTCCAGGGTGTACCCCGCCTCTCGCCCGGAACGTAGCTGGAGATGGGCACCAGCAACCCTCCCGACCCCATTAGGGACAAAGGGAGAACAGAAAATGGATGGATGGATGGATGGTCTACTCAAGTACTGAGTAACTGATCAAATGATCAATTATTTAATATTCAGAAATGACATCATCAGACAGGCCAAAAAGTAAAGTTAAGTGGAAATTTTGGTATTTTGAGAACAAAAATGGCAATAATTCATATAAATCAGCCAAAAATAAATATTTTATTTCAGTAAAAGCAAAAATAATTATGAAACTTTAGGAAAAACTGGTAAAGTTTTGGTTAAAACATGTTTGTTTTTCATTCAAATAAAAAATCCAGAAATTTTACTCCAGTAAGAGTAGAAATACGTCATAATAAAATTACTCAAGTAAAAGTAACAAGTACAGCATAGTAAAAATACTCTTAAAAGTAAATTTAAAAAAAAAGTTACTTAAGTAAATGTAACTATTTACTACCCAACTGTGGACATGAGGCAAATAACCTGTAAAAAGATCAACCTCCTCCCTGAGCTACTATTGAAGAAATGCACCAAAAACAACCAATCAGAGCCAGGAGGCGGGTCTTAGCGCTGTTAATCATTCTCATGTACTCACTGGTTAGGCAACTCACTGGTTGCCTAAAATTTGCCTAAATATTTAGGCAAATTTAGGCATCTAATTTGCCTAAAAATTAGATGATAAATAAATAGAATTACTGTAAATTATGGATTCACATCAACATCCAGAACTGTAATTTAACACATTTAGAGTCTTCATCTTCTTCAATACATATAAAGAAAATAGAGGTGAAATTGATAAGTTATTCCTGTTTTATTGATCTAATAGAAATTGTAAATTTTTCCTTACATTTCCTGTCCTATTATCTGCATAAATACTTATATTTCTAGCAATAAGTGGCTCCAACTTTACTTTTTTTTGTTTTTTATTATGTAAAAGATTCTCTTCCATCCGTCTGTCCGTTCCTCCGTCCATTTTGTGATTCTGTCGTTTGTCCATCCACTCATTTATTGATCGATCCGTCTGTCCAAACATTGATCCGTCTGTCCGTCCAGATTTTCATCCACTGGTTTTTCAGCCATTCCTTTCTTCCTTAAAACTTTGCGTCAGAGGCTCAAAATTGTCAAAGAAAATATTGGAACCTTAAACATCAACAGGAAATCTGACGTAATAAGTTTCCATGTCCGGATCAAAGTAGATTAATAAAATTAAAGTATTGATATTTCTTTTAGTTTCTAAAAAGGTTTTTGTGGTTGGATTAAATGCGACGTTTGATTCCCGGCTCGACGCTGCGTTGCTCTGCAGAACAGATTGAACCTGGAAGCGGATCTTCTCGGTTCTGGTCGTTTATCCCGCAGCGTTTTGGTGATGACCAGGCCGTTTTCGGCCGTTTCTCACCGGCGGTCTCACCACCCTGCTCCAGCAGCCGAGACGATCTGGGAGCGTTGCGTAATGGGACGCAGCTTCTGGCTCCGCTGCAGCACCTGGGTCCCATTGCTGCTGCTGCATAACTCACACTTTCTACTGCTTTATCTAGCTCAAGATATTTTTACAAACTTTTACTACCAATAAATTTTGCTGGGCAATAAGTTATTACAACAAACAATAATATTGTTGTTTTGAGACCATTTTCGAGTAATATCTATCATGCGATTAATTGATTTATTGCTTATTGCGATTATTTATTACAGAGTTGTTTTTTTTTTAATATCTCAGTTTCCCTTTGCTTGTTGTTTAAGTCAGAAAAAGTCTTTGAGTTAATTTTGGTTAATTGTAGTGGGAGGTTTCTGTTTAACCCACTAACATAATCACAGATTTCACCTGGGACTTTCTAGAGAATTATTTATTTATAAAATGTCTCCTGATTGACCATCTGAAGATTATTATGTTTTTATTACGTTTTTTACTCCCAAAGCTGTAAAGCTCCTCTCTGCAGAACCAATCAAACGAGTTAAAACCAGGTTGAAGAACACAGAAGTTGTTTTATTTTTGTTTGTTTGCTGGATCTGTCTCAGAACAGTGGTACTTTCCAAGTTTGGAGTCAAACAGGAAAAGAAAAAACAAGCAAATCTTTATGTAGAAAAAGAGGGAAGACGACAGTCTTGCTGTGTTTACAAAATCTTCTCCAGAGTTTTTTAACTTTCTGACCTTTCATATGAGTCAGGAGTTAATAATGAAAGCCGGTCTTGTGTCCACCAGCTGCGCGATGCGCTGCGTAAAGGCTGGACTGCCGACACACACACACACACACACACACACACACACACACACACACACACACACACACACGGAGCGTTTTGATCTGCTGCTGACGCCGTTCTGACTCTGGCAGGCCTCGAATTATTGCCTATTTGCTTTGGCAAAATGAGGGAATTTAGGAAATCAGCCAAGCGGTGACTTTATCCTGACACTGATCCTGGCTACTTACGAGCTGCATGGCAGAAACGCCGATTAGCGAAGCACCAGGCGGAGTGGCAGCCATGCAGCTGCAGATCTTTGTTTTTCTTGGTAACCTTTGCAGTCTGATCTGCTCAGCGTTTTTAAAATGGCTTTTTCAGCTTCTGGTGTCTTTGGTAAAAATCAAAATCTTTATTTTTTTTTTACAATCTTTTCAAGTTTTCTGCAGGTTTCTTTCTGCAAGTGTGCAAAGATCCTCCAGTATTTAGTCAGTCTAGCATAAAAACTAAAACACAAAATCTCACCGTTATTAAAATAATAAAATATAACTCTTCTTAGTGTCTATCTTTTAGATATTTGCAATAGTTTCTAGTTAAAATAATTTGAATTAAGATAAAACTAACTTACAAGTAACTTTTCAGCAAGATATGAGTTTGTTTTTAGTCAGAAATGTTTATTTTTCCCTTATAACGAGGCAAAATGTTATAAAATAATCTGCCAGTAGAACTAATAGTTTTTAACCAAACATAAATAAAATGCTGGCTGAAAATAAGCTCTTATGTCTTGCTAAGAAATTACTTGTAAGTTTTCTTATTTCAATTATCCTAAGATATTTGCACTAGAAACCAGAGCAAAATACTCGCGGTGTATTAAAACTGTTAAATGTGCAAAATGAAATGTCTGTTACAGAACTGCAGAAATTGCAGGATGAAAAAATGAAAGCGTTTCTTTTTTCCGTCCTGTGAGTTTGTGAAGGACTCCTGACTGTAATCGTCTCTCTGAAGCCCGACCACTCTGATCTCTCTAATGGTGTCGCAGATTGGCAGGAAATTCTCACTTCTGGGCTGAGAACAGCAGGGAACAAGTGAAGGATCTCCAGTCTGATGCGTCGTCAGACCGGCGATCAGGTGAAGGGTGAAGCATTACTGGACGGTTTAGAGGCTTAATGGCTCTGGCAGATAAAAACACTCTGCTCTCTGCCAGACCTCATCTATTAACCAGCCCCTCCAGGATGCTGCCTTGTTTTTTTGTGATTGTTATGAGCTAAGAGTTAATTCACACCAGCCCAGATTAGTTTGCTTCAACCAATCTGTAGTTAATTTGTCTAGAACGTCTGGTTTGTTTGTGGAGGTGTGAATGTGAATTGAACTCTGATTCAGATTCTTGTCTGCCTACAAACTTCGGTCTCAGTTTGGTTGAAGTGAACTCTGGTTTGGTTTGAATCCATATATGAACACCAAGCAGAGCGGAGACTGCTCCAAAAGCAGGGCATTCTGGGTAAATACAACCAAATCAAATTCGTTAGCCTAGCTCTAGCGGGAGAAATTACTCGAGGTTTTTTACCAAAGACAAAGGAGAAATCTTCCAACAGCTAAAATCTGACACCACTCCATTTTTGTTTACATTTTGTGAAGAAGGAAGTTGCCCTCAGTGTCTTCTTTAGAGGTTTTTGTCATTTCCTTCAGGGGGTTTTGGTGCAGCGCCCCCACAGGGGAAGAGGGAAACAGGCTGCTCAAAGGTTTTGGACCGTCTGACTCAGTTCAGAGAAAAAGAACCGCAGCTGCTGGAAATGGAACAAAACGTTGCAGTTTTTGGTCTCCAATCTAACAGAGACTACCGAACTTTCAGGTGTGAAAACAGCCTAAAATTGCTGATTTTGCAGCTAAGAGTTGCAGTTAAAGCCTCATTTTTGCCATAAGATGCTCTTTGCCTCTTGAGGACAAAGTTCTTAAGAAACGAAGGAGTTCAGTATCATTTCCTAGCCTTTAATAACAGAAAACGCCTCATCGTTTCACGTCTCCTGCTCTGGTCTATCATTCCCGACTCACATTAACCTGATCCGATACATTTACTGTCTGGTGCTGGGAGTTCGGCTCTTTCTCCTCACTGTTTCAAGCTCTACTTAGTCAGCTACTTCCTGCCGAATATTGAATCCGTGTGATTTGCCGTTGCACTGCTCAGTTTTACTCCTCACATACATCTTCTTGCTGCTCTGCTTCGATCGTTAGTCTGCATTAATCCAGCCGCTCTGCTGCTCTACCAGGCTCCCTCCTCTTGCATACTTGATGCGTCTGTTTGGTTTCCAGCCAAACGGATCAAAATGCGGAGAATAACGCTGCAAAATTAACATAACATTAAGCTGAGGCAGCATTTGGGTTATTCCTCTGCAAAAATCAGCCCAAATAGCAACTTTTATGAATACCAAACAGGATTATGTGCACAACCTCTTTTCAGTTTGGGTTTTGAAACTAGTGATGGAACTCGATTAAAATTGTAGGGTGGAATTAATTACTCACATTTTAATCAAAAACTATAGACAAAGAAAGGTTTTCAATAAGAAACAGTTTTGGTGCTAAATATTTGAGTAAATAGATTTGCGAGTCTAGCTTCAACAACAAAATATTTATTGTTTTTAATCTGTTGTTCAACCATCATTGGTGCAAAATGAACTCCTGATCATTCATGGACATGTGAACTGTTGACGTTAGCGTTAGCATCTGTGCCACTGCTAAATGTTTAGCATTGAGATGCTACTTTAGCTTCAGTAGCTTCGCTGATAGGCTAACGCTGGTTAGCACAACTTGAACACATCAATGGTCTATTTCAGATCGTTTTAAAAGCAGAAATCAACCCCCAGTGAGCCAAGAGAAGCGGTTTTATCATCCGTTGCTGTTAGCGGATGCAGCTTGTGCATCAGATTTATGGATGTACTGGAAACACACAAATACAAAAGTTCTGGTCAGAATTTTCTATGTTAAAAAAAATGCAATTAATTGCATTAAAATCGTCGTAATTAATTCATCAAAATTAACAATTAAATTCCCGTCACTGATTTAAAGGTTTTCTTCTGTATTTTTTGTCTTGTTTTTAAGAAATCAGCAGAGTTTAGGATGTATACAGTATGTTTTTTAACGGAGCCACACAAACAGTGTGAGCAGCAGACGCTGCCCCGACTACTGACCTACATTTGCCCCCCACCCTCCTCTCCTGTGGGTGGAGGGGCGGTCTGGGACCGGCCTTGATGAGGTCTGCCGCTCACCTCGCCCACCCTCAGTTCTGCTGCTGTAACTGTAGCTGCACCTTAAAGCCTGAAATGGTTTATTCAGTTTAACACTCATTCATGGTTTAAACCAGGGGTGTACTAACTTTACGTCACTTCGGCCAAAATCATCCTGTCAAAAGTAATCAAAGGCCACGAATCCAATTTTATTTAATCTATTTTTTATTTTTTATTATTGTTATAGAGTGAAAACATAAAGAGGATTTTGCACCTTTGCTGTATTTTATAATAGTTTTCAAATTAATTTGGACTCGGTTATAAGAACAGGTTTTGTGTCACTTTATCTCAAAATGCTTGCTGTATTTATCCAAGTTTAATAAATGAAATAAAAGCTGGTTTGGATTCAGCAGAGTCTGTTTTTCATGACTCGGTTCTAATTATGACATTTTGGTTATAAATAGATGAATACTTTGTGTCATACTTAACATTTTGCATTGAAACTAATTTGTATCATTCTGGACCTGAAGCTCAGGGCCACAAAAAAAACAGTTCAAGCGCCACAACTGGCCCCCGGGCCGCACTTTGGACACCTCTAGTTTAAACCTTTTAATGGTTTAAACACGGTTAAAACATTACTTTGATGTTTGAAACGTTTTAATTTGAATCGGGTCGAGTTTGTTGGCTCAGAGTAAAGATTTCTATGTGTTTACTTTGTGTTTTGCAAGCAGCTTTTAGGAGGATTCCTGGCTTTGTTTGTGTTTGCAGTGATGCTGGTGAGGAAACAAAAACAGGAATACGTCCTGTTGAAACAACATGGGAGTGTTCAAACTCGCTAATCGTTTTGAAAAAGCTGGACTAGTTTGGGATCATGGAGTTAAACCAACGTTTACGCTGACGGTGTCGGTGATGATGAGCCGATTTCCTGCAGCAGCAGCGTCATTTTCTGCAGGTTTATTCTCATTATGGGTCAGGAGATCATGAGACAAACATCATTTTGAGGTGAGGTTTACTTCCTGTTCTGTTTGGAGAAGGATGGAGCTGGATTTTTGGTGTTTTCCAATTTGAGGAAATGTTTGTGTTTTTAAGGGTTTTCTGCCTGTTGCATTCATTGATTTTATGTTTACTCCACCCGTCCGTCCGTCCGTCCGTCGGTCAAACTGTCTGGTCATTTATTTATGTTTTTATCATCCCATACATTTTTCTTTCCTGTTTTTCTGTCCATCTGTGATTTCTAGAGGTGCAAACAAAATTAAATTTATAGAAAATCACAAAACTGAGTCCAGGAAATTCTGAATCGGTTCAGATTTATCTTAAAATGCGCTGAAGTTGTACGTCTTTGCTTTTCCCATTTTCTTATCGCATTACACGTCCACCGCATGTATTTTGAATACTTCTTGTTTTTTGGTTTTTTTAGCATAGCGAGGCAGCTACGCTAAATGGTAACCTGAGTTACAGAATATTATTCTCAAATCTATTTTGGTTTAAATATAAATTAATGTAATTTGATGCATTATTAAACCTTATAAAATAGTTTTAAATAGATGTTCTGTTAGTTTACGATGTCAGAATCTCCAGATTGTTTGAATAGGAAAATTAGTTTCTGAGTTGAAAACAGTCTGAAAACTAGAATCGTATCGAGTCGCCCGACCTTGATAGATTTTCTTCTGTAATAATTTCTGCATATTCCAGATTTCATTATCTGTCATCTTCAGAAGCATCAGCAGCCATTGTGTAGTGAATTTTTGCAGTTTTTGCTTAAAAATTTAATTTTAACTCAGCAAACTTGAAATCTGAATGTGAATAAAACCTGTTTGTGGTTTTGGGTTGTTTATTATCCGTCCTGTTATAAAGATTTTTTTATCTTTTCTGTTGGTCCTGTTGGTGTTTTCTAACTGAACTCACTGAGAAAAGTCCAAAACCGCCAGAATGAGGCACTTTCAATTAATCTGTGCTGTAGATTGAGGATAATTGGATTCCTGCCATGAGTGTGAACAGATAAATGGCAGGGATTTGACAATGTGAGGGAATGTGTGTGTGTGTGCGCGCTGCGGGTGTAGGCGTGTGTGTGTGTGTGTGTGTGTGCGCACGCTGCGGGTCATGTTGTTGGTTGAGAACGAGCTGCAGTCCTCTGTGGTCAATTAGAAGAAATCTGTGGGCAGTGAAACAAAAACTAACGGTTGTTTTCTCTCTTTTCTCTCTGTCAATCATTTGCTTTTACAACTTTGCACTTCTTTACAAGACTAACACAATTAATAAAAAATAAGCATTTTAAATTTGAGCCTTTTTTATGTCAAACCGCTGCTGCAGTCGGAAACGACAAGAATGAAAGCAAACATTACAGAGCTGCGATTAGCAAACCAACAGTTAGTGTGGTTTTTTGTTTGTTTTTATGGCTGAAAGGATTAATTGAGATGAATCGATTATTGAAATAATTGCCAACAAATCTATTAATAGATTGTTAAATGAAGTATACAGGCTGTAAAACAGGCAATTTACTGAATAAACATATTTAGAGCAGTGATTAAGACAAAACTGTACAAAAATATATAAAAAACTTTGGAAATATGTTTTACCCAAAACTCCTCAAGTAGCAAGTTTAGCTTCACCTGGTTCAAATTTTGTATTTAAGAAAGAAAACATAAGCACTTTTTACCATCTAATTGTCTAAAACAATTCAGATTATTTCTTTCCTGTGTTTTTTTTAGCTGCAGATGCGTCCTGTGCTACAAATGATCACGTAAAGGAATACTGTTTTTGAGTTTAGAAAACATGTTAAAAAGCAATTTAATTATGTTTATTTGGGTCTTTTAATATATTTCTAAGACTGTATAAGGACTTAAAGACTTAAGTGGTTCAATAGAAAAAAATCAGCAGAATTTCTTTAGTGAATAAATCAATTAATCGTCAGAATAATTATCGATAGTTGCAGCTTTAGTTTGATTCTATCAGAGATCCAAACATAAAAGTCACCGTCCATCCAAACCTTAATAGATGTTGCATAATTTCCTAAAAAACAAGGCTTTATTTTTTTATAAAAACCTGCTGCAAAACTTTACTATAGTGATTTCTTAAAACGTTTTAACTTTTGCTGGATTTCTTGTCACAACTTTAGAAACATTGAGGCCAGGATCGGGGAAGACATCCAACTGTCATCAGTGTGTTTTTTATTATATTATCGTCTTATTTTCACATTTCAAATCAGTTCCAGGAACATTAAGGCAGATTTTTCTGTGTCACTAGTTGCCTTTATTCAGCCTCTCTGCTCTGATTTCTGCTGCTTCGCTTCAGGTTGTACTTTGAAGCTGAAAACTTAAACTCTGTTCGCTTTGAATATTTAAGACGTCACACTGGAGGGGAGAACATTTTCCTTTAACGTCTGAATGTCGTCTCCTGCCAAGTTGCTATGAAGATGAAGCCAGCTGTCAAATCAGCAGACGTCTCTGCAGAACCTTTCTGATCTGCTGCAGCCGCTGACGTTTCCTGAGTCTTGACAGTTTTCCACCTCGAAACCTGCTGAATGTCAGTTTCAGCAGACATATGGGGCCCGCGCTGCAAATAAAGCTCGAAATAAGACAGGACAGTTCTTCTCTGTTTGCACAGCTTTTACTGTTTCGCTTCACACAGGGATTCAACGGCAGAGTTAAAAACTGGAAGTTGATATTTAGAGCAGTTTAGAGAAAATAGTAAAACTAACAGTTGAGGGTTTTAAACATCATTAATTAGATTTTATTGTGACAACAATAAGTCAAAATGCTTATAAGAAATTGTTCATACTAAAAACATTTACAGCAAATGACAAAATGGTTAATAAAGGTTAAAAAAAAAATTGGCACCCATAAAAACATTAAAAAAATAATTTAAAAACTGAATGCAGTTTTGATTATTCAGGATCTGTTTAAATCTATTTCTAAAACTGTTCAATGATGTTTCTTAATTCCAAATTACAATTTTCATCCATAAAGTCCAGATTTACAGCATCTGACTTCTTCTGCTGCAAAATCAGATTTTTACGCCAGCAACATATAATCAGATTCATTTCAGGTGAAAAAATCAGAGTTTGGCTGTTCAGACTGTGGTGAAATATTCAAAAGTGAATTAAATAAAATACCTGATTCAAATGACTGAATTACCAAATGTAAATAACACGACTAAACTTCTGCAGAAGCTTGTTACTTAACCTTCCCTAAAAGTCACTTGTAGCACAGCAGGGAAGCACAAATCAATCAGAGTGGTGCGTACTGATGATTAGGGTTGGTGAGCAAACAGCCAGATGGTTAAAATATGATCAAACTCGCACAGCAACGCAGACAAGTTAGAAGAATCTATTGAAGTTTAGAGGAAAAGTGCTTTTCCTTGGTAGTGTTATTGATTTGTGTCTGTGAAACGCAGCAGGTGAGTCTGAAACGTTTATTTCTGGAGGATTGTTTAGCGTGTAAATAGTCCCGTTTGTAGATGTGACCTCATCAGATCACAAACGACGTAAAACCGGAGAAGCTGTGGAGGAAACGTTTGTCTCCAGACAGGAAGACTTAAAGCTGCAATATGTAACTTTATTATTATCATTTTCCTCTTGCCCCATACCACGACAGAATAAACAGCTTTAGACAATATTAAATATTCGGGTCATATTTTGTGACTTTTTCCTTCCATCTCATATTTTTCTTTAACTTTAGCCGTTACACGACTTGTTTCCAGAAGACCAGTCGGCCTAAAACAAGCACTTGTTGTCCTAATGGACACCAGAGGGAGAATATTTATGTCCATATATTGAACTTTTCATTCTGTCTTCTTTTTGTTGAGTGTTGTAAAATAAAACTCGACATTGTGAGGTTTTGTTTTTGGCTTCAACAGTTAAACAACGTCGGTCAGTTTGTGGCGACTGTGAAGATGGCGTCCGGAGGTTTTTACCTTTCAGCGTCTCCATCGTTTTCTCCGTTCTCTTTCCTCTTGAACGGCAAACACTCCCTGCTTTCTGCTTTTTCCTTATCTGAAAATGTCTCCTCCTTCCTGAGTCATTACCTGGCGGGGAGGTTGCATAAAACCTGAGAGTGGAAAAAGTCTTTACACCTGAGGAGTCGACAGATATTTAGTGACAAGCTTTGAATAATTCAAGCTCTTCTACATCGCAGTCTATAGTGTCTTCTTACTGACGGTGTTGTCTCCATCTTTTCTAGTGTTTGGATCTGAAGTTATTGAGTTTTACAGTAAATCTCTTTAGAATTGGTGTAGATGTTTTCAGGGGCGGTCCCAGCCTGTTTGGTGCCCTGGGTGGACAACATCCACGGCCCCCATCTCCCTTTTCCCAACCATCATTTAAATTTCCACTGGCAAGTGCAGACACTGAATTTATTTTACTATCTAATCTGAGAAACGTGGAAGTGTGATGCAGCACAGGTTTATTCTGTTTAACTGAAACATAATGGTGATAAAAGTGTAAAGAAATGTACATAATCTCTATGATCTTGCTAAAGATTGGTTATCGGCCTTAACAGCAGTGTTAACATGAACTATCGGCCCAAATGTTCATATCATTTCTTACAATAGAATCAGAGGGACTACTGGAATGTTAATGTTTTAAATTGAATGTTTTTAAGTGTTTGATGCATATCTAAGAGATGGAAATGATCATCATCCTGAGCAAAAATCCCAACGAGATTTAATAAAGTGTCTACATCTATCAAACTAGAGTTTAAAACTAATAAAATAATTAAACGGTGAATGTTGGTGGCTGAAACATGTTTCATATCTCATCCTCTTTCTAGATACGCCTGCATTCATCAGCAGCGTCCATTTTGTTTGTTTAGAACCAGCTTCCCCATCATCAGAGTGTTTGTTATTGGAAAAGGTGAAGTTCAAGGCTGTAATTACAAATTAGGGGGGAAATCTCAGCATTAAATATTAACAGTGACCTTCTGAAAGTCAGCAGGACTCGCGCTACTCATAAATTATATAAACGTAATTTTTCTTGGAAGCTAAAATAAAGAAATTATAGATAAACAAATGGATGGAGATCCTCCAACTCTTTCCTAATTATGGAATCAGATGTTTTTTTCTCTTCAGGTTCAAACACTAATTTAAACTGTAAAGTTTCTAGACATTTTACTTTGTTAAATATCCATACGTTCACAAATTTAACATTCTGACCATTTTATTCTCGGCGTGTTGCTGATTTTAGCTCCCGAGTCGCCGGTGTATAAAAGGGATATTTCACTGTTTTCATTGGCCTTTCAGAACTACATGGATCAAATCCAATTTAAAATCTGTATCTACTTTGACTTTAATGAAGATAATAAGATTTTTTTATATATATTTGAATCAGTACACTTATTTTTTATTACATTTCCAGACGTTGCATTAATCCTGACCCTGTTTGTTAGGGAGGAACTTTGCTTCTTGGTGCGTTAAACATTTGGTCATAGCCTGGCATGTATAGAACTGCCTGATATAATCCATATGTATACAGAAACGCACACACATGCACGCACACACACACACACACACACACATGTTAGCGCAGCTATCTTTGCGGGGCCTTTCCATTGACTTCCATTAATTTCTACAGGCTAAACCTATTGGAAGGTTTACCCTTCCAATAGGGTTAGGTATCCATTACATACCTAACCAACCAAAACTCAATTCACACCTTAGTCCTAAATCTGACCCCTGACCCAAAAACAGCGTTTCTCCTTGTGGGGACCGAAGCCTGGTCCCCACAAGGAGCAGTGGGTCCCCACAACGTAGTAGGTGTCAGGAAAAAGGTCCCCACAAGGTATTAGAAACAAACGCACACACACACACACACACACACACACACACACACACACACACACACACACACACACACACACACACACACACACACACGCACGCACACACACGCAGACACACCATTCACACCCACCCAAGATTATCTGCCACAATCTTCCTTCCTCCAAACACTCGTCGTCGGTTCCTCCGCTCAGCCTCTGAATCCCGTTGCCGTGGAAACCCTTCCGCTGTACACAATGGCACGGCGGTTGCATAATGTTTTTCTGCCGCTGCAGCTCGTTGCCCACAGCACTGCTGAGTGGGCCGGGCCGACTCCAAACCGCCCTCCCACACTCGGTGCAAAGCTTTCAGGAAGAATCGCATCGGACAGCTCCGGACCTCGGTGTCTCTGGTCCGCCATCCCACCGCATCAACGTCGACCTTTTGACCTCTCCGTCCCCGTTTAAACCACACAGACCGGAAAGCTGGAAGTTTGATTGCTGTGTTGCTGAAATCAAAGCTGAAATTATTTGAAACATCAATTAGGCATGTCGTAATAAATCAATTAATCACATGATAAATTAACACGAGGTCAATTTCCATTTGCATGATTTATTGTTTTTCTCTTTTCTGTCTTGGGTGATGAAAGTCTTCAGTCTGGTGCTTCAGTCTCAACTAGTCCAATTTCGTTGCTGCTGTTTTGTTTATTTTGGATATTTAAAATCTGTCCCAGTTTTAGTGTTAAATGTTCATTAGAATTTAAAGTTTATTAATCTTTGTGAATGTTTTCTTGCATCATTATGCCAATATTATCATTGTATCACTTCAACATGGTCTCAAAACAACAATGTTATTGTTAATTGCAATAACTTCTGGGACAATTTATCGTCCGGCAAAATTTATTGTGACCAACATTGGTTGATAAAGATGCCTTTAATTTTCTGTGCACAAAGATGGGTTTTTATTTACTGAAAAAGAAAAATCAAAACCATGTTTTTCTGTTTTGCAGATACGTAAAAAGATTCAGTGTTAGATGTGACAAACCTGTTTTCAAAGGACAAACTTTGTCAGCAGCAGCAGCCAGTTTCTGTTCTGCCTTTATCCGCTCTGTCATCTGCATCGTTTCCTTTCGCGCACAAACACGCAGCAGGAAAACGTGGCTGTGGGGAATTTGGACGGCGACAGAACACGGTGCACAGTTCACTGGGACTTTATTCAACCCCGTGAGCCAAAGACAATTTAATTAAGTAGAGAAGCAGGACTGTAATTGAAGTGAGCGTGCTCATTTACGGCGACGTTTCACAGGCAATAGCAGACAGATTTCTCTTGGTTCCAGAGGCGAAGCACGAGCCAAATTCACACATTGTTCGGGGGAAATGGTCTTGTTGTTGTGTAATTGCTTCTAACAATCTGAAGGAGCTTTAATGGGAGTGAATACCTGGACTATAACATTAATTTAAGATCAGCTTTTCCCACCTTTAATGTTTCTTCTTCTTCTGTATCTCGTATTTTGACTCAAGTGCCAAACGATTTTGCAGAGATGCATTCACCTTAATACACATGAAATATTCATCTCTGCATCTAAAAGCAAAACAAACCTCTGCTTTGTTTGTTATTGAATCTTTACAAGAAGTATTAAGACACTTAAGTCCCTGTTATGCTCAGCCTGATAAAAAGGCAACAAACTAATAAACTGCTAATGGACGTACTGGCATTACTTGGAGTGTAAATACATATTGATTTATGTAACCGAATGTGCTGTTTATTCTCACGATTCTTCATTATCGATTTGGGTGGAAAAGATGTTGAATATCTCGTTGTTTACTACAGTCTGCCCTTCCCAGGATGCATAACATCAGTTAAGATTTTATTGGAATTATTTGTTTCTGTTTGCATTAGAAGCTGTGTTGGTTGTTTGTGTCTTGGAAAAATGAAGCGGTGATAAATATTAAGTCTGCTGCTGCATTAGCAATGAGGCACAAGTCTTAATATTTGACTTTTTCTTTTCTTCTTCTGTTACAGTCTTAACTCATCAAAATGTGAATAAAAAGAACAAAACAACTATAATTTCTTATTTATAGCAATAAAATGTCTATGAAAGCTTTACTCCTGAAGCGCAGCTGTACTTCATGGTTAAACCTCTGGTTAGTTTAAATGCGTCTCAAAGTTAAACATTTTCTGATCTTTTTCCATTTTTAGAGACTTCCAGGTTAAATTTTTGGCATTTATTTTTCTTTTGCATTACATTTCAGTTTGTCATTGTGTATTTATTTATTTTTTTAATTTGCTGTGCGATAATTTGGTGTGTTATTCCACTACGACACGCTGTCCACTTTCTCCCGGCTCGTTGCGCTGATGAACGATCCCCTCAGCCAATCACCGGTCAGAACAAAAGCCGCTTTGTCACGGAGCCGCCGGGGAACGCGACCCTACCAGATTACAGCGCCTCGCTTTTATCCGACGGCTTCATCCTGCAGCCTGAAATGTAAACCTGGGTTTAATAAGATCAGATGCCATTCAGTTACACTCATCCACAAAGTATGTCACTAAACAGTTACGTAATGTTAGCAGGGAGAAGTGTAATCACTGGACTAAACCTGCTGTAGATTAGGGAATTAAAATCTCTCTGTAGATATTTAGGTTGTAGAGATTGAAAAAATTGAATCAGAATAAAAGTTATTTTATAGTATAGTATAGTAGTAAACAAGAAATTTGACTTTGTTTCCTCCTTATTCTCAAAAGACATTCAAAATATGAATATAGACAAAAGGGAAAATAAAAAAATAGTACAGATTCAGGTTTTTTTTTTTTTTTTTTGCAAAAGAGAGACCAGGTTGAATTGGATCAGAAATGCCTGGCAGAGTTTATATTGACATTTCGCCCCTCTGTTTGAGAAGAGGAGAGCGGAACGTCCCTGAGGAGCGCCGTTAGACCCGTCACTATAACACGTTTTACTGGACGATAAATAATAATGCAAGAACACATTCTCAAAGATCAATAAACTTTAAATTATAATGAACATTTAACTCTGGAACTGGAAAACATTTTTAATAAACAAAACAGAAACGACAATGAATTATAAAGTCTGTAAACAAAATTTGACTCGTTGAAACCAAAGAATCCAGTTTTTGCTAGAAAGAAGAAAATTAGAAAAACTAATTGAGCTTGTTTTAATTTATCATCCGATTATTTGATTTATTGCTTATTGTGACATGCATAGCTGCAGCTAATGGTCGAGTGTTAACAGTATTGGCTTTAGTTGTTTTTATCTAAAATGTAGAACAACTTTCATGAAGAACAACAGTAAAGCTTAAGAGTTAATTATTGAAACGACGGCGCAGCTGGAGCTGCTGTCCATGGATCCCTGAAAAACTCAAACTGCCTTTATTAGTTTTTGTGCTGTTTTAATTGTGACAATAATAGTCAATGGATAAATTGCAGTAGTATAATGTACTTTCTTTTTATTATGAGGTTATGTTTAATGTTCCCTCTTGCTTCAAATGAATGAATCCCCTGCAGACTTTCTGCCCAGCAACAGACCAGCTTATGAGACGGATATTACACTTCTGCTGCAGGAGCCAAATTTTAGAGCTAAACTGGCTGAATGTCGGTTTTCCAGCTGGCTAGAAAAGCAACAGTTGAGCGTCGGTGTTCCTTGACGGCTGCAGGAGATGTAAATAACAGCTTTACCGTCTCGTGTGTCGGTGTTGAACTCGCAGCTTTCTGTACTCCCAGAGGGCTTGGAAAAAACAAATGTCATGTCCAAACAATGTGGTGCAGGTTTATATTTCATCTACTGGCTTGCTTTGAAATAACTGGGTTGCTATGAGCAACTAAAAAAATGCTGCCAAGCCAATTTTCTCTGTTGCATAAGGAAGGTGAGATCTTCCCACTTGTTTGCCGTCCTCCGTCAGTCTGTGCGTGCATAGCAGCTCTGACAGAGGAGCTTTGTGTACACTGTCACTCTGCTATTGTTCTCCACACTTTTCAGCTTTTCAGCGCGCTCTCCTATTTCACTGTAGTAGAGCAGGGAGCCGATCAATAGCTGACTCAGAGTGGAGTAAAGGAGCTGACGCACCGCGGCGTGTTGGTCATCGTAGTTCAAGAACTGTGTTCCCTAAAAAGTGGATTCAAAATATCAATAGTATGTAAACATGTTTGCTGAATTTATTATATTTAGATGTATTGTTAGGTTTCTTAAGGCCAGAAAATAGAGAAGAAAATCTTGAACAGATGTGTGTTGAGGTATGATTGTTGTTTGAACGTTAAAATAAATAGTTTTAAATGTCTTGGAGGTGTTATAAAGTTTTTCTGGATTATTTTGAACCCTAATTCCCACAAATACTGGTGTTTCATTTTACAATAAAAATGCAAGTTTTACCTGTTTTAGTTTTCTCATGGGTTAAATGCATTAAAATTTCACAAAAGAATGGCAGTAAATGTATCAGTAAAAATTAAGGTAGCTAAATTATGAGCTAGCTAAATAGCTAAAGGTAATAATGTAGCTAGCTAGCCAAACTAGCAAGCTAGTTAAAAGATTTATTAAACTAGCTTGGTAAATTATTAGCTAATTATTATGAGTCTTGTTATGGGTTAAATGCAACAAATTTTCATGAAAGTGACGGTAAAACGATCAGCTAATAATTTAGCTAGCTAAGTTATTAGCTATGTAATAACTTAGCTAGTGCTAAATGATTAGTAAAGTTATCATCTGTCAGTGTTGATTACTGACACAGTAATCATCTAAATGGAGCCGTTCTTGCTACCTAATCATTTAGCTAGTAAGATTACTATTGTTGCTAGTTTTCTTGCTTGCTGATTAACCAATCAACTTGATGATATGAACATAAAGTTAAGTGAATCGCTCTGGCTGTGATAGTTGGTGCAGAGAACAGCGGTTGGATATTGATTTCTGTTTATCGATGCAAAAATCTGACGCTGATGAAATGATGCTTTGTCAGCAGCCTGCACTGCTTGCATAGTGAATATTAGGGGATGTAAATGGCTGAAGGGTCATTTCTTCTTAACTGGTGAAGATCGGTCCAGTTCAGCAAGCTTGTTTTTACCAACATCCTCTCATTAAAAATGTTATATTTACCACATTTTTTGTCCAGTTTTAAGAGGGGATCTTTTAATGCAGCCACATCGATGCACTAGTGAAGGCTGTGATGTATATTTGGATTATGTTGGGATTAAGGCCAAAGATTAAAATATTTTTATGCATATACAGAAAGGCTTTGAAGGAGCTCAATAATTTATTGAATTAGTTCTCCTGGGGGACAAAAATCATTCTTCTGTTTGGGAATGAAAACTTCTGTTATTTCAGCACAGCCTGTCGTTGACATGAATTTAAACTGAGCTTATTATCACTTTACTTTCAAAGTAAATGAAACATTTATGGAATAAAATGTACTGTAGTTCAGGAGTTTTGGTCCTGTGGAGTATAAAAAGTATTAGAACTTGGTCAGCATAAATCAGGACGTTTTATCATTCAGTCATTGCCAGGAGAGTTTACTTTCTTTGTTCTTTTTACTGCAAGGTTTTACATTTATTATATTTTATTTTTCTGACGGCTGAAGATTCGCTCTAGCTCCATAACTGAGTTATGAAGAGCCGTCCTTTTTTTGTTATGAAATGTTTTTTTTATTTTAACGTGGCGTTGCTCGTCCGTTTCCTCCTCATCAGCTGCTCTGTGATCATTTTGTGCAGGTTTCTTCTTGTTTTTGAAATTTTGGTAAAAGTTCTGATATATGGACATTTTCCCCTTTAATGCTGCTTTTTCTCAGAAAACTAGACTTTCTGAAGAAACTGTTCACATCAAACACGTTTTGCCGTTTTGCTCCTGCTTCAACAGAGAAGATAAAGTTTGGGAATAATCAATCAAATCTAGTCTAAACAACGACTACAAGCAGTCTACATGTTGTTATTGATGGTTGTTAATCAGAGCACAATCTGAAGGTTCCTATCAGTTAAAGTGACGTGAATATTTTCCTGCTGTAAAATCTTGCAGGTGTTTTTCATTCTGGATTTGTTTTTCCCCATAAATGTTTTATTTTTGACTGAAATAACGAGCGGTAAATGGAGCAGGCTGATTCCTCCTTTGCACCTTTGTGTTGCGTTGGACTGTGTAGCGCTAGTTATCATCAGACGGTTTCCCTGCTGACTTCATTGATTGTTGTTTACAAAGCCTTTCTGCTGCTCGTTACGTCTCGGCTTTGTTTGTTCTGCTGCTGCCTCGTCTTGACAAGGCCAGACGTTCAGACCCGAAGGTCATCCAGGCGAAGCTGCATCGCTCTGACGGCTCACTCATCCAACTCACTCATCCAACTCACTCATCCAACTCGTTTTGTTTCCACACAAGGCTGGATTCACTGCAACCACGAGAAAAGCTGGAAGCTGTCATGCTCGTTTAGTTCGTCTCAGACAAGATGCAGGTCAGGAAGTAAAGAAAACATTGAATGAAAATGAACATTTGCTGCCAAAAGAAAATAAGTGTGAAAAAAAATAGGGTGCATCAATAAATTGGCCCCAATTTTCTCAATTCTTAGAGAAGCCGATCGTATCCACACATCCTTGGTCTTAAATTCATTTATCTAAAATTAAGGCCTTAAAATGTCTTGAATTCATTGATTAATTTTGTATATTTGATGTACTGTTTCTTATGGCATCACTTCTCTGCCAGGCAAAGGTTTGCGTTTTGTGACACGAGAACGTTAAGGCTAACGGTTGCTAACGGTTTCTCTCTGCTAGCAAAGCTATGCTAGCAGAGAGGAAGTTTCTGCCAAAAATAATTTTACAGTTTGAGATTATTCTCAGAAATTTTCTAGAAAAAATGTTGGGAGTTTACTGAGCTTCAAAAGTTTAAAAATTGCTAGAAAAAAAATTTGAGACATTTTTGAGGAAAATAACTGGGGAATTTATAAGTTTGAAAACTCAAAAAGTTTCTAGAAGAAAACTGAAAATTTCAGATTGAACTCGGAAATAAAAAAAATGTGAAAATTTCAGTTTCAAATGTTGAAAAAGTTTGACTGTTTTTCTAGAAAATGTTATATTTTTTGAAGAAATGTACTCCTCCTCTTTTTATTTTTTCTTTCTAGTATGGCCCTAACACGCTATCGCAGGTTAGCTAGTAAATAAGTCGTTTATTTCTCTGCAGCTGAATAATTCCCAGTTATTTCCACTATAAGAACGAAGCCGTCTGCAGAGCTCGGGCTTTGAAGAGATAACTTAATAAACGTAAAATGAAATTTACTCAGTCCTGGTGAGCCGACGCCGTCTGCCTGTAACCTGATTGGAGCAAAGCGTTATTTTAAAGGAGCTGCAGATCATTTTCAGTCGTCTTTCTCACATCATGCTCACAGTAAACCTGTAATATCAACATGACTGTCTCTAACGGGAAGCATAAATACTGAGCAGAGTTATTATTGTTAACTAAAACTAACAAAATAACAAAAACTGAAATTGATTTTCATTAAGTGAATTATAATTAGCGTGTTTGCTAGTTTGTATTAGTTATTAGATAAATATCGTTAGTTGGTTTTTCATACTTTGGTTAATTTTTAGGTACAGAATTAAAAATTCAAAGCGTTGTGATTATGTACACATCGATTTGGTAAATTAATAAGCAACAGAAAATACAATTTTCAAAACATTTATTCAATGGTTGAATACATTTCTCAGAACTATTGCTGTCGCCATTTTGTGGACTAGCGTAGCCGCCAGGAGGAGTATGGAGCGCCGTTATTTGCATATAGCTGATGTAAACTGCTTGTTTACGTTTTAAAAATAAATCTATTTTACTGAGTTCAAAAGGCTAATAAATAGATTCATAAACACAAAAATAAAGAATATTATAGCTATAATTTCAGTATGTTTTAGTTAGTTTTATAAATGCATGACATAGTTCCAGTTAGTTTTGCCCCATTATTTACCATTTTTATTTATTTTAGTTAAGGAAAATGTTGTCTTGATTTCAGGTTCTATTTTGTTAGTTTTAGTTAATTGGAACCTTGGCAAACACACTCTTAAAAACTAAAACTAACTGAATTAAAGCCACAACGAAATAAAACTAGCCTATAATAAAAACCTAAGACTAGTAAATGTTTCCACAGAGACTCTCCAAAAGCTGTGTTCCTCTCCTCCTCCCTCTTCCAGCTGCTTCGCAGAAACAAGCAGGCCAGCAGTGGGAAGCTTCGACAAAGCAATTTGATCTTTCGGAGTATCTGAGGCTGAAAAACAGCCTGCCTGCTTCTGCTGGTTGTGATTCCCAGGAAGGGGGTTTGCTCTTCGTTATTTCCTCCGCTCTGCTTGTTCAGCAGCCGCTGTGCAAGTCGGTGTTCTCCCAGGAGGATGACAGGGATTTCCTTCACAGCCTCGGCTGAATAAAGAAGCAGGCGTACGACGCATCATCTCGTATGGAAGGAAACATGCTTGTTGTGCTTCTTCACTGCAGCTTTTGGTTTTGTTTTCCATCCGTTCCCTCAGAGAGAGAGATGGAGAGAATTTGAACTATGGCCATTACTTTTATTTTTATGTGTGCAGCTGCTGATGTTAATGAAGGGTTGATTCTTCCTTCCTTTATGTGCTGAAAGGAGAAAAAAACCCATCACAGGCTGTTCGGGAATTCTTTTATTCACTTTTACATAATTAACCTTTATCATTTATTACATCATGTTATAATGTTTTCCCTCATCAGAAACAGCCCTGGTTAGATAGATTGCTTCAATTCTTTCATGCACGTTTGAGAAGTCATTTAATCTCCATGGCAACCATTCAGTTGTGGAAAACACCTGAGTCTACCTAGCTCCGCCTCTGAGTCACAGCTCCTCCCAAGCTCAGCACCTTCAGACTTGCCTGCAGCAATTAGCAAACTGAAACAGCTGAGGAGCTACTTCTCAGAGCAACGCTGGTAGAAATGTTGCTAAAGGGTTAATAGAGGAGCCATATTGGGATGACTTCCTGAAGGCAGCGCTTCTTAAAGAGACAGAGGCCCAATCCCAAGGCGTTAAACTACAAAGTCGAACTTTTAAGTCATATTTGATTTTTATAAGTTTTGCCCTTCTGCTTTAAATCAGTATTTAACTGAGCTGCTTTGCTTCCATTTGGAATCGTGTCTAGTTATATCGCACAAGCCGGTCCATCCAGATTTTTGTGGATCCACAATCACAGAAATTCATGCAAAATCAGCAAATCTCAGAATTAGCTAAAGTGAACGCCGGTGTAGTTCAAATTCATATGTGAACACAAATCTGACCAGAAACCGCTCCAAAAGCAGGAAGTGGATGAGCGCAGGGCATTCTGGGAAATATAACTAAACACGTTAGCCTAGCACTAGCGGCAGAAATGACTTGTGATAATTGGCTTGTGATAATTAGACAAAGACAAAAGAGAAATCCTACAAGCACAAAAATCTGGAGCTACTCCATTTTTGTTTCTGTTTCATGAAGAAGGAAGTTGTGCTCATTGTTTTCTTTAGAGGCCCTTTCCTGTCAGGTTTTTGGCTTATTTGTGATTCTTGGTGTTGCGCCCCCTGAGGCGAGGAGGGGAACTGGCTGCTCAAAGGGTTTGGTTGGTTTGACTCAATGCAGTGAGAAAAAGAACCACAGCAGCTGCAGATGGAACAAATGTTGCAATTTTGGTCCCTAAAAATCTATGAAACTGAATCGAGGTGGAAAAACCCTGAATGTCCCTGAACAGCTTTGGGCTGGAACCAGTCCTGTTTTTTAAATTTTGTCAGACAGCTCTGTTGCAAAACTAGTAAACACAGTGGTGAGTGTGAATCATCCCCAACATGTTGCCCAACAGAAGGGAAGATGCGGTCACCATGAGGTTTCCTCCCATCATGAAGCAATGCCTTTAGGACTCCTGACATCTAATCCAGGTGCCAAGTCAGACAAGAGTTTAATAAATTCATGAACCTTATATAACTGAGTTACATTCAGGCTATGAAGGCCAGAGACACGGTTTGTGTTTTAAGTGCTTTTGTCGAGGTGCTGGTTGGGTGAATTGGCTTAATTAAGGTCTAAGAGCATTTTTGAAATGTCACAGAGTGCTGCTAAATGTCAGCTCTGATTCCTTTTCTTTTTCTTTGAGACCTTTTTTGTTCCTACCGGATCCTCCGATTTCAGACTCTTGCTGGCTTTGTGTCAAATGTTGCACACAACGGGCTGCACCGTGGGCAGTAAGGAAACCATAAACACATGCATGTTTTCTCACGGGGTATTTCCTCCTGCGATCCAGAAATACACAACTGTCTATGACAGTTTTGCTAGATGGCAGTTTAGCTAAAAATCAGCTGATTCTGCTCTGACTTCACTGAATTTCACCGTTAAAATCATAGGATGACAATGTGTGTCATAAGCCTGGCGGGCCACCAGGCTTTCTTTCCCCCGCCAGGCTGAGCATCGTTTATTTATTTATTTTTACATTTTTATATATGTATATATAAACCAGTAACCGATAAAACAAAGACTTTTTGGTTAAGCTTGGTTTGTAGTTGATGAGTTGAAGCAGTAAATGAAAATGCTGCTCCAAGCTGGAGACATTACTAATCAAAATGAGAAGATCGAGACAAACACAAGAACACTTAATACAATAAAAACTTTTCACCCCAGGAATATTTAGTAAAGCATACCAATATGCTGACTCATCATTGTCCATTATATTACTTTTGATTTATTTACTTTTAAATGTGACCAGCATTACACTGCTTGTTTTAAGATCCACTGGTTGATTACTTCATCAGGATTTAACTGAAGTTCCATAAATTTATTATTTAATTATATTTTGTGTTTGCCTCGTTTAAGAGTAAATGGTTTCTTCCAGGAACACTTAATAACTCAATCAAACACTGACTCTCAGGGCGTCGCCTTGAGCACCAGGCTTAGCAGGTTTTATGGGGGAAATCCTGTTATAATAACAGACATAAACGTTCTTGGCCTTTAACACCAGTTAAAGAAAAAAAATTGGAAATTTTTGCTTTTGAGATATCACTGCAGCTGAAATTAAATATGTCTTGGTTGCTTATTTTTGGTATTTTGTGCTGATTTTTATAATTGTCTATTTTTTGCCAGGTTATTTTTATTTTTATGTTTTATCATTTATCTATCTGTGATTGTTGTGAAGCGCTTCGGTCAGCTGAGGTTGATGTTAATGTGCAAAATAAATAAACTAACTTGAGTTTATAAACTCATCTTCATCCGTTAGAAACTTTGCACAACTTCCCAGTCAACTCATTTCTTCTGCGTGAGTGTGGAAAGCTTTTGTTTGCTTTTGTTACATTTCCTGTTTGACATTGTTCCAGGTGACCAACTCTGGAGGCTAAGCTAGCTGCTGAGCACAGATTGGACCATTCAGTTGACTTTTTGTGCACCAGCTAGGTGCTTGGTGTGATTTGCCAAAGATAAATCATTCTTGGTGCTGCAGTCATGTAGCATTTTTAACCACATATTTTCATAATTGTAGCTTTGCACCAGGATTTCTTCATGTTGCAGCGTCTAGAGTGCTCTTTATAGCGTTTGGTCAGAGGATGAGTTCAGTAGGTTTCAGTAATTTGATATGAGAGTAGTAGAGCTGCATTTGTAAGTAAATGTATTAAATTACAAAGAAGCTGTGTGAACAAAAGGCTTGTACACTGTTGTCTCTGAAAGGAGCAGATCAGGATGTCTGTCCATATCTGCACCAAGGCCTGAGTGACAGACTGCAGCAACAATGGGCCGAGGCCAGACTGAATGGGGGTGGACGTGTTATTAGCATGAGAAAGCCTTCATCCTCAGCTCCCTCTTCCTCCTCACATTATCTGCTTCGTGTCTCCGGCGCAGGACAAGTCACTTCCTTAAAGCAGCGTCGTTCCTTCCAGCTTCATGGTACATTTTCATCAGGGATGCTTCGGTGTGAAGTTCTTCCAGTGCTGCCATGATGCTGCTTAAAAACAAACGACAACTAAACAAAACTGCTTGCACAAAATTTGAAACTGGAGAAAATATTGAACTGATTTATTGATTTTCAGTTTCGAATTTTAGTAGTTTTGACGTTTTTTTCAGTTTCACATCTTCTGAGTTTCAAAACTTTTTTCAGTTTCAACTTTTTTATGTTACATTTTTTTTTTTTCAGTTTCAGATATTTTGTATTTTGAACAAACCTTATGGCTACAATGTAGCCCCAGGCTTTCCATCATTGTTTTTTATCATGCGCATTTTGAAGTTTCGCACAAAAAGAAAAGGTTGGAAGTGGCAAAATTCAAAATAACTTCTATTTAAAGAAATTATTACGCTTGCTTGTGGTCTTTAGTTTTTTGAAAATGAGTTACTGAGACAAAGAGGAGATGGAAACATGAATAAGTTCTTACGTTATGAACGCTCTCACCCACTGGAAGGGTCTGTGCCTTACCAGAGGCACAAAACTTGGAAAAATTTCTTAGTCCAAACTGACTCTCCAGTTTTTTCCTAAGATTTGTAGCTCATGCTAGTTAGCGACTTCTACTTCCTGTTTATCCTGTTTAGCGTCAACATCTGATGTTCCTGATTGATTCGCCCCAAACTGTAGATAAAAACACAGTTAATTAGTGTTTTCTGTGCCACATTTGAAAAGTTTGCTTAAGATTTGCTCTACAGTTGGATGGAAACAGCCAGTATTTGGAGTAACTGCTGCTGTGACTTGGCATGCAGCGGAGAAGACGAAACATTCCCTTTCTAGTGAAATACGTTGCCGTCTTGATTCTGTTTTCCATCAAAGATCCTCTGCAGTTGACAGTTTCACAGCCAGAGGATAATACCAACTCATCAGACACTCACTCACTCTGCTGAGAGAGCCACATGTATCACCAAATTGCTTCCTAATAAACCGGGCCTCCGGTGACAGTGATTTTGTTGTGGTAGAGAGAGGCTTTGAGCCAGATAAGCTTCTCCGTTGTGTTTTTGTGATTATGGAGAACCAGAGAAAAATGATCCAGAATGTGGCAGAGTCTGATTTTCTCTCCCCTTCCCTCCATCGCTCCGTGGGTGTTTGGTACACTAAGTGCTTCATGATTGCTTGGGCTGTGAGGAGGCGCAGTCGGCGGAGGCGTCAACAGCCCTCAGCCAAGTGTCCTCGCTTCCCCAAGTGGTTTTCCTGCCAGCGCTGTGGTCGAGCGACGGCACAGTCAGCGTTATCCTGATGAGACGAGGGATTCGACGACAGTGCCGACAGATTTCCATAACAACCCCTTTGTTGTTCATATGCAGGATTATCAGTGACTGAAATGTCAGGTGGACCTTGGTTAGCTCAGCCTGCATGTATAGAGTGTGTGATATTGCAGAGGGCTGTTTGGAGAGCAGTAATTGTTGGCTAATATATTCCAAGAGTCATAAACTTGAATTTTCATGCTACTGTAATATTTAGCTAGCTGGATGTTGTCCAATATGTTGCTAAAGGTCACAAACTGATGGAAGCATTATTTAATAGGCCTGTCACAATAACAAATATTGCTGGACGATAAATTGGCCCAAAAGTTATTGCGATAAATGACAATATTGTTGTTTTAAGACCATTTTTAAGTGATATAATGGTTATAACGACATAATAATAAGGCAACAACATGTTCTCAACTTTAAATTAAATTGGAACTGGAAGACATTTTAAATATCCAAAATAAATAAACAAAATACCAGAAATGACAAATAAATGAATTATAAAGTCTCTGTAAACAACATTGAACTAGCTGAGACCAAAGCACCAGCCTGAAGACTTTCGTCATCCAGTTTTTGGTAGAATGAGAGAAAAGAGAGAAACGACAAATTTGAGCTTGTTTTAATTTATTATGTAATTGATTTATTGCCCATTTGTTAATCCATCCGACTGAGATCTTTTGCATCGGCTGCCTTTAACTGCAGCAAATTATCTCATGCAAAAACAACTCATGAGGAAGTGAAACAGGAAAGTCCAGAAACTGCTTCTTACTGTCTGAGACATGAACTTATGAAATCCCACTGAGTAAAGTTACATCCACAAATACACAAAAATATTTCATGTTGCTAAAAAAGAGAAAGTGTTAATATTTATAACCAATAAACTTTGTCAAAGTTCAAAATGACAACACTAAATCTGCTGTGGCTTTTTTTGTTTTTTATTTAATTAATTGCTGCAAATTTTAAATCTGGTTCAGATTTCTGCTGTACTTTAGTCTAAAAACATTCACAACTGCCTATTCTACTGGTTTGAACAGTGCAAATATATTTAAATATGCATTAATGCACACAATGGAAACTGTCTTGGCGCTAACTAGCATTAGCTTCCTTATTTCTGCTCTTAGGGCTACAGCCAATCAGCACAAAGGAAAAGGGAAGCTGCTTCTGGATTGGTGGATTGCTTTGCAAACACCAGCCACTAACGTGTCAGTTTTACTTTATCATTAAAAAATAAAAATCCCTGAAATATGTATGAAGCACCATTATGAAATAATCAAGTAAGTACATAAATAAAACTTGAAATAAAGTAAAACTGTTGAAAAAACATTTTTTTGTTTTTATTTCATGGGCATATGAATTTATTTGAGGAGGAATTTATTAATTGTTTATTAGCAAAAGCATTAATTTTGAATAAAACTGCTCTTCATAGATGTTATTGAAATCTCAAACACTGGGTTTGATATGTAAGGACAGATTAAGACATGCTGTGTTTATTGGCTGAAATGATTAATTGATTGTTGAAATAACCTTCAACTAATTTAGTAATCAATTAATCATTGACTGGGCCATGCAGACTAAAAAACAACTCAAAAGTAGTAATTAAGCCCAAAATGTACAAAAAATATATTAATTTTCATTTTCATTAGCTGCAATGTTGTAACAGTGAAGTCTGTGTAGATTATAATTGCATGTTTTTACAGATTTATTTATCTCTGAGCTTTCTCACCTCTAACTTGTTTTCTTATGCTCATTACTGCGGCTATGAAATTTAACCCAGATATTTTTCACATTCAACCTGAGAATCATTTGGTGGGTTTAAGTAGAAAAACCGGAAGTTTTTCTGACGTTCATCTGAATCCATATTGATGTTGAGGTTCGGCATTTAGTGCGTTCTCTGATTCCAGGCGGCGCTGCCATGATTCATCATCCAGTTATTAATTAAATCTGTTTCTGATCAACACTTTCAGTGCCTCATTTTTCCTCCCACTCCCTTTGGCTCATAAATCTGTGGGAAGCACCCAGAAACTCTCATATGTTAGACAATGGTTTTCTATTTGTTACTGTGCTTCAGTAGAGCATTTAAATCACTCTGGGTGTGTCTAATTAACTGATTAGTTTGCTTTATTATTGGATAAACTTGTACTTCCACTGTATGATTCACCCTATTCTGATTAAAAACTATCAGATTATAATTTTACCGTGTTACTTTCTCTTCTTTGTTTAGTGTTTTTATCCTGCTAAATATAATAAAATTCTTTTATAGTTAAGTTTTCAACATCAGCATGAGGTTTAACGTCATCGTTTCTCGTCGACAGCGGTCAGTTCGCCGTGGTCAGACGATGTCGGGACAGGAGAACCGGCGCGGAGTACGCCGCCAAATTCATCAAGAAGCGGCGCAACAAGTCGGGTCGGCGTGGCGTGGCGAAGGAAGACATCGAGCGAGAGGTGAACATCCTGAAGGAGATCCAGCACCCGAACGTCATCACCCTGCACGAAGTGTTTGAGAGCAAAGCCGAGGTCATCCTCATCCTGGAACTGTGAGTAGCTCCTCCTCATGAACACTAATAATCAGTTTAAATACATTTATCTGTACAGATTGCAGTCCACACATGCCTAGAAAATTAAGAGTTATTTTAGTTTCATAACCCAACATAAACAGAGCAGTAATTAACACAAAACATAAAAAAAGATTTTTTAGAATGTTTCACATGTTGATGTTAGAAGTTTTCTTGTTTTTGTCTCATACTTTACTGCAAATGGAAAAGAGTTCACTATAGGAATGCATTTTAGGCAATAAAATGTTCTTTATGTCATTTAAACAAGGAATTTAATCATTTGTTTTTTGCATCTTTTAATGTGCAAACTTTTTATTCATTAACTGACTGTGAGAAAAATTGATTAATCATAAGAATATTTGATATAATTAACAATTACTGCAGTAATTGTTAGTTTTGTTGGCGTAGCTAGCACTATTAGCGCTATTGCTAAGGCAACATTGACACGATGTTTTTCCTGACTATTTTAATTTTGACTCATACAAATTTACTTTCTAAGACACATGGAGCTAACGAAATAGTTTGAGTAAAGTTTTGTTTTTGCAGAAAAGCATGGCAGGTTTCAGTCCAGAAATAGCTTAGAGGACAGGCTGCTGTTCTGTTGTAAACAATGGGAGTTTTTTAATTTTAATAACAGGACATAACAACATGTAGTTCCTTTTTAATTGGCTGATGATGATCTCTGGCTGATGCTTTGTGAAACAGCATTTGGTCAGTCCTGGAGACAGAAGGTGTATTTATCTCCACTAAGATCAGTTTTTACTGTCTGAGTAGAAACTTCCTGTCACTTATTTACTTGGCTTAAGGTGTAAAACAGCACAAAGGCAGTTTAACAGGAAAACGTCACATTGCATGGAGGCTTTTCCTGTATCTAAACAACATAATGTCTGATCAGGAATTATAACGGCCAGTGTTGGAGGGATTTATGTATAAAATATTGACGTTAGCTGGGATCTCTTAGAAGTGCTGTGCGGCACGAGGCTTCTTTGTTCCAAACACCAGTTAGACCAGTTCAACCAGCCCACATGCCACTTCAAAGACTGTAGGATCAGTTATGTTTGCTCCGCAGGTATTCAGCTCACACACTTCTTTGGAAAAGGTCGTTCCGACAAGCAGAGCGCAGTACACTTGAATCGCTGAGTCACCTGCAAGCAGCAGCAGTCTGAACCAACAGTGCAGCTGTAAAACATGCGACGTGATTACTTCCTGCCCGTTCCATTGCTGAGGCAATCATCCGGTACAAGCGCGCCATTTTCCTGCTGAAAGGCTGAAATTTCTGCAGATTAGCAGCTCAGATTTTAAGAAAATATTTGTTTGGCACTTTTGCTGTACTGATTACAATTAACCCTCATTTTCAAAACTGTTTCTTATCATTAGTAGTGGCTGGACTCAATTAAAATTGAATTGTCAGGTCTGTAATTTCACATTTAATTAAAAAACATTCCTTTTTAAAACCCTGTAGCTAAGTTATTGAATAAATAGATATATGTGCTTGACAGCAAATATATCTATTGCTTTTAATCTGTAGTTTAGGTTATCCAACCATCACTTTGGAGCAAAATGTTATTCTATCCATTCAGCTGTCAGTGTTTCAGGAACAGCTTCAGAAATATGAACAGTGGACGGTGACGTTAGCATTAGCGCCTGTGCTAAAGCCTAACTCCTTTTAGCACAACTTGACCACAACAGTCGTCTTCTCAGCGTACAGTCAGATAATTAATAGTTGTGTGTCAGATTTACAGGTGAACCAGAAACACAATACAATGATTCAGACTTGAGACTTCTGTATGAAGAACAGAAAAAATTAAAAAATTTTATGTGTTAAATTTGTCTAATTAATTAATTGAAATTCTTCTTTCTTTTCTTTCTGTCATTCTGGTTTTCTGTCTTTCTTCCGTTTTATTTTATTTAGGTTTTTTTGGTCTTTTTCCTGCATCATTATTTGCTCTCCGTTGTCACGGTGCACTCTCTTGTGACGGGTGTTTAGCGGTTTATCTAAATGTTTTAATTTCACTGAACTGTTGTTGGTTCTCTGATGGCGGCGACTCGGAGGTAAATGTTCCTGACGAGTCAGTCTGATCAGCGAGCGCTCTGATTTCCAGACATTCCAGGAATGGCTTTCTGTGAGCTGTTCGCATTTCAGAGATGTTTCTCATAGCAGTGTCAGTTGTTTGTTTGTGTTGGTATGTTTTTATGGGATGGTGGTAAAAGAATCGTGCATGTGAGGAGAACTGGACTCTGAAGAACTGGAATATGAGAGCGTGTAGATTAGAGATGGAAATAAGGACAGCAGTTGATTTGTTTTTGCTGTTGACATCCAACACATGTAGATATTCTCCCATATTCAGTTATCAAGACTAAATTCTCCCACCCAGCAGCTTGGCTTGGCTCCTCTTTAGCCTTCACAACTGAAGTGGCTTCAGAAACATTCCTCAGATATTCTGGTCCATAAGACCTTGAAAACGTCACATGTTGCTGCAGATCTGTTAGCTTTGAGTTATGATTGATTCTTCTGTTTCCAAAGGTTTTCCATTGGACTCAGAGCTGGACTTAGTGATTATGGTTTCACAGTAGACTTTAACTGTATCATTAAAAGACATATAGTTTGTAAAACTTCAGCTTCTTCTAAGGTAAATTCGACCCAAATAAAAAATTTTCATAGCATTCTGTCCTTTTCACCCACAAATAACATCCAATATCTGCCACTTCATATGTGGAACTAAATCGCATAAATATCTGGTAGTTTTCAAAGCGTCTGCAGTCTGAACGGTTGTATTGCTTGTTGTTGAATCTCATGAAACACGTCGTGATTCTGCATCAGAAGAACCGACGTAAACAACGGCTGAAAACTATAAATATGAAGTAATGACAGAAGTCTGTGTCACTAGATGCGTTTCCATTAACCACATAAATAATTGAACAAATTGGAATTACAAAAATGAATTTGCTTAAAACATGCCAATTTTGGGGAAAAAATAAATAAATAAAAACACATTTATTGAGACGTTTTTGCTGTAGGTTTTTCGGCTGTGTTGAAATTTGTGTTTCACAAAACTGCAATGGAAACACTTTTTTCACATCACACGAGTCACGTGATCAACAATCAGATTTTACTACTGGCAGAAACGACAAAGAATACAACAGGAAGCGGTAGGAGGAGGATGGTGCATCGTGTTTTTTTAATGTGTGAACAAACTTATTCACATGTCATTTTTAATAACCAAAGATTCAAGCTGCACATGGTATTAAATCTCAGTCATGTGAATAGTTTTGATTAACTATTCACGTGACTTTGGTGTTTTGGGCGATTTCAGAATCTGCCCATCGTTAAGAGGAGCTTTCATTTATGCCCATGGCTGATACAGGTTTAGTTTCTAAGATGCTAAAACTCGAGGAAGCTGGAGGGAAATCCTCAGGATGGATTAATATTATTAAAGCAGCAGTATTGTGTTTTCCAGGCACATAGCGCCATTTTGTATCACAATCAATTAATGATGTTACTTTCAGTTGTTATTTTTAATGCCTGGAAATTAGGCCTCTGTCTCTTTAAGAAGCTCCTGCTCTTTCTAAAAACTGCGCCTTCACAACGTGGCTCCTCTATTAATCTTCTTACAACATTTTTACCAGCGTTGCACTGAGAAATATCTCCTGTTATGAGCTCAGCGGATCCACCAGGTGTTTGCTAATTGCTTCTGGCTAGTCTGAAGGAGCAGAAAGGGGGAGGAGCTGCGTCTCGAAGGCGGGGCTAGGTTCACCAAGGCATTTTGCACAGCTGAGTGGTTAATGGAAATTAAAGGATTTCTCAAACATGCATGAAAAAATCAAGGCGACACTCAGGTCTGTTTTGATAACATTACAACATGATGTGAAGCTAAAAATAGTCGATTTTACATCATTCTGCCCCTTTAATGTTCAACAGCAGGATTTATCTCCTACATGAAGATACCAGACATCCTAAAACTGAGCAACGATGAATATTTTTTCTCTACATATTTAAAACTCTGTATCAGGTTTTCTAAAACTTGAAATAGGTAAATATAGAGCGAGGATTCATGCATCAGGCGTCATCTGCTCGGGTGTGGTCTCCAAACGTTTGAGGGACACGTTTGTGTTTGTTGCTGGATTAATTGGCGGTTCTTTATGTGCTGAAACATATTAAAAATGTTAGAATTATTCTTATATCATCAGAATTACTATTAAGCTTAAATTTCACTGCAACTTTTGGGTGTATTTTCTGACATATGGTGACAAAAACATGTAAGTGTGAAAATATTTAAATTGGCTATCTGCTCTCACTTCTGCTTCCTTCGTCACGCTGCAGGTTTGTCCTCGTGCCTTCATCACTTCCTGTTCCTCATCCTCCCATCACTGCCGCTACCATGAACATCAGTAATTATGTTACATCGCTGTGGGTTAATTAGCTGAGCCTCTGCTGCCAAGGAGAATTGATTATCTGATTGTAGGTGTGCAGAAACTGATCGGTTGCTTATTAGTGAAGCTGTGCAGGTATTTATTAAGATTTAAAAGAATTTCATGTTGAGGTTTGAAGTTTCATTTGGATCTGCTTTTGTAATAAAATCAAGTTTTCAGGATTAAATATTAAAAGTTCATGATGATGAAAACTATTTTAGATGTTAATTGGCCTTCAAAGGCCTGGAGAAATCTGGGTTTTAATTATTTAGATTTGGATTCAAATAAAGAATCTTTTATTTTTCACTCTGTGGTCCAAGACATCCATCCTTCCTCCATCCGTTTGTTTGTTCATCCAGCCATAAATTTTTCCTTCCTTCCTTTAAGTGTCTTTTGTAAATTCATAAGTTTATTATATATTTGTATTTTTCTTTAATAATCAGATAAAAACATTTGAGATCTTTGGATTAAATAATTAGGAATCTGTTAAGAAGCCAGATTTTAAATCTAAGCTAAAGCTAATTTTTTTTCCAGTTATCATTTTTAGACGGCATGTTCCAGGTCACATATTGTTTTTTAAAAAGCCGTTTTAATCAAGGATCTTTTTTAATCTGCTATAAAGTTCAAAGTGAGCTGAACTCGGTTCTTTCCCACTGCGAAGCCGTTAAATCGGTTTAGGTTGATTGGATCTCAGGGATTTGCAGCTTCCTCTGATCGGATCCTTTCCCCTCATTGCTCTCCTCTTTTTCTTTTTGTTTTTAGTGTTGCTGGCGGTGAGCTCTTTGACTTCCTGGCAGAGAAGGAGTCTCTGAGCGAAGAGGAGGCCACTCAGTTCCTGAAGCAGATCCTGGACGGAGTCCTCTACCTGCACTCCAAGCAGATCGCTCACTTCGACCTGAAGGTACAGCAGGCTGAGCTCCTTTAATGTTTTCAGCTTCATTTAGATAAAAAATAACTTTATTCACAAAAATCCCTGAGCAGAGCTGGAAATCTGAACAAACTACTGATTCTTTTGCATAAACTCGCCTCCTTTAAACGAGTCCTCACTTTTTATTTTATTTTTCTGCTTTGTTGCTAATGTTGTTAGCATTGTGACTCATTTGTTGTTTTCTATCGAGTGGGGGAGAAACTGTGAAAGGTCAAAGTTCACCCCAGCACAGAAGGCACGATAAACTTGGCCTCCGTTTCCTGTGAACTCTTGTTGTGATCTATTGATTGGTAAAATGTTGGAGATGATTATTGATCAGTTTTCCTCTTCGTCGTGTTTGGAGAAAAGTTCGGTTCTCTTAATTCGTCCTGCAGACGGATGAAACTCTTTGATCGATCCAGATATTTTATTGACGCCTGCAGCATCTGCAGTTTGGCAGAACCAGTAACTGGTGACGCTGCCTCCAGCTGGGAACTCACTGGCTCAGCCGGGACAGAGTCCAGTACAGGGCTGCTGTCCTACAGACCTGACTCAGGTCTTTAAACAGACTCCTATCAGTTGAATAACGTGTCGTAACTGCAAGACTGAACACGTTTAATCCTGGACCAGCTGATATTCTGGATGTCGTTATAATCTAATCTTTGTTTGCTGAGCAGAAACGAATCAATAAAGTCAAACTAAAGTTCGTTTTATCAAACTTTCTGTTTCTACCCGTTAACTAACCTCATGCATGTTTAAATAATTACTGTGACGGCCTGTTGTTTTGGTTTGTATAAAATCCACCTCTGCTTTCCTAGACAGGATCCCTCTCATGTTTTGCATAACATTCCCATCCTGATGGGACTCTTTCCTGCCCAGTTCTAACTGGTCCCAGTTGGATGTCCTGCTCTAAGTCATTGTTGTTTCGCTGCAGCCGGAGAACATCATGCTGCTGAACCGCTCAATGCCTCACCCGCGCATCAAGCTCATCGACTTCGGACTAGCGCACAAGATCGACTTCGGAAATGATTTCAAGAACATTTTTGGGACTCCAGAGTTCGTAGGTGAGACTGATTTCTGTAAACATGTTTGTATCCGCTGCACACCCAGTGTTCCTGGTTTCATCCCTGGGGTTTAACAGGAGCAGGTGCTAACTGCACCAAACATTTGATAATAGACGGGAGATTACCAGGAATGTCTCACATGCAAACCACAGGCACACGCAGCGCCATCTGGCCTTTAAATAGGCCGACTGCCAACGGCTCCAGCCTTCGACTGGCCTCTTCCAGCACCAGGCAGCCTGTGAGTTTTTATCAGCAGAGATGTTGCTGAAGCCACATCTGCATGCTGGCTGTGTAAAATCAACATAAGCCTAATTACTGCAGGATAGAGAGGCTGCAACACTCCACTCAAGAAGGTTTGAGGGCCATTTGCATACTTTCCTCTGCTGCAGTTTGCATCAAAATCATATCAGGATATAACGAACATCTTCAAGTCATGATTGCAGTTTACATCAGTATTCTATCAGTTTGGTTATTTTACAAATATGAATGACGACGTTATAGACTAATTGTTTTGTGTTTGTTGTTAGTTTATAAAATATGCAACTGAATGCAGATTCAAATGAGGAGGAAAAACATTCACAGATATTATTTTATCTAAGTTTACATTCACACAGCAAGTCTTGAAAAGATTGAAACTGAGTCACATTTGGGCAAAAATAACGTCTGATTTTGTTTGCATTTACCTGCCTAATGTAAAAGAAATCCTAAAATGATAAGCGGTATGTACTAGATGTTATCCTTCAAATCTAATTTCTTCCTCAATAACTCCTTTGTGTCTGAAGAGAAGCGTAGTAAATCTGTAATTTTTCACACATCTGAGAAAGTGTGAAGAGAAAAGAAAAGCTACATTTTCACACCTCACAGGTTTAGGCTTAAGAGCCGCCGAGTTTTCTTACATGTCTAAAGAAATTATTGATTAAAAACCAGCTGAAAATGTGCAGCAAAAGGCCTGAATCTGGATAATCAGTGGACGTGTGATTTGCAGGTTGGCCTGAATATTAAAAACCTTCTGTTTGGCTTCACAGCTCCAGAAGTAGTGAACTATGAACCTTTGGGCCTGGAGGCGGACATGTGGTGAGTAAACCAGCAGCTGGTCTGGGAATGAGCAGGATGTGATGTGATGTTTGAGCTTCAGGTGAAAATCTCATGTAAAGGCAATTTATTTCTTTACATGATGCTCGCATGTTAAAAATGTTTCATGCTAAAGTTATTACTTCTGTCTTTGCAGGAGTATCGGGGTTATAACCTACATCCTGTAAGTAACGTCTTGGACTCCCAGGAATATTTTTTATATGTTGATTTATAAGCGACTCCAACAAAAGCTATTTTAACAATTTTAGTTTTCATTAAAAAACACATTTTTCAATGTTTTTATTGTTTTAGTTTGAGCTTTAGACAACTGTAGTGTTGAGCACACTTCCACTAATGGGGAGCTAATTTGTTTTTATTTAGCACTTCAGCTAACTTTGAAAACATTTAGCGCACTTAGCTTTCCCTAATGTAATTTTTCTTGATAAATAATGAAGAAAATAAGACATAAACATAAATGCAGTATCTAAGAAGATTATGAAACATGTAAATTATAATGTAAAAATTAAATTGTCTTTGAATTGAAGTTGGGGCTTTAACATTAGCATGTTGGTTTAGCCCTTTAGCTTTATCTGAACTCGTGTTTATGATTAGGGTTTGGTGTTAGCGTAGTTTTAACGTTTGAGTTAGCGGTAGCCTCCACTCGATATCTGTTAGAAAACTTTGTTTTTAACTTTAGAAGATTTCCAGTCTCATCCCAGAGCAAAAAAAATCTCAAATCAGACCCAGAATTCACTTTTGGAGTTGGGCGCCCGGGTTTCCGTTTGAACCTGTACCTCTGGTTAGATGGGCGGCGACTCTAGGCCAACTAAAATTTTTAGCCATTTTATCAGAACTTTTTGCTGATATTAAGCTTAGAAACAACCAACCCTGACCTGTACAACCAGCAGCTTTCATCGCTGCAGGGACTGTTTTCGGCTGCAGAGACCTGTCAGCACAGTTTAATTTAGCAGCAGAGGATAAGGTCCTGGCCCCAGCATCCAACAGATCACCCGCTGTGGCCGCATCATCATCTTCTTCATTTTATAGCCACATTACAATTCAGAGTGACATATGCAAATAATGTACACACAAAAATATGTTGCTAAGTCGAAACACAAAGGCGAATGTGCCCACACATGAATTTTAAATACACTTCAGCTCTATAAATGCAGCCTGTTGAAGCTAAATGTTGTATTCGGTAGCTGCTCTTCAATATCGCTGTTGGAAGTGATTTCCTCGCATAACAACATACTAATAATTGCATACTCATGCACTTGCTGCTTGCATGTATGATCTGCATTCATGCTGTCAGCCCACACAACTGTCACAGCTCTGTGAGCCAGAGCAGAAAATAGATTGCTCGGTGTCTGTTCTGGTAGCAGAAACACAGATTCACAGGATTTCAGAGGCTGAATAGGCTTTAGCTAAAGCTACCAGGAATAAATTCAGTTCTTTTCAGTTTCTGTGGTGTTAAAACTGATTTATGCTTTTAAATATGACCAAAAATTATGAATTTGGACAAAACTTTGGTTAGAAATTCAGACTTCAAGTCCATTGTGAAGATCTTGAATGTAGGACTGAAGCGATTAATCCGATTAATTGATTATTCAATTAACTAATTTAGTAATCAATTAATCATTGAGTATATACATTCCAAAAAGGGCATTTGCTGAAAGAACAACTCATTCAGAGCAAGAATTAAGCTAAAGATGTACAAAAATATATATGTGCATTTAAAATAAATTTTAAAAATCCTTTTGTCTGAAAAAATGTTCGACCCAGAATTCATGTGGCAGTTTTAGCTTCACTTTGTTCAAATTCTGTCCTAATTCACCTAATTGGTCCATCCAGAAAATAATCAACAGATCAGCCCTACGCTGCACTGAAGGAGCTGAGATTTTCACATTTTGATGTTATTATTTTTTATCTACAAATGATCAAAAGTACACTAAAAAAATGCTATATTGCATTTTAGGCAATACGGTGTTTTCTTTATTTAAGAAATGAACTAACAGTTGTATTTTTTCATCGGATCGCTAACATTGTGAAATAGGGCTGCAAGTATTAACTGATGATTATTTTAGCTCTGATTGGTTGTTTGTAGTTGCATTGGGAGAAGGCAGAGGAGCTCGATTCTCTGTCTCATACCGTATCGTCACGACATGGTGACAGCAAAATATGTAAGAAAATGTATTTTCTATGAAAGTGACATACTGCAGCGTTAAATGCAAAATGAATTTATTTTTGTACAGTTTTGTCTCAATTATTGTCTATTTGCTCCATTTAACGATTACTAAATTAGTTGGCGATTATTTGAATAATCGATTCATCACGATTAATTGTTTCAACTCTGATGTATAAAATAAACTTACGTGGTTGAATAAAAAATATGCAGAATGTTTACATTTCTTTTATCCAATTAATTGACTAATCGTCAGAATAATCCGTTGCTAAAATGATCATTAGTTGGAGCCGAACTTGAATCATGGTTTTATGACGTTCCCACTCAGGTTGAGCTTGACCTCGCACCACCGCCATGTTTCCTCCCAGCTGACATGTTAATTAGCGGCTGGCCGAGCAGAACAGCGTTTTTTTGAGGAACCCTGAAGGCTTTTTTCGTTGTTCTAATCGGCCTCCTATCTGCCCAGACATGCTTCTCTCTCATGGCTGTGTGCACATTGCTCATTTGCTGCATCTGCTTCCACTTTATGTGTGAAATCAGCAGATTGGTGGGAAGGTGCATTAACATTCCTGCGCTCCACCCAAACTGGGAGCTCTCCAGCTGGCTGTCCTGCAGCTAGAACACACTAAATAGTTTGAGTCTCATAGGAAAGAGGGATTTATGAGTCACCATTAGCTGCTACTCAGCTCGTTAATACCATTCCCCCATCAAAGGCCTTAATCTCAGCTTGACGGAGCAAATCTTATCAGCAGATGAATAGTGATTAGATGAATAAGTGTTTGGATGAAGTTCCTCTGATCCGCTGCTCTTTGATTATTAAACCCATTCGGATTTAGATGGAAAAAGAAACATGTTCCTGTTAAAGCAGATAAGACTGTGCGTTATAAAGAAATGCATTTTTGAGAACATTTTGAGTCTGAGGTGGTTTATTTCCTCCATGCAGGCTGAGTGGCGCTTCTCCCTTCCTGGGCGACAACAAGCAGGAGACTCTGGCCAACGTGTCGGCCGTCGATTACACGTTCGACGAAGAGTTCTTCAGCAACACCAGCGCTCTGGCCAAAGACTTCATTAAGAGGCTTCTTATCAAAGATCCAAAGTATGCACAACCTTCCTCTCTCATTATTTCCAGTACAAATATGTTAGTCATCTTTGATAGCAGTAGCTTATTTTGTCTCTGAAAAACGTAGAAAATCTAAATTTTTAGAAAAAATGTGCAAAAAAGCAACCAGCTGAATGGGTAGAACAGCACTTCGCACCAATTTGATGGTTGAATAAAAAACTAACAGAATAAAAACAACAAATTAAGGATGCACCAATATGAAGATTTAGGCCAATATCAATATCTGATATTAGTATTGCTGTTACTTCTAATATTTACCAATTTTATATATAATTCTCTACTGTTTCAACCAAAACAGACAAGATAAAAATAAATATCAGTTGTTCTTATCAGCCCAGTTTTATCTGACCAAAACCGATACGTTAGTAATATCGTCCGATACGATGTTGATGCTGATATATTGTGCATCTCTACAGTACATATCTGTGTTGTTGAGCTCATTCGTCTATTTATTCAATAATTTAGCATCAAAAAGTGTTTTTTCAATTGAACTTGTTTAATTTAATTGTTGACTATATGTTGTTTTCATGATGTAAAGCACTCACCCTACAATTAACCTGATTAAACATTTTAATTGAGTCTCACCTGTAGCACTTTTAGTCAGTAAAATAAGAGCCTTTATTTTGGAGAAACCTGGGTCTGTATCAATAATCATTGATTATGATTATTGATACATAATCAAATCGCCATCAGACTAAATTCTTTTTGAGTATTAATTATGGTTTTCATGTCATAAAGTCATGAAAACCATAATTATTTGGAGACTTCCAGGAAGCCACAAGCTTGGAATTAGAGGTTAATTTCAATCAATCAAGTTTATTTTGTCGGTTTTACAGTTTTCTGGAAGTTTGTTCCAGATTTGTGGCGCATAGAAGCTGAATGCTGCTTCTCCATGTTCACCCCGAGGGGCCTGCAAGGTTTACACAACAGCAGCAGATCTTTAAGCCATTTAGTGATTTATAAACTACCAACAGTAGTTTAAAGTCTCTTCTCTCAGTGAAGGACTTGTGAAGATGTTCTATCTTCCTGGTTTTAGTCAGGACGCTAGCAGCAGCGTTCTGGATCAGCTGATTTATTTGCAGTAATCAATGCGACTGAAGATAAACTCATGGATGAGTTCCTCTATCTCTTGCTGGGACATTAGTCCTTTAATCCTGGAGATGTTCTTCAGGTGATGGAAGGCCGACTTTGTGACTGTCTTTATGTGGTTGCAAAGGTCCAGGTCTGATTCTAGTTGTCCTGAGTTTGTGCGCTGTAGATGTTGGTAGAGGACATCATACCAGATGTTAATGAGTATGATGCTTTGGACCCGTTTCCCATCCAGAACCTGAATAGAGTAAATACCAGGACACTTGAAATAAAACCCGTCTGGACCAAAAAACTCTGACCCCCATTGAAAATGAAATGCGTGTTCTCCAAGCATCCTGTTTTTGCTATTATCCCTGGACTGGATCCGCAGTAACTGTGAATTACTTCCTCATGCTCAGCTTGTACATGTTGTGTTTCTGGCCAGATTTTCACAGATATTCTGAACACAACCTCCTTGTTTCTGGGCAAAATGTCCTCTGGCGCCGGTTCCTGAAATTGTTCCGACTGTGTTTGGTCCTCATTAGAGTTGCTCCAGCAACAGCTCAATGGCTGTAGCTGCACCTAGAGACCGTAAATGCCATCAAACCCCCTTTTCTTTCCTTAAATCACTGCTCTCTCCTTCGGCCTAATGAGGCGAGGGGAAGGAGGGAGAATCAGGGCAGTAGGTGTGGAGGTAATTTAATTTGTGAAGAAAGAAAATAAACATTTGGGAAAGACGACAAACTGACCGGAGAAACGATCTGATGCGGCTTTTCGATTCACAGACTGGATTTAACTCGGTGGATGTGGTTTTGAATTGATCCGCATCATGATCAGACATGAATCATCTCAGCAAGAAAGAAGATTAATAAAGATATTTAAGAGATAAAATGAGGCTTATTATTTTCCCAGTAACTCTGGAATAAAGCTTTTTCTGATACTCCTCAAAGTTTTGGGGTAGAACACTGCAAAAACAAAATATTACCTTTTTTTTTGGTTTGGTTTCTAGTGCAAATATCTTAGTACAGTTGAAATGAAACTAAAATAAAATATGTAACTTTTAAACAAGATATAGATGCTTGTTTTTAAATAAATAATTTCTTAATTTTAGTACTGTACTGAAAGTACTGGTTGATTTGGCAGATTATTTCACTTGGTAAAAATACTTGGTAAGGTTTGGAGATTTTGCAGTGAACATAATTAAAAAGGTTTTTATTTTAGTATCTTAAATACAAAATATATATTTTTTGTATGATTCTGGTTGAATTAAAGCTCTAGTTGTGTTTTTTTTAGCAAAAGGCCTTTATGTGAATCGATATACTCCATTTAACAATTAATTGATTACTGAATTAGTTGACGATCATTCCAATAATCGATTAATCGTGAATAATACGATTAATCGTTTCAGCCCTAATGTATTTTCATCAAACCATTTGACACTTCATCTGCCTTATTTGAGTGGTATGTTCTCTTGTTTTTCCTGTTTTGAAGAGTGGTTAACATCCCACAGAGAAACTTTAAGTCTGGTTAAATAAAAAGTGATGTAAACATTTAAAGGATGATTCATTTATATATTTTTAAAGAACTGGATTCCAATAGTTGGTTTGAATTAAAGACAGTCGATCCTCAGCAGGTACCAGCTCATCTCTGTTGCCTCTTTTTGTTTTATTGTTTTAAATCAATCTGCAGGATAAATTCTTCTCTTGTGAAATACAAAAGAGCATAACCTTGTTAAAAATGTTATTTTTCTGTTCATGTTCATTTTATTTCTGTTTTCAGAAAGAGAATGACGATTCAGGACACCCTCCTGCACCCCTGGATCAAGGTAAGACTCTGCTCCTCTGGATAATCTTTACCTAATTTAAAACATCCACTGCCTTGCCTGCCAGTGTTTTGTTTGATTTTGGATTTGAGAGCTAATTTTTTTCTTTTCTTCGGTCTTGTTTGTGAAATCAGCCAAAAGACACTCAGCAAGCACTGAGCAGGAAGGAGTCAGCCGTCAACATGGAGAAGTTTAAGAAGTTTGCAGCTCGAAGGAAATGGAAAGTAAGTGATTCTGTCATTAATTCACTTCCTGCTGCTGTTGTATAACTTGATGAAGCCTCTGTTTGCTTGCCGGCTTTGACTCCCATTAACTGACTCAACAAAGCACTAGACTGTATAAAATGCATTGATTATCAGTAGCTAAATGCCATTCCTGTTGTTTTTGTCTCCTGCCTGAGCTCTTTATCCACTGTTGGCATTTTATTAACATGACTGTAAAGCAATATTTACAAAATCCTTAAACTTGATAATCCAGCTTAATTAAATCTGCTTTATGGAGAATAAATAACCTGGCAAGTCTGATAAATTTCCTAATGACTGCAGACTGTAATTATTAAAAATGCTTCCACGGTTTTGTAAAAATGTGATTTGGTAATCTTCAAACTATTTTATTAAACGATTAAAACCTTATGGAGCATCAGCGCTGAGATTGTAAAAACATAGAGGGGTTAACAGAGGAGCCATGTTGTGACGACTTCCTGAAGGCGGAGCTTCAGAAAGAGCAGGAGACAGAGACCCAATTTCAAGACGTTAAATTTCTTTTAAGTCTTAGCATTTTTTTTAAACATCTGAGGATTGTGTTATTAAATGGCTCGATGAGCCTGCAAAACTTAATACTGCCCTTTTAAAATGCATTTTTAAGTTTTATGACTAAGATCTTGGGCATTTCTGCTTTGAGTTTTCATGCATCCAAGTCACCAGAGGGTCAGTGGGATACTGACAGAAGTAGAGCAGAAAATCCCTCTGCATGTCTGCTTGTCTGACCGTTGAGTCTCCTTAATGTGACTCGACATGAACTTGCTAAACTTGTGCTCGTTTTTTTTTTTTTCCTTCTTTCTGCAGCAATCCGTCCGACTCATCTCCTTATGTAACCGCCTGTCGCGCTCCTTCCTGTCCAGGAGCAACATCAGCGTGGCGCGCAGCGACGACACGCTGGTGAGTCCCGGCCTCAGCGCCACGAAAAACCCAAACCAGTTCAGGATGGGCTGGGCTGTTCAGCCACATTACATCCCAGATCTTATCCACTCTGCAGTCTCTCTCTGTCTGTCTGCAGCATTAAAGTTTGTTTTCTGTTATCCTCAGCGATCTGCCTGCTGGTTAAAGGGGGGAAACCCAGAGATTATTGGACTATTTAACAAGTTTTAGGTCACGTTCATTGATGTGGATTTGCTGCTGCTGCAGCTTGACGATCTTTCTCAGTTCAGTTTCACTTTATTTTGGTAAATTATCAACATTACAAACAGAAAACAAAATACTACTTTACAAACCCATAATTTACCCATAATTCATATGTGTGTATATATATATATATATATATATATATATATATATATATATACGTACTATATATATATATAGTAGATATATGCTACTGTTATGTAGCATACATCTACATAACAGTGTAAATTTTATTGATTTTACATTTTAAGGCTCTTTTAAAATTCACCAAGAAAAGGACATAATTTGAGGTATTTAATTTATTCCACAGTTTTTTGCTAATAACTGAAACACATCTAAACTCTACCTGACTTTTCTGTTTAGCATGTTCAAATATTAACAAACCTCATAAATTATTTATTCTTAACTTAAATCATTTCTGAACTTCAGGAGGAAAACTTTTTTCCCCAAGGCTTTTTACATTACTTCCAGTATTTTTATATGTAAGATGTCTTTAAATTTTGAAGTATTACTTTGATTAAAAAGTTTATTAGTTGGTTTACGATATCCTTTTTGTTGATAAGCCTAATAGATTATTTTGTAACTTAACTATTGCATCAAATGTCGTTTTACTTCCATTTCCCCAAATTTCTGAGCAATAAGACAAATAGTTAATAACCAATCATTTTATTAAATTGTTTATTTTAAACAGTATTCTATTAGATTTTTGCTAATTTTTGTTTGTCTAGAATAATTCCTAAAAACGTCTCAAATTTGGTCCATTTCAACTCCATTTATGTGCAACTTTGCATTTTTATAGATCCGATTTCCAGAAAATAACAATAAGTGTAGTTTTTCTTTTTATTTAATGATAACTTATTAAAATCAAGCCACATTTTCATCTTGGCTAGCTCTTTTTCTACTGATTGCATTATCTTTCCCAGAAATCTAAAACTGGTTTATGTTATTTTTTCCAGTTTTGTAGAACCAGGTTCAGCCAGTCGGAAAGTGGATGAGTCGGTTTGTAAACGGACGCCGACACACTGACCCTTTTATGCTGTTGCTGTTCGAGGTTTAATCATTGACAGAGCGTTAACGGTGGAGCAAAGCCACATCACTGAAACTTCCTTATGTCTCAGGTGAATTTGGTTGTTGTGACTGCAGCGCCTCCTGTAGTTTACGGTCTGAACTGCAGCCGCAGTGAAAGCTCTGCTCTGGATCATTGGCTTTATTGGCTGAGCTGGTCGGGCTGAAGACGTGTAGAGGTGTTGTGTCAGCTGGTGCAGTAAAGTTTGGTTGTGATTCATTGTTTTTATTCAAAGCAGTAAGACTCGACTTGAGAAATCCTCAACATTCTTTGTTAAACATTAAAATATCGTAAATCTGCTACGATTCTTGTAAATCTCTCCCAAAACTCTTGTCCTGCAGTTTTCCTTCTTTTTGGTGCGTTTTTGTCTAACCCACTTTTTTCTTCCACTGAACTTTCTTGGGTATCTGTGTAACCTTCTGCACCCTCTGAACACCTTAGTTTGTAGCCCCCACACTATGGAATAATTTTCTAATTTTTCTTGAAAATATGGTGAAGAATGCCAAATTACAATAAACTAATAACATTGTTTATATATTATAATTTTTTTTAAACAGGATATGATAGAGAAATTATTTAGTCAATAAAGAATTAATTAAATAAGCCCCAATTAATTTAAAACTGGGTAGATTTCATTTTAAAAAAGATATAGTTGTTTTATATTTTTGTGCACATCATGAATTAATTTAAACTGTTAAATTAATCCATTAAAGTCAGTGGGCGGGACTAAGGGTGACCCTCACGTCTGATTGGCTGAAGCTGTTCTAGTCCCGCCCACTGGGTTTGATGGATGAAGTTGACAGTTTAAATGTGCTTCAGCACAGGAACATGAAATAATAAACTCATAAAATAATTATGTAGTTTTCAAAATTAACTAATACATTTAATTGAGGAACGTATTTAAAAATATATTAATTTGTTTATTTTAATTTAGCATTGTTTCACTAAAATGACTGAAATAAATCTGAGATTATTTGTTTTATTTATTGAGAATCAATTGTTTAGGTATAATTAGCATCTCTTGGTTTAGCAACCTTGAGTTCAAATGTTTCAATGCTTCAGTTTCTCTGGCGCAGCAGCAAGGTGATGTGGAGGAATGTTTCTGCGGCGTCGAGCTCGGCTGAACAAACGCCACATTAGCCTCCTGTCCTCCGTCCTCTTCCCCTCCCGACCCGCCGTTCTTCGTCTCTCTGTGCAGCAGAGCATCGCAGCCCAAACATGTGCTCCACAAACGATTTGATCTCAAGGTTGTCGGGTCACAGGGGTCCCAAACTTCTCCATGCTGTGAAAACCCTCAGAAAATGCTACAGAATATTATCTAGACAAATGGTTTTTATTCACTATTGCATAATTACTGCGTTCATTTAAATGCTGACTCATACCTTCAGAGTTTAGATGGCCATGAGTTCTGTGGCGGAAAATATTATTAGATAATATATTCTGACTTTTCAACACAATCTCAAATGTTGATTATAAGAAAACATGTAATATTTTACATAAATCACATCAAATTTTATTTTATTCCCACAGTTTTTATGGTTTTTCTTTGGTTCTTTTCCATTTCTTGCTCGAGGAGAAAAGCAGTTTGATGAATTTGGCTGGCAGCCAATCAGAAAATGAGCATCAAAAATAACATTTAAATAAATTATACTAGCTTGTATTTAATTTTTAATAATTTTTGGAAAACATTCACTAGAATTACATTGTTTTTGTACGTTTTGCATGTTATTTCTAATCTTCTTTCCAACTTTCTGAGGTCCCCACTTTGGCAAACCGCTGCTCTATCAAACTGCAGATAAAAAGAAAGGCAGAAACATGCAGAATAAAATTCACAGAGTGAAAGAAGTGTCTTTTTTTTCCTTCTGAACAGGATGAGGAAGACTCCTTTGTGATGAAGGCCATCATCCACGCCATAAACGACGACAACGTTCCCGGGCTGCAGCATCTGCTCGGCTCTTTGAACAGCTACGACGTCAACCAGCCCAACAAGGTGATTCTCCGCTCGCTCTTATTCTGCCCTGCTAGATTTAGAGACGCAGAATTTCTGAAAATATTAGCAAGTTTTCATCCCAGGGAGAGTTTTCACTCTGAAGCAGCTGATTGTCGAAGAAAGTCCAACATGCATCAGAGGTTGATAACCCTCCACACCACCAGGGGGCCCTCAAGAGCAACAAGCTAGCATAATAAATATATATATATATTGTTTTTAAATAACATTGAATAATACAAACTAAATGCTATTAATCATAGAAGAGCAATTTTTTTATTTCTTACAGTTGGTACACAAATAATTAATCTCTTCCTCTGTTGAGGAAATGAAAGATATTAAATTTGTTTACTGTAAATTCAGTGTTCAGAAACATCTCGCATATTTATGCTGCAAGTTTATTATTTTATAAATTAATGTTCAGTGAAAAATTAGGGATTTTACAGTGTAGAAACTGTGGCGCAGAATTTGGAAGTGGTTTAGCTAATCAGAACTTTATTTAGCTATAATCTGTGGGTCGTAAAAGGAAATGTGTGAGCTGGACAGGAAGGTGATCAAAGGGTTAAATGGGCCAATCAGGTGTAAGATTTGGTTATTGATCAAAGGGAAATGCCGAAGTTGCTCTCGGGTAGGATTTTATTAGGGTTAATAATCCAACCGTCCTGCTGATCTGCAGACAGTGTGGAGGATCCAAAGTGTTCAAATGCAGAACAGGGTTCCTGTTCCCAGCAGTTTATTCACAAACATGACAAGATGTTTATTTTCTTTTTTTTATCTTATTAGATGATACAAAACTACAGTTGACTTTTCTACAACAGCATATTAGAGGCATTGTAGACAGGAAGAAAAAACATTTTCTGCCAAAAAATCTCAAGAAATTTTCTAGAAAAAAAATTCTGAGTTTCAAAAGTAAAAAAATTCCTCTTTTGAAACCCAGAAATTTCCTTTTTTTATTATTTTTTACATTTTCTGAGATTATCCTCAAAATGTACGTTTTTTTTTAAAGATGATTTTTTTACTTTTCAAACTCAGAAATTTCCTTGTTTTTTTCAAATTTTGGAGATTAATCTCAAAGTAATTTCTTAGTTTTTGATGTTTTGCAGATTTACAAAACATTGTAGGAATGTTGTCCTTCCATCCTTGTTTCTTTCTTTTTCCCTTCTTTCCTTTCGTCCTCCTTTCTTCTCTCACTTCTTCCTTCTGTTTGTTGATTTCTGTCCTCTTGCTTTCATTTCTTTCTCTATTCCTTCCTTTATTTTTTCCTTCATTTTGTCTTCCTTCCCTCCTTAATTGTTTGCTTCCTTCCTACCTTCCTTTTCTTTCTTTCTTTTTTTCTTTCTTTCTTTCAGTCAGAAGTTTCTCTTTTCTTAGCTGGTTTCTCATTATAAGCTCATTACTTCCAGTTAAACTAAAAGCCTGATTCTGTTTTTTTTGGTTTGGGTTTTTTTTTCGCAGCATGGGACTCCTCCGCTGCTGATTGCCGCCGGCTGCGGCAACATTCAGATCATCGAGGTGTTGATGAGAAAAGGTGCAGAAATCCAGGCTAACGATAAGGTGAGACCAGTTTGTTGTCGCCAGCGTGATTCTGATCCAGCTGAGGAGTTTATTAGACTCAATTAGATTCATTACAGCTGCGGCGAGGAGAGACTCTTAACTGCAAATGCATTAAATTAAGCTGGTTTATGTTGGTAAGATTTATTAACAAAATTAATTATTGCATATTTGTGTCTTATATCCGATTAAGGCTGCAACTAACAATTATTTATGTATTCTATCGATTATTTTGAGGATTAACTGATGAATATATGGATAGCATAAAGTGTTTAATAGATTTATTTTAATGCGAAATGTATATATTTCTTATACTGTTTTGGCTTAGTTACATCTGAGGAACTGAGTACTTTTTTGAGTCGTATTCTCCTGTTTACAATGAATCAATTACTAAGTTGACGATTATTTCAATAATTGATTAATCATGAATAATCAGATTAATCATTTCAACCCAATTTAGAATATATCAGTCAAATTCTAAAAGGACAAAGGATTTATTTGAGATTTTTATTTTTTACTTTAGTATTCATTAGATATTTTGAGGTGTGGATTTCTTATGTTTTGTCTTTAAATTATTTAAAATGGTAAAAGATTCAGTGAAACGTTTTTTGTAAGTGGGTTGAATACTTTAAGATTTAGCTTTTTAAGACACCAAAAATAAATAAAATGTAAAATTCCATTCCACAACCTGTATGTCTTTGCACACAAGGCTTTTTTGTTTTCTTATGTCTATCAGTTTTTATTTGTAAAAACAGAAATGAGAAATATAAAACAGATAAAAGCCAAAGAGATGAACTAAGACGTGTATGGCATTGTGTGGATCAACATCACAATAGAGTGAGTCAATGATTCTTGGTAATAAAGTAACAAGTTTTCAGCCTTTCCTGAAGGGGGCGCATTAAACGAAAATCAATTTTTGCACATTTTTCTACTTTGGGTTTCTCCTGCTTCTAAAAATAAACCAACGCTTAAAAAAACACACCAGCCGGTTTTTGGTAATAAATTAATGTTTTTTGGTGTCTGGAAAATGAGCCTTTTCAAAAACCTCCAGAATGTAAAGTCACAAATCAGCAGGCACTGCCCCTCAAATAGTGACCCCAACTCGTTACCTAGCAACCCCAGCCAACCCCAGCCTGTTGCCTAGCAACCAAAAGCTGAGTTCCGGCAGTTCATTTGAATTTAAAGAGACAGGAACCCCTAACCTGAAAGGAGCTCAAATTAGGCAAAAACTAAGATTTTGTCCAAAGGAATGTAATGAACATGTTTTGTGTCACCAGTAAACTGACTGTAACCTGTTGGAGGAAACACAACATGTTTTACTTCCAGAAACGGCGTCTTCATCTCGTTTAGCGAGGATCATTTCTGAGCCGTCACGATAATGGATGTGCAAATTAAACACACAATGACACCACATTTGCTGCCAGCTCCCTTGTTAACCGTTGCCATGGCAGCAGCTGGACTAATGCAACTTAGATTGCAGGACGTTAGCATGTCCCTGAAATAGTCCCGGGTGAAAACACGAGGTGTTTGTTTTTTAAATATTTGTGGGATAAAATGTGTGATGCTGTCCCGTCAGAGCGGAGCCAACGCCGTGTATTACGCAGCCCGACACGGACACGTCGACACGCTGAGGTTCCTCCACGAGAAGAAATGCCCTCTGGACGTCCAGGATAAGGCGAGTCTCACACACACACACACACACACACACACACACGTTAAAAACACACACACGTTAAAATCACACCCGGTCTCGCTACTGCTGCTCAGCTGCTCTCCGCCTCCCACCCGGCTGACCGCTTTGAAACCAACACAAACGCACTCAAGCTGAGGGAAAAGCGGTTACTCTGGCATTTTATCGGCTTATTTGTTGTTGCTATGGAGACGGAGAAAGATGGACTGTGTGTGTGTGAGTGTGTGTGTTTGTTTTTGATGCTGCTGGTGTGGATTTGATTATATAGAGCTCAGTCTGACTCACTGAATCCCAGAAGGAGCTAAAATGCTTGAGTTTCATCTCAGTGCTTTCAAGGTTTTAAAGTGCTTGATTTCTGTATAAAGTCCTTGAAAGTTTGGGAAAACATTATTTACAAATAATTACATACACAAACATTTTTTTCTCACTGTCTGAAGTTAAATCACACTAAACTTTCTTGTTTTAGATCAGCTAGATTCACCAAAATTATTTCTATTTGCTAATTGACAGAAAGCTCAAAATAAGATTTCCTTAATTTTGGGAATCACATTATTGAAGCCAATTTTTTGTGTTTTTTATAGATTTAATGGAAGAATTATAATAAATTGTGAAAATCTTAAGACAAGGATTTCTTCTCTAATGTTAAGAATCTTTTCATTTCTGAAATCGTAGCCCGGTGGAATCGGCGGAAAACGCTCCAAAGGTTCAAAGTCAACTTTTAAAGACCGTCAGGAAGTCTGGGAAACTATTGATCAAGTCCACTTTAAAGATGACATGAACGTCTGACTGCTAAATGTAAAGAAACGAGGGATGACTCCAGACTTTTACAAAGTATTTTGCTTCCATTAGATTTTATTCTAAGTGGCCTCGTCTCCTACAAACGAGCAAACTCATCATCCAGGGTGCATCTTCACACAGGATCTCTCCTGTTACCGGCAGACAAGGCCTTTAAAAGCACTTCTAAAAAAAACTCCTAAATTTGACGCGTAAAATTCAGCAAACTGTTTTACCTTAAGTAAATAAAAATTGGTCCATATGAGATTCTGTGGATATAATGAGTATCTAAGTAATGAGGATTTAATAATATATAGGATGAAAAAAATGCTTAAATCTGAGACAGAAAAGTTATAAAAAATTCTGCAACAAAATATAGTGTACTTTTGTAAGAATGTTACAAAAGCCCACTATCAGATCCAAAACCAGGAAGTGGACTACAGCGCAGCGCATTCTGGGTAAATATAACCAAAGCAGACATGCTAGCCTAGCGCTAGCGGGAGAAATGGTTCATGGTCTTTACGAACGAATAAAGAGAAATCCTACAGCTAAAATCTGGCCTCGCTCTCATTTTGTTGCTCTGTCGTACGTCCTGTATTGTACGCTAACTTGTCTCTTGCTAGCTGCTGCATGTAAACACCTTGGATCCATGCTGGATTTTCAGCAGTAAACATGTTCCAGAGGTGAACAGGTTTCATCTTTAAGGTTGTAATTCTCTAAATCATGGGAATATTTGCTGTTTTTCTCCTGCAGTCTGGAGAAACGGCTCTCCATGTGGCGGCTCGCTATGGCAACGTGGATGTGGTGAGCTACCTGTGTAGCATCCGGGCCAATCCAGACCTGACGGACCGGGTGAGGGTCGACCCCTGGGTCAAACATGATGGATAGAAAGGTCATGAGGGAACTGGAGCTTCATGCTTTTTATTTATTTTATGGTCTGCAGGAGCAGGAGACGCCGCTGCACTGCGCCGCGTGGCACGGCTACTCCGCTGTAGCCAGAGCGCTCTGCCAGGCCGGCTGCCATGTTGACGCCAAGAACCGTGAGGGGGAGAGTCCGCTGCTGACGGCATCCGCCCGCGGCTTCGTGGACATCGTGGAGTGCTTGGTGGAGCACAAGGCGGACCTGGAGGCCACGGACAAGGTGAACACACTTCCTGTTTCCACTAAGAATCAGTTTTACCAATTATTTTTTTCACCAATGCGCTGATGATGTCATCACAGCAGGGTGTCCGTCTTGTTAGACAAGCATGTTTTACAGCTTCTTCTTATTTGGACTTTGAATTCAGTTCAATTCTGTTGCGATATTTAAAATCTAAGATTTATCAGTTTTTATTTCTTTATGTTTATCTATATTTTTGTTATTTAAATTTCTGGCCCGGTTTTGACCCGTTACTGACCCGGTTCTGTCGGCAGGACGGCCACACTGCGCTCCACCTGGCGGTTCGCCGCTGTCAGGTCGAAGTCGTCCGCTGCCTCCTCAGGCGGCACTGCCACCTGGACCAGCAGGATCGCCATGGCAACACGCCGCTCCACATCGCCTGCAAGGACGGAAATCTGGCGGTCGTCACGGCGATGTGCAGCGCCAAGGCGAGTCTGGACCTGCCCAACAAGGTGAGCTCCGATCATCAGGAATGCTTCTACTACTGGAATGATGCATGCTGGGAAGTTTTAAAGGGACAGCGGGGAAAAACGCAGAGCAGGAAATATAAATCTGTTTCCAGGTGTTACTGTACTTTCTGTTCTTCAGTTCGTTCTATCCATCTAAAGTCCATCCATCCATTTTTCATCCATCCATCCATTTTTCCTGGAGTCACTCTGATGTTCAGACTGGAGAATAAAACTAACTATTCACAAAGAACATGTATGTTCCAGAGATCAGCTGTTTTCACTTTTTAAAACTTCGCACTTTCTGCATTTTCAGCATCTTTAGTAGAGCTGAAATGATAATTAGATTAATCGTGATTAATCGATCATTAAAATAATCGCCAACTAATTTAGTTAACTGGCGTAGACTCAAAAAAGGTGATTTGTTGAAAGAACAATATATCCAGAGTAATAATTAAACCAAAACTGTACAAAAACACATATTTTTATTTAAAATAATAAAGATGTTTTCCTGTAAATATGTTTTACAGTCGCAGATTTAGGCCTTAAAATGTTAATCTTCTTTTAAGTACGATTTCTTATTTTTCACACAGTGAACACCTAAACATACTGAGAAATTTGTGTAATTATATGAAACTAATTATAATAATAAACACAAACCTTCAAATGACAAAACGAAAAGCAAAAATGGACATTTAAAGCTAATATTTCCATATTTCCTTTGTTTAAAAAATAAATTGACTTGTTTTAATGTATTTCTAATATTTAGAAAGGCTGCAGAATGTGCTAACTTTTTAATCAATAACTAAAATAATCACCTTATTAATTAGATGCATCTTTGTTGAATTAAAAGTAAGAACATAGCGTCGTGCTTATTACATTTTGTTTTCACCTTTGTGTCGTTGAAACTTTATGTCTCATCCGTCCTGTTAGAATGAAAAACTGTTTTTCTCTGCGATTTAAATCCGATTGGACTCGGCCTTCCCACACACGTTGCTGATTCCACTTCTCACTTTGACTCTGTCATTTTACCGTATTCTGCTTTCAGTCAGGAACGTTTCTGACAGGGTGGTGATGCTTATCTGCCAGACATGGAGGGGTTTATGCTTTACGTTCCCTTATTAACGCTGCTTATGTAAAGCAGTGTTTCGCAGACTGCGTCACACGCTCTGCGTTCGTCTTCTCTGTCCGCTGGAAACAATGTGAGCGGATCAATGAGCAGGAGGGAGTGGAGATGATGCCATCCTGCTTACAGAGTCAGAAAGATGGAAGCTAGCTGGAGATAAAATTTGGCTTCATTTTGGGTTGGCGGTTAAGTTTTCTATAAGTGACATACACTGGAAAAACACAAAATCTTACCAAGAATTTTTGGTCTAATTTTCAGTACAAATGTCTTATTGCGCTTAAAATAAGACATTCATGTTTATAAATCTATTTATTAGCTTTTCCATCTGATATGAAATTTTTTTTTTTTACATTACAAGTAGTTTATGTCAGCAGATTTTATGCTAGTCGACAAAAGTTTGAAGAAAATGCCAGTCAGTTGGTTGTTTAAAAATAACTGAATAAATTTAGGAAAATTGTCAACGTCTACATAATCAAAATAGTTCAACCTTTTTTAGATTCTGCACCTATGAAAAGCTGAAACTGCTACTATAACTAATAATAACAAAATTAACTGATAATTACTGATAAAAACTAGCAAACACTCTAAAAACTAACTGAATTTTTATTTTGTCGTCCAGCATGGACGGACTCCGCTCCACCTGGCTGCCGGAAACGGGAGCCTGGAGGTCGTCCGCCATCTTTGTCTCGCCGGAGCAAACATCGACGCCGTCACAAACGTAAGTCGGCAAATAACTACAGTTAATAAGCAACACGGCCTTGTTTATATAGTAAAATATCTCCCTATTTAAAACTGTTTAATTGTTTGACGGGAAATTTGTAATTTTCTGACTGAGCTGCAGAGAAACTGGTAAACACCAGAATTGGTTCTGGAAAAATCCAACCTCAATATTCAAACTAACAAACAGACGAAAATTCAGCATTTATTGACCAAAGCTCAGAAATTTTCTAGTGTTTCTAGAAAATTTCCGAGATTCATCTCAAAATTTCACCAAGATGTAGAAGACGGACTTCGCTTACAGGTCTTCCTCATCTAGTTTTCTTTCTTCTTCTCCTTCCATTCACTTGTGGTTAATATTGTACAATAGATTATGTTAAATGCATGTTTCATTTTCAACTTTGAGTTCAGAAAATTTCCACGTTTTTTTTGTGAATATTTTTTAGATTAATCTCAAAATTTCAGAGTTTTTTTTCCTCACAAATTAAAAAAATTGAGCTTAGAAATTTCCACGTTTTTTTCTATAAACTTTCTGAGATTAAGCTCAAAACTTTTGAGTTTTTTTCTCACAAACTTTTGGAGCTCAGAAATTTCTGAGTTTTTCTTGGAAATTTCTGAACTAATCTAAAAAATTCAGAGTTTTCTTTTCGCAAATTGTCTGAGTCTCAGAAATGTCCACGTTTTGTCTAGAACATTTCTGAGTTTCTTTGTAGAAAATGTCTGAGATTTATTTCTATAAAATTTCTGACTAATCTAAAAGAAGACGGTCTCCATTCAAAGCTCTTCCTCGTATAGTTTTCTTTCTTTTATCTTGTGGTTAAAATTGTATGACAGCTGATGTGAAATGCATGTTTAATCCAGGAATGTTTAATTCATTTTCCATCCGGCTGTTTTGTGTCGTGATGCTGCAGAAGAGCGAAGAGCTGAAGGGTCTCCGTTTATTTCTGGGATTTTCTCCTTCAAACCAATAAATGTCTTAAATTCAGAAACTTTTTATGACTGAATCTGTGTCAGGCTGCTTGTACAATTGTTCGTCGTCCTTTTAAACTTTAGCAGCAGTTATGTAATAACATGTGGAACTGATTCTGCCTCCGGTTTGTGTGATTAACAAGCCGAATGTTCGGCGCTGGTTGCCAAGCATCAGTCCTAGTAATTGTGACACCTTCCATCTGTAGCCGTCTGAGGAAATCTCGGACACATTAAAGCGGTCAGTGTTTGGTTTCACTTCGTTTTAACGTACAGCTCAGTAGTGCTGTTCTCCATTTACACAAGAAAAATAAAAGGAATGGGATTCTGATGCTGCAGTTCCTCCGTTTGGAGCAGCAAACGCAGCAGGACGGTGGCGGATGGCTCGGTCAGAAAACCTGAAGTGAGATTTAGTTGTAAAATAATGAAAAACATATAAAGGAGAAAGAATAAGAGTTCCCCCATTTAAATACGTGGAAACTGAAAGACAATATTGGGTTTCCGAGAACAAGACAAGATTAGACTATTAATATTATTGATTTGTTTTTGTTTTGTTTTCAGAAGTAAATGTCATTCTGATATAATCCTACTGCCAAAATCCATTAAACTTCTGTTGTTTTAGTACCTGTACCAACACTAAGTCTAAATATACATCTTATCGAAACTCTGAAATACATAATTTCCTAGTACATTTTCTAGTATTTTAGGTTTTGAATAAGTAATTATCACCAAATGTGGTCCAGATGAGAGATTCAGCCCCAGTAGGGCTGGATCTAGAAAAATAAGGGCCCTGGGCTGCAGTTAGTTCTGGTCTCCCATAGCAAAAAAAAAAAAGAAAATCTTTTACGTCTGCATGTTGAACAACATTAATAGTTAGTTCTGCATATTTGCAGCTATGAGTTGATGGCGGATGGCTCCATGTTGCTTAAATTAATAAAAATGCAACAATGTTTTAAATGTCAAGTTAACTTTTCTTTTTATGAATAACATGAAGCCAATAAATCATCTAATCGTCTGGTTTATGAAGCGTAAAACATTATTAGCTACATGCTATTAATGTCTGATTTTATTCATGCAACACTTGTTGTGTTGAAATAATCTGATTTCTCCATGTCGTCTTTATTCTCTCCAGGATGGAAAAACAGCCGAGGATTTGGCTTCTGCTGATCATCATGAACACATCGTGGATTTATTGGGAAAGCTTAAAAAGGTAAAAAAAAAACTTCAACACTTTAAAAAAGAGAAACTATTTAAATATTGCTTTAAATGTCTGTAAGTAGTTTCAATATGAGCCTAAATGTAGGATGATGATGCAGAGTCAGGTTTCACAGTCTCAACACTCGACTATTTTGGTGTGAAGGTGTCGAGACGAAGATAGAAACTCGTTAGATGTTAACAGTCTGCCGAAGGAAGGATGGAGGTTTTCACAGAGCTTGAGAAGTCAGGCGTTTGCTTCCTTATGCAGGTTTATGGCTCCTAACGCGCAGAAAGACGGTCAACACGGTTTGTGTTTATGCACAAATTCACAAACCTCATTAAATGTGTTTCCATCGATGTTTATTTTTATGCCCCTCTTTAAATATCGCTTGAGGTTGTTTTTGACTTTTTCAGAAAAGAGCTAAAGCACAAAAGGGTAAATAAGCTCAAATAGTAAACGCTCCCATTCATGGCGGGTCTGAGCCTTACCAGAGCCACGAAACTCTGAAAAATAATTTTTTTTAAAAACTCTGACTCCATTTTTCTAAGATGGTGTCCATGCCAGCTAGCAAACTCGACTTCCTGTTTCTCACAGCCATCCGTGACGTCAACATTTAACAAAATTACACTTTGAGTAGTCTGGTTGATTCAAAACATAAATTCATCTTATAAAATTATGTGTTGATGAAAAATACTGATTGTTAAAGAAGTCTCATCATTTATGCAGTGGAGCTCTGTTAAGGAACATCCAAACTACATGAAGTGAAGTGAATCATCATTTTTATTGACCTTAAACTTTTTAACTTTGTTTAAAAAAAGGTGTAAAAATCAGGAAGGTTCCTATAAAAGTGCGATTCTGCTGAGAACCTGCTGAGATTCAGAGCAGAGCGTGAAAACATGAAAGCAGCAACTGTGAAAACAGTCATCCTCTGCATATGCTGACCTAAAATAAGACTCTAACACACGGAAACCAGATTTGATAAAGACTGACTTCTTCTCAAGGATATGAAAAAAAAAACATGTTGCTTTAACTAAACGGAGCACAGATGCTGCACTCTGTGAACCACCATCAGTGGAGTTAGGATGTCCGTTTAGTGGATGCAGCAGCGTGGCCAGGTGGGAGCGTGGAGTGTTTCACGTCCCACTCACAGTTGGAGGCCATGATGATCCTGACTCATCTGCTGGATGCTTGCAGGACGACCTGACTGCTTCACCAGCGTTTCACTGGCAGCGTTTGTTTTGGCTTCTGATCCGTCTAAAAACTGATTTCAGGTCGAGTTTTACAGGCACAGCTTGATGTTCAGTCTTTAAATTCATTAGATTTATTTATCCATTGTTTATTATGACAGTTCTGACTTACAGCTCATACAAATTTCAGCTTTTCTGACAATAAAATATTGCTTCAGGTCAGTTAGAAAATCAAATTTAAATAGGGCTGAAATGATTAATCAATTACTGAAATAATCACCTGATTTAGTAATCTATTAATCATTAACTGGAGTATATGGACTAAAACCAGGTAAGGATAATTAAGCCAAATCTGTACAAAATATATATTTTATACAGTTATACGATTTATGACCAGAATAAAATTGTAATATTATGACTAATAATCTTATTAGTCATAATACAACTTTATTCTCATAATTATATGCTTTTATCCTCATGTCTTTATTCTCATTTTTTAATTTATTTATTTTTTATAATGGCATTAATATCCTCTCATGTTCCATAGATTTTAAGCAGCAGACAAACATTAACTTTTTCCTCCTCGTTACCAGGACAACCACAAACTGAGCTACATCCAGCAGCTGCGCCCCACCCAGACCATCCAGCCCAGGATCAAACTCAAGCTGTTCGGACACTCCGGGTCCGGGAAGAGCACGCTGCTGGAGTCGCTGAAATGCGGCATCCTGCGCAGCTTCTTCAGGCGGCGCAGGACGACGCGCTTGACCAACTCAGCGCGACACCCCAACTCCCCCGTCAACTCCAAGCCTGCAGGTAGCGAAAAATAAATACTGAAAAACGGAAAAAAAAAGTTATGGAGTTTTTTTCTTTACATTTTTGCATATTTTTTCTCATTTTCTCTCTGGAATGAGAGAGACCAGGAAAAAAAGGTCTATACTATTACAAAAATGACAAACACTAATTCAGATGATTAAAAAAATATTGGCCTTACACAACTGACCAGGATATGAGGGAAATTATTAATTCTGTCTGCAGAGGACAGAATCAATTTATTATGATTATTATAATAAAAAATCTGATTTAACTCTGTAGGTAACTTTTATGGTTTGAATAGTTAACTTTAACTTCCGTCCCAACATCTGAGTGTTTAACTTTTAGTAAAATGAATCCAGTTTTAATAAAGTGAGACTGGATGTACGTAAACAGATAGAATAAAAGGTTTTCAACAGGCTCCAGGAAAACGGTGTGTAGGTGTGGCTCTGCAGCATGTGATGGAAATTCAAATGGCAAGTCTGTAAAAAGTGGATTTATATGCGGTAAAACAGCGCCACCATGTGGTAAAAGTTTGACGTTGTAGATAAATACCAAAAGTTTAAAGATCTGCTAAAAAAAACAAACAACTACATATCACAACACCGGTTCATTTTCTTTTGAGAGCTACATCTTGTGGGTTTGTAATATTTACCCTTAAAAAATTTAATCTAATTTTATTTAATCAAGAAGTGGAAAAAAATAAGTAATTATTTAATTTGGTATTTTAAGAATGAAGTAGAGTTAACGAGTTGCTAAATTTTTCACTTAGAAAGTCTAGACAAGAAAGACAGAGTTTAGTTACTATTTACATTTACATGAGTGACTTTTTTTGGGAAAAAAAATACTTTTAGGAGTATTTTTACTACGCTGTACTTTTTGCTTTTGTCATTTTATTATGACGTAAATCTACTCTCACTTGAATACTTACTTACATTTTTTGGCTATTCTGAAGAAATGCGGTGAAGTACATAAACGGGAGTCGATGTTTGTGGAACAAACTGCAGAGAAATCCTGGTTGGTAAATATTCTGCAGATTCAGGTTTGTGTCTCTTCCTCTGCAGTCTCTGTGAGCATCTCCAACCTTTACCCCGGCTGTGAGAACGTGAGCGTGCGCAGTCGCAGCATGATGTTCGAGCCCAGCCTGACCAAAGGCGTGCTGGAGGTTTTCTCCCCCGTCCACAGCGCGCTGTCGGCAGCGGACGAGCAGGCCACCAAGGCCATCGACATCCAGCACGCCAACATCCACGGTGAGAGGCTCGCGAAAAACACCCCGGAAATTCACCTTTACCGTTCAATACAGATATCTGTGTGGTATGGAAGCCCATTTCTGCCATGAAAGTCATTATTATGATATTCAAAGTCATGATTATAAGATACTGGAGTAAACCTCCTTATAGAAACAATGTGACCTTATTGCATAATTCTGACTTTTAAAACTTGAAATTATTATTTTAAAACTCATAATTATGACTTCCAATTGGGCTTTTATTTTTTTTTTCATGGCATGAATGTACTTCTATAGACAGATATTCTTTAATGTACAAAAGTTTTTTGTCTTTTATGGCATGAATGTACTTCTATAGACAGATATTCTTTTACGTCTTAAAGTTTTTTTTTTCTTTTATGGCATGAATGTACTTCTATAGACAGATATTCTTTTACGTCTTAAAGTTTTTTTTTTCTTTTATGGCATGAATGTACTTCTATAGACAGATATTCTTTAATGTACAAAAGTTTTTTTTCTTTTATGGCATGAATGTGCTTCCATAGGACAGTTATTCTTCAATGTATTAACGCGTAACGAAAGCTCCTCCTTTCCTCTGAAGGTGTTGGTGATTTCAGCGTTTGGGAGTTCTCAGGAAACCCCGTCTACCACTGCTCCTACGACTACTTTGCGGCCAACGACGTGACGGCGATCCACCTGGTGCTGTTCAGCCTGGAGGAGCCGTACGAGACGCAGCTGGGCCACATCACCTACTGGCTGAACCTGCTGAAGGCCCTCACCCCGCCGCAGGACAACATCGGTAACGCACGCTGCATTCACTCACACGCCGCTCAGAATTATAAAAATATTTTTTTGCACTACCTCCCATTTAAATTCCAAGTTTATGAGATCATAACTTATCATTCGCAAATGTTTTCCATCTTAGCTTAAATCTCTGCCCTGCAAAATTCAATTGAAAAAATATAAAACTAATTTTCATAAGTCTTTACCCCGTAGTAGTTATAGTGAATCTGATAAACTCAACATAAACTTTTTCACATTTTCTCATTTGTCACCTTTAGATTAAGCAAACGCTTCCACAGAGGTTCATAATGTGCAAAGGTATCAGTCAGAAGAAGGGTCGAAACAATTCTACAGCATTAAATATGTAACAGCCGGAAGTTTACATGCACTGCAAAACACAAACTCTTACCAAGTGTTTTTGGTCTAGTTTTTAGTACGGCTGAAATGAGACAAAATGGACTTAAAAGTAAGTTTTCAGAAACAAGTAGGAGTTTGTTTTAAGTAAATTATTCCTAAATATTGTTGGCAAAGTACTACTTTTACTGCCAGACTATCTCACTTATAGAAACACGTTCCTCATGTTATATGTGAAATAATCTGCTTTTTCATCAATTTGTCATTCAAATTCTCATTCTAAAAACAATGACAAAATTTCGACGATTCCTGAGCTGCAGTTGGGGGCCACACTGAGTTGTTCCAAGGACCACGGATGGCTCCCGAACCACACTTTGGGCACCCCTGATGTAGAGTCAGCATGCAGCTCCAGTTATTACATCTAGATAGTAGCGATCAGGCCAAGAATCTGGGCTGAGCCTTCAAGGTCACATAAAGATGGTTACAAATTCAGCCTTTCATCGCCTGAAAACAAACTTCCAAAAACTACAAAAGATTTACTTCAAATCAAAGCTACAAACCCACCTGTTTAGAATTTATTAATAATAACGAACATTGATCAACATATTTGATCTGCATTTGCTTATTAAAATGCAACATTTATTGCTTGTTTCATAATTTTGGTGTTTTTATGATGTAAAGCACTTTAACTGGCTTGTTGCTGAAATGTGCTCTACAGGTAAACTCGACGTTTGTCTGTGGCGTTACTGATGTTTGTGGTGCTTTGATTTTCCGTCTGTCCAGTTTTCGGAGGTCGGATCCAGCAGCCGCTGCCGGTCGTCCTGGTGGCGACGCACGCCGACCTGGCCGACATCACCAGGGCGTTCTCTGGGGAGTTCAGCTACGACAAAGAGCGAGCGCTGCTCAAGGAAGTCAGGAACAGGTTGGGAATCAAACTACAGCACAAAACAGCAAAGAAAATCACAGTTTCTAAACCTGGTTTCCCCCCGAAAACCTTCAAAACGCTAATACGGCCAACCATGTTTTAGTGATAAAACTGAAGAAAATCTAATTCAGATTGCTCTGAAATAGTAAACTAAAGTCTTCCATTACTGATTCATAAAAAAACCCAAATTAAAATAAATAAACAAAAGACAATAAGCCTGGCGGGGGAGAAGTAAAGCCTGGTGGCCCGCCAGACTGATGATTCACTGGGGAAAACCTTGCTTTAACTGCAGACATGGGAAGAAATAGGAGGAACTGAAGAAAATCCCGTTCGGATTGGTCTGAAATGGTAAAAGTTTTTCTGGTTTCCAGGTTTGGGAACGATCTGCAGATCAGCGACAAACTGTTTGTGATGGACGCCGGAGCATCAAACTCCAAAGACCTGAAGCTGCTGAGGAGTCACCTGCAGGAGCTGCGCGCCAGCATCATCTCTGTGAGTCCAAACGTCCTCAAGCTGTCTGCAAACATCAGAGCCTTCAGCATTTGGAGCACAAAGCTGCTGCACGGTTTCATATTTCCAAAAGCAATCTAGAGAATCTGCTGCATTTATGAAACAGCATCATAAGTTTTTAGGATACTTTATTATTTTTATTGAACAAAAATGTACAAAACAGGTTTTTCATTAAAGAACAGTATCAAAATCTGTGTAGATAAATTAAGCAAGTAGAGATACATATGTTAAGAAAAGGAATTACAATAAATACAAGACAAATATATGAAAAAGATCTAAAAACAAAACATAAAAGCTAAAATTCAGAGGTTTCTGTAAAAATATTTATTGTAATAAGAAAGGTTATTAATGAATTTGATGGATTCAGTCAGATTTTAGTTCTTACAGCAAATTAGTATTTAGTATCAAGTTTACAAACTTGTGTATGTAAATGAAATATTTTGCATAGATAATAAATTAAAGAATACGTTCAAAATTAAAATTTTCAGCATTTCTTTAAAAGCATATAATATCCTTGAGATGTAATGAGCAAACAGAAACAGTGAGATTGAAGGCCACTGCAGCATTTTCTGGATGTATCACAGCTAAACACATTTAGTTGTTTTTTTTATCTGAAGTTGCAGAGCATCTGTACATCCAGCAGTAATTAAGTTCACACAATATATGTACAATTTTAAAGTGTATTTCTTTAGCTTTGTTAGAGTATTAGTGAGGTTAATGCAAGTCCCTTGAATTTCATGAAAGTTGTTTGACACAACAGCTCACCAACGTGGTTAAGAAAGCAAAAGCAGCCTTCAAAATAAAAGCATTCTGTAGTAAACATCGGTGCTACAAACTCATTTCGGGTTAAAGTTTTAAAGTGTATTAGTTTTCTAATCCATTGGTTTATTTGTGTTGATATCAAGCATGATGAAACAGAAAGGCTCTTACCTTCCTGTTCTCCATCGTTGCAGAGGTGCGGTCCGATGACGCAGCTGTCGGAGCGCCTGCTGGCCGCGCTGCCGTCCTGGAGGAAGCTGAGCGGGCCGAACCAGCTGACGTCATGGCAACAGTTTGTCAGTGACGTCCAGGAGCAGATCAACCCGCTGGTCAGCCAGGACCACCTCCGGACTCTGGCCATGCAGCTGCACAGCATGGGGGAGGTGAGGCGTCGCTCACCAGAACGAACCTCATCAGCGCTTCTGGTTACCAGTTCAGCCAGTACCACCACTGGCCACCAGGGCGCACTGCTGAGTCAGGAATGTTTAGTCAGCCTGTTTACCAGAACAACTCAAAACATGACAGGTTCATCGGGCCTCTGCTACGGAAGAGGATCAGGAGAAAAGATTTCTGTCAGAATTTTGACTTTTTTCTTAGAAATTTAGCTTTTTTTCAGATTTCTCTTTTTTTCTCCAGATGAAGTTAAAAATTTCTAAAACGGTGAGTGAAGTTCCTCTGTTTGTGTGTTTTTCCTGCAGATCAACATCATGCAGAGCGAGACGGTGCAGGACGTCGTCGTGCTCGAGCCTCGCTGGCTCTGCACCAGCGTCCTCGGTAAGCTGCTGTCCGTGGAAACGCCCAAGGCCATCCACCACTACAGGGGGCGCTACAGGCTGGAGGAGGTGCAGGCGCTGGCGCCGGAGAGCGACGTGGAGGAGCTGCTGCAGATCCTGGACGCCATGGACGTCTGCGCCCGCGACATCACCAACCCGTCCATGGTGGACGTCCCGGCGCTCATCAAGACCAACGGCCTGCACCGCTCCTGGACGGAGGACGAAGACGAGGACGCGCTGATCTACGGCGGCGTGCGGCTCGTCCCTGCCGAGCACCTCACGCCGTTCCCCTGCGGCTTGTTCCACAAGCTGCAGGTCAACCTGTGCCGCTGGAGCCACCAGCAGAAACCCGAGGAGGACGGCTCCGACGACTCGGACGGAGACATTCACCTGTGGACCAACGGCGCCAAGGTGAGCCAGGCGGGGGTGGAGGCCATGATCCTGCTGGTGAACCACGGCCAGGGCGTGGAGATCCAGGTGCGCGGCCACGAGTCTCAGCGGGCCAAGTGCTACGCCCTGCTGGACACGGTGTGCAGCATCACGGAGAACCTGCTGGCCTCCACGCTGCCGGGCCTGCTCACCGCCCGGTACTACCTGAGCCCGCAGCAGCTGCGGGAGCACCACGCCCCCATCATGGTGTACCAGCCCAAAGACTTCTGCCGCGCCCAGATCCAGCGCGAAACCTCGCTCACCAACACCATGGGCGGCTACCGCGAGAGCTTCAGCAGCATCCTGGCGTTCGGCTGCGCCGAGGTCTACCAGCATGGCGTGCTGGGGACCGACATCCACATCGCCGACGTGCCGCTGCTGGCCCGCAGGAAGCTGTGCCGCATGCTGGACCCGCCCGACGCGCTGGGCAAGGACTGGTGCCTGCTGGCCATGAACCTCGGCCTCACCGACCTGGTGGCCAAGCACAGCGGCGGCGGCGCCACACCGGACGCCGCCGCGCAGCCGCCGCCGCCCAGCCCCACGGCGGCGCTGCTGCGGGAGTGGAGCGGCAGAGCCGGCAGCAAGGTCGGCGTCCTGATGATCAAACTGCGGGAGCTGGGGCGCCGGGACGCGGCCGACTTCCTGCTCAAGGCGTCACCGGTGTTCAGGGTCAACATGGAGGCACTGAGCGGCGCGCCCAACGGATACCCGCCCACCTGCAACGGCGGCACGTCTTACAACTCAATCAGCTCCGTCATATCGCGCTGACGAGCCACGCAGCTTCAGCAACGATGTGCAATCATGAAGAGCTGCTCGCCGTTTCCCAACATCCTGTACAGCCAGCCCCTCCCCTCCTCTACACTGCAAAAACACAAAACCTGAAGAAACACAAAATCTGACCAAATATTTCTAATTTCTCCTGCAAGTATCTTTGTAAACTAAAAGTAAGACAAAACTAAGTTAAAAGAAACTTTTCATCAAGATATTGCAGCTCGTTTCACTAAATAATTCTTTAATATTGACGAAATTGTTCCAGTTCCACTTGCAGATTATTTCACATATAACAACACATTTCCCCAATTTTTTTTTTTTGTTTGTTTTTTGGTTGAAAACAGAGAAAATAGAGTTTTATGTCAACAATGCATTAAATCAGTGTCTGTTAAATTGTATGATTTTGTAACTCAAACTGTAAATCCATAAAATCAGCAGCATGATTCATTTTCACTGCAAAAACACACAATCTTACCAAGTTTGTTTTAGTCTAATTTCTAGTGCAAATATCTTAGTAAAGTAAGACAAAGTCAAAAGTAACTTTTCAGCAACAAATAAGATCTTGTTTTAATTCATTAATATTGATGAAAAAGTACTAATTTCATTATTTTACTTGAAACAAAACATTTTTCCCATTTTATGAATAAAATAATCTGCCAGTGGAACAAGAGATTTTTCTCATAATATAAGTTAAAATATCTTGTTCTACTAGCTTTTAGTTATTTCATTTATAACTAAGGTTGAAGCTTGTTTTTAGTCAATAATTCCTCAATATTATTAAAAATCACACTAGATCTACTGGCAAATTACTTCAGTTATTACATGGGGAAATTATCTTGTTATAAGTAAATTTATCTGCCAGTGGAACTAGAACGTTTTCATCAATATTGAGGAATTATTGACTTAAAATAAGCTCTTATTTATTTTAAAAGTTACTTTGAAGTTAGTTGTTTTTTTCTTAGAAAACATTTTTCTCACATAAGTTAAAATATCTCGTTAACAACTAAGATGTAAGAGCTTGTTTTAAGTCAACAAATCTTTAATATTAAGTTTAAAAGTTCTAGTTCTACTAGCAAACTATTTCACTTTTAACGAGATGCTTTAAGTGAAATAATCACCAGTGGAACTAGACATTTTATTCTGATATAAGTTAAAATATCTTATTATTCTGGCTGATTATTTAACTTGTAGGCATCACTTTTCTATCAGTATGAAGTGATTATTGACCTAAAACACACTTCTTGCTCACACTTCTTGCTGAAAAGCAACTTGTTAGTTTTGTCTTATTTCAAATCTGCTAAGATATTTACACCAGAAACTAGACCAAAAATACTTGGTGAGATTTTGGTTTTTTGCAGTGTATGAATGTCGTTGAAGCTCCAAAGAGGAATCCTGTGGTTTTAATCTCATTGTGCTGCTTATTAATAATAATAATAATAATATTAACAATAATAATAATCCTCCTGCTCTGCTGCAAGTTGAAATAGGAAAAGCAAACCCGTCTCCAGGTGAAGAAGTCGTCTGTTTTTCAGCTCCCGCCCGAGAACTCTGCGTTTATGTAGGAGGCCGCCATCTCTTTTACATTTAATATTATCTCAGTCGTTCATTTTTTTTCCTTTTGTTAATCTTTGTGTATAATTAATAAATTAAGAGTGTTTCTCAGAGTGCCTTCGGGGCCTTCTACCTCCCTAAAAGCACAAACCGTCTTGTTGTTGTGACAGCTGTTCTTTCCAAACATCTGAAGAACTGTGCCTTGTTGACACTAAAACACTGAAATCAGAAGTTTAAACCTCGCCTGTTTAGATTTAAGGCAGAAAACCCAAATTATGAAGAATCTTATTTGGGAAAAAAATCAAACAAAAACCTGTTTTTAAGTCAGATTTAGGATAGTTTTAGCAGGGATGTCCCGGTCCAGGTTTTGGCTCCAGTCCTGATCAGATTCGATAAATAAACCCTGATTTCCAGTCGGATGCTTCATGGAAACCAATATCATGCACATTCAGTAAAATCAGACATTTTGCATCAGTATTTTATGGTGGCTGAGAGATGCAAACACACGAATGATGAAACTCCGAGAAACAGAAAAATAAACAAAAAATGCAACAGAAAAACGCTGCAATCACAGAAAAAGGAAACAAATACAATATAAATAAATATAATATAAATAAAAAGATGGGAACAACTGCAAGCAGGAAACACTGTAAACTCGAAGTCCTTCAGACCACTAGGGGGCGTCGACTAAAATCCTATGGCACCAGGTAAAGATGGGATGTTGATATTTATGGGGTTTTTCACAAGGAAGAAGGAAGAAAAGGTGTGTTAGACTTTTAGATGTTTTTTTACAATATTACTGAGCACAATTGGGTGTTTATGTAGGTAATACTACCTACTCCAGACTCCCCCTACTGGTCTGGAGGACTTCTGTTTTGTGGAGAAACTTTGCTGTGTTTCATATTTGCAGTTTTTGCTACTTGCAGCAGTTTTTGTTTGCAGCGGTTCTTCTGTTGCGTTTGTGTTTTGGAGTTCGCATCATTCGTGTGTTTGCTGCATGTTTGCACCTGCTGGCCATCGTAATGTTTCTTTTTCTTAGTATTAAATTAACTAAACACCTCCAGAGTTTTGAAAGGAGTTTCTGTAAAGACGGATGCTAACAGAAATGCGCAGCTTTAACTTGTTTATTTCTGCTGCTGAAAATAGCTCAGTTAGCAAAAGCGCTAAGCTAAAGGCTAAAATGTTGACTTTCTGCTGTGATATGACTCATTGATTTTTACCCAGTTTTATCTGAGTTCTGGTTGAACGTCATAAAATGTAATGACGACTGTTTCAGCTGCTTTCTGCTCTCTGGTTGCACCAGCCACTACTGTCTCTCTCTTCATCTATAAATTTTATTCTAAATGCAAGCTGTGATGCGGTTTTCAAGCAAGGTACATTAAATTAGGTCCCACATCAGTTAACCAACGAAAAGTTTCGTCTCTGTGATCGGGATATCCCATATCTTTAATAATTTTGGGTGATTCTGTTTTACAGGTCCCATAATTTCCGTCTTTTGGGTTTGATTAAACTTTCCCCTGAACAAAATGTTTTTTCATTTTGGTTGTGTTAACCTGAGCCACCATCAATGTTACAGTTCAGATAATAGTCTAATCGCTCTACGTTATGTTTTTTTGCACGGTTTCTAATCATTTTCCGCAATTATGTTGAAAAATGTATTTTTCTTAATGTTGTGCTTCGGAGACGTTCTCTTCTGTTACTGTTTGATCGGATTGTTTTGAAGCTGCTTTAATGCTAAATATTTGGTCGTTCTGTTACAGTCTGGCTGTGTTTTTATTCAGCTTTTCATTGTTACCTGTTTGGATTCAGTACAGTAATCAGAGGTTTGCTCTCTTCTGTGAGGAAAAAGATTTTGTAAAAAAATATATAATTATCTTCTGTTGTAGACATTTTAAATCTTAACCAACAGCAGATTATTTTCCTGATTTCTTCACTAAATCATCCCGGAAAAGAAGAAACCAAAGATCCTGGTGTTTTTTCCATGTTTTTGCTGTTATTTTAGTTTCGGTTGCAGCTTCGACTTCAGCCTCTAGATGGCGGTAGATTCCACACATCGGACCTTTAATGTTTACAGCAGGAACAGAGAGCAGATTGGAGCTACAATTGTTAATCATAAAGACAGTTTGTAAGGAAATTCTGGGACCTGTTAAATGTTTTTCCATTTCAACAGAAGGAATTTTAGCCATTTTTACCAATAAAAGGAAAAATTTTTGAGTTTCTAAACATTAAAAATCATCATGGCTGAGATTCACAATCGACATCCTGCTGACTTTAAATAGAAAGTGCCACAAAATAAAGAGAAAATAGCCTAATAAGGTGGATTTTTGTTATGTTTTTGCTGTAAAGTAACTGTTGACCGTCCTGACGCTGCAGCTTGCCGTCCACGGTGTCGGCTGTTTTCCCTTTTGCACCGTGGCGTCGGCGCCGCCTTCTACCAAGCTAAATTTGAGCTTCTGTCGGTTTCACTGCGGGTTGTTGGCCGGCCACGCGTCGCCTCACATCTTCTTTCACTTTGTCTTTTTACAGCACGAAGCTGCACTGCAAAAACACAAAATGTTACCAAGTTTTTCTGGCTAGTTTCTAGTACCAGTATCTTTGTACACTTGAAATAAGACAAAACTAAAACATTTCAGTGAAATATAGGAGCTTGTTTAGAGTTAATAATGTATTAATTTTGATTGTTAAAGAAGTACTAGGCCCACCGACAAATTATTTCACTAATATCTAAGACATTTTCTCATGTTATAAGTTAAAATCTCTTTTTCCTCTGGTGGATTATTTTACTTTATAGCAGGGAAACATGTCTTGTTAGAAGTGAAATTATCTGACAGAGGATCTAATACTTTTTCATCAAAATTAAGAAATTATTTACTTCAAATGCGCACTGAAAAGTTAAATAATGATGCAAATAAATGATTACATTTGTATTTAATTATTAGTTCTTGTTCTTGCAGCTTCTCTGTGAAATGTATGAATTTGAAAAGTCAAAACTGAGAAATCTTGTAGAAAAACCATGAAGTTTCTGGGACTTTCCAAGTTTTTCTTTTTTTTCAAAATAATTCTGAGATAAAAAAATTTCTGAGTTTTTTCTAGCAATTTTTTTTTTAACTTTTGAAGCCCAGAAATGTCTGGAGAATTTCTCACATAAATCTGTGGAATTACTTGCTTAAAACAAGCTGAGAAAAGTTACTTTTAAGTTAGTTTTGTCACATTTCAAGTCTACTGAGGAGTTTGCAGTAGAAACTAGACCAGAAACACTTTGAATTGTTTAGATTTTGCAGTGTGGAGAGGCTGAAGAAATGGGGTAAAGTTGGTGAAATGTTTTGTGTTTTTTTGTGTGTAGGTGTTTGTAAAGGTTTTACAGAAGAAAACAGGAATTATGACATTTTTCAGGTTGAGTATTTTATTCCCAAGAGGTTTTTGTGTCTGGAAACATTCTGATAAGAAGAGCTGCAGTGTTTCCTGTGTTTCACTTCCTCCAGTGTTCAGAGTTAAAATAAGCCTCTTAAAGCCACTTTTCTCTCAGCTCCAACTTGCCAATCGACTCAGCAAACCGCTCTGATTTCTCCCCCAGACGCAGAGAGGCAACATGAATGTAGAGAAAGGATTCACTTAAATAAAAGAAAGACTTCAGCCCTTGCAGAAAGCTCGGCTCAGCGAAGCGTCCCAGACCGGTTCTGTGTTGTTGCCAACGCTGTGTGCCTGAAACGCAGTGCTGTGTCGTCGTGTCGTTGCCTTGAGCAGATCGCAGGTGGGGAGGTGAAGCTTTGGGGGAAGGAAAGAGGAAAATGTTTGTTTCTGTTGTGAGAACTGAGACTCGCCTGGAACGATTGTCGGATTCTGTTTGACGGGGAGATTTTGGTCTAATCGCCACATTGCACAAGTCTTTTTGTCGCTATTTATGTTTTGTTCTTTTAGCTTGTCTGAGAATGCCATGTTCTTATTACTTCTGACACTTTACAGTGTAATACATTTTATAATAAATTCTTTATTACCTTTTGGGTCGTTTTGAATGATTCTTATTGTCCTAGCGATGGCCTTCAAACAGGCCCACAGCATCACAGATCACCACTGTGCAATTAGGATAATGATGCTTTTCCAACTTTTTTGTCTTTTTTTTTTCTAGCCAAACTCACCTCATTGGTTGCTATGGAGACTCGGTCAAACCCAAGATGGCCTCCCTTACCTGGATGATCACATCCAACTCTGTTTTTCACACTTTTAGATAAATCTCCACTTCCAAAACACAAAATGTTACCAAGTAGTTTTGTTAATTTCTAGTGCAAATATCTTAGAACACTTGAAATACGACAAAACTAACCTACAATTAACTTTTCAGCAAAATATAGGCTCTTGCTTTGATGAAATAATTTATTAATATTGATGAAAAGGTTCCACTGATTATTTCACTTATAACAGGACATTTTCCCATGTTATAGCTGAAATAATCTGCCAGTGGAACTAGAACGTTTATCAATGTTTAATAAAATGTTTAAATAGTTTAGGACAATTTATTAAATATGTCCTTAAATCATTAAAATGCAAACTTTATTGTAAGAAGTGTTTAATTAATTAATGGTTCCTGCTGCATCACTGTAAAATTTTAGTATAAAAAGAAAAAATCAGAAATTGAGATTAAACTAAGAAAATAAAAAAAATAAAAAACTTTTTGGCTTTTGAAACTTTCCAAGTTTTTTCTCAAATATTTCTTAGACTAATCTAAAAGAAAAATGAGGGGTTTTCTGCAGGTTTTTTAACTTTTGAAAGCCATAAATGTCCATGTTTTTCTTCTGAAAAATGTCTTAAATTAAGGTAATTTGAGTTTTTCCAAGCTAATTTTCAAGTTTTGAAACTCAGAAATTTCACAGTGATGCTGCAGGAACAAGAATCATTAACAAGTTAAAAGAAAAAGTCCAGTTTTTTAGTTTTGCAAGCGAAACTCCCAGCAGCAGGTTGTTGGTCCAGTGAAATATTCACTCTGGGTTTTGGTGACTCTGAATCTCCACAGCAGCCGCTTCTCCCCAGGTTATTATTATTATCATTATTTCCACTCCTCTGGGCTCTTTGTGCAGCTTCATATGCAGACGACCCAACCCACGCAGTCACATGAGAGCCACCGGCCCGGTTCTGTCTGGACTCGCCCCACGCTGCTTTCAGATCAGCAACGCTCTGCAGCTGTTTGTGGCAGAGCATCAGCAGGATTTATCTGATCTGAAAAGGTTTCTGCTGTTCTTCAGACTTGGTTCCGTATGGCAGCGTATTCTGACCGCTGTAGGGAAAGGGAGAAAAAGAAGTGCATTTTTGACAAAAAAAAAAAAACATTTCAAGGCTCCAAAAGTTGAAATTTTGCTAGAAAAATTTGAGAAGATGTTGGGATTAATCTCACATTTATTTCTAGAAAAAGCAAGGAAATTTCTGGGTTTGCAAAGTTGAAAATTTGTTAGAAAAATATCAGGAATTTTTTAATTAATTGCAGCAATTTCTGAAAAAAAAGAGGCAAATTTCTGAGTTTGAAAAGTTTAAAACTTTCGACTTATGAAACTCAGACCATTTCCAAAAGTCAAACATTTTTAACTTTTCAAACTCAGAAATTTTCAGTTTTTTCTCAAATATTTGTTTTATCTTTAAAAAAAAAATCTAGTAAAGTTTAAACTTTTCCAGCAAAGAAATTTCTTATTTTTTCTTGAATATTTCTTAAAATGATCTAAAAATTGCTGATTTTTAGAAGCTTTGACTCTTGAAACCCAGAAATTTCCACATTTTTTATCTCAATATTTGAGGAGTAGTGAGAAGTTAATGCTTTTGTTTTTTAGGTTCCCATGAAATCATGTGACTGTTTGCTCCAAAGCTGAATCACGAGCCGACAGGGAACGATCTTATTGTATAGACAAACGGGCCGGGTCTCATTCTCAGCCTGAAGGGAAGTTTATTGTGAGTAAAAACACCTTTAGAGGAACAACAAACACACAGCTTTCTCTTCCTGGTTCCCTGCTAAACCATCCATCCCATGAGGAAACATTTCTGTCGCAGCTGATTTTCTTTCTCTTCCTAAGAAACGTCAGCAAAACGTCTGCAGGGAGGAATGAACCTGGGTTGCATTTCAGCATCCAGATCCTAAAGTGTTTTGTTTCCTCAAAGCGGCAGTATGTAACTTCTATAAAATATACTTTTGTTTGCATATCTGTTGCTAAATATGAAATCTTAAGCAATTCTGGTTTTAAGAAAACATTTACAGTAATGAATTATTAAACTAAATGTTTAGTTTGATGAGCTGTTCACAGCTTTCAAGTGAAATCGGCTGTAAATGTGCAGACAGGACGGAAACACGGCACAATAATCATCATTATGTCATTTCCTGCCTGATTCTGGTAGAAATAAACGTCTGACTCACATAAAGTCACGTTTTCCAGTCTTTTATGACTTAATCTGAATGTCCCAGGTTAGAGTTAAATATATATTTATTGTCTTTTCTTCAAACATTAAACTTAAAACTGATTTTTATTTAGCTTTTACTATAATAGGTTAGAATAGAAAAATTCTTTATTGTCCCAAAATGGTGAAATTCTGATGCAAAGTGACAAATTATCAAAGCAAGCAGATTTACACAGAAATAAGATTTTAAAATAGATATGAAGAACAGCATTAAGAAACAAGGGCTGCACAGTGGCGCAGTTGGTAGCACTGTTGCCTTGCAGCAAGAAGGTCCTGGGTTCGATTCCCGGCCGGGGTCTTTCTGCATGGAGTTTGCATGTTCTCCCTGTGCATGCGTGGGTTCTCTCCAGATACTCCGGCTTCCTCCCACAGTCCAAAAACATGACTGTCAGGTCAATTGGTTTCTCTAAATTCTCCCTAGGTGTGAGTGTGTGTGTGCATGGTTGTTTGTCCTGTATGTCTCTGTGTTGCCCTGCGACAGACTGGCGACCTGTCCGGGGTGTACCCCGCCTCTCGCCCGGAACGTAGCTGGAGATAGGCACCAGCAACCCTCCCGACCCCATTAGGGACAAGGGTGAACAGAAAATGGATGGATGGATGGATGGATGGAAGGAAGGATCTGTGATAACGTTCCTTTGTGCACCCAGGATGCAAAATTCATGTATTTTCCAGCCTCATAGAGACATTTTATAGAACAATCAAGCAACTATGTGGCCTTCAGTTTTTATAACAACGATATATACTGTATATAAAATATGGCCAAAAAGAAATTTGACTTGGTAATTTAGCACCTTGAAATTGGGTCTTTGTCTCTTTAAGAAGCTCCTGCTCTTTCTGAATCTCAGGTAGTCATCGCAACACCAGCAGTTCCACCAGGTGTTTGCTAATTTCTGCTGGCTAGTCTGAAGGAGCTGAGGAGGAGCTACAGCCTCGAAGGCGGGGCTAGGTCCAGCTAAGTGTTTTGCACAGCTGAATGGTTGCCATGGAGATTAAAGGATTTCTCAAACATGCATGAAAGAATCAAAGCGACACTGTTTTTGATGAGGAAATGACATCATAACATGATGCAAAGGTCAAAGGAAAGCAGATTTTCTATAACACTGTCCCTATAGCAGCTTGGAAAAAGAATATAATGAAGATTGTAAATGTGAAAATAAAGTTCTCTGGTTTCCAGACTCGGGTGAAGATGCGGCTGGTAAGCTGAGAAAATGCTGAGTCATCAGTTCTTGAGGAACGCCGTCCAGTCATCTGCTGCAGTCAGCAGAGAAATGCCAGGAAAAGCGAGTGTTTCAGCAGCGCATCCTGTCACAGGAGGTTCGATCACACATCCTGCACGCGTCTGACAAAACTAACACGTCCCCAATAAATCCTCAAGCCTTAATCCGTTTCTGTGTCGTTGGTGATTAAATTATTGTTTTTGTTTTTATAGAAATAAGAAGGTCAGTGGTTTCAGATCTGTGCTGGGACACGAAACCTCAGCAGGCTGAAAGAGGAAATCTGCACAACTCACCAGACACCTGCTGATTATTTCATTTCACACGTTTCTTACTGTTCTTAATGAACCTTTTTACAGTTTCTACCTCATTCTTGCTTCAGATCAGCTGCATTCCACAAAATATTAAATGTTCAGTGTGTTGGTATTAAACGGTCGGTCCAATGTGCCTGTTCTTCAGTACCGACTTCTTTTGGAGTTCCTCAGGGTTCTATTCTAAGACCAACAATGTTCTCTAATTATGTTCTCCTACATACTTTCTGTTAAACATCCTGAAGCACAAATTTTCACTGTTTGGTTGAAAGTCTATAGCTTCAGAAATGTATCTTTTCTTTAGAACATTTCTGAGTTTGAAACGTGAAAAATTTGCTAAAAAAAAAACACTCAGAAATTTTGAGATTAATTTCAAAAATTTCTAGAAAAAACATGGAGATTTCTGAGCTTTAAAAGTCAAGTTTCTCAGTCAAAGGTTTTCAGAAACGTTCATGTTTTTCAAGAAGTTTCTGAGATTAATCTCAAAATTTCTGAGTTTTTTAAAATAATCTCTTCACATTTCAAGCTCAGAAATTTTCCAATTTTTTGCTAGAAAATATCAGATTTTTTGACTTTTTCTTTTTTGGCACTTCATGATGAAATCTTTGGACTTCATCAAGAAGTTTTTTTTTCAGCTACAGATTCTGCAGATTCAGAAATTTTCTGGAAAAGAACAATTTCTGAATCTGAACAGTTGAAAATTTGGTAAGAAAATCCCAGAAATGTTGAGATTTTTCATCTATTGGAAAGTTATTTGAACTGATCTGTTTGTGAGTAAAACCTGGATGTCGTCTAACTTCCCCAGATGTAATTAGAATAAAACAGAAGTGATCTTGTTTGGACCATGTGGGACTTTCAGCTCAAATCGGATAGAAAAATCAGTGCTTTTAAAAACTCTGTTAAAGTTTTAATATTTAATTTTTTTAGTATTTTAGAGTTTGTTAATAACTTTAATGCCTCTGTCATGGCTGCAGCTTCCTCATAAACTCGGATTGAATCAAGTTATTTTCCACCCGGTCAGGGCTGACCAGCTGAGTTTTGACCTTTGCAGTTGTTCGGGTCGCAGCGATAAACCGACTGTTTGCTCCTGGTTGCCTGGCAACGCAGGCGCGATACAACGAGGTCATCAAGCCGTTTGAGTCATTGAACTGGAGAACCGGACCTGAAACAATTCCTGTTTTAAAAGTTTGTATCGTTTTAAAAAAAGTTTGCTCTTAAATTGTTGTTAGTCGAAATGTCCACGTTTTTTCCTGAATTTTTTTTTTTTTAGATTATTCTCAAAGTTCTGAGTTTTTTCAGAAACTTTTTTGGCGTTTTAAAGTTAGAAAGGTCCAACTTTCTAATCTCCGAGATTAACTTCAGAATTTCTGAATATTTTCTTGCAAATTTCCACATTTTCAAACTCAGAAATTTCCCCTTTTTTTCTAGAGAATTTCTGAAATTAATCTCAGAGTTTCTGAATATTTTCAACTTTCCAAACTCAGAAATTTTACATGTTTTTTCTATAAAATTTCTAAGATTAATATCCCTAATGTCCCTAATTCGCCGTGATAATAACTTTATCCTGGTCAAACTGACCATTTGTTTCAATCAGCCTCCAGAAGGGCAGATGTGCTGAGCGTGAGGAAGCGTTCTTGCTCAACACGTGTCTGCGTGTCAGGAGAAATGAACCAAACGTGAAAACACGTTCAGTCCTGAGCGTCTGTTTCTCAACCCTATCAGTCACATGAGCATCAGCATTGATTAACTCTGGATCTGATTGGCCAGCAGTTTTCAGAAGATCTGTGGCTGAGGAATGTTTTACACGACCTAAAAAGTTGTTTTCTATTTGTTTAGGTCAAACACACGAGGGAGAAAATGAACAATTGTGACGATTTGATAGATTTATCAATGCTGTGATGGACTGTGTGACTGCTTGCTCGTGGAATTTACTCTTCATTATCTCCTGTGGAATAGTAAACTATACGATAACGTATCTTAAACTCTGAAACCTGACGCTCTAAACAAGGCTTGAACAGGCAGACATGTATAGATTGTTCTAAATCAACTCAAAAAGTTGATTTTTCAGCATCTTGTGCAACTTTTCACAGAAACTTCATTTTCAACTTTTTCTAATGGCAACCTTAATAAATGGAGTTAATTAATCTGTTTCTAAGATCTCGATGCAAAATACTAATCTGGAAACTCTTAATATGGTATCATACGTATTCATACCCCTTTATTTAACTCGCATTCCCACAGTATAATGCGACCACCACCATGTTTCAGAGTTGTGTTTTTTTGGTCTCATCTGACCAAAAATGTTGTTTTCTACCTCAGCTGTGAATCTCTGCAGCTCCTCCAGAGTTACCTCAGGCCTCACAGGGAGGTTAACAGCTGTATTGTTTTTATAGTCTAAGAAATTACACACAGATGGACTTTATTTTACTTTTTAAGCAGCTTTTAAAGGCGCTCTGTTGCACTTGATTTTATTTAGCCATTAATAACAGCTGGATATAAATGTCTACCTCAGTTTTCTATGTCAATTGTGTCCCTAAAAGCCTATTTCGAAATGGGTATGAGCACTGTTTGTGTTTAACAGCAGAAAAAGAGTTAAAATATGTTGTAAATACTTTTTATCATCACTTTTGTTGTTGTTTTACCTTAAAAACCAAGCCCGGACATTTTACTAGTGATAAAAATGAAACAAAGTAGAAAAGCTTTTGACGCTGGTTTCATGTTTCATCTTTATCTCAATTTTTCTCTATTGGCGTCTTTTTAAAATGACTTCTTATTCAGTTTTCTCGCCGTAAGCAGTTTAGATCTAATAGTTTAAAGAATCAAATTATTGTGATGTTTTGAATGAGGATCAATCTAATTGATGATTAGCTGGTTAGAATGGGCTCTTTATATTATTTTAGATAAAATAATCACCTAAAAACAGCAACAAGTTTGGCTTCATTTCAGCTTTTGTTCCAACTGGAGGGAATCACGTGCTTCCATGATGGCATCAGACCAGGAGGCGGGGCTTAGATTGGAACGACAAGAAACTAACGAATCAGCGTTGAGTACAAACAAGTTTTGGGCCAATCGGAGAGCTCGGTGGGATGAGCTCGCGCTCCAGGTTTGGCCTTTATAAAGCGTCCCTCAGCTAACAGAGCGATTGTTTTCTGGCTCTTCATCAGAAAATATTTTACTGTAAGTACAAACATTTGATGTTTCTTGAATGTTGAAGATTTGTAATTTAAGATTTCGGTTAAAATCTGGGTTTTATAGTTATAGGGCATATATGTGATGGTTTTATGTTTCTTGTAAACAGAGCACCAGTTTGCATTTGTAAACTGTCTATTTTAAAATGTTTGTCGGGAAATTTGTTCTTTAGATTGAAAAAATCTTTAAATGTCGTTGTATTGTTACAGCCTTGAGTATTCTGCATTATTCGGCTGGTTTTGTCGCCGTCCCAGCTGCTTTTCTTCCACGTCCGCCATTGTTTGCTTCTCGTCTTTGCTTGTTTTATTCATCACAACATTATCAACGGGATCAGGTTGAATTGAGCCGCTACGCGCCGGTTCCGGTTTTGGTTTTCTGTTTCGTTTTCCTGGTTTGGAGCTGCTCGGTGTTTTCTGGCTCTCTGCCCGGGCTGCTCATCCCGTGACTGTGCAGAAAACCAGCTGGGGTCGGCTTGTTATTGGGATAAAGCCGGAATCCTGAGCAGTAAAAACCTGGAAAACCGCCAAATAATGAGTCACTACCGGTGTTTTTCTTACTACTATTATTTCATACACGTTGAGTTTGTGAAAAAGGCATTTTGAGAAAATAATATTTATCATTTTTGGCCTTACTGCTTGGCGTATTTTCCTGTAGTTGGGAATGGCGCTGAAGTTCGCTTCCGATTCGGTGTTAAAGGTGTTTTTTTTTTTGTTTTTTTTTGTTGTTTTTTTTCCCTCTCGCTTTAGCCCCAGTTAAATCACCAGATACAAACTTTATATTTTGTTTTGTTTAGATCTTAATTAAAGCTGACACAGAGCTGGCCGAACTGACCTGGTGATTGCCTAATGCAGCGTGACAAACTGGTCCAACACACCTGATTCCAGTGACTAACTTCCTGCATTACAGTTTTACAGAATCATGTTAAAGGTGTTCTTGTGTAGTTTCACAGAGATTCGTCTAAAAGTCGAGATATCTGGGCTGAAAGCTGCTCTGATTAAAAACTGTTTTACTAAACGTGAAAATAGCCCTTTTAGTTAAATCACATACCAGCTTCAGTGTTCCTGTATGCCAGTAATTTGCAGAGGGAAGTTTCCTGTGAATTTCTGAGCTGTTCGTGAGAAACCAGAGTAAACTGCCTGCATGTGTAGCTGTTTGTTTGTGGCCTGCCCACCTCCCCTCTGCAGCCCTGAAACCTGATCCAGCTGTGTTGTTTACTGCAGGAAGCCGGCGCCATGCTGCCTCTGGTTGTGTTGATGTTGAGCCTCAGCGCCGTCCTGCCAGCCCCCACTGTGGACTTCCAGCTGGACGAGCACTGGAACCTGTGGAAGAGCTGGCACAATAAAAAATACCACGAGGTAACGTGTTTTCAGGGAGTTTCTTGTGTTTTGTCTCCAGAATGAATCATAAAAATGTGGCTTTTTGTGTTTTTTGCTTTCCAAAGAGAGAGGAGGGCTGGAGGCGAATGGTGTGGGAGAAGAACCTGAAGAAGATCGAGCTGCACAACCTGGAGCAGTCCATGGGGAAACACTCCTACCGCCTGGGCATGAACCACTTCGGAGACATGGTGAGGTACAGACACGGGTTTTATGACCTGCTGAACTTATGCTCAGCCTAAAAAGTGTTTTTTATTATTTTTGCTAAAGCACACACTTAAAAAAAAATGATCAAAACAACCTGAGAACAAATTTTACTGCATATAAACTGTTGCGATTAAATGATATTGAGACCATTTTCAACTGAAATGATTAATAACTTTAACATTTGAACCAAGTCTGTCACAAAAAGCAGTCAAATAATTAATCGTATGATAAAATGAACTACGTATCCTTTTTATTTCTTTATTTTTTTTTTAAGGGCAGTTTTGTTTAGAGACGTCACAGTCCATATTATTTATGGTTTTGGCTGTTTTTATTTTCATTTCCACCTTATTACTATTATGGAAATAAAACACAATTTTATGTTTTGTTTTTTTTTTTGTTTTTTTTTACATTTTATTATATCTTGGGACAATTTATTACTATAGCTGGCCAAACTGGAAAACATTTTAAATATCTAAAATAAACTAATCAAAACGACAATAACTGGATCTCAAAAAATATAAATTCTTCATTTTGGACAAAGAAAACAGGCAAAAGTTCAGCATTTTTCAAAATGGTGGCTTTTCAAAAATATTTAGCTTTTGTTGTCTAAATAGAAATGATTAAGCTGGTTTTAATTTATAATGTAATTATTTTATTTATTGTTTACTTGTACAATCTTTGCCTTTGTGTAATCGGAGGCTTCAGGTTCACGCTGCGTGTTTCACTCTGACCTTTCCTCCCAGACTCACGAGGAGTTCAGGCAGATTGTGAACGGCTACAAACACAAAGCGGACAGGAAGGCGGCGGGGTCGCTGTTCCTGGAGCCCAGCTTCATGGTGGCGCCGCGTTCGCTGGACTGGAGGGACAAGGGTTACGTCACCCCCGTAAAGGACCAGGTAACGACGAACGTTTCTGAAAGAATCGGCTCATTTTCTCCTACAAACAAGTTTGGATTTTTAAAAATATTTTACTACTCATCAGTCATCTAAAGTTGTTTGAAACTCTCCAAAATGTCTTATTTAAATAAAAATGTTTGCAGGGTAGTGTAGGCAACTTGTAGTTAGTAGAAATGATAAGATCTGCAGTTGGTGGTTTTTTTCTTCTGTAAACGTTGCAGCCTCCATTTTTGTCTCCATGCCTGTAAAGGGGCTCTCCTCTGAAGTTTTGCCCACAGGCGGAGATAAGGCGGCCATTTGGGTGGTGTTTTTAATTATCTTGCTGCTGCACAGCTTGTTCTCCCAACCCCCCCACTGTATACAGAAACAAACTGACCGGCGCCACGGCAACCAGGTGTAGGCAACAATGTACACCAGAGTTTTTTTACATGGTCACAGTGAAACAAAATGTTGAGAAAACTGACATTATTTTTATTTAAAAAGCAAAAATGCTAAGTGAGCTAAAGCTGTAAAATGAGATGAAAATCTAAGCTAGCACACAGAGCTAAAAGATGCAAAGGGACAATTCTGGAAAATAAAAAATGTTAAAAACCGGCAGGATGTCATTTGGGACTTTAGTCTACAATGTTTCGACTGTTTTACAGTTTTTTTTAGTTTATTCCATTGCCCTGCGACAGACTGGCGACCTGTCCAGGTGACCCCGCCTCTCGTCCGAAACGTTCGCTGGAGAGGCAGCAGCTCCTCCTGACCCCAGCAGGGACAAGAGTGTTAGAAAATGAATGGCTGGTTTATTCCAGATATGTAGTAAATTCTCTGCCCTGTGAAGACGCTGCTGCAGGAATCAATGTGACTAAAGATAAACACATGGATGAGTTTCTCTAGCTGCTGCTGAGACGACATTAGTTCTCTAATCCTGGAAATGTTGTTCAGCTGATAGAAGCCTGACTTTCTAACGTCTTTATGTGGCTCTGAAGGTTGAGGTCAGAGTTCATCCTGATCTCTAGTTTCCAGCTGTTATAACTGAAGCTGTTTTGACTCTGGATCGTTTCTTTAGGTCTAAAGATGATAACTTGTCCTGACTTCTTCCTCCTGCTCCTCTTCCTCTCCCTCAGGGTCAGTGTGGCTCCTGCTGGGCCTTCAGCGCCACCGGCGCCCTGGAGGGCCAGGAGTTCAGGAAGACGGGTAAGCTGGTGTCGCTGAGCGAGCAGAACCTGGTGGACTGCTCCGGACCCGAGGGCAACGAGGGCTGCAACGGCGGCCTGATGGACCAGGCCTTCCAGTACGTCAAGGACAACAAAGGCCTGGACTCGGAGGAGTCGTACCCCTACGTGGGAACGGTACGCCTCTGCTCCCACTAACACCACTAACACTGGCTCCATTTAGTTAAGTTTGGATGATTTATGGAGAAATCTGGGTTTTTTCTTTTTTCGCCAATGGTTTACCCGGGTAGCCATCTTGTTTTACATTTACAATTACATTTGGACTCAATAATTTCTATTAATAATTTGTTTGCAGAGATTTCATAATCTATTTTATTTATAGTTTCGACTATATGTATTGTTTTTGGTCAATTTGTTTGGATATTTAAAATTTCTGCCAATTCCAGAGTTAAGTGTTACAAAATTAAAGTTTTTGATCTTTGAGAAAACAAACTTACAATATTACTCAATAAGAAATGAATTGAATGAAAATGATCTCAAAAAACCAATATTAGCATTTATTGCAATAATTACTGGGGTAATTTATCATGATTCAGGTCAACTCTACAACCAAATATAATTTATTTTTAATTATTAGAATTTCAGCATCTTGTGAAGTTATACTTTAACTCGGTCAGAATAGCAAATTTTGCTGGACGATGAATTGTCCCAGAAGTTATCGCGATAAACGATAATATTGTTTTGAGACTATTTGCCTTGCATTTGCAACATTTTTTTTATTTTTTCCTAAGCCGTGTCGCCCAGCCCCATCTTTTTTACGTTTTTGTCCCTTCCTGCGCCACGTCCTCACGTTGCTCTGCGTTTCAGGACCAGAAGTGCCACTACGACCCCAAGTTCAGCGCCGCCAACGACACCGGCTTCGTGGACATCCCCAGCGGCAGTGAGCACGCTCTGATGAAGGCCGTGGCCGCCGTCGGACCCGTCTCCGTAGCGATAGACGCCAGTCAGCAGTCCTTCCAGTTCTACCAGTCAGGTTAGCATGAGAAGCGACGCTAACGGGTCTGGATCCCGCCGCTTGACTGTTCTTAATATTTAGTTTTTTTATTTTGCTTTAGGGATCTACTATGACAAGGAGTGCAGCAGCGAGGAGCTGGACCACGGCGTTCTGGCGGTGGGATACGGCTTCCAGGGAGAAGATGTGGATGGCAAGAAGTACTGGATCGTCAAGAACAGGTCCGATTAATCGATTATTAAAACGATCAACTAATTTAGTAATCAGCTTAATCTCTAACTGGAGTAAACTGACTCAAAAAATGGTTTTTTATTTAAAGAAAACATCAGATATTTTCTACCTGGAACTCAAATGGCAGTTTTAGGTTCAACTGGGTCATATTCTGTAAAAATAAATGTTAGAAAATGAAAAAAAATCTTGTTTTTACTTCAGATTGAATAAATTTATGCTAAAAAACCTTCTGTGCTCCATAAGTAAAAAAAAAAATTGCAAGGGGAAAAAAAAGACATCTTTATTCTGACCTCAGTAATTTTGTAGAAAAGACTTGGAAGTTTCTGAGCTTCAAAAGTCAAAAATTTGCAAGACAAATCTTGAGTTTAATCTCAGAAACTTTCTAGAAAGAACTTGGAATTTTTCAAAAATAAAAAATCTGTTTTTTTTTTATTTTTTCCTGGCAAATGTTAAACTTTTCTATCGCAGAAATGTTCTAGTTTTTCTTGTAGAAAGTTTGAGGTCAATCTAAAAATTTGAGTGTTTTGGCAGAAATGTAAGCTTTTTTTTTTATCTGTAATGGGTTAATATGCTGTTGTACATTTTGCTATTTAATTATTCAACAAATCAACTGATCAGCTCTACGTTGTGTGAAGTCGGGCAGAAATGGCTGAGCTTTTGAGAAGGAATTTAATTCTTTCTTTAAAAAAATGAAAAATCTGTAGACTGTGCCAATTAATCAATAACTAATCGTTAGTAGCTTTACATTTGCTAAACCCGACTGGATAAACTTGAACTGTTTACTGATTTTTGTTTTCTTGCAGCTGGAGTGCGAACTGGGGCGACAAAGGCTACATCTACATGGCCAAAGACAGGAAGAACCACTGCGGCATCGCCACAGCAGCCAGCTACCCGCTGGTGTGACAGCCGCGCGCTGCAGCATCATGGTTGTCATGGTTTTCATTGCAGCAGTTTGGCTGAAGGCGAGCGGCGAAGCTTCGGTCGGACGGAAGCATCAGCAGGAGATTCTGCTGCGTTTCAGGAGGAGGAAACTCTTTTAGGGAAAAGGAGCCGTTTTATGGCCTGATTCTACGCCACTTTATTTTTATTTTCTCTTAAAAATTGTAATTTTATTCTCTGTAAATATGTGAACCCTACTCTGGAAGTAATTCGTTAATACTTGCCTTGGTCATTGTAAATGGATTTTCTTTTTCTTTTCCTTTTTTTGCTACTTTTACCGTGATCAATTAAAGATGTGAAACACTAAAATTGTGGTTTGTTTTTAATAAAATGTCTGCAGACATTTTGTTCACACAAATCTAATGACATTAAAATTTTATTAAATACAGCAACTGTTTTCAAATAGAGCAACATAAATTATGCTTTTTTTTTTTGTAAGAATAGACTAAATCTATTTAGTCTATTATAAAATGTCATTTTAAAAAGACATTTTAGTCTTATTAAAAATGTTTTCTGGTTCACAAAAACTCCCCCCTCCCCCATGTTGCAAGAAGTTTGGACACCCCTACCTTACAGCTAGTAGAAGCCCAAATTCTGTTGTACAGAAAATGTAAAGTTGTGCAGTATATGAACACATGGTTGGGGTTCCTTTTGCTTACCTGAGCCAGCAGATGTCACGGCTTCCCAAATCATCACTGACTGTAGAAACTTCAGGAAACCTGAAGAGCCCCCTTCAGGCTCTGGGATCTTGATTACCAAATTAAATTTTTGTTTACCTTTTTCTCCCACACTTTTTCCTTCCACTTAACTTTCCAATATGTTTGGATGCACCCAGCTTCTTTACAGGTGATATTTCTGTGGTTTATGGTGTTGGTGACTGCTGGACAAATATTGTACCCAAACATTTCCATGAAGGCCAAGACTGTCAAGTTGAAAGCAATTAGGGCTCAAATTTTTTATATATATATATATATATATATATACAAATTCTAAACATTTATTTGTTCAAATATTAGCAGAAAGGGTGACATGTAAATCTTGGATCTAAACCATAAGATTACAGTGTCTACTTTTGGGGGATTGGTTTGTTTCAATTTAGATTTATGAATTTTTTAAAATGATTTTTGAATGAATATTTTGCAAAAGACATACTTTAATATAAAACAAATCAGCCCCATACCAGGTGAGTTGGTTAATATTTTTAGCTTTTTATAAACATAAACAATGCAGCGGATCCTGATATCAGTGTAGATTAGAAAATATAGTCGCTCACAAATATTTAAAAACAGTTAAAATACTTCAATCTTAAATGTTGAAAAGTGAATATTTTAATAGTTCAAACACCAAATATACCTTAAGATGGAAACCATGCTAGCGCTACCGTGGAAGGCAGCTAAGGTCTTCCTTATTTCCGCTTTCCGGGGTTCAGCCAATCAGCGCAGAGGAAAATAAGTGCTGCTCCGGGATTGGTTACTTTGTAAACGCCAGCCAATAACGTGTCAAGTAGCATATTTTAACTTTGAATAATAATCTATGTAAGGCATTTGACACTATTGACCATTATTTTAAAGAAATGTCAGTCATATTTTTAAAACCAATAATCAAATTTCATGTTAGCTGATTAAAATTTGAAGTAGTTTGTTAAAATCTTAGCATATGTTTAGTTAATCCATTATTTTATTAGAAATCCACCATTTTATTTTCGATCAGATCGTTGACATTAGCCGTAGCAGAGTTAGCTGTGCTCACTTACATGCAGGAAAAGTGACAAATAATACAGAAAATGTGCGACATCTTGTTATAAATGTATATTCTTCTTTCAGCTTAGTCAGTTTCAAAATTTATTCCAGCCAAAATAAGACAAGTAAAATTTTCTAATATTCCTCTTTTTTTTTTTTATTAAAATGTTGGACAATTTAATTAATTTTATTTTATTCCAAAAATTTAGTTTTAAATTATTAATTAATTTTGTGTTATTAATGTATCTACTCATTTAAATATTATTATTTTTATTATTATTATTTACATTAATTTATATATCCCAGAAGTTGATCTTCATACTGACGCAGCCGTGTGTGTTTTGTTTCAGCAGCTCTTCAGAGGCAGGAATCACATCACCTGGAGACACCTGGACCACCTGGACAAATGGACCAATCAGAAAGCTCAAGGCTTTCACACTGAAGCAAATCTGGTCTTTAAAACCTTTATGCTCCTCGGCGCAGAAAGGAATCGGTCCTCTGCTTCTCCTCCATCAACAGAAAAAAATCACAGTAAGTTTCAACGGTTTTACCTCAATTTTCAGCTTTATGACCAATATGATCAACTTTATTTTTCTTTTTTTATTGTGTTGTTGAACATTTTCACTGTAGAGATGTTTCAGGTCTAAGGATGGAGACATTTTTCATTCCTGCAGGATAAACTGCCTTTTTTCTCCATAACTTGCTCCAGCTTTCAATCCTTTTCTTAGAACATAAAGTTTTGTCTGCTTTCTACCATTAATTATATTTTATAACACAAAAGCAACGTTCAACAAGACTTTTTGTTCATTTCTTTTTGAATAGAATGCCTTTATTAAGAGGAAGCTGCCGTTTCTGTTTGGTGGATTTATAATGTTACAAGTTTTTGGTTTTTCTTCCCAACAATTTTATACAGAGATCATCTTTTACCCACGTTCCCATTTTTGGCTTTGTCTTTATTTAATGAGTAATTTTGTGTTGAATGTAAATAATTTTAAAACCTGATAAAGACCAGGTTTAAATGTTTGATTTGATAGCAGGTATAACAAGTTAAAACCAGTAAAACTGGTTTAGTTTTCCTAAGAAAGCAACATTATTTTAAATTTTATATTGAAATTGTTATATGCATTACTTTTTAAACTGTTAACATTAAATTGTGGTTTGCTGTGATCTAGAACTGAAAGAAGAATATAGTTGCATGTCAGAACTTGAAGAAATAATAATCTTCTATATTAAATAACTTAATTTGAGGCTTTTTTCTTTCTGGGAACAAACTGGAACCTGTCCAAGTTTCCATTAACTAAAAACATAAAAATGTTCAGCTTAGCAAATACTATCACATTTCCGTACATTTTATTGCATAAAATGCAACAACATATTATTCCTTTACTGATCATTTGTAGCTACAAATCATTGCAGCTAAAAAATACAACATCAACATGTGAAAAGTTCATCTGTTTCTGCTTTACTCAACATCAATACAGTGATCCACTTATCTGTTGATTATTTTTTGGATTACTTGTAAAGTAATTCATTGAATTTATTTTTTTTCAAAGGCTGAATAACAGAGTTTAATGTATAGGTTCTTGATTCTACAGGTCTGTCAGGTGGAACTTGTGTTTCACAGTTAACAGTTAATTCACTGTTTAACAAGCCAGGCAGGTTTGGATAATTTATTTTACCTTCATGAGTGAAATCATAATTTTACAGCTTAATAATTTACTTATGCTGCCAGACGTCCTACAGCCTACATTTATTCAGCTGTTTTGATGTGTTTTTATTTATTTCTTCCAGCTGAAAGTGGGAACAATGCTGCATTTAGTTGTTATGATGTTCTGCATGAGTGAAGTGCTGTCGGCCCCGAGTCGAGACCCACAGCTGGATCAGCACTGGGAGCTGTGGATGAACCGGTACAACAAAACCTACCACCAGGTAGAAAGAGCCACTGAACAACAAAACAGACATAAAATGCAACAGATGCACTTAAAGTTTGATCTGAAGTCTCAGATTTGATCCAGATGTTAACATAAACCATCCTGCTAGAAAGACGAATCTAATCCTCCCATTTTACAGCATCAGCATCTAATTTTAATAAAATCTCTGACAATAGTCCATTCTACGAATTGCTCTAATTTTGACCCTTTGAGTCCATTTTTGACCAGAAGCAGCTGATTGAATGTTTGTGTTCATGCAGACAGAGGAAGGCTGGAGGCGGATGGTGTGGGAGAAGAACCTGAAGAAGATCGAGCTGCACAACCTGGAGCACTCCATGGGGAAACACTCCTACCGGCAGGGCATGAACCACTTCGCAGACATGGTGCAGCAACAGAATCATTTATTTACATCTCAACCAGAAAATTTTATGGATATTATCAGGAGGTCAACTTTCTTTACTCTAGTCCTCCTACAGAAGATTGAGTGAAAAGTTACCAGATTATTAAAAAAAAGTTAATCTATGTGCAATTTAACCTAATCCTTAATACAATTTACAGTTCAATGTTGTGAAATTATGTTATGATCTGAAGGAAGGTGCAAAAAGATAAACGGTGGGCACAAAAAATGCTCCTAAAAAATTAGGTACAACATTACCAAAACTTCAAAATAATGAAAAGGGCTTGATGAGGACATGTAAAAATAAATATTTTTGTATAATTAAAATAGTAATAGAAGTTAAATGAAAGTAAGTGGCTTTAGGTTTATAGTTAACATGTTAAACTGGTTGTCTTGCATAACTTTGACTCAAAATGAGCGATTTGGAAGTTGCCCTTGCAGAGCAGGTTCATCTGCATCGGCATTCATAGGATCCCTGTGTGAGAATTCATTTTCAGAGAACACGACACTAACGTGCGTGTAAAGAGCAGAAAGCCTCACCGCTTGGTTGGCTCGCTGGCACGCAACACCGTCCTCAAAAACCACAACAATAACTCAGCTTTTACAGTTCGCATCCCAATGAGGTCTGGTACTGGTACCGGTACTGGTACTGGTACTGGTAAAAACTATGGGTCTAAGCACACAACTCTGAGGAACTCCAAGAGTAATTGAGTGGTTTGCTACTTAAAACACTTATTTTATTTATTTTTTGGTCTTTGTTGTAGCCTGTCCTACTCACTAAAACATTTCCCACAGACTAAGGAGGAGTTCAGGCAGATTATGCAGGGCTACAAACCGAAAGCAGAGCTGAAGGTTGGGACCCTTTTCAAGAAGCCCAGCTTCCTGAACGTCCCTGAGTCTTTGGACTGGAGGACAGAAGGATATGTAACGCCCGTCAAGAACCAGGTAACATGATCTGTTTTCTCGAAAATAAAAATTTTTCTTGGCAAGCTGTGAGTTGTCTAACTTCATCTGACTTGTCTGAGGACATATTTTCCACTCCACTTCCTCAACGTGTAGCAACACTTGCTGGAACCAACCAGCTTACTGTAGATCAGAGCTTTACCAGTTTTTCAGTCATGGCAATCCCAAGCTGAAGGCAGTAATAATAAATCATTAAATTAAAGTCATTCATGAATAAATTTGTTCACGTAGTAAAAAATCATGGCAACAAAGGATGTAAACAGTTACTTGACATTGTGCTAGCGCTCTTCATCTATCGGCCATCAGAAGGAAGACGTCGGCGTCTTATTCAGCCGCCGGACGGACAGGCCCCGCCTACTTGTGAGCGGCTATAGATGCAGCGATTTCGGGAAATTGTAGTCGATGATTTTACAAAAGTGCTACAGATTCAACACTTTAGATTGACACACAACTATGATAAGCTACAGTGGAGCCAGCTGCACACTGTCTGAAAAAAACAAAAACAAACCATCAATCTCCTTCTACTTCCTGTCGTCTTCTTCATCGTTTCTGCCAGAAGCAACATCCGGCTGTTGATCATGACTTGTGTGATGCGAAAAAGTGTTTCCATTGCAGTTCTATGAAATCCATTCGATGTGGCCGAAAAAACAACTCATTCTAGCCCAAAAACTTTTTAGAAGAAGTTTTATTTATAGCATTTTTCATCAGCAAGGCAGTTAAAGGGCTTTGAACTGATTTTATTTTATTTTTTTTCAAAATTTGTGTCTCCATTAAGCAAATTTATTTTCATAATTCCAATTTGCTCAGTTCTATGGTCAATGGAAACACAGCTATTGTCCACAGTAAAATGAGTCAATACTCCAAAAGTAAAGGCCACAGTGGCTCAGGAGGAAGGGGTTCATCCTGCAGCCAGTGGGTTTGTAGTTACATATCCAAAGCATTGGACCCTGACAGGCTCTTCTCTCATGCCGTCTTCAGGCCCGTTGCGCTTCCTGTTGGGCCTTCAGCGCCACTGGCTGTCTAGAGGGCCAACTGTTCAGGGCGACTCGCAGACTGGTTTCGCTGAGCGAACAGAACCTGATGGACTGTTCTAGATATCTGGGCAACAAGGGCTGTGACGGTGGCTGGGCTAAGATGGCGTATCAGTATGTTCATGAAAACGGTGGTCTGGACTCTGAGGAATCGTACCCATACCAGGCAAAGGTACGTCAACACTTAATCATATGGAGGAAGTTCTACATTATGTCTCCTGCTTAAAGTTTTATGACACTAAATTCTCTTCTTTGACCTTCAGGACAACCTGCAATGCTTCTACAATGCGTCCTACAACGCCATCATTGTCGACGGCTACGCGTCCATTCCCAGTGGCAGTGAGAAAGACCTGATGGAGGCCGTGGCCACCATGGGGCCCATTTCTGTTGCTATAGATGCCAGTCATGATTCCTTCCAGTTTTACCAGTCAGGTAACTCTGCTCTAAATCCAGTGGCGTCCACAATGTTGACAGGAACAGACCTGCTAAATCTACTCTGATTTAGCTGATTGATTTACAATATAGTGCTTTTACATTGTTTCATAAAAATAATTAGTGTAATAATGTAAGAGTTGTATCAATGTATCACTTCTACAATTTAAACTCAAAAATACTTTATTGAATCCAACGGGAAATTAAATGTTGTAAATCATATTAATTCAGATTCCTCATAGAGTTATTGTAGATACTGATGGCAGGAAAGATCTCTTGTAGCAGTATGTGTTACAGCGAATCCATAGAAGCCTCTGACTGAAGACATTGTCATTTCAAAAACAAATGCATGATTTCTGATGGACATTACATGAACACGAGACTCCCTCTGAATCTGAACCCATTAGCTGTTCAGTTTGTGTAACATGAGTCTCTGCGTATTGAAGGCGTCTACTATGAAGAGAACTGCAGCTCTGAGCAGCTGAACCACGGCGTCCTCCTGGTGGGTTACAGCTATTCTGATCAGGATTACTGGATCGTGAAGAACAGGTCAGTGACATCTTTAACATTACTTTGTTGTAGAGTGTATAGTTTTTAATGATTCATTTCTGAGTTTTGTATTTTAAGGCGTATTATTCCTTTACCAACTGTCATATGGCTTTTTTATTTTTTTCTTTGCAGCTGGAGTGAAAACTGGGGCAACAACGGCTACATCCACATGGCTAAAGACAGGAATAACAACTGTGGCATTGCAACAGATGCCAGTTTTCCTGTTATCCTCTAAGCAATATTTCCTTGTACTCCTGAGGGCCAAAGAACCAGAATAAAGTTTCAAAGTTGTGCTTTTTTATTAACAGGAGATTGTGCAATGATTTATGTAAACGTGCTCATGTATATGTAGCCCATAAGCTGCATAGTTATGCTGCTTCATGACTTACTAACACTTGCTGGTTTTATGATCATTTTCAGCTTTTGCAGTAATCAATAAAATATCTGAACCCCTTGTTATTTCAGTCAATCAAGGTTATTTGTACAGCACATTTCAACAACAAGGCAGTTCAAAGTGCTTCAAATCATAAAACACAAATAAAAAGACATAAAAACAACACAGGGTGAGACTCTTAATTAGCATGGAGTATGCATCCTAGAAAAACAGTTTTCCCTTTAAAGACGGACTCTCTAATCCTCGTGGGTCTAATCCTTAATCTGAAATTACTTCAACTTTTACACCCAGTTGAAATTGGGTGTCTTAAATCTGGCACAGTAACAGAAGTTACACTTTTCTGTCAATATGTGTCCAGAGTAACTGGCTACTAGCTGAGCTTGTAGAGATTGTTTTCCCACACCTCGCTGGATAGTTAGCTAACTAGCTAACTAGCTAGCTAGCAACTAGCAAACTAGCTATGGCTAGAAAATTAAGAAAATCTAAAATAATTGTAAAATTATATTTTTTCTTGTGCACCTCACTGGATATATAGCTATATAGTTCGCTAACTAGCTAGCAAACTGTCTAATTGGGTAGATAGCTCACTAGGTAGCTAGCTAGCATTAGCTAGCTATAGCTACCAAATGAAAGATAACTAACTTGGTTACATTTAAAGAAATTTTAAATCCAAATCTGTCAGGAGTATGAATAACTGGACTTATCTGTGGAAAAATAATGAAACAGTATTAGTTACAGTTATAATATAAAATTAGTTATATAATAATACTTTGTTGTTGTTTTTTTAAATCACATTTAAGCTCATATGTCAGTCTAATGTGTAGGAACCAAGCTTATCAAATTATTAATTCTTCTATTAACATTATAAGCAATATTCTTATAACTTTAAACTGGCAACCATAAAGACTGAGCATCACTGTCAATGATGCTCAGTCAAATTATTTTACATAATTTGTAGTATAATGTAGCAGTGCTGTTTCTTCTGGGTTTGTTGATTAAACTAAACATTCAGGTTTAAGTTAAAGAAAAATGCTTTTCATTTTGTTTATATATTTCTCTTCAAATTAGTTGCAGAAATGAGGTAAATAATGCAAAACACCATCAAATAAAAATATTTCACTTAACCCCAAAATGGCTTGAATTCTCTATGAACCTATATAACAAAATGGAAATAAAAATGCTTCCATTCCCATTCAAAGAAACCTTTATAAAAGAACAAATAAGGAAAAAATTGTTTAAAATGCACACATATTCCCAAGCCCTATACATTTATTCAGTAAAGTGAAACAAAAATATTCTCATATGGTCGTTTTGAGTCGGTGTTTAACTGAATGTATGAGGAACGTTCTGCCTGAGGCCTCATACCTTTGGCTGCCTGTGTTTGCTTACTTCCTGTCTTTCAGCGCCTCTTCAGAGGGAGGCGTTACGTTCTTCCTTATCACCTGTAATCACCGGTAGAAGAATAAAACGCCTCAACACGTTTATCTCATAGACAAACAGGACGTTTTACAAGACATCAGCCTCTTCGTCACTTAATCATCTTCTGCAGCAAAGTAAGTTTTGACATTTGACCGGGTGTGTGTGGCTTCAGACAATCTGGACCTACGTTTATGTGATGGAACGATTTGCACCTTTTTCCAAAGAGTGAGCAGTGACATGAATCTGTTGTTTTAACTGGTTTATTCACATGAAATTCCTCCCAGATTGGGTTTCATCCACCGCTGATCTTTCTCTCACTAAATCTAAGAAGCTCATTTCCTACATCAGGTGCAATGTTTGGGTTTTATTTAATACAACTAAAATAAAAACACTTTTACACTCTTAAAGCTTCTACAGTAAAATATGAAGTTAGTTTCATTTATTTTTTAAATGATTTATCCACATTTTATTCTTTTTTTGTGAAATAAACCGTTTTAATTTAATAATAATTTAGATTTTTAATGCACTTTACATTTAAATACTACAGAATAAAATCAATAACATTAATGACAGAAACAGAATAAAATAAAAGCACCAGGATCAAAAGTGAATTATATACTGTAAACATTTTTTAAAAGTGAATTATATACTATAAACATTTTTTAAAATGGAATGTTTTCAGCTTTTTGTTTAAGTATCCAGTGGTCAGTTGAATCCTCAGTTTGGGCTTCACTGTTCTGAATGTACGGAAGTTCACACAACAAAAACTGTTTCAAGATGGCAAATAACTAGACGTAATCATACGATGCGTCTCGTATGATTACGTAATCATACGAGACGCACCGTATGATTACGGTCCAATATACCGTAATCCAATATACAGATCCAATATACCATAACATTCAAAACAAAAACGCATGGCACAGTTTTTTTAGATGCCACAGATTTATAGATGAAACATTTCTCAAATTAAACAAACAGATGTGAAAATAATGTGCCTTGCTATGATTTGAGATGGCTAAATCTCAATTTATAGACACCTTGTATGCAGAAAAATACAAAATAAGACACTGGTGAGAGCACTGTCACCTGATCCAAATAATCAGTTATTTGTAATTTATCTTCAGACATTAAATATTAGAAATGATATCTGGCCAAGTTGAATAAGACAGAAAAAGACAGCTGTAAAAAAAGTTTTGAACATATACTTGAATAGTTGTATGTATATAAGATACAATTTTTTAGTTCTGCAGGAAATATAAAAGTAAATTAATAAAAATAAAAATAAAACTCCAAGGATTATCTTCTGCTGTTTTTTTTTTAGAAGGAAAGTAAATTTTTCCAGCAGGATTTGCTGGATTAACCACAAAGTGGAGAAACCAGAATATTTTATGAATGACTTCATGTTATTTCTGTTATTTTTCCCCACAGGAAGCCGCGCCATGTTGCCTCTGCTCGTTTTGATGCTGTGCGTGAACACAGTCCTGTCGGCCATGACGACCGACCCAACGCTGGATCAGCACTGGGAGCTGTGGAAGAACCGCTACAGTAAAACCTACAATAAGGTCATCCAACAGATTTCTTTTGTCGATTTCTTGGACAATTTCAACCCAGCAAGGTTTTCCTTTCTACATCTAGAACTTAAATATTCAATCAGAGATAACTAGTGGCATGAAAAGGTTTGTTAATTCAGGCCTTTCTTATTTTACTCTGTGTGCATTTAATCAAAAATACTGACAGGACGCATGCTGATTCAAGAGAAATTTGTAAAAAATTTAAACTGATACCAATCAGACAAAAGAATGAAGACATTTATGTAAAGCTGGATCATGCTGGCTCACTAGAAGTTGCACAACCTACACCGCAAAAACACAAAGTCTTACTAAGCATTTTTGGTCTATTTTGTAATGTAAATACCTTAATACAATTGAAATAAGACAAAATTAACTTACAAGTAACCTTTTAAAAATTAGGATCTTGTTTTAAGTAGATAAATCCTCAATGTAGATGAAAAAATAGACCCATTAGCAGATTATTTCACTTATAATAACTGTCTTGTTGTAAGTGAAATAATCTGCCAATGCAATTTTTTCCATTTTTAAGGAATTGTTTGTTTAAAACGAGATCCTATAGCTTGCTGAAAAGTTACAAGTAACTAGTTAGTTTTGTCTTATTTCAAGTGTATTAAGATATTTGCACTAGAAAATGGACCAAAAACATTTGATAAGATTTTGTTTTTGAAGTGATATGACCAGATTAATAGAGAAAAAGCCATTTACTGATGCCTTATCTTATCATCTATCTTTTTACAATGTTGACAGAATTTCTAAACAAAATCCTCCTGTAGGTCACGAATGTATGGTTTTCATGGAAACATAAGACAGTCTATTTTAGATTAAATTAGTTTTTCTCTTTCTGCAGACAGAGGAAGGTTGGAGGCGGATGGTGTGGGAGAAGAACCTGAAGAAGATCGAGCTGCACAACCTGGAGCACTCCATGGGGAAACACTCCTTCACCCTGGGGATGAACCACTTTGGGGACTTGGTAAAGTTGCATTATGAACATACTCAAAAAACTAAACAAACATTCCAGATGTAACCATATTAAGCATTGATACAACCAATAAATCTAATTTTCTAACATTCTAAAAGTGCCACAAATGGGGCAATTATGAGGCCCATCAATTTAACACTCCAAAAACACAAAATCTTACCAAGTATTTTTGGTCTAGTTTCTAGTGCAAATATCTTAGTACACTTAAACTAACTTACAATTAACTTTTCAACAAGATATAGGTCCTTCCTTTTAATCAATAATTCCTTAACATTGATGAAAAAGTTTCAGTTCCATTAGTAGATTATTTCACTTATAGCGAGACATTTTCCTCATATCATCAGTGAAATATTCTGCCAGTGGACCTAGAACGTTTTCATCACAATTAAGAAATAATTGACTTAAAACAAGCTCCTATATCTTGCTGAAAAGTTACTTGTAAGTTAGTTTTGTCTTATTTCAAAATGTACTAAAATATTTGCACTAGAAACTAGACCACAAATCCTCGATAAGATCTTGTGTTTCTGCAGTGTGAAAGGGAACAAATAAAATAATGACTAGTGATCTGAGCACACATCCTTGAGGAACTCCAGGATAAAACTGGTTTTATGTAAAGATTTAACTGATCTGATGAAATGTTCTTCACAGACTAACGAGGAGTTCAGGCAGATGATGAACGGCTACAAACCCAGAGCAGAGAAAAAGGTCAAGGGGTCATGGTTCATGAAGCCCAACTTCCTGAATGTCCCATCTTCTGTGGACTGGAGGGAGAGCGGCTACGTCACACCTGTCAAGTACCAGGTGACAGGATTTTCTCCTTTTCACACCTCCAACTCTGGTAAAGTCAACATATAAAGTAATAACAAAGAAAGTTCTGTCTTGATGCTTCAGACTGAGGGGTCTGTGATTTATTTATTTAAACCCATCTCAAGAAGAAATTAATTTATGTTCTTAACCAAATACAGTCAGAAAACACGCAGGTTGTTTTTAAGATCTGTGAGTCACGAATTCTTCCTTCTTTCCTCACATTGTATAACTTTTCTCCCCTTCCCCCATCGATGTACATCTTCAGTAAGATGAAAACCGGTTCAACCAGCTCTAACGTACATTAGAACGCAGTAAACAACGTCATATACAGTCACGGTAAAAGGAAACTGTTTCACAGGATCATAACACAAGAAGGAGAGTGGAAATGGTTTAAGATTCCTGACATGTGTGGAGAGTGGAGGTTACAGCAAATTCAGCCCAAGATCAGTGGATGCAAAGAGCCGAAAATCAAGATGAGCTCTTTCTGGAAGTTAACCTTCCAGAGACTAAGAAAGTGCTACAATGGAAAAGCTTAGATTTAATTTAGTTTTATTTACATAGCGCCAATTCACAACACACGTCATCTAAAGGTACAAAAAAAGTTTCTTTAATCCTATCACTGGGATTGAAATGGATTTAGATTCAAGTTGACGAACCTCGTTATCCAAAACTGTAGTTAATTATTTAAAGGGTCAGTATTATGTCCCTTTATATGAGCTCTCCATCATGTTATAATGTCATTCCCATCATCAGAAACAGACATAGAGTGTTGCTTTTATTCTTTCATTTGTTTGAGAAATTCTTTAATCTCCATTTAGCTGTACAAAACGCCTTGGTGGACATAGCTCCGCCTTCGAGGCGCAGCTCCTCCCCCACTCAGCTCCTTCAGACTAGACAGCTGCAATTAGTAAACACCTGCTGAACTCATTACAGGAGCTACATTAAAAATGTTAGTAAAGGGTTAATAGAGGAATCGTGTTGTGATGACGTCCTGAAAGCAGAGCTTCAGAAAGAGCAGGAGCTTCTTAAAGAGACAGATGTCCAATTTCAAGACATTAAATTAGGAAGTCGAATGTCTTTTAACTCATATTTGATTTATATACAGCATTTTTATAACAACTGAAGGTAACACAGTTACTTGATTATGCTATAAAGTGGCACTTTGTGCCTGGAAAAGACAGAATGCCATCCCTTTAAGTTGGTTAGAAAAGGCTTTTTTATTTTATTTTCATCCTCTATCTCATGAAGATGGAGTAAACTGTCAAAATTGCATTTCCTCAGTCTAGCTTTGTGCTGTCCTCAGGGCGGGTGTGGCTCCTGCTGGGCTTTCAGTGCCACCGGGGCCATGGAGGGCCAGCTCTACAGAATGACCGGCAGACTCGTGTCTCTGAGTGAGCAGAACCTGGTGGACTGTTCACGACCTGAGGGGAACGAAGGCTGCAGCGGTGGGTGGATGGACCGTGCCTTTCAGTACGTTTTAGACAACGGAGGTCTTGACTCAGAGTCTTCCTACCCGTACATGGGAGTGGTGAGTTGGAAAAGTTAAAGCCTCCAAACTGCTTCTGTGCTTCAAAACAAGTCAACTGCTTTTCCTGTTTCCTAATTGTAGGACATGCCATGCCGCTATGATCCAAGTTACAGCGTCATCAGCCTTGCAGGATACGCCGACGTCGTCAGTGGCAGCGAGGTATCTCTGATGGAGGCCGTGGGCTCTGTGGGGCCAGTTTCCGTTGCCATTGACGCCGGTCATACGTCTTTCCAGTTTTACCAGTCAGGTAGGTGTTGATCTATAAAATATTAATATTTGTTTTAACTGTCAAGGTTAAACGTGCAATACTTAGTTCCCACAAGTTTGAACCAGAAGTGATCCACCGCCATCTTGGTAGGCAAGTGCAGCGCAAAGCATAGATCAACCATGGCTTTGAGACCAGCAAAAAGAAAGTCTGGACACTGTTGACCAAAGTGCTAGAGAAAGATACATTAACAAAATGGCTGCTGTCGGGATCGACCCGTAGGAGGCAGATAATGGAAACATGTCTGATCTCCTACTATGTGTTCACTACTCAGTGAACATGAAGAGTGCCCATAGTAAAAGGACTGGATGTGTGTTTTAGGCATCTACAGTGAACCGGACTGCAGCAGCCTGGACCTGGACCACGGCGTGCTGGTGGTGGGTTACGGCACAGCGCAAAGTCTCCTTTCTGATGCAAATTACTGGATCGTCAAGAACAGGTAAAAGTTAACGCAACACTTAGCTTCAATGTCTGTCAATTAGAAAATACCAGTCAGTTTTTAAATGATAACATATTCAATTGCGTTTTATTTTCTTTTGATTTAAACAATGTTCAACAAGCTGAACGGGGAATCAACACTGTGACGTCACAGCATGTAGCAACCTAGAGTCAGAACACAGCTGCAGTTATTACAGCTAGAAACTAGCAGTCGGGCTCGAAATCACTATGACCTGAACCTTCAGAGCCACATAAAGACGGAAACGAAGTCGGCCTTCTATCACCTGAAGAACATCTCCAGGATTAGAGAACTTATGTCCCAGTAAGATCTAGAGAAACTCATCCATGTGTTTATCTTTAGTCACATTGATTACTGCAACAGCGTCTTCACAGGTTTGGATAAAAATCAAACCTGCAGCTGATCCAGAATGCTGCTGCTGGCGCTCTGACTAAAACCAGGATGTTGGAACATATCACCCAGTTCTACAGTCCTTCCACTGAGAGAGCAAACTTTAAAATACTTTTGGTAGTTTATAAATTACTTAAAGACCTGCTGTTGTTGTATCAACCTTCCAGACCTTTCAAGTGTTCTGGTTCTACATCCAGAACCAGAACCAAAAATAGAGAAGCAGCATTCAGCTTCTATGCACCACAAATCTGGAACAAACTTCCTGAAAACTGCAGAACAGCCGAAACACTGAGTTTCTTCAAGTCTAGACTTAAAGTCCAGCTGTATAAAGCTGCTTTGGAATCATAATAAAAGAAACATTAATCAACATTTTTTATGTGTATTGATAACTTGATGCACATCTCGTCCTGGTTTTCACAATTGTTGACTATATGATGTGGTTATATATAAATCTGTGGATTTCTCTCTGCAGCTGGGGCTCCAGCTGGGGCGACAACGGCTACATCTACATGTCTAAAGACAACGACAACAACTGCGGCATCGCCACCGCTGCCAGCTACCCTCTGATCTGATGAGCATCCTCGCATCGGAGCACGTTGCACTGCTGGTCTGTTTCCTTGGCCTGAAAGTGGAAAATACGTTTATAAAATCTTTAATGAGGGGAAAAAGTACTTGATGATTGGGATTTTGTTTATTTGGTTTTACTGACTGATATTTCTTTATTTGTTTTCAAAGTTATTAATGGTAAATTTGAGCGTGATTCTTTCTTTTCTCACTGACCTTTCTTTTTTTATGTAATCAATAAACGTTGTAAACCAACATCTGTCCAGACTGATGTTTCTACCTTATAGTTTCTTATAAATGGTTGCAACAAAAGAAAAGAATCTTCAGAGTAATGCATCATGGCAACAGAAAAAAAGAAAGGACATAAACGCGTAAAACCCAATTTTACCACTTAACATTTAAATATTTGGAGTTTATTACAAGTCAAATTTAAAATCTTGTTTACAAAGCCGACATACATTTAGTTTTATCCAAAAAGAAAAAAAAAGTCTGAATCTTTCAGGTAATAAAACATCAGTTGATGGAAAACGTAATATCCAACACATTCAGCTTTTATGAGAACTTCTTCACAAACGACAGGTATTCGTTGACGTCATCCGGCGAGCCGACCACGAAGGGAACCCGCTGGTGGAGCGTTTCGGGCTGAACGTCCAGAATCCTCTGGGTGCCGGTGGTGGCGAGGCCGCCCGCCTGCTCCATGAGGAAGGCGATGGGGTTGCATTCATACAGCAGCCGCAGCTATAAGAGAACAGTTTTTATTTTTTTAAAAAGGTAAATGCATCAACTCAGAAAGCTCTGAACAAAATACTAACAGGCAGCTCCTGTAAATTGTGTTTCGTCGACATGTAAACAAAATTATTAAAGCAGCTTCAAGAATAAAAAACAGACACCATACTTGGTCTAGTTTCTATTTAAAATATTGTTTTAAAAAAACAACAAATTTTATCAAAACTCATCGACTTTCTCACTGTTAAACTTTATCTTTTGGATTTTTTATTAATTACACTGAAAATGTATGAAGTTCACTGCAAAATACAAATCTTACCAAGTATTATTTGTCTAGTTTAGTTGAATACTATAGTTCACTTAAAATAAGACTACATTAACTTACAAGTAAATCTTTTGCAAAAATAAAATAAAAAAAAGATAGGAGCTTGTCTTGGTTAATAATTCCTTAATAATGATGAAAAATAACTGGTTCCACTGGCAGATTATTTCATTTAACATTTTGTCAATCAAGCTCCTGTATCGTAGGCAAAAGTTACTTGTAAGTTAGTTTTTTAAAGTGTACTAAGATATTTACACTAGAAACTAGACTAAAAGTACTTGATAAGATTTTGTGTTTTTGCAGTGCAGTCTGCAGAACTCACAAACATGTTTCATTTTTTACAAGAGAATATTTCTTGCACTTTTAATGTCATTTTTATGAAAATGTTATGCATGTTGTGGATAAAAACCCCTTGGAAAAATGCTGGAATTTTAAAAGATATTTTTTAAACATTCAATTAAATTTTTGGCCAAAGTTATTAAGAGCTACAGTGGAGCAGGATTGAGTTATTTAAAAACATTTTCTGTTTAATTGTTTAAGTGACAAACTATTTAAAAGCAGATTTGGGTGAACTAAAGTCTGCTTTTGAGTAAAAGTCAATGAATAGATGTTCTATTTTACTATGAGATAAAAACAATAGCATGACTAATGAAATTCAATAATTTGTTGGTTATAAAGCACAAACCGTCTCCGTCTGATGTTACCTTTCCTTTGGGGCTCTTCTCGTTTGCAGGATACATGAAGATCCCTCCGTAGGTGATGGTTCGATGAACGTCTGACACCATGGATCCCACGTAACGGGCCCCATACGGGGAACCTCCATCCTGCAGGAGCGACAGAAACGCACTTCTGTTATTAACCGTTTTTTAAATAAATGGTTTGGTGCAATTTATTGAAAAACGGCTACATATGGATCAGGGTTGTTATGTGAAACAGTTTAATGCAAATCACAGAATTGGCTTGAAGTTTCATCTTGATTATTGAACTATCAGATTTAAATTTACAAAATGTTTTATTTGCTTTTAAAGGGAACCTGTTATGCAAAAACTAAATTTTGCAAGTTCTTATTCTTCCATTTGCATCTGCATTGCTTCTGAAAACAACCCAAGACTTAAAAAAAAAAACAAACAAACACCCAGACGTTTTTAGACAATGAAATAAGATTTTTTGGTGTCTGGAAAATGTGCAGTTTCAAAAACTGCAACACCAGAAGAGCTCCAACATGTTTGGTCAGCTGGTTTTACCGCTGCATACGCTGTACAAACTGTTAAAAAATTTTTAAACTCCTTTAAAAAAGCCTAATTTGAAAATAATAAGAATTAAAAATGATCTATAATGCTTCCTTGAACAGGTTAGGATAAATTTATGGGTGATACAAAAAATGTTCAATACATTTTTGCTCAAAATCATTCTTAGATAATGAGATTTTATTCTGCTCAGTTCTACCTTTTTTCTTTTTTACCCCTCCAGGGGTCTTTTGTGGGCTCTAGTGCCCCTTATATGACAGTGGGCTGACAGGAAACGGGGATGGAGGGGAGGAAGACATGCGGCAAATATCGTCGGGTCCTGGAGTCGAACCCGTGACGGCCGCGTCGAGGACTGAAGGCCTCCAAATATGGGTCACGCTAACCGCTATGCCACCACGGCACGCCCCAGTTCTGCCTATTTTTGAGCCGTTTTATGATGTCCTGTCACTTTAAATTCAAATAAGCTGCTGATGGCCACGCCCCCCTTGCATATTTGAAAAGCAGAAATGGAGCCTCCTGCACAACAAAAAAGAATACAGGAAGTGGTTTCTGAATGGCAAGTCAACAAAAGACTCGTTTTTCCAGAAGCCATTTTTAAAATGGTTGGAGTTGACCTAAAAAGTTTACACAAAACATTTCCAAGTATTTTTGTCTATTTTCTATTGCCAGTATCTTAGTACACCCAAGATAATTCAAAAATAACTTGCAAGTAAATTTTTAGCAGGATATAAAAGCTTGTTTTAAGTGGTTCCTTAATATTGGTGAAAAGTGCTGGTTCCACTAGATTTCTTCAGTTACAAAACAAGAAAAACACAAATTATGAGTGAAATAATCTGCCAGTGAAAAAACCTTTTTGTATCGATATTAAAAATTTATTGAAATAAAACAAGCTGCTGTCTTGCTGAAAAGTTGCTTGTATGTTAGTTTTATCTTGTTTCAAGTGTACCAATATAAAGTGTAAAATGTTCTGTATTCATGTTAACACTTGTCTAAACAAAAACAAACCAGTTTTTACAAGAAAAAAAACTTTTGATTGATAAAGCGCCACTTTACACTAAATCCTCCAGTTGTTTTGTTTTCTCATGTTTGATCATTTTGCTGTAACTTTAAAGGATAATCAGTAACCAGCAGAGGGGTCAAAGTTCACCTGCAGCCGATCTGGGTCACATTAAGCAAACAAACTCCTCCAGGGTCGGAGTGGAAACTGGTTTTTGTGGCTTTGCATGTTTCTGTTTTCCTCCGCAGACTGAAGCTTGGAGGCGATAAGTTGCCCTTTCATGTTCGGAGTCATGTGTTTGCTGACTCACCTCACACTCGTCACACACTCGGAGTGTGTGTTCACAACGTTCCTCAGTCCACAAAACTCATAAACACACTCTTATCTTTCTCTCTACGCAACAAATAACGATCACAATCTGACTTTCTGTGATTTTTCTCCACCATTTTTTTATTTCTCCAGATAAAATTTGTGGCTACAGCTGAAACTTTCATCCTCCAACTTGTTTTAAACAAATCAGGCAGGTGGAGAGCAGGAAGTAAATGCCGTGGCGCTGCATTCGGTTTTAATCCCCTGTGGCATCTGAGGCATGTTTACGTTGCTCCATAACCTCGTGATTTAAGCTTCTGCCGTCGGTCAGTGCTGCGGTTTAGGCTCCCATCTGCTGTGTCACTGTTACGATCACGAGTGTTCGAACCTGTCACACAATGTTTTCCTTTTATTTTCTAAAAATAACCTGAAGCAGGAAATAATGAAACCTTCAGGCGTCTAAAAAAGTGAAATCGTGGCAGATTAAGAAAACAATCAGGCTGCTGTTCATTAAAATGTTTTTTACTTTTATCCTCAAAGCTGTAAACCTGCGCCAGAGTACGAGAAAAAAAAAAGAATAAAGTTGTAAAATTAGGAGAATAAAAAAATATGAGAATAAATTCATACTATTATTTTTTTAGGCCTTTACAGTGAGGCTATTTGAGGGTGAAATATTATTACATTATATTAATATTAGAACAATATTTTGTTACTTCTCATTATTGTGATTTATTTATAAAACCAACACCGAATACATACAAAAAAATGACACAAAAAGAGTCTTATAGCTGCAATAAAATGAAGAATTTTGATAATTTTTGGTTTTATTAATAAATATGAGAATAAACAACAAAATATTAATAAAACATTAATATAATGACTAATATTTCACCCTAAAAAGCAGCATCACAGGTCACAACATACGATGGCCATCATAATTCTGACTGTTGAGAACTGATAATACAGTAGATAACATTTTATGACTTAATTCTTGATAATTATTATTTTTTTAGCTTGTACTCTGATATGTTTTGAGCTATGAGCATAAAAAAGCCAAAAATCCCAGAAAAAAACATTTTAATCTGCAGCAGCGTGATTATTTTCGTCATCTCTGCTCATCATGTTCAGTTTGAATCCATCCAGGTTTGTTTCTGCACAGCTGAATGGTTGCCATGGAGATTAGAGGATTTCTCAAACATGCATGAAATAATCAAAGCGGCACTGCAGATATTAAAATTACATGACGATGCATAAAATAATATGCAGCAGTGACATGACTGTCCATTGAAAGAATGAACGTTTTTTACTGACTGAGCAGGATTCACAGGATGATGAATCACAGAGGAAATAAAAAATGAAGATTCAAGCTTTTCCTCTGATTTATTAGTGATGAGTGAGACTGAAACGGACTCTGTCATCGTGTCTTTAACTCCGGAGTGCTGAATAGACACCAGAGCCGACAGGCTGCAGCTTCCTGACCAAAAGTCGCACCAGCTGATGGTCACACGCCAACGCCCGACTGGAATCTGTGATCGTTTGGTTTGGCCTGCGGCGCCCGGCTAAACGAAGCAACTAACCCTGCAAAAACACCAAATATTATCAACTTACTCCTAAGTTTGTTTCGTCTTATTTCAGCTATATTAAGATATTTGCAGCAGAAACTAAAAATACTTGTTAAGATTTTGTGTTTTGAAGTTTGTTCATTAACGGGCCTGTTATGAAAACTAATTTCTCTGGACGATAAATTGTCCCAGAAGTTATTGCCATAAATGATAATATTGGGTTTTTGGGACAATTTTCAGTGAATATACTTGGAAAATATATTTTAAAGAACACATTCTCAAAGATCAATAAACTTTAAATATTAATGAACATTTAACACTTTAACTGGAAGACATTTTAAATATCCAAAATAAAAAATAAACAACAAGTAAAATGAATAACGAAGTCTTTGTAAACAAATCTGTCCTTTAAATAAAGTGATAGCTGAGAACAAAACAACAGACTGAAGACTTTTATCATCCAGTTTTTGGTAGAAAATAGAAAAACAATAAATAATGGATTAATCAAATTTATTTATTAATTTATTTATACTGCTTGTTGTGACGACCTATTCATTAATAAATAATTGATTTTGATTACTGAAGTCGTTGGACTTTCATGTCTCTAAAGTATAAGTGAACATATTTGCTCTAAATTGTGTTAAACTGTGTAATTATTGCACAGAAAATGGGCGTTTTTCTGCAGTCAGCTTCCTGTAAACTCATCCAGGCAGATCAAGCGCTTCGTCAGGACTCACATGATGAGCTTCTGACAAACTCATAACTCAGGAGCCAAATTTATTTCTGCACCAGTGATTCTCCTGTGTGTCAGTGAGTCCCCTTCTACTTTACAGCTTCATCAGCAGGAATCAGATTAAATCAGACACATTATCTCACGTTTCTGGCTCCGCTGCAAAAACGCTAAATATTAACAACTACTGCCGGTTTAGTTTGAATAGTGCAAACATCTGAATTCACAATAAGTCAAATGTAACTTACAAGTAGCTTTTGGGCAAGACATAAAAGCTTGTTTTAAGTTAATAATTCCTTAATATTTATATAAAAAAGTTCTAGTTTCACTGCCAGATTATTTCACTTATAAATGGTAATTTAATTTTTCATCAATATTAAGGATTTATTGACTTAAAACAAGGTCATATTTCTTGCTGAAAAGTTACTTGTAAGTTAGTTTAGTCTTATTTTAAGTGAACTAAGATGTTTACAGTAGAATAACCAAAAATACTTGGTGATATTTTGTGTTTTACAGTGTATAAGAGGCTGCAGTTTTGAGTGGAAACGTCTCACCTCGGGGTGTTTCTTGTGTTTGAGGTATTCGTTGATGGAGGGGTGGAAGTATTTGGCGTAGCCTTCGTTCAGACTGTAGATCTTTCCCTTCTGCTTGATCCGCACGTTCCTCTCAATCAGGATGAACTCACCGATGGCCTTTAAGGAGGAGCAGAGAAGAAAACGCTTACATTCACTGAAATACAAGTAACTTTATCCAAGATACAGGAGCTTATTTTGTTATAAGCTATGCTAATTATTTTTCATCAATATTAAGAAATTATTTACTTAAATTAAACTGCTATTATTTGCAGAAAAGTTACTTGTAAGTTAGTTTAGTCTTATTTTAAGTGTACTATGATGTTTGCATTAAAAACTACACCAAAAATACTCAGTCTAAACAAATAAGTCTTTTATATCTTTCAACAGACTTTGTTTGATGCCAATTTATAACAAATATTTGCAGTTGGAGATAACAAATGCCAATTAGCTCAGGTTAAATCGTAACTTCAGGAGTTAACGGTGTCTGTTGGCAACGAGGAGGAAAGTCGGCGGACTCACCGGGTCAAGCATGAAGAAGTTGAGGCCAGCGCCGGTGCTGAGGGCGACGAGCGTGGCGCTGCCGTAGAGCGCGTAGCCAGCGCACACGATGCTGTTCCCCTGCTGCAGGGCGTCCTGCTCTGTGGGCTCGCCTTCTGACGTCTGAGGAAAACAGAGTTAGCTACATTCAGCAATACACCTGAAACGATTAATCACGATTAATCACAATTAATAGTAATCGATTAATTGTTAACTAAACTGCAAAACAAAAAATCTTAAGTATTTTTGTTCTAGTTTCTAGTGTATATGTCTTAGTACACTTGAATTAAGACAAACTACTTACAAGTAACTCTTAAGGAAGATATAAGAGCTTTTAAGTACATAATTTATTAATATTGATGAAAAAGTTTTAGTTTCACTGGAAGATTATTTTACTTATAACACGGGGAAAATGTCTTATTAGAAGTGAAATAATCTGTCAATGGTAATAAACATTTTGGTAAGATTTTCTGTTTTTGCAGTGTAAATAAATCCTGATCCTGATTTGATGGATTTTACATCCTTAGGTATAAAATAAAACAATTCAACTGATATTACTTTGTTTCTCCATTTAGTTTTCTTCTATTTCTTGTTTGATTAATTAATTAAAACTCCTCTTAGTGTTTCCTCCTAGAAGAACTAAAATGATTCATTTGCACTCATTTATAGTGCAAATATTTTGAATGAAGACAAAACTTTTAGCACTATTTTTAGTCAATAAGTTTTTCATATTGATAGAAAACTGGAAGATTATTTAACTTGGGAAAATGTCACGTTCTCAGTGTTTTTGTTTAATAATTATTGACTAAAACCAAGCTCCCATATCTTGCTGAAAAGTTATTTGTAAGTTAGTTTTGTCTTATTTCAAGTACATTAAGATATTTGCACAAGAAACAAAACAAAAATACTTGTTAAGGTTTTTGCAGTGTGGAGTATAAAGACTCAAAAAAGGCTGTTTGCCTCCTCACTGAGCAGGAATTAAATGTAAACTGTAGAAAAAATATTTTATAAATGCATTTAATTTTGTCTGCAAACATGTTCTACCCAGAACTTGTAAAGTGTCGTAGTTTTAGCTTCACATTCTGTAATAAATTCTCCCATTAAGCACCTTTTCTATCTAATTATCAGTGTGTTAATCCTAGAAATAATCAACAGATCAGCCCTGCACTGTGTTCATGTTAAGTCAGGCACAAATGGCTGACATATGTTTTAGCTGCAGATGCATCTTTTGCTACCAATAAGCAAAAGTTCACAAAAGGAATCCTGTGCTGCTGTATTTCAGGCTGTAAAATGTTTACTTTCTTACTTTTAAAATATTTAATATTTTTTATTAGCGAGTTTTAAGTTATTTCTAATAAAGCATTAAGTGAAAAATCAGGAGAATGCACCGCTTTTTGAAATCAATAGTCTGAATAATCAATATCTAAAACAATCGCTAGTTTGTTTTAGATAGTCAGTTTTTAATTATTAATGTTTCCTTTTTAATTTAGACAATTTTTGATCTGGTGTTTTTTGTACAATAAACAAACGTTTCATTTTCATCGCATTTTATTTTTTTCTTTTCAGCCATGCAGTAACATGTCTGAATTGTTCATGTAACAAATAATAATAATAAAAAAATTAAGAATGAAACAGAGAAGAAAACAATACATAAACTTGGAATATTTTCCTCATTAAAAGTTTATACTTTTATCAAATGAACAGCATTAATCTGAATTGTTTTTCTTTTTTTTACTTTGACCGATTTAATTTAAAATATAAAAAACAATATATCAATAATTATTTAAAAACCCCTCAATGTTGTTTAGTTTTTACATATTTACTCAATTCTTCTGCAGTGATTGTCAGATTAAAATGTTTCGCCTAAATTCAGATTAGTTAAACACCGCCCTATTGTGGCTGCAGCATGTTGCTGCAGTTTTTATGGAATCAGTTTTCCATTAACAGATTTGTAGTTTTGGTAAACAGTGAGACTCACCCGTTTGTAGATGGCGAATATGGTGCCAATGGAGGCCAGGCAGTCGATGTTACTGGAACCGTCCAGAGGGTCAAAGCAGACCACGTACTTTCCCTGAGTTCAAATGAAAAAAAACTGTTTTATCTTCAGGGTCTGAGTGACGATCCTGAGAGAAATCCTTCAAAGTGATGACAGAATAAACTGCAGTGATGCTTATTGCTCAGTCTCAGCTCGTTTCAGATCCTGGTCTAGTTCTGACGGTCATGATCCGAAACTCGTGACCAAAGGTGAGGAATGGCACCTTTGGTCCAACCAATCACCATCCTCACCTTCCAACTGAAAATAAGCTTTCAATCTCAAATATAGATACTGCCACAAAAAAACAAAAATAAATAAAACTAGGAGTAAATTTCTGCCAACAAATCAAAATTTCCTGAACATTCCCTGCTTTTCTCAACAAAATGTTCTGAGATTAACCTCAAAATGTCCTTGTTTTTTCTAGCATATTTTCAACTTTTGAAAATCAGAAATTTCCTTGATTCTTTTCCTTGAAATTTTCTTTAGGTCTTAGAACAAACACTGAAATGTCCAAGCTATTTTTCTAGAAAATTTCTGAGATTAATCTCAAAATTTCAGATTTTTTTCTTGAAAATTTCAACTTTTGAAATTCAGAACTTTCTAAATTTTTTCTAAAAATTTTGAAGACCAACCTCAAAATGTTTTGGCAAATTTTCAACTCTTCAAACTGAGATGTTTTTATTTTTTAAGATTAATCTCAGAAACTTCTGAGTTTTTATTTAATTTTTGCAAAAATTTACTCATTTTTTTTCATGTAAACTGGTCTTAATACACCGTCATAGTCTGCAGCTATAAAATAAAAAAAAACAATATTCACTTATGAATAACATGAAAACAATGTTTCTTAGTGGAAAGCAGCATAAATTTCTCATCATTGGTAAAACCTAAACTAATTATCTACGTGTTTAAATATGTTATAAAAACTTCCAGTTTCAGGCATCCCAGCTGTTAAAAGTGTGCTAGCCCTTTAAGAGCTTTGGTTACCCGTTTGTCCTTGGGGGTGACGATGAGCTCCTTGTTCTCCTCGGACACCATGCAGCAGGTGCTGTAGGACGCCTGCAGCATGTTGATGACCAGGTCGTTGGACAGGACGTCCAGCTTCTTCACGTCGTCGCCCGTCACGTTCACGGAGCCGGCCATGCCCTGCCTGGAGCCGGCAGAGTAACAAGAGACGACCTTCAGGTAAATCTCCAGGTAAATCTACCACTACGGTTTAGTCAGTGGACAGAGAAAAACAAAAACAAGAGGAATACATTTCCACCAAAAATCTCAGAGGTTTTGAGATTAATCTCAGAAATGTTCCAGAAAAAGACAGAGACATTTCTGAGTTTCAAAAGTAAAAAAAATTACAATTTTTGAAACTCCAATTTCTGATATTAATCTAAAAATTACAGAATTTTTTCTCAAAATGTTCAACTTTTCAAACTCATAAATTTCCATTTTTTTCAAGAAATTTTCTAGATTAACCTGAAATTGCTGAGTTTTTTGGCTATTTTTCTTATCAAATTTTATATGTAAAAAACTTTTTGTATTGCTTCTGCATCATATTTTATTATATAAATAATTGATTTATTTTTGTGTTTCAGTGATTCTGTTTTGGAAAGGAGGAAAAATGGAGAATGAGGAAGAAAAAGAAGAAACTGCACAAAATCTTACAAATTTAAAAAGAACTGGACAAACATTGTTAAAAAATCAGAAGAACATCTCAGCTGGAGGAAAATCAACCAAATGACTGGACTTCTTAATGTTAGAAGAATTAAAGAGGACTAAGCAACTGGACTGGTATATTTTAGGTAACTTAATCTTGAATTTCGGCACCATCCTAAACATTTGGTCAGGCTGACATTTTGAAAACCCTGTAAAACTTCCACTACTGAAAACCTGGCTGTGTCTCCATCAGTCCCCAAACAAAGAAGATTGCAAAGTTATTGCATCAATTTTTAGCAACTCAGAACGTTGACAGTCGTGTGTAATGTTTTATTTCTCCAAGATAACGCAGATAAAGGGAATCATAACCAAACAGAGCTTCTGCTCCACGGTGTTACATCAGGACTGCTTAGGAAATGTTAAACCAAGAGGAGAGTCAGAGTTCGACTCCTGAGTCGACTGTGGCAGGAAAATAAAATGTCCAACATTTGGTCCTTCAGAGGAATCAGCTCTGACTGCTGCCATGCAGCTTTTTTACATATTTGTGGAAACTATCACCCTGTTGTGACACTACATGAGACAAATAATCTGTCAAACAATTTAGTTCCTCTGCATTCTCTCAGTGCTAATTAGAAATATCCAATCAGAGACAGGGGGCGGGTCTTAGGGCTGTCAATCACTCCTTTGTGCTGCTCATCTCACTACAGTTTCTCCAGTCACCAGAGCCTGTTCTGAATGCTAAAGCTAGTTAGCATTGCGGGTAAACAGTTTTCCTCTGACAGTATCTAAACATTTTCTTGTTTTTCAAAGCAAGTTAAAAATTTTTCAAGCTCAGAAATGTCTTTGTTTTTTACAGAAAATTTCTGAGCTTAATATAAAAACTTCTGAGTTTTTTTGTCTTGGATTTACTCCTCTTTTTTCCAGACAGGTACGAACTCACAGGTGGGCGAGGCCGGCCTTCCGCACCGCGGAGGAAATGGCTTTGATGGCGGTCAGCATGGCGGTGAGCAGCTGGGTCAGCTCCCCGGTGGCTCCTTTCGCCTGCCGGCCCGTTTCGATGATGAACCGGGTCAGGGTCCAGACGTCTGTGTCGAAGGCAGACTGGTCCGACATGCTGGGTTCTGGACCGGCGCTGGGTTCTGGACCAGCAGCCTTCCTTGCAGACAGCAGGTTCGGACGGAACCTTGGCAGGTCAGGCTGCGACTGGACCGCCTGGTCTGGCACCGCGTCGTTGTCATTCCGGGCCAGCGGATCTATTTGTGAGCTCGGCCCAGCCCAGCAGTGTCGGATGTCGGCTGCACAGCTTCAGGATATCTGAGAGAAACCGCAGGAAATCCGCTGCATCCTGATTTATAAAACAATCTAACTGGTGATTTTGTTGATTCAATGTTACTTTAAACGTTTATTTTGATAAAGCAATATGAGCAGCTTTGCTCATGAGTAAACTTTGCAGAATGTTTTATCAGAAAACTGATATTTTCTTGGTTTTCTTGGGTCCATAAAGGAGCAGAAACTGCAGCTCCTTTCAGCTTAAAGGTCACAGAGCTTGAAGAACTCCATCTGACCTTTCAGCTAAAGGTCATCTGGAGCCTTTTAGCAGGTTGACGCCTCCTGCAGGATAAAGTATCATTTAAGCTTCATGCATCATTTTGTCCATTTTTATTTATTTCACAAATAATTCTTTATATGATGTGTGGGTTTTGTTGTTTTTACCACTTTATTGTGTAAAGTTAGTCAAAAATTAGCAGCAATTATTTGGGTTGTTTAGCCTGACATAAGAGAAAAAAAAAATTTTTTTCAGTGTCATATTTTCAGAAAATATGATCTTGAAAGATAAACACCCATTTTGTTCTCCTTTAGATAAATAATCCAAATTATTGCCGCTGATTTGTTTTTCTTGTTTGTTTTTTTTTGCCAAAATCACTTTTGGTATGCCCTAAGCAATAATTTTAGCAAAATTGAAACAAAAAAATCAGCCAAGTGAGCGATTGGTTACCTGTCCAGTGTGTACCCTTCCTCTTGCCCTTTGACCCCTGGAGATGTGTACCAGCACCCCTCTCAACCTGAAGTGTGCTAGATAAAGTAGGGATGGAAATAAATCACGGCCACTAAAGATCAAAGGGGAAGTGGTGGAGGAGGTGGAGGATTACAAGTACCTGGGAGTTGTAATCGGCAACAGACTGGACTGGGCATCTAACACTGACGCTGTGTGCAGGAAAGGGATGAGCAGACTCTATTTTTTAAGGAAGCTGAGATCCTTCAATGTGTGCAGCAAGATGCTAGAGACCTTCTATCACAGTGTTGTTGCCGGCGCCATCTTCTTTGCTGCTGTGTGTTGGGGAAGCAGCATCAGAGCCAGCGACTCTAATAGACTAGACAAAATCATCAGGAAAGCTGGCTCTGTACTGGGACTAAGGCTGGAGTCCCTGGAAACTGTGGTGGAGAGGAGGACACTGAAGAAGGTTCTGTCTATTATGGACAATAAACAGCAGCCTCTCCACCATATAGTGGACAGACAGCGGAGCACCTTCTCACATAGGCTGCTCCAGCTCTGCTGTTGTAGGGACAGATACAGGGAATCCTTCCTGCCACATGCCATCTCACTGTACAATAAAAGCTAAATCATTGTTCTGCACTAATCAGTCCAATTTTGCACAACTGCACTGTGGCACACTTGCTGTACATATATTTACATATACATTCTGTTCTGCATTTTAAATCCTTGCAAGGACTGCTCTAAGCTGCTTTTTATATTGACAGCATGTCATATTTTATTCTTATTTTATCCTGTCTACAATTGCTACTCAGTGGTGTATGTTGTGTGTCTTGTCTCTATGCTGCTGTAACTGCGAAATAATTTCCCTGCTGGGATGAATAAAGTAATTCTATTCTATTCGATAAAAATCACTTTTGGTAAAAAGTGATTTACACTTACACTGATGCCAGCTGGAGAGGAACTGCTTTAGAGTCTACCACAAAAAAGGAAAATCCTGAAAAGATTTAATAAAAACAGGCATAAAAACTTGTAAATTTTTATGCCTGAAGCGAGGCTTCAGTTTTCTCTGCATTTATGTAATATAGTTAAGTTGAAATTGTTTGCCCCCGTCTTCTTGAAGTTATTGTTCAACAATTAAACTTCAAATTTCAATTCCGTTTTGTTTGCAGATACTAAAAGCTGAAGTTTTCTGGAAAAAAAGGGCAAAAATACAAACTCAATGCACATTTTTGGAGAATTTTACAGCCATAAAATCAAAAAAAATACCAGGTGGCCCAGTTAGAATTATGGCCAAAAAGGGATTAACGGGAAGATTTTCCGAAAAGAAGAACTTCCTTTTTACAGAAAGACTTCCAAACAAAGCCAAAACTGAACCATTTATTTATATTTGATAAAAGTAAGTTGAAGCAATGCCTCCTATTGGGAATCAATGTGGTGACAGTGATGAGGAAAAAGTTCCCTTTAACAGGAAACCATTCCAAAAAAGCTTCTGAAAAAAATGAAATCAAGATAAAATTTGAAGAGGCTGCATGTTTTGATGCAAAACTGACCTTTGCATTTAAATTTACATTGTTGAAGGTAAATTAAATTTGTTTCAGTTATGGGCTTATTAAAGTATGGACCCAGACTTTGAAATATGTAGATTAAATTTAAAACTAAATATTAAGTAGATACAAAAAATAAAAAAAGGTGTGTATTTTCAAAAATAAATAAAATAAATTATTTTCAACCAAAAGCATTTAATATACATCAAAAAGATAATTATCTTAATGCAGCTATACTATGTCAACATAGTCACATTCAATTATCACTAAGACTATATAGGTATGCCATGAAGTTTTATTATAGTAATTTACTAAGCTCAGTCCCTTCCTGCAGTCTCTGAACTGTATATGCCAAATCCTTAGCAGCCATTTTTCTTTCACATCACAACTGATTTTCAACCATGAATACCACAGCACACAAACCCCTAAAGACTAAATGATTTGCAACAGCAGAATCCTTCTCAGCTCATTGACTCTCAGCAGAGAATCAAACCAAACCAGCAAAGCTTCGGCCAAACGCTAAGGCCTTCAACAGCGTTAGCATCAAACAGCGTTAGCATAGCATCAAACCCACAGAAGGGTCGAACAGAACCTTGACTTAATGTTGCACACTTAATAATTAAGCAGTGTGGTTTTCACAGGTTCTTTTATTCTCTGAACGCTGTTAACACAGACAAGAGCGACAGTGACCAGCCGTTACTGCATTAAATTGCCGTTATCTCGCTGAGTCAGGAGTGCTCACCGTGCTCCATGTGCCAACTGGTGGCGAACTGCTGTAACTACAGTTTAATACATCTCAGTTCAAGTAGAAGTGCAGCTTAAGAGTATAGTCAATAGAAGTCTTTAAATAAAGTAAAAAAGGGAGGAGGTGTAATAATTCTAATGTCCATTCTGTCACATTAACTTGCCTTTGATGGGTCGGGCGGTTCCCCCAGGCAGCTTGAAGCGGCCCTCAGCTTCATTGTCGATCATCCAAGATGTCCATTATCGACCACCTGCTGGTTCCAGACGCCATTTTCTCCCTCAGATATTTCAGTGACGCCAGCAGCCAAACAAACCGCCGAAACGCCATGGTCGCTCGGTCGGTCGCTCCTCCTCTGCTGCTCTGTTTAAACACAAAAAATTAGCTTCAATAACTTCATCAGGGGCAAAACAAACAACTTTGAATAAAGTTTCCAAAAAATAACTTACCAAATAACCAACGTAGATATTTCAAACATGGCGCTTCCGCGGCCTACTGCCCTCAGTATCGTATTCTCAGCAGGTCATGGCGTCATATTACTAAGCCTTGATAACGGAGACGATTTCAGGCAGAGCCGCGAAAGTTTGGAGTTATTTAGGCTGGGTGTCCAAGAGAACTCGGCTTCTTAGGCGATTAGAAAAGATCATTTTCAATCTGAGTTCCAGAGTTTATGAATATCAGACAGCTGGTTTGATGACTCCGTGTAACCGGTTGCAACTGGCGTCTTTAAAAAAATGTTAAAAAATGATGATGGATGCCCCGTCAAATTTCTATCAAGCATGACGCATGCGCCTCACGTTCATAAAGTACAAATATGGCGCATTTCGGCTTGGTTGCCAGATTTGACATTTTCCAGCCCAAGCACAATTTAAAACCCGTAAAACCTGCCCACATCTCAACCTCTAAAAAAGCTAATGTAAATAGCACTATTCCTAGTTTATTCGCAATATAGTTTGAGTAATTTAGTATATAATTTTGTATTTATATGTTACAATGTCTGACTGAATAAAATAATTTGTTTTAAAAATCTACACTTTTCAAAGAACAAGCCAGTTTATCTCTTAATAGTTTTAGAATAATTTACAGAAATATTGCCTGTAAATAAAAAAGCTTCATTTACAATTCATTTGAAACATATATAGTTTTCATTATTAAATAATGTCAAAACCCAAAAATATGAAATATCAAAACATCAGAGTTGTTGTTTGGATTAATCACATAACATATTTTATTCATTCGTTTATTTTTCTTCCAATTTATGAAGAAGCTGTAGTTTCCTAAATGAGTTGCGATAGATATTTATCACAAAACAGACACAGAATATTTTTACTAAATACAAGAAGGTTAGGAGATAAAGAGAAATTAAAATAAAGCCCAGATGAAATTCAGTTTGCTTCACCAATCGTCACTAAATGTTTTTTTTTTGAATAATTTTAAATAAAATGTAAATATTCTTAATGTTTTGTTGCATGTTTCATTTCCAGCTCTTTAAATAAACTCTTGACAGAGTTGAATCAGAACATTTACATAAATCACTGTCCAGTTACTGCAAATCCATCCTGAACTCACTGTCACATATTTGGTGTTGATCCAGGAGAAAAGCCAGTTTAGGATCGGAGCTGGTTTTGGACTTTGCCATATTGATCAGAACAATTCCTGCAGGAGCTTGATGATCCAGAGATCAGAACATCAAGTCAGTGGACCGAGTTGTTCACTTTACTTTGTGATCCTTCACAGGAACCATGGACAGGGCTAGAGATCCAAACTGAAGGATCCGGGCTGCAGCAGAACCAGGAGACTCTGGAAGAGACTCAGATGTCAAGAGCAGAATCAGGAGGTTTGTCTGCTCTTCTCTGGACTCTCAAGTCTTTCTTTGTGTCCTAACACAACCTTTAACCTTCAAACATTTAAATCCTGATTGTTTAAAGTTCTTTCTTCCCATGTCTTCATCCTGATACAACAGTTACTGCTGTTGGAGTTTTGATGAACATCAATTTCTAATTTGGCGGTTTTGCTGACTGATCAGTGAGATAAATAATAGATTAATTTCTGCTGTGTGTATTTGTCTCCAGCAGGTGGTGCTGTGAGGACATCATGGCTAAAGTTTTCCTTCTCTTGTTCATCACAAAATCTTTCAAAGGGAATAATTTCTCCAAAACGTTGTTAGCATAATAACAAGTTCAAATAATTTATACATAACAAATACCTGAAGGTTATCCATTCTGCAGCAGGAAACAGTTCAGTTCAATTCAGTGTCTGTTTATCATCAGACATGTTCTCACTGAAATAACAAGCAGAGAGCAGGAAGCTGCATATTGAGGGTTTTGTCTCAGTATTTATATTTTTATATCTGTGTGAAAGATGAACCAGGTTTTTGATGTTATTCTCTGAAACCTGTCTGTGTAATATAATGAGAAAAACGTTGTTAGCAACTGATTCACACATTTAGATGGTGGATCTGTTCAGCAGAAAGTTTCTAGTGGCTCAGAAACAGCAGAACTTCTGTTAGGAAAAGTTCTGCATTTATCCAACATCTGGAATAAAATAAACAGATTCTGATAAATGTTTAGGAAATAAAACCTTTTGATATTCAAAGCTTTTGATCAGCATAAATATCTGGACTAATATATCTGCCTCCTGAGTTCATAATGTAATTTGAAACTCAGTGAAACAGAGTTTTATTCAACAGCCAAATAAAAAGAAACATGTTAAAGCAATGAAGAACTTTTAAAGTTAACAAAGATGATTTTCAGCAACTGTTTGAATTTTATAGAAATCAGTTTTAAATTGAAGAACAGAAAAATCATAACAGTAAACAGAAAACGGAGAGACAAGTAAATCTGAATATTTATTTATAAATGTTTCCTGCCAAAATGAAAAACAATTTAAAAAAGTCTGACTAGAGAACCCAGTTAAGAACTTGTAAAAATATTTGTTCCATTTTACTGAACTTCTAATAACAGTTTTTACAAAACACAGAAACAAGCTAAAAATAATCATCTTTGTTGGAATTAAACAGAATATGAAGAAATATTAAATGATTGAGAGAATTTTGGATAAAGATTGATTAAATATTGGATCTAGTCTGAACATCAATCTAACATTTTTATATTTTTTCACATGCAACTGAAAAGAAAAACTGAAGACAAAAATATTCATAAAATTTACTATTTTGTACAAATTTCAGCCAACAGAAAAATTGAAAATCAAGATATTTTATTGATTTATTTCTGTTGTTCATTTCAAATAAAAGTTGAAAACCTCAAAATGATCAAAGATATTTATTAAAGATTTAAAAGGAAAGTTTGTTTGACTGCAAATAGAAACTTTGATTTAAAAATGCAAAATGATTCAGAGAATTAAAACACAACTTTGAACTTTAAACAGAAAAATCAGGTTAACAGATTTTGATCTCAGATGTTTTGGCATCAGCAGCTTTTCCAACACTAAAATAAGCAAAGAGTTTCTCAGTGAAAGTGTCTCTGTAAGTGTAGATGAGACTCTTGTCTTCAGAGTCGTAGAAGGAAACCTCCCCTCTGTCATAGTCCAGCTGGACTCTGATCCTCTGGAGACTTTTTTCCACTCCGACAGTCTTTTTAGCACCATTAGTGTATTTTCCATCACCATGCAGCAAACACCAGATTCCATTTTTTGGTGAAGCAGATATCTCTCCCTTCCTGTCAACAGACTTTTTAACCAAACCAATGACCCAGTCAGGATGATCTCCCACCTCCACCTCCCAGCTGTGTTTCCCTGAGCTGAAGCCCTGAGAACCAAAAACATTGGGGTACCTCGTGTTTCTCTCTGGATTATCAGGAAGCTGCTGCCATTTGCCTCCATGTCCCACCCTGGTCAGATCATCAGACAGATGGATCCATGGACTTGCAGTGTTTGGGTCCAGAATGATGGGACTGAACTTCACCTTGCCCTTCATCTTCTCCCAGACTCTGAAGGACAGGTTGCCCAGGTGTTTGGCCACATCTATCAGAGCTCCTGAGAACAGCTGTGGATCTGGCAGTGACCTCTGACCTCTGGCTCTTCTCTGAGTGGCTTTATAACTGCTGAGGAACGACAGGTTGTCTTTCTGCAGCTCTTCTTCAACAGCAGAGATACTGTCTGACAGAGAGGAGATCTGCTCCTCAATCCTCTTCATCTCTCTGCTGATAGTCTTCTTCTTCTGCTCCTCTTCCTCCCTCAGAGCTGCCAGTCTGGACTCCTCTTCCTCTCTCAGGAACTGGTGGAGCTTGTTGAACTCTGCTCTGATCTGTCTCTCTGTGGACGACAGCTGCTTCTTGGAGTGTTGAATCACATCATCGTATGTTTTCTCCACTTCTTTGTGTTTGTTCCTTTTGTCCTGCAGAGACTTTAAGTCAGATTTCAGCTGCTCCTTCAGATCTCTGACTGCTTGTTCACGAGGAACCACACTGTGACTCTGGTGGCGAGAAAATTCCCTGTTGGGACACACAGCTCTCTGCTTGTCTTCACAGTACAGTTTAGGATCTTGGTGTTTACTGCAGACCACCATCCGCTGCTTTTCTCCAGTTTCTGTCTCTGATGATCCAGATTTCTGTCTTTCAGTAAAAGATTCAGCCAGTTCCTTCAGGGTTAAATTTATTGACAGATCATCTTTAGAAGATCTTCTTTTACAGATAGGACAGTTCTTGTTTCCAGTTTGTTCCCAGAATTTCTGCAGGCAGCTTGAACAGAAGCTGTGGTTGCAGCTCAGAGACACAGGATTTCTGAAAGACTCTGAACAAACATGGCAGCTCAGGTAACGTTCAATCAGAGCTCTCTCTGCCATTTTCTACAGAAATCCTCCAGAACCAGAACTCACCTGGTCAAAGTTTCTGCAGCTTTTTCTTTAAATCCCAGTAAACATTTATGTTTCAGCTCAGATCTCCTCCCTGTAATGGCGTTTCAGCTCCGTTCAACTCAGTTAAAATACTTTTATTTTTCTCTGAGTGACGTTTCCAGTCAAACAGCTTTTTGTTTAACTCTTCCTGGTTGAACTCTGTGCTTTTGTTTTACTGCAGTATAATTTCCTTGTCCTGTTGGTAAAAAGCTGCCTTACATTTTAATACTTAAAATGTTTTATAACTCAATAAGGAGCACAAATCATTTGCTGAATCACTAGAAACAATAACCATAGAGTTGTGCTGTTCAATGAATATTCATCATAAAATATTTGAACACTTTTTATCTTCAGTTGTAAGTGAAAAATTTCATTTCTGTAATCAAAGTAAACAAGTTTTTATAATCAATTTCAACAAAACTAAGTAATTTCAAACTCATTTGTTGCTGATTTCATTTAGATCTGAGAAAGCTGGTAGTTTGTCTAATTATCTCTTATCAAATAAATGTGATTCTCGCCTCCTGCTTTCTACATCTAGTCAGTTTAGTTAAATATGTGAGCAGTGCCTCTCCTCCTTGGGCTGCCACCTTATCGTGGTGGAGGGGTTTGAGTGCCCCAATGATCCTAGGAGCTATGCTGTCTGGGGCTTCATGCCCCTGGTAGGGTCACCCAAGGCAGACAGGTCCTAGGTGAGGGACCAGATAAAGCACAGCCCAAAGACCCCCTATGATGAGAAATAACATTGGACTTGGTGTTCCCTCGCCCGGACGCGGGTCAGCGGGGCCTCACTCGGGAGTCAGGCCTGGAGCGGGGCCGGTACGATGGTGAGCGCGCATGGTGGCCGGGCTTTTACCCACGGAGCCCGGCCGAGCTCAGCCCAAAGAGGACACATGCGTCCCCCCTCCCATGGACCCACCACCTATGAGAGGGGCCAAAGGGATCAGGTGCATTGTGTGATGGGTGGTGGCCGAGGGAGGGGGCCCTGGCGGTCCAATCCACGGTTGCAGAAGCTGGTTTTTGGGACTTGGAATGTCACCTCTCTGGTGGGGAAGGAGCCGGAGCTAGTGTGTGAGGTTGAGAGGTTCCGGCTAGAAATAGTCGATCTCACCTCGACGCAAGGCTCTGGTTCTGAAACCAGTCTCCTTGAGAGGGGCTGGACATACTTCCACTCTGGAGTTGCCCACGGTGAGAAGCGTCGGGCAGGAGTGGGCATACTTGTTGCTCCCCATCTCGGCGCCTGTACGTTGGGGTTTACTCCGGTGAACGAGAGAGTAGCCTCCCTCCGCCTATGGGTGGGGGAACGGGTCCTGACTGTTTGTGCTTACGGGCTGAATGACAGTTCAGATTACCCACCCTTCTTGGAGTTCTTAGCGGGGGTACTGGAGAGTGCCCCTCTTGGGGACTCCCTTGTTCTGCTGGGGGACTTCTACACTCACGTGGGTAATGACAGTGAAACCCGGAGGAACGGCCCCCACGATCTGAACTCGAGTGGTATTCTGTTCTTGGACTTCTGTGCTCGTCACGGATTGCCCACAACAAAGCCCGTGTTCAGGCATAAGGTGTCCATATGTGCAGTTGGCACCAGGACACCCTGGGCCGCAGTTCGATGATCGACTTTGTCATTTCATCGTTTCATCGGATCTGCGGCCGTATGTCTTGGACACTCGGGTGAAGAGGGGTGCAGAGCTGTCCACTGATCACTACCTGGTGGTGAGTTGGCTCGGGTGGTTTGGGAGGATGCCGGTCAGACCTGGCAGGCCCAAACGTGTTGTGAGGGTCTGCTGGGAGCGTCTGGCGGAATCCCCCGTGAGACTGAGCTTTAACTTCCATCTCCAGCAGAACTTTTAACACAATCCTGGGGACGTGGGGGACATTGAGTCTGAGTGGACTCAGACTCAATGTCTGATGCCTCCATTGTCAAGGCGGCTTAATCCCACCAACATGCCTTCTATTGAGGAAGCTGAGCCTGGGGACTCTGGATTGGACTCTCCAATCTCTGGAGATGAGGTCACAGAGGTGATTAAAAAGCTCCTCGGTGGCAAGGCCCCAGGGGTAGATGAGATTCGCCCGGAGTTTCTTAAAGCTCTGGATGTTGTAGGGTTGTGTTGGCTGACGAGACTCTGCAATATTGTATGGACATTGGGGGCAGTTCCCCTGGACTGGCAGACTGGGGTGGTGGACCCCTGTTCAAAAAGGGGAAGCTGAGGATGTGCTCCAATTATAGAGGGGTCAAACTCTTAAGCTTCCCTGGCAAGGTCTATTCAGGGGTTCTGGAAAGGAGGGTCCGTCGGACAGACGAACCTCGGATCCAGGAAGAGCAGTGTGGTTTTCGTCCTGGTCGTGGAACACTGGACCAGCTCTACACCCTCGGCAGGGTCCTGGAGGGCTCTGGGAGTTCGCCCAACCAGTCTACATGTGTTTTGTGGACTTGGAGAAGGCGTTTGACCATGTCCCTCGGGGGCCATGTGGGGGTTCTCCGGGAGTATGGGATACCCGGCCCTTTGATACGGGCTGTCAGGTCCCTGTATAACCGGTGTCAGAGTCTGGTCCGCATTGCCGGCAGTAAGTCGGGCTCGTTTCCGGTGAGAGTTGGACTCCGCCAGGGCTGCCCTTTGTCACCGATTCTGTTCATTACTTTCCATCCATCCATCCATCCATCCATCCATCCATCCATCCATCCATCCATCCATCCATCCATCCATCCATCTTCTTCCGCTTATCCGAGGTCGGGTCGCGGGGGTAGCAGCTTCAGAAGGGAGGCCCAGACTTCCCTCTCCCCAGCCACTTCTTCCAGCTCCTCCGGGGGAATCCCGAGGCGTTCCCAGGCCAGCCGAGAGACATGGTCCCTCCAGCGTGTCCTGGGTCTTCCCCGGGGCCTCCTCCCGGTGGGACGTGCCCGGAACACCTCACCAGGGAGGCGTCCAGGAGGCATCCTGACCAGATGCCCAAGCCACCTCAACTGGCTCCTCTCGATGTGAAGGAGCAGCGGCTCTACTCAGAGTCCCTCCCGGATGACTGAGCTTCTCACCCTATCTCTAAGGGAGAGCCCAGCCACCCTACGGAGAAAACCCATTTCGGCCGCTTGTATCCGCGATCTCGTTCTTTCGGTCATGACCCAAAGCTCATGACCATAGATGAGGGTGGGAACGTAGATCGACCGGTAAATCGAGAGCCTCGCTTTTTGGCTCAGCTCCCTCTTCACCACGACGGACCGCTACAGCGCCCGCTTGACAGCAGACGCTGCGCCAATCCGCCTGTCGATCTCCCGCTCCCTTCTTCCCCCATTCGTGAACAAGATCCCGAGATACTTAAACTCCTCCACTTGGGGCAGGACACCCCCCCTGACCCGGAGAAGGCACTCTACCCTTTTCCGGCTCAAGACCATGGCCTCGGATTTGGAGGCACTGATCCCCATCCCGGCCGCTTCACACTCGGCTGCGAACCGATCCAGCGAGAGCTGCAGATCACGATCTGATGAAGCCAAAAGGACCACATCGTCTGCGAAAAGCAGAGATGAGATCCTAAGGCCACCAAATCGGATCCCCTCAACACCTTGGCTGCGCCTAGAAATTCTGTCCATGAAAGTGATGAACAGAATCGGTGACAAAGGGCAGCCCTGGCGGAGTCCAACTCTCACCGGAAACGAGCCCGACTTACTGCCGGCAATGCGGACCAGACTCTGACACCGGTCATACAGGGACCTGACAGCCCGTATCAAAGGGCCCGGTACCGCATACTCCCGGAGAACCCCCCACAGGGCTCCCCGAGGGACACGGTCGAACGCCTTCTCCAAGTCCACAAAACACATGTAGACTGGTTGGGCGAACTCCCATGCACCCTCCAGGACCCTGCTGAGGGTGTAGAGCTGGTCCAGTGTTCCACGACCAGGACGAAAACCACACTGCTCTTCCTGAATCCGAGGTTCGACTATCCGACGGACCCTCCTCTCCAGGACCCCTGAATAGACCTTGCCAGGGAGGCTTAAGAGTGTGACCCCTCTATAATTGGAGCACACCCTCCGGTCCCCCTTTTTGAACATTACTTTCATGGACAGAATTTCAAGGCACAGCCGAGGTGTTAAGGGGATCCCTTTTGGCGCTTAGTAACTCGGCAGCAGCTGCACGTTGTATTCAGAGCATTAACAGGTAGTTAATGATTTTTAAAATTCCTTTGTAAAACGTAAATGTCAAGTCCGCTCAGTGATCTAGTGGATTGAACATCACGTGACTCACTGCGCTGTTGCTTTTCATTGAGTCAGGAATACAGGTGGTCGGGAAATTTACACAATCAAGCAAAGAATCTGAAAACGGGACGCAAAATTTTAACAGAAAGTGCTACGACAGCAAGATAACAAGGCCCAAAGGGAATCACTTCTCAGGTCAGTAAAAAGCTTTAACTAAAAATGTATATAAGAAAATGGTGAGTGGGATAGCTATGCTAGCTTAACTTTTATCAACATGTACCCTTGCTGCACAGTTTGGAGTATTTCGGTTCAATTTACACAAAATAAGGTGGATTACACACATTTTCTGACAGATAATCAGGAGTGCAGGTGTTTAAGTAGCTAATCAACCACCACTAGTGTTCAGGCGATCACTTTGGTGTTTTTACTTGTTTGTGTGGGAAAAGTTTTGTGGTTTTTTAGTGTTAATACCTGATGCACTTGACCGTAATCTTAGCAATGCGCTCCCGGAGCTGTTATTGGTTGCCATGGCAACGTGTCTACGTGCGACGTTAGGCTGACAGACTGGGAAAAATAATACAATCACCTGTTTTTCTACATTTTTCCCTGGACTAATCGCATGATTGAATGTGGCAATATTCAGATCAATCATTACCTGGAGGAGAAGAACACTCATGTGCGGATGTTGTTCCTGGACTTCAGCTCAGCGTTCAACACAATCATCCCACAGCATCTGGCAGGAAAACTGGGACACCTGGGCTTCAGCACCCCCCTGCGCAACTGGCTGCTAGACTTCCTCACCGACAGACCTCAGTCAGTCCGGATCGGACAACACACCTCCGATGTCATCACCCTCAGCACAGGCTCCCCTCAGGGCTGCGTCCTGAGCCCTCTGCTGTTCACTCTGATGACACACGACTGCGTCCCCAGGTTCGCCACCAACCACATCGTGAAGTTCGCGGACGACACAACGGTGGTGGGCCTCATCAGAGACGACAACGACCTGGACTACAGAGAGGAGGTGGAGCAGCTGGTGTACTGGTGCAGAGACAACAGCCTGATCCTGAACGTTGACAAGACGAAGGAGATGATCGTCGACTTCAGGAAGAACCGGCCCAGCCACGCTCCACTGCTCATCAACAGCTCGGCTGATTTGGTCAGCAGCACCGAATTCCTGGGGGTGCACATCACAAACGACCTCACCTGGACTGTGAACATCACGTCTCTGGTCAAGAGGGCACAGAAACGTTTGTATTTCCTGCGGAGGATGAGAAGAGCACACCTGCCCCCGCCCATCCTCAAGACGTTCTACAGAAGCACCATAGAGAGCATTCTGACCAGCTGCCTCTCTGTGTGGTGTGGAGGCTGCAGCGCCTCCGACTGGAAGAACGTGAGGAGAGTGGTGCGGACAGCAGAAAGGATCATCGGGGCCCCCCTTCCCTCCATTCAGGACATTTCATCCCAGCGCTGCGTGTCCCGAGGCCGAAACATCATCAGTGACCCCTCACACCCCCACCATGGACTGTTCTCCCTGCTGCCCTCTGGAAAGAGGTTCTGCAGCATCCGGTGCAGGTCCACCAGGTTCCGAAACAGCTTTTTCCCACTTGCCATCAGACTGCTGAACTCTTAACTGGACTGCACTCAAAATCTGGTCTCCACTTTATACCTTGCACATGTACAGAGCTAAGTAACTTCCTTTTTACTGTCAGTCCTGCACTTTATATTTTATATTTATATTCATATTTTATACTGTATTTTATTTTATTCTGGAGTAACCTCACAACATTGAAAGCTCAAAACATTGTCCTGAGCCGTATGCAACGAAATTTCGTTCTGTATACACCCTGTGCATGCAAAATGACAATGAAGTCAGTCTAAGTCTAAATAGGATGAAATATTTCATAAAGCATAAAGAGCCAAAGTTTGTTAAATTTTAAACCATGGCTCCTACATCGACAATTAAGTAAAATTAAATTTAGTCAATATAAAAGAGAAATTCACTTTGTGCTCATGTATCTTTACAGAACTGACAGAAACCAAATTATTTATATGCAGAGAGAATATATATTTTACATATCCAAACATCAGAATCTCAGCTTTAAGCCACATTTTATTGACTCCAGTAACATCGATGGTCAATCTACTCACCAAATGCCCCAACCAGACCCAAAAAAGGCTTTTGTGTCTTTAATATTTGCTATATTAAAGCAAATATACTCAGCAAATACAGACTCATTCCATAAATTAGAATATGACTGAAAAGTTCCTTTGTTAGTAATTCCATCACCAAGTGATGTAGTGATATAGATTAATTAGATGTCTTAACATATTTATATTTTGTAGTATGTTTAATACCTGCTTCTTTAATTTTTTTTTTATTCATTTCTTAGTTTATTATCATATCTTATTGTGTATTTCCTCAGATTCTTTTGTTAGTTCATTTCCTGTCTGCCTTCTTGGTTCATTAGTGTTTATAATTAGTATTCAAGTGCTTCCTTGTTGTGTTTCTGCTTTTAGAGGATTTAATTTTTTCTCTTTATTTCCTTGTAGATATTCTGTAAGTTTCTCTTAGTTTTAGTTATTTTTTCCCCGTGTCATGTTCACCCCAAGTGTCAGGATCCATTAATCTACTGTCTCTCCAGCTGTTTCACATGTTCTCCCTCATCATCTGTCATCTTGCATGATTTTAGTATTTTTAGTCTATTTCTAGTGCAAATATCTTAGTAGAGTTGAATGAGACAAAACTAACTTAGAAGTAACTTTTTAGTGAAACAGAGGAACTTGTTTTAACTCAATAATTCCTTAATATTAATTTTAAAAGACCAGTTCCACTTGCAGATAACTGAATTTATAATATGGGAAAAATTGCTTGATGTTGTGTAATCTGCCAATGGAGCTAATACTGTTTGACAAATATTTAGGAATTACTGTCTTAAAACAAGCTTTTGTATTTTACAGGAAATGTACTTGTAACTCCTGAAATAAAACCATCAAATTGAAATCTGTGACAGTTTTTAAGGAAGTTGAATCAATTCTGAGAGTAGAAGATGTTACCGTCGTTCCTCATACGAGCTGGACTGAATGTCAGGAATGAGGCTCCACCACAACCTGAAGATGTTCGGATTTCTTTTTTATTCGATTCTTAGAAACAGATTTTATGTTTTAGTTTAAACTCAAACATTTCCTCATGGCAACAGTTCCTCAGTAGTTTAAGACTACACAAATTAATAAATACACTAAAAACAGAGGCAATACACAGCTGAATTAGAATGATGCTACTTAAGGTTCAATATTTCCAGATGCAGAGGACTGTAGAAGATACATTTTTAATATTTTATTTGAGGATTCACATTAAAAATTACCCTGTTTAAAGGCTTAGAGTTTCAAAAATGCTACAGAAATATTTATTGTGTCTGGAGTAAATATTTCAAAGACTAATCAAAAACTACCAATATATTTTCAAATTTGAGTATAATCTCTTTAGTCTGCTGTAATGATTTGCATAAAAGGAAGAAATTCACAACATTTAAGGCTGAACGTGTCTTCAAAGCTGCAGGTGTTTTACCAAGGAGGAAATAATTTCCCCAACTTCTTAAAAACATTTCTGTTTCCTGGGTCGGAGCATCCTCGTGTGGAACCACGTTCCCCAAAATGAAAGTGAAAAAATTTGGTGAAACATTTTTGCAGAGTTCTGCTTTTAAAAGCCACAGGCTCTACCCACAGAAAGAACCAAACAAGAAAAAGAAACTAAATTACTTCTAACTCAACTAAACTCTTAAAGTATACAAAGTAATTATAATAATTAATACTTAGGGAAAAAATATAGAAATAAACTTGTGATCAGAAATACAATACTCAATTTAACAGAACACATTCAATACTTTCTGATGACATCACTTTGTCAGATTAAAATGTTTCGCCTAACTTCAGATTAGTTAAACACCGCCCTCTTGTGGCTACAGCATGTTGCTGCAGTTTTTAATGGAATCAGTTTTCCATAAACAGATTTGTAGTTTTGGTAAACAGTGAGACTCACCCGTTTGTAGATGGCGAATATGGTGCCAATGGAGGCCAGGCAGTCGATGTTACTGGAACCGTCCAGAGGGTCAAAGCAGACCACGTACTTTCCCTGAGTTCAAATGAAAAAAAACTGTTTTATCTTCAGGGTCTGAGTGACGATCCTGATAGAAATCCTTCAAAGTGATGACAGGACAAACTGCAGTGATGCTTATTGCTCAGTCTCAACTCGTTTCAGACCCTGGTCTAGTTCTGAGGGCCATGAGTCAAGACCAACCTCACAATTTCAGATATTTTTTGTCAAATTTTAAACTTTTCAAACTGAGATTTTTTTAATTTTCTAGAAGATTTTTTCAGATTAATCTCAGAAACTTCTGAGTTGTTTTTTTTAATTTTTGCTTAAATTTATTCCTTATTTTTCCATGTAAACTGGTCTTAATACACTGTCATAGTCTGCAGCTCTAAAATAAAAAAAACAATATTCACTTATGAATAACATGAAAACAATGTTTCTGAGTGGAAAGCAGCATAAATTTCTCATCATTGGTAAAACCTAAACTAATTATCTACGTGTTTAAATATGTTATAAAAACTTGCAGTTTCAGGCATCCCAGCTGTTAAAAGTGTGCTAGCCCTTTAAGAGCTTTGGTTACCCGTTTGTCCTTGGGGGTGACGATGAGCTCCTTGTTCTCCTCGGACGCCATGCAGCAGTTATTTTAATTATTTTAATTATCGACTTTATCATTTCTTCCGGCCTTTTTCTCTTTCTGTTGATGACACTGAATGAAAAAAGGCTCAACTCCAGTGCTCTCCACTGACATCTCCCTTTTTCATTTCCTTAGTGTAAAGCCCAGCGCACACTGCATGATCTTGGAGCTGTCGGCTGATTGTCGGCCCATTTTCAAAACCTGAGAAACCACACATTAGCCGACAGAGATCCTATGTATAACGGTTCCATCGGGTTCGTTCTTGCCGTGTGGTGTCCAACAATGGGCGCAAAATAATTGCTACAAGTTCAGTTAACTAATTTTAAAACCAGGCATTAACCAATGCTTTACTACAATCTACCTGCAATGCATGTGGCTAGTGTCAGCGTAAAGTCCTGACTGAATGAAAATCATTAGAACCTGTTTATGTCACATTAACGAAGAACAGCTGAAAAGTTACCGGGTTTATCAACTGCTGTAGCAATTTCGCTCCAACTCCTCCCCTTGTCATTTCTATATCCTTTGCAAGAAATGATGAATAAACATTAATGTTGTTTCCACATATCATCTTGGGTTGCGCTGTGTCAGCTGTTTGGGATTCCCCTCCATAATTTCCACTCAGAAAGCAGGGAGAGGAATCCACGCTTTCTGATTGGCTACCTGTCACATTCAACAGGCTGCGTTGCTCCCAGTCAGGGAAAACCCCTGATTTAGATCGGAGCGGCCACCATGATCTACCATAACACACCACACACTACAGGATGATTGGTTATGAAATCTGAAGAACATCTCAGCTGGAGGAAAATCAACCAAATGACTGGACTTCTTAATGTTAGAAGAATTAAAGAGGACTAAGCAACTGGACTGGTATATTTTAGGTAACTTAATCTTGAATTTCGGCACCATCCTAAACATTTGGTCAGGCTGACATTTTGAAAACCCTGTAAAACTTCCACTACTGAAAACCTGGCTGTGTCTCCATCAGTCCCCAAACAAAGAAGATTGCAAAGTTATTGCATCAATTTTTAGCAACTCAGAACGTTGATAGTCGTGTGTAATGTTTTATTTCTCCAAGATAACGCAGATAAAGGGAATCATAACCAAACAGAGCTTCTGCTCCACGGTGTTACATCAGGACTGCTTAGGAAATGTTAAACCAGGAGGAGAGTCAGAGTTCGACTCCTGAGTCGACTGTGGCAGGAAAATAAAATGTCCAACATTTGGTCCTTCAGAGGAATCAGCTCTGACTGCTGCCATGCAGCTTTTTTACATATTTGTGGAAACTATCACCCTGTTGTGACACTACATGAGACAAATAATCTGTCAAACAATTTAGTTCCTCTGCATTCTCTCAGTGCTAATTAGAAATATCCAATCAGAGACAGGGGGCAGGTCTTAGGGCTGTCAATCACTCCCTTGTGCTGCTCATCTCACTACAGTTTCTCCAGTCACCAGAGCCTGTTCTGAATGCTAAAGCTAGTTAGCATTGCGGGTAAACAGTTTTCCTCTGACAGTATCTAAACATTTTCTTGTTTTTCAAAGCAAGTTTAACATTTTTCAATACACAGATTGAGAAAGACTGCTCTATAGGATAGTCGACAGGAAAAACTTCCCTTTAACAGGAAGACTTAAAAAAAAAAGAGCCAACACTGCACGAATTATTTAAATTAGTTAATAGTCAACTTAAGCAATGTCTCCTATTGAGGATCGACAGGAAAAACTTCAGTTTAGCAGGAAGACTACCAAAAAAAGAAGCAAAAAAAGCAAACGCAAACTTAAGTTCAATAAAATAAAGTTAGTTACTTTAATACTTTAATCTTATGACCGTAATTCTAACTGAGCCGTCTGGCATTTATTTGATTTTATGGATGTAAAATTCTCAGAAATTTTCCATGGAGTCTGTATTTTTGCTCCTTCTTCCAGAACAACCTCAGCTTTCAGTATCTTATAGTTATTTAACATCTCTGTCTATTAAAAATTGTGACAAACATTTTAAAGAGAAAAACAAATAAAACCAGATTTTAAATTTAAAGGTTTATTTCTGAACAAGAACTTAAAATGACGGGGGCAAACAATTTCAACTTAACTATATTACATAAATGCAGAGAAAAATGAAGCCTGGCCTCCAATTTACACGTTTTTATTGCTGTTTTTATTCAATTATTTCAGGCGTTTTCATTTTTTGTGGTAGACTCTAAAGCATTTGCTCTACAGATGGCATCAGAGTAAGTGTAAATCACTTTTTACCAAAAGTGATTTTTATTTCCATCCATCCATACCCCATCTAGCACCCTTAAGGTTGAGAGGGGTACTGGTACACATTTCCAGGGGTCAAAGAGCAAGAGGAAGGGTAAACACTTGTTTTTTTTTGTTTGTTTGTTTTTTTGCCCAAATCACTTTTGGTATGCCCTAAATAATATTTTTACCAAAAGTGATTTGGGCAACAAAAATTTATAAAAAAATAAATAAATCAGCCAAGTGAGCGATTGGTGACCTGTCCAGTGTGTACCCTTCCTCTTGCCCTTTGACCCTTGGAGATATGTACCAGCACCCCTCTGAACATTAAGCGTGCTAGATCAAGTACAGGAAGAATTTCCAAAAAGAAGAACTTTCTTTTTACAGAAAGACTTCCAAACAAAGCCAAAACTGAACCATTTATTAATATTTGATAAAAGTAAGTTGAAGCAATGCCTCCTATTGGGAATCAATGTGGTGACAGTGATGAGGAAAAAGTTCCCTTTAACAGGAAAACTTTCCAAAAAAGCTTCTCCAGAAGAAATGAAATCAAGATTAAATTTCAAGAGGTTGCATGTTTTGATGCAAAACCGTAAACTCACAAACGAACGAGGTAATTAGTCCAACGTTTAGAAACTACAGCGGCTGTAATGCGCCACAGCAAAGGTAAAATAACCCGAACAGGTGATCAATTCAAAACCACTCCTACCTTTTTACTCTCTCTCTCTCTCTGTAGTTTAAGCACACCTGTTACCGTGGCAACCGCCTGCGCCCCGCAAGACGAGCAAAGATTACATTAAAAACATAACATTCAGCCCGTTACGATATCAAGTTTCCAGGCTTGATATTTATTTCTCGATTATTAATCAGCGCTTCCCTGAACACAGCGATGGTTGATTGACTGGCTGTACTTGGTGCTAACGTGGCTAACACGAGTAACAGTTTAGTCCAAAGCCTTTTCTGCTAAAATAAAATCTTTAGTGTATGTCAGATACAGACACATTGCATATTGATCTGTTTAGCTAACATAAGACTGTGTAGCAGACAGGCTTCAAGGTGTAGAAGTTGTATCAGTACAGCCGTTATTCTGTACTTAGCTAAGGGGAAGCGTGTGTGAGACTGCCACGCACGTGACCACGTAGAATGGGCATCAGCCAATGAAAAGCGGCCCCTCTGGTAAGGTCCATTGACTCTCAGCAGAGAATCAAACCAAACCAGCAAAGCTTGGGCCAAAGAATTAGGCCTTCCACAGCGTTAGCATCAAACAGCGTTAGCATAGCAACAAACCCGCAGAAGACATGGCGCCGAACAGAACCTTGACTTAACTTGCCTTTGATGAGTCGGGCGGTTCCCCCAGGCAGCTTGAAGCGGCCCTCAGCTTCATTGTCGATCATCCAAGATGTCCATTATCGACCACCTGCTGGTTCCAGACGCCATTTTCTCCCTCAGATATTTCAGTGACGCCAGCAGCCAAACAAACAAACCGCCGCTGAAACGCCATGGTCGCTCGGTCGGTCGCTCCTCCTCTGCTGCTCTGTTTAAACACAAAAAATTAGCTTCAATAACTTCATCTGGGGCAAAACAAACAACTTTGAATAAAGTTTCCAAAAAATAACTTACCAAATAACCAAGGCAGATATTTCAAACATGGCGCTTCAGCGGCGTATTCTCAGCAGGTCATGGCGTCATATTACTAGGCCTCGATAACGGAGACGATTTCAGGCAGAGCCGCGAAAGTTTGGAGTTATTTAGGCTTGTAGTCCAAGAGAACTCGGCTTCTTAGGCGATTAGAAAAGATCATTTTCAATCTGAGTTCCAGAGTTTATGAATATCAGACAGCTGGTTTGATGCGTCTTTTTTTTTTTAATGATGACCTTGATGCTAAACCAAATTTCTATCAAGCAGGACCCATGCGCCTCACGCTCATAAATTACAAATATGGCGCCATTCGGCTTGGTTGCCAGATTTGAGATTTTCCAACCCAAGCGCTGGACCTTACCACAGGGGCCGCCTTTCATTGGCTGATGCCCATTCTACGTAGTAGCGTGGCTACAGCGTGCGTGGCCGTCTCACACACACGCTCTTCCCGTTAGCTAAGTACAGCATAATGGCAGAACCGGTACAACTTCTACACCTTGAAGCCTGTCTGCTACACAGTCTTACGTTAGCTAAACAGATCAATATGCAATGTGTCTGTATCTGACATACACTAAAGATTTATGACTCTTATGGAGCGTGAAGAATGCCAAATGACAAAAAGTAAATTATTAAATAATTATTTAAATGTATAATTAATTTATTAAAACTCTTCACTCCACATATATTCTGGATCGTTTGATCCACAAAGTTATGTTTATGGATAGCATAAGTTTATACATAAACTGCTTATTAAAAAGAAGTACAATCAATCCTTCTGAAATAAATTTTTCTGTATTTGTAATTAGTTTACATAAATATAAGTCAGCAGATCTTAATTAAATGTTCAGTTTGGTTTTAGTCTCAATGCAAATCATGAACTTCCTGATGTTTGTGAACCAACTAAACTTTATTTCCTGGTCAGGATTTAGCGCTTTGCTGATCTTTACCCACTTCAGCTGTGAAACAAAGACGCTCGGCCTTCAGTGAAACCAGTCAGATCCATTTTTCTGTCGACAGCATCTCTGCATCCTGGGACGATTACAGCCAATTTATATTGGAGGGGTTGAGTCCAGTTTGGTGCATCTGGTGAGGCAGGCAGCAGCAAACTGTGTTGCAGTCTCCAGTGACGTGCGGTCAGGGGAGGCAGGTGAGGCAGTGCCTCACCAGCCATCATGGAAAGAAAGAAAATATATAATCATAAAGTAATTTAAATTGTTATATTCATCCGGTGGTTTGTACTAAAAAATATTTATTTTTCATGTAGCTTCACCAATTTTGATTTTTATTTGTTCAAAATCGCTGAATTTTACGGTGGCCGACAGGTGCAAATGCGCAGCAAAAGAGAAAACATGCAAACAAACAAAAAACACGCGCACAAATTAAATGCGGCAAGCAAAAAGCGAATAAAATGCAGCAAACAAAAAGAGAGACGCAAACAAAAAAGAAGACACCCCCGAATGAAATGCAGCAAACAAAAAGTGTTGAAAACGGAAGTGCTCCAGACCACTAGGGGGAGTCAAAGAAAATAGTATTCATTTCTATGGGACCAGATGCAAGATTCAAAGAAAGAAATTTGAAAAAAAGTAAAGGTACGTATAACTATATTTCTTTTCAGATACGCCGTCTTTTATAATATTATAGAATAACAGAATAATTTATGGGTAGCGTGATAGACTTTGTGTCAGTCATACCGTTCTGGGCTCGGTCTCGATTTTCTTTGACTCCCCCTAGTGGTCTGGAGCACTTCCGTTTTCAACACTTTTTGTTTGCTGCATTTCATTCGGGGGTGTCTTCTTTTTTGTTTGCGTCTCTCTTTTTGTTTGCTGCATTTCATTCGGGGGTGTCTTCTTTTTTGTTTGCGTCTCTCTTTTTGTTTGCTGCATTTAATTTGTGCGCGTGTTTTTTGTTTGTTTGCATGTTTTCTCTTTTGCTGCGCATTTGCACCTGTCGGCCACCGTAGAATTTTCTTATTTTCCCATTCAAATGCTTGGAAGCGATGCCGGTGAGGCAGCAGCGAGCTCTGCCTCACCTTGGATTGCGCAACCCCTGGCTCTGCGCTGGCTGCTAAGCGGAGAGAGCATGTTGCTGTACGGCGTCAATAAAATGGTTTAAACAAATTTAATATGTGAACTTATTTCCAATAATTTAGCTTATGTATATAATGTACAGTGCTTTTTGTCACCAACTGTGTTTGTGTAACGTGTTTCGTGTAATGAGCGATTATAAACGGCAGAGAACAGGTTCGAGGTGAGGCAGGCAGTTCTCTTGCCTCATGGCAGGGGGCGCTCAAGATCCCAGACGTTCGTCTTGTTCACTCCTCAACTGCCGAGTAAGTGACAGCGAGCTAGGCTAAACGATTCGGGAAGCAAGTCAAGTGCAGCGATAGATTATAATAGAGATAGTGATTTTTTTCCTCTCGCTTATCCCGACTTTCGACATGGATGACTACATTCAAGGAAGGCTTTCTTCCCTGGCAGTGATCTCCATTGAGACAGTGAGACTTTTAAAACTGAAGGAAGATAAGGAGGACTTCTATCGCAAAGTGACGGATGTTTTTGTGCAGAAGGAGCGACGCATGGACTTCATTTATAAGTAAAGGTAAGACAGTAATAACATTTATTTTGTTTTGTTTTTTAAGGAAATGTGTGTTTTGTGAGCTACAGTTTGTATGTGTAAGGATGCAGAAGTGAAACATAACCTGTAAACTGCTGTCAATCTATGCATCTATTTGCAAATCTGATTCTGATGACGTCAGTGCCTCACCAGCCATGAACCTCACCGCACGTCACTGGCAGTCTCTCAGGAAGTGGGAGCTGACAGAGATTAAACCTATTTAATTAAATACATTTCAAAATGTGTACTTTAGTACCTTTACTGGGATAAAACAGTCCAACCTGTACTTTTAATAAAATATTTTTTCATACTAGTATCTGTGCATCTAGTTCAGTAGAGAAAGTGAGTACTTTTGACACCTCTGTTTATAATGTATGGGCAAGCCAAACAACTTCCGGTAAACTTAACTCCAAATTAAATATTTAATTTGGGAGACAATTAAAGATTTATTCAGGAATATTTAGTTTGCAAACTAAATAACTAGCTTCCCAACTACTATCCAAATGGAAGCTAACTACTACCTAACTTTCAAATATTGAATTTAACATATTTGAAATTCAGTATTTCAAATTTTCAATTAAACTTTTGTTTTTATTTAAAATGTTAATTTTTTTATAAAATTTTCCCTAGTTGGTGAAATGATATACTAGTGGAACTGGTACTTTTTCCCCCTGATATTAATAAATTGTTTATTTTGAAAAAGCTCCTATATCTTCCTGAAAAGTTATTTCTAAACTAGTTTTATCTTATTTCAGGTTTACTAAGATTTGCATTAGGAACTGGACCAGAGATACTTGTTTTTGTTTTTTTTTTTGCTGTATGTCATAACCTCTTTTTTCCTTTGTCTTGCTCCATTGTTTGCACATCTTTCACGCCCAGACTTGTGTAAACTTTCTTTTTAGATTATTTGCTCTGCTAGCCGCCTTTTGTAAACTTTATCTCGCTCTTCACTTCATGAGCGTCTTACAGGAAGTGAAAACATTTACTGAGAAAAAAATACCCATGATGCAAAAACGGGTTTGTTTCAGGAGAAATAAGGTCTTCTTGTTTCTGACTGAGTAATAATTGACAGTTCGTCTTTGAGCCAAAATCCCAAAGTTGTTTGTTTTTCCAACTTAAAAGACAAAATATACTTCTTGTGACTTTTTAAAAAATCTGCACAGCAAAAATAACAAAAAATAAAAACAAACATGCAATATTTTAATAAAACAAAGTGGCAGGTTTTGTTTAAATACAAGGCTAACATTTTTCTAACTTTTTAGGTTTTTTATTTTATTTGATCTAGAAATTATTTTAACAATGGGAACTTTCTTTTAAAAAAACCCTATTACTAAAGTTTAATAGAAGAATTAATGTGCTTTAGTCTTCATTTTTTAAATAAAAAGTCATTGGATGTTTATAGCTCTACTTACTGTGAAATTAAGATTAAAATCTGTTAAATCTGTCACTGAAATTTGGAAAAAGTTCCCACTGAGGGTCAAATTTGTAGTATTCTTGTACTGCAGTCAGGAGCTGCATAGAAGTTGTTCCAAGGGCCATAAAGGGCCCCTGCGCCACAGTTTGGACACCCCTGATCTTATGAGACTTGAATCTGCAAAATGACGACAACACCGATTACATCTTCATAGAATCCGTTTGGTTTATTTAAAATATTTTTTTCCAAACATTTTTTATTTCACAAGATAAAATCATCACTTTTGGTTCATATGTTATATTTGGTCATTTGCATATTTAAAATGAATATTTTGGCTGATTAAGGCAGTTCTATGTAAACTGAAGAGTAAAGTCTTCATTTCTGGTTTACTCCAGTGATTTCAGTTTATTTTCCTGAAGCTTATGAACAACTCAAACATCGTGAGTTTGACTCATTAAAACCCGTTTTCACAGAGAAAATCTCCCAAATCCTTTTGGTCACAAAGAAAGGCACCACAGGTTTCTGTGCTTGCAGCGCGTCAGCGCCGCCCGCCTCACTTTGCCGCGTGTTTCTTGCAGATGGCGATAAACTCCCGGACGTCGTCGGGGGAGCCCATGGCCACGGGGGCGCGCTCATGGATGCCTTCGGGCTGGATGTCCAGGATGTTCTCGAAGCCGGTGGACGCCATGCCGCCCGCCTGCTCCATGACGAACGCCATCGGGTTTCCCTCATACAGCAGCCGCAGCTTCGAGCAAACAGAAAGTTTAGCTTCCTGATGCTAAGAGATCAACGCTTCCTATTCAATACCGACTCTCTGGAAATGGTAAACATGTAGACGCACTGCAAAAACACAAAATCTGAGTATTTCTGTCTAGTTTCGAATATTACCCCTGAAATAAGAAAAACCTGACTCAAGTAACTTTTCAGCAATAAACAAAAGTTTGTTTTAAGTTAATAATTTCTTAATACTGATGAAAAGGTACTTGCTCCACTGGCAGATTATTTCACTTATAACTAGAACATTTTCATAAATATTAATGAATTAATGATTTAAAATAAGCTCTTATTTATTTCTGAAAAGTTACTTGTAAGTTTCTGTCTTATTTCAAGTACCAAAATATTTGCAAAAGAAAATAGACCAAAAATAATTAAATTCAGAGTTTCTTTGTGTCGTTCTATCATGTAGAATCCCCACCAAAGTTTGTATTTATAACATGGTCAAATATGAAAAGTATAAAAAACAAAAGTTCTGCTTCATTAAAGGATTTTTTTTTAAATGGTAAAAAAAAACAAAAAACATTTATTGATACATATAGTATTTTTAGTCCATTTTCTACTGCAAAAACCCGAGTACACTTGAATTAAAACAAAATTAACTTGCAAGTTTTAAGTTAATAATTCCTTAATGTTGATGAAAAAGTAGAAGTTAAATTGGGAGTTTATTTCACTTATGACTAGATGTTTTTTTATAATTATTAAGTAATTATTGACTTCATATCATACATTAGTTTTGTCTTATTTCAAGTGAACTAAGATATTTGCATTAGTTGCATTTTCCATGAAAATACTTGTGTAAACATCCAATAAGACAAAACTAACTCAACCAACATTTCAGCAAGAAAAAAGGAGTTTGTTTTAAGTTCATAATTCCTTAATAATAATGAAAAAGTGCTAAATTTAAGTGAAGTAATCTTATTTTGAGGGTACAGAATGTGTACAACCTCTAGCTTAAAGCAGAAATGTTAAAGTTCCTCCTCCTTTGCTGCAGGCTCCGTTCAGCCTTTTAAAAAATGAAGAAGGATGTGCAGAGTGAAGAAACAATGCTGTTGACAGAACTGCTTGACATGTTGCTCAAGTCAGAGTCGAGACAAATTGTGCAAAAACTAATTGCTGTTGCCTACAAACCCAGGTCTGGGTTGTTGTTCGAATGTGTATAAGGCTGCAAACGGACTGGAGACCACTCCAAAGGCAGGAAGTGGACTACAGCGCAGGGCATTCTGGGTAACTACAACCAAAACAAAGTTCATATCACCTGACCCTGCTGGCAACAATATAAAATGATTAAAATATATAAATCAACTGAACCTCAGAGAAACGAGGCAAGATGAGGATTCAAGTTAAAGAAAATCCTCAGTTGCTGCAATAACAAAGAAATCACTCTAAGGCTTTTGCGTCCTCTTTAAAGAGTTGTAACTCGTTTCATTAGGTGCAAATCTCTGAGTTTAATGCTGGATCTCACCTTTCCTTTGGGGCTTTTCACATTTCCTGGGTATAAAAAGATTCCTCCGTACATCAGCGTCCGGTGGACGTCGGCCACCATCGATCCGATGTAGCGCGCGCCGTACGGCTCACTGCCGTCCTACAAGGACATGAAGTGTTCACGGGTCGCATGAGGAAAATGTAAATATTTCCTAAAAAATCATCATGTTACCTCAGGGAACTTCTTCCTCTGCAGGTACTCTGTGACAGCCGGATCGAAATACTTAGCATAGCCTTCATTCAGACTGTAAATCTTCCCCCGTTTCTTGATTTTCACGTCGTGCTCGACGAGGATGAATTCACCGATGGCCTGTTGAGCAAAATGTAAAGAAGGCCGTCAGTGATTATAAAAAGTGGATCGAAATGAGAGACCCTAAAGGAGTACCGACTGGGTCGAGCATGAAGCAGTTGACTCCCTGTCCGGTGGAGAGAACGATCATGGTGGCGCTGCCGTAGAGCGCGTAGCCCGCCGCCACCAGGTTCCTGCCCGGCTGCAGAGCGTCCTTCTCAGATGGCTCCTCCTCTGTGGTCTGGGAATCACATCGTTTCAGTAACTTAAATTATTAATATTATATGTTTTTGTTGCTTATATTTAAAGGGCACCTGTTGTGAAAAATTCAGATTTTGCAAGTTTTTATGCTTCCAACTGTTTCTTAAAAGAGCCCAAATGTTTAAAAAGTAACTTGACGATAAGTTAATGTTTTTTGGTGTCTGGAAAATGAGTTACCTAGCAACCCCAGCACAGTTCCGCCCGTTACCTAGCAACCCCAGCAGAGTTCTGCCTATTACCTAGCAACCCCAGCAGAGTTCCAGTACATTTGGTCAGCAGGTTTTACTGCTGCATGCACAGTATAATGTTTTATTGTTAACTTTCCATCCAGAAACTACTTGCTGCATTCTGCTGGTCGTCCAGGAGGCTCCACTTCTGCTGTTCAAAGATGTACGGTTGTTTGCAGCCATTTTCATGTGTCGGTGTAAAATGTTGAGATTATTTGTATTTAAAGTGACAAGAGGCCTTATAACAGGTTATTCAGAACTGAGCAGCCTAAAATCTCATTATCTAAGAATGATTGTGTCAAAACTGTAATGAATATGTTTTGTATCGTCCATAGACCTATCCAAACCCATTCAAGGAAGCATAACATGTCATTTTTAAGATTACAAAACAAGTATGTTAATTTAAATCCGTGCTTATATAGTAACTTAATTTTAGCTTAGATCATAATTTAAACTAATCAAATGGAAGTTTGTTGTCTTCAGTTGATCTTTTTCTGAAAAAAGTGCATCAATGCAAGAGTTTAACGTTTTACTGTTACCTTTCTGTAAATGCCAAATATAGTTCCAATGGAGACGAGACAGTCGATGTTTGAGGAGCCATCCAGAGGATCAAAACAAACGATGTATTTTCCCTGAAAAAGAACCAAAAAAAGACATAAAATGAATATAATTAATTGTTTAGGGCAGGATGTTTTTTTTTTTACAGATCACATCTCAAATGGTTTTTTCAAATTTAAAGAAGAAATATTAACGTTACCAAAGACTTCTGGGAATTATTACATCATAGTAAAAGCTGATTGTCATTGAGCATCAATGTTCATAATAATATTTACTGAGATTTCAAAACCAAAGCTAAGAAGTTTCCAGCGTTAAACAGCAACTCTTTTCAGCAAGAAGTAGGAGCTTAATGCAAGTAAGTAATTTCTAAATATTTATGAAAATGTTCTAGTTCCACTGGCAGATTATTTCACTTATACATGGGAAAAATGTTTAGTAATCAAGATTAAGGAATATTTGACTTAAAACAAGCTCAGATATTTTCTGAAAAGTAACTTACTAGTTAGTTTTGTCTTATTTCACTTGTACTAAGATACTCTAGAAACTAGACCAAAAGTATTTTTGTGTTTTTGCAGTGCAGTTCTTCATTTTATTGCTTTTGTTTTGTATTTGCATATTTTCTAAATGTAGTGCTACCAGCTACACAGAGTCATATTTGCTATTTCTGACCCGTTGTTCGGGCTCCACGATGATCGCCTCTTCGTTCTCTTCGGACACCAGAACGCAGGAGGTGAAGGACGACTTGAGCATGTTGATGACCAGGTCATTGGACAGGATGTCCAGCTTCTTCACCTGGTCACCCGTCACGTTGGTGTTACCTGCAATCCCATAACTGATAAAGACACAAAGAGAACGGAAACGGTGAGCAGAGCTGGAGGAAATGGTTACTTCACATCCTTTGCTGCAATTATTACTGACGAACGTCTCACAAACTGTAGTAAGCTGAATACAATCATAGATTTTAACGTGTTAGACTGAAACATAAAAAATAATCCTGGTGTACCACAAGGTTTGGTGTTGGGACCTTTGCTTTTCGGCTTATTTATTAGTGATTTACCGGAATATTTTCCAGCAAAGCTAACCTGCCAGATGTATGCAGATGATATCTTGTGAAACAAACAAAACTAAAAACAGTACAACAATTCAAATATTTAGGGATGGTCTTTTGTCGTTTTAAACAAGTGATACAAATTATGAAAAGAATGAAATTTAAACTGTCTAATTTTAGATTTATTAGAAATAATTTAACTTTAAAAAGTTCACTTCCTCATTTTAAATCTTTTCTTAAATCTTATTAGTTTGACTTTTAACTTAGTTTGAGGTGTTGATTTTAATGTTCTACTTGATGGGTTTGTTTTTGTTTGTTTCATTTGTTTTAGTGTACAGCTCTTTGGACAACATTGTTGTTTTAAAACGTTTTATAAATAAACTTGTATTGTACTATTCTTACATGTAAATGTTCATTAATACACAGACTTTGATAGTAACTGGTTATATTTACTCAATTACATTTACTTAAGTACCTTTTTTTGGGAAAAAATACTTTTAGTTTACTTTTTTTTTTCTTACCACACTGCACTTTTTACCTTTACTTAAGTAATTTTATTATAAAGTATCTTTACTCTTAGTTTAATAAAATTTTCGGATTTTCTACCCACTGAATGAAAAACTAACATGTTTTAACCAAACAGACAAACACCTGCAGCGTTTGTTAAAGTTTCATAAGTTTTTATTAAAAGAAACTAATTTTCTTTTGCCTGTTTTGTTGTTACTTACATGAATTATTGTCACTTTAGTCCTTAAAATACCAAAATTTCCACTTAACTTTATATTTTGGTCCATCTGATGATGTAATTTTTAACCATATCCTCCTACACTCTTACTTGAGTAATTTCTTGCACAGCTACTTTTTACTTTTACTTGAGTAAAAGTATGTTGACGTACTGCGACTCTTACTCGTGTACATTTTTTGTGTACTCCGCCCACCTCCATTCAGACCTATTTTAAAAAATAAAACTGAACTTGCAACAGAACAGGAGGTTCTTTGTTTCTTTCAGTTAGAAGAAAATTTAATTGTTCTGACTGAAGTTTCATTTCTAGCTCGTTACTGAGGAAAATAGATGCAAATGCATGGATTTAGTGTCTTGAAAAAGGCAGATTGTTAGTTGTGAATGTGTGCGGGTTGCCTGGAGGTACGCGCTTCCTGATTGGTGCATAAACAACCTGAATCTCCTGCTCAGCCAGTGTGTCAACGTGGATGTGAACGCAGCAAACAAAAGTCGACAAAACAGCTGCACAAGGCGCAAAATGTGCGGTAGTTTTTACAGATAAAACTGCGTGTTTGACTCGGTGAACTCACAGATGGGCGATCCCAGCTTTGCGCACCGCGCTGGAGATGGCCTTCACCGCCGTGCCCAGAGAGTTGAGCAGCGTGGTCAGCTCCCCGGTGCCCTTCGCCTTTCTGCCCTCCTCCATCACGAAGCGGGTCATGGTGACCACGTTGGTGTCGAAGGTTCCCCGGTCAGACATGGTGGCAGGCGGTCCTCCTGTGGTCCGGGAGCAGAAGTTGGAGGAAACGCTGCAGGACTTAAATGCGCTGCGAAGCGGAACCAGGCGGAGGGAGTGAGAGATGCGGGGCCAATCCGGGGCTGCGTGAGAGGTGTGGCCGCGGTGGGAACACTAACCCGCATTGTGCAAAACTTTCTGGAAGTCACAAACTGATAAACTATCAGCAGAGGAGTGTGACTGGAACAAAAGAAGCAGTGCAAGAGTCTTTTGCAAGAGGAGCTGCAGGATGAAATTTATACAAAAATGTGTGTGTGTGTTTAAAAAAAAACTTTTTCCTTTCACATATTTATTAAAATTGTCAGTATAATACCAGACAGATAATCTGTGAAAAGCTCGATCTCCTCCACCCTGTGCTATAATTACCATCTAAAACAACCAATGAGAGACAGGAGGAGGGCCTTAGCGCTGTCAGTCATCCTAGTGTACACTGCTAAATGTGCTGCTGGGAGAAACAGTTTAACATTACAGGAAAAGCGTTCATCTGCCTTCATCTGTGGCCAGAGTTGGGTAGTAACCAGTTACATTTACTTAACTTCTTTGAAAAATGTACTGTTAGAAATATTTTACTACACTGTACTTTTTACTTTTACCTGAGTAATCTTATTATGAAATATCTCTACTTTTACTAGAGTGAAATTTCTGGATTTTTAAACATGTTTTTACCGAAATTCACCAGAAACAGACCTGCAGTTTTTGTTAAAGTTTCCTAAGTTTTATACTGGAAGAAACTGATTTGGAAGAAAATCTTTTGAATGAACAGCAGAGGAAATAGTAAAACAATCCCAATTTATTGAGCCAATAATTCAAATTTCTTATTTTGCTAAGAAGTTTATTATGGGTAACTTTACTCCGTTGGCCTTTACAAGTCTGTAGGGCCATGTAAAAAGACATGGCGGGCCAGATTTGGCCCCTGGACCATAAGTTTGACACGTGATCAAACAAACTTTAAAATCCAACCTTAGAAAATTCAAAATGCATCCCAGTCAACCCAGCCTTTCTGTAAATGTTATTTCCCCCGTACCAGTGCCGGCCCACAGTTAAATTTGAACATATTCAATAAAAACAAAACAACAAAAAACTTAAATAACACGATGTGATTTTTGACGTTAGTACAAAATCACAATTTAAAATGTTGGGGAAAGGATAAATGCTAGCATAGTTACAAGTTGTTCAAGTCATTGTGTTTTCAAGTTTTACCTTCGTGAAACGAAGGTGAAATAAAATCTACACAAGATGGCGCCCTTCATCCAGTTCACTTCAGTTTGGAACCATCTGCTTTTGAGGCTTTAGTAATCTGAATTCAGAATTTATCACTAATACAACCAGCATATAATGTTTTATGTATGTGAACCTAGGCAACATTTACTTGAATGGGATGTTTTTTATTATTATTTTTATGGGATAAAGGGAAAAAAACTGTAAAATTAGTTTCAGGAGGGAATTAGTCCGGGTCAGAAACATATATAAACATTGATATCACTCCGCCAAAAATTATCCGTTCGAACTTGGAAATAAGTTTAACGTTCTGGGGACTATATTACATTGCGGAGGAGAAACGTATCCTACGGTGGCCTTGTTGCCAGGTAATCGAAAGTAGTGAAAAGTCATTTTCTTTGGTTTGTTCAATTCAATTGTGTTTTTGTTTCACAAAATGTATTACATTGTCTGTTAAACAACAATATCTCGCACAGGAGTTAAGTTAGCTTAAACATTACAAGTTATCGAAAGAAACGCATCACTTGGTTGACGCGGAGTTATTTAGCAGTTAAACCGGGGGGATAGTGAATAGTCCACTGAAGCTCTTCATTACTTCATGGCCCAGTCAGTAAAAGTAGGCCATGCTGTCGACAGGTAAGCTACACCTGCGTTACTGACTGACTGACCTTCATTACGCCCATCGTACTCAGCCGAGCGGCCACTGCGCATGAGCGTGGCTCACCTCGCTTCTGAGCCGACCGACCCACCGACCGGAGCGGACAGTACAAAGAAGCTGCTGGTTCTGCTGCAGACGGGATCCAGACCCACCGGGATAAACTTTAACTTTAGTTCGGGTTTGTAGGAATTTATTGTTCCGTCCATTGAGGAGCTGGTGCTTAAAAACGGCCGGAGGAGTTAGCGAGGAGTTGAATTCAATCCGAAGAAGAAGAAGAGCAGCAGCCTGGGAGACACTTGGCGTCTGGTGAGTTGAAGTCGATTTATTTTGGTGAATGCATGTTAATTTTTGAAATTTAAGGCTGTGTTGTCGTGTTTTAGTCTGCGACTACTTTGGTTTAATTACATTAAAGTTCAATTTCTGGTCAAAGTGGTCGTGCTGCGAGCAGAGCAGACAATCTCATGAAGCGCTGCTGCGGGTTAAGCAGGATTATGTTTAAAGTCATATGGTGTTTGTCGCTGATTGAACAAATTATCCTGCAGGTGCCATGCAAATGTTTTCCAGGTACGGCTCAATGGGCTGGACTTTGAGCTGCAAAGGCAGGAAACTCGTCTTTACTCCTTGGAGAGACAAGTTTTTGGATTTTCTCTCTAGAGATGCACCGATCGGTTTTTTTTTCTGGTACCGATTTCCAGTCTAACCAACTAAAACCGATTCTGAAATTTTTTTTTTCTCCATTTTAATTATTTTGTAAAGATCACAACAAATGAAAGTGGCATGGATTTCTTGCAGTGTGTTAACATTTAGTTAATGCATGTATGGAGGGTGAAAAGGGACTAAATTTTTATAAATACACCTTTTAAATCATTCATTAAAAGTACCAACTAACACGTGTTTAAATAATGTGTTTAATGGACAGTTTATTAAATATGTCACTTAATCATTAAAATGCAAGCTCATAATAGCTAGTACAGATAATTAACTCGCCCATCAAAGTCGACTTTAACAGATGATTTTATGGTGACCCAGGAACTATGAAATATTTAAATGCATATTTTATTAATTATAATGGTTTCCATAAAGTACTAAAACATTTATTTATTTTATAGTACATTTAATCAATGATATATTTATGTAATTTTGCCCCTTCTGGCTTCCATAGAGGGCGTTTTAAACAGAAAAGTAGCTAAATTAATGGAACATTTTTATTTTTTAATTGTTTTTGGTTCTCGTACATTGAAATAAGCAAAAAATGTCAAACACCAACTAAATATGTAATTATTTGAGCTCTTTTTATGCCGAATAGCATAGTTTTTTAGTTCAACTTGAATTTTATTGCACAGTGAAATACCTTTACTATATGATACATATTTTGCCAATTTTAAACCAAAAATGTGTTCGCTTTGCATTGTTTCTTAAAGGAAACGTTTGTATGTAAATCCTGAATTTAAGGTATGAACAACTTTATGTACTTCTGTATGAAATCAGTTCATACTTATTTACTTAATTTTAAATCCAAGTGAAAATGAAGGAACTTAAATAAGTAGATCAAAGTCTTGTTTGTTGTTTTGTAGACTGAAAATGTTAAGTTTTTAGTTTTGATGCATCTTGTCATTTTGATCTCTGGCTTATTGATTCTCTGCTCTTAAGTACACAGAGGTTCTAATTTAATCAGCTTGGTAGTAACTAGTTACATTTACTCTATTACGTTTACTTGAGTATCCTTTTTGAAAAAATATATTTTTAGGATTATTCTACTATGCTGTACTTTTTACTTTTACTTCAGTAATTTTATGATGAATTATTTCTGCTCTTGTTTGAGTAAAAAAATTTTATTTTCTACCCACGGAGTGAAAAACGAACAAGTTTTAACCAAAAATCCACCAGACACACACCTGCAGTTTCTGTTAGTTTTTTATTATGGAAGCTGAGTTGGTAAAAATTACTTTTGCCTGATTTTGTTATTTTTTTGTTATGAATTATTTTCATTTTGCTGTTTTAAAATACCAAAATGTCCACTGGACTATATATTTTGGTCTGTGTGATGATGATGATGTAATTTTTAAATATTAAATGACTGATTAGTACTTGAGTAGATTTTTTTTTACCAAATACATTTTTACTCTTGAGTAATTTCTTGGACGGCTACTTTTTACTTTTACTTGAGTAAAAATATGTTGGAAGTAGTGGTACTCTTACTTATTACGTATAATTTGTGTTTTCTCTACCTCTAGTGATTTAATGTTAACATTTTTAATCCTGAATGTCTTAAAAACCACAATCAGTTCTCACCTGAATCCCAAAGAATGCCAAAGTTTCTTTTCTTTCAGCGCTCTCGTTTTCTCTGCCTCCTCCTCACATTCTTTGATACAGTGCAGTGATTGACCCTCGTACAAAAGCTCCTTTATGGGGCGCTGAAGGCGACTGTCATCGACTTTAAAATGTTGCACATGGCTGTAAAGGAAGCTGCGGCTGCTCGTCTCTCTGACAGCGGTTGTGACGCAGACCTTGATGGTGGTCTCCATTGTTCTGCTGGACCGCTGGGGTCAACCAAAGGGCTCCTCATCTCCTCTCCAGCTCAGAAGCTTTCCCACTTTTCTCCTTCAGGGATGATCCTCTGAATTGATATGGGAGCGGGGGAGAATATGCGCATTGTGAAAGCGGACTAAAGGAATTCTGCGGCTTTCAATGTGCCGCTGTTGGCATCTACCTGAACTCGATTCTCGACACCAGAGAATAAGAAGCGCAGATTTCCAGCAGAGCTTTTATCTCTGAGGCTTAAAGCATTCTTTCAGCATAAAAGTGGCTTTGGTTACTGAGCTGACATTTTGTTTGTTTTCATCATCCACTTCTGTTCTTGTGTTAAACTGATCCGCAGTCAAATTTGGGAAACAAAATCTTAACTTTATGAGTATTAATTTTTATTCTGAAAGCTGCAGTATGTAACTCTTAAAAAAAGTTTTTTGTGCAAGACAGAATATTGAGCTCCTCTGTCGTCTTCCAGAAACAACCAATCAGAGCCAGGAGGCGGGTCTTAGCGCTGTCAATCACCTCCTTGCTTTTTGCTACGCTGCAGCTAGCCTAGCCTGTTGTGAATGCTAAGGCTAGTTGGCATGGCCACCAATGATAACGGATAAATTGTTTTTCCTGTAATGGTAAATTGTTTCTCTGCCATTAGTACATTTAGCAGTGAGTTTATCAGGATGATCGACAGCGCTGAGACCCTCCTCCTGTCTCTGATTGGTTGTTTTTGGGCATTTATTCAGACTAGCTCAGGGAGGAGGTGGAGCTCGATCTTTTCACATAACAAACTGTCACAACATGGACACATTTTTAACAAATATGTAAAACCAAATGTTTTATACAAAAGTTACATGCTGCAGCTTTAAAAGGATGAATTTCCCTCAAGGACCTGCAGAGTAAATGATAAAAACATTTAGATCAGGGGTGTCAAACTGCAGTCCTGGAGGGCCGCTGTCCTGCAACTTTTACATGTGCCTCTGCTGCAGCACCTGAACAGAATAATTAGGTCATTAAGGCTCTGGAGATCTGATCTACACCAGGAGGAGGTAATGAAGCCATTTCATTCCAGTGTTTTGTACCTGTGGTACATTTAAACCTGCAGGACAGCGGCCCTACAGGACTGGAGTTTGACACCTGTGCTTTAGATCATATGTCCTGGGGGCCAAATCTGGCCCACCATCACTTTTTATGTGGCCCCTCTAGACTCCAGAAGGCTGCATAACTAGAACCTTCAAGATCACGGTTCTGTTCTCAAATATTATTTTATCAAATCAAAGCAGTTTTGTACCTGTACACTGCCAAATTACACCAATCAGTTCCTCCAGTTTTTTTGCGGAAATTCACTCGAAATCAATAAATTCCCACATTTTTCATGAGTTTATTGCACATTTTCTACAAAAATGGTCAAAAACATTGGGTTTAAGTGATGCTAACTCCCACCTGTAGGTGGCAGTATGTCTGTCAGTTTAATGATTTTTATCAATACTTTCTGCAACAACTGACCCAAAATAAAACTGAGCTTCACAGCCTGCTTTAGATGATCAAATCACATGTTGGATTTTGAAGTTTGAGAGATGTTTCACTATTTTTGTTTTTAGCATTCATCGTGTCTATAGTGGAACTAGTTCAGGGCCAAATGTTGCGCTTTGGTTGAGCCTGGCGTCGGTGTTTGCTTCAGGCTTGGCGGCGTTTTGAGTCGACCTCTCCAGCCGACATATGGCCGCCTCTCTTTTCTCACTTCAGTGAGACGACCCTCCTGTCCACAACTTCAAAGCCGAGTCTCCCCCTCCTCCCATCGCCTCCCTGTGATTAGTCTCCCATTCCTCCGGTTTCTGGTTTGGACTAAATGACTTCCCTCCTCACAGCTCCTGTTCCTTTGCTTTTCTCGCTCGTTTTAGAGTTTTTAAAGAATCATCTCTGCTAAATTGCTTCTAATTTTAGTCTCTGGGTTTGCTTTGTAATCCCAGTTTTGGTTGAACATCTGCTCATACCTCTACCATATTTTTGCTCTTGTTGCATATTTTTGTGCTGAAAATTCTATTTTTGCCATTTCGTGCAGCTTAAGCATGTGTTTCTTGCAACCTTGTATTTCTCCCCACTGGAAGCACACTCACTGGTTTGACTGGAGGTGAAGGGAGTTGTTGCAGCTGCTTTGGTTTGAAAGTGTGGGATGAAAACCCACATGAGCCTCGAGGACTGCCCTGTTATTACACGATCGTGTTAGAAGTTAGCCCACAAATATAAAATGTTGCTGTTTGGACCAGCATCAAATAGGAAATGGCACTAAGTAGCTTCTGGGCTTGAACTGTAAAGAACCTCTGATATCAGAGTATGCACAAAGCAGATTTAAAATGGAGAACTTGCTGGATTCAACAAAAAAAAAGAGAAGTCAAGCTTGTGGAAATCCAACTAAGAGATTTCCAGTAACCTGGGACAGCTGCCAGCGCGGCACCACACTGTTCGCTAATTCGAAAGGAAGTCATTACTGGGGCGATCAAAGCTCTGCTGAACTGTTTACAAAATCTCTTGAGTCAGTTTTTTTTCTGGACTTAGAAGCTTAGCAGAATCACACCAGCACAACGTATGAATTAGAAGAATCTGTTAAGTGGATTTGTCTTTAATTACAAACTTCATGCAGGCTCCTTAATCTGAAGCTGCGATCAGACATGATTGCAACCAATCAGCAATGTGGCACATGAGCTAAGTTTAGCCCTTTGTTTGGGTTGTAAAATGCTGTTGGTTCTCCTCACGAAATTGTTTTACTTTTTGTTTTACTTGATCGTTGATTGTTTGCAACTGATATGCATTTTAAGTTTAGAATAATTCACTAAAACCACAAAAAATGTGAAGAATAGCTCATTATAAGAATTGTTGAATAATTATCTAAATGTTTCATTAGTTTATTGAAAGTGGAAATGAATACAAAAATATTTTTTAAATATAAAATTAATTTTGACCCTGATGTCCGATTGGTTGCTTCCATAGAGACCTTTACATCTGATTGGCTGCTTTTATAGAGACCCTGATGTCTGATTGGTTGCTTCAAACAACAAGTCAGGACAACTTCTTCTAAGTTAGCAATGACGGGGAAGTTGATATTTTCACTGGAAGTGTGAAAATAATTTAAATAAATTCTTTTTCGGATGAGCAATTCCAGCGTCTGTATCTGTAGTTTGGTCTGAAGTTGCTAATAAGTTCGCCAGAGAGAGCTAGTTGGCGTTCGCTAGTGGGTGGAGCTAATGCTGATCCTGTGACCTGTGGCAGCTTCCTCCATGTTGTTAAAGTTAAATTGTGAAATAGAGGCTGGAGTTGCTCACCTGGAGTTTGTAGCAATTAAATTACAACAATGTATGGAAGTTATTTCCACACTTCCAGTGAAAATATAAACCTCAGAGTCTTAGCAAACTTGGAGAAATTGTCTCGATTTACTGTTTGATGCAGCCAATCAGACGTCAGCGTCGGCCCTAAGCCCGCCCACTGAGTTTGATGGGTGAAGTTGACAGTTTAATTTAATTCATGATGCATATGATTATATATTTATTAAATTATCTCTACTGTTTAAAAAAAAAACGACATCTAAATAATTCAGAGGTTACTTATTTATTATCTGATTAATTCCTGAGTGCTGCAGTTTGCGTGAGGAGGAAAACTGTTGCGGTGAACATGAATGAGTCGAGGGAATCGCTCTCTGCGGCTCGGATTAACCCCGCTTAAACCTTGAAGTGTGTTTCAAAAAGATGTTTTGTTTCCTGGTATGTTAATCTCTTTTCTTTCAGTAATTCTTTCTCTTAGTGGTTGTGCTTTCTTCTTTTCCCTCTATAATAAGGACGATTATCACGGTTCACTGAAATTTGAATTGTCAACTTCTTTGGAGGATCATTGATCTTGGCAATTTTTGATTTATTTATTATTAGACCAACTATGAAAATGACTGTAGTGAATGTTATGCTTTCACTTACATTGGAGTCAAGGAAATACAGAAATAGACTCTAGGTGGTGCTAGAGTATCTGCCCTTTGTTCTACGGAGAAAAAAAAGTGCCCTTCTGAGATTTTTAAAGTTTTTTTAAATAAATTGTAGCACAAGTTATTTTTTGCAATTAAAGGCTGGTTGCGATTTACCGTTTTCATCAATCTATAATATTTTTTTTTTGTTAATCCTAAGAATTTCATAAAATGTACAAAAGTGCATACTTGTTTTGAGATTTTTAATGTTTTTTGTTCACTAATGCATATTGGTGTCATCTTTTGCAATCAGCAGATGTTGGAAAGTAGGGGTAGATTAAAAATTTCATGACAATATTTTTGCCATTTAGGCCTGTCACAATAAAAAATTTGCTGGACGATAAATTGTGGAAGAAGTTATTGCGATAAACGATTGTTATTGTTTTGAGACCATTTTCAAAGTAATATAATGGTAATGGCGTAATAGTGCAAGAACACATTCTCAAAAATTAGCATTAAATTCTAATAAACATTTAACACTGGAACTGGAAAACATCTAAATATCCAAAATAAATGAACAAAACAAACAAAGTTAAGTATGAAGTCTCTGTAAACAAAATTGTCCTTCAAAAAAGCCAGTTGAAACCAAAACACCAGACTGAAGACTTTATCATCCACATTTTGGTAGAAAGAAAACAATAATAAATCATGAAAATGGAAATTTTTGAACTTGTCTTAATTTTTCATGCTGTTAATTGATTCACTGCTTATGGCGACAGGCCTGTCGCTATTCTGATAACGATGAAACTGACAATAAAAAGTATTTACTGCTACTATTTTAGGTGACTGTATGGTTACATACAGTTAGTAAAAACTAACAATCCCAGCAATATGGACAGTCTTGATTAATTGGAATTTATTGTAATAATCGTAAATCAACATTCATATTATGATAAATTTATCATGATAAACGATACGATAAATCTAGGCTTCAAATGGATTAAATTGTTGTGTGTTTTGTTTGGACAATCTCTTCCAATGAAAGATGAGGACAAAGGGTTTTTTTGTTTGTTTTTTTTTTGAGTGCGTGTAAATTGGCTGTCTTGATTAAATTGTGTTGGAGGTGCAGTCAAAAATCCGTTGCCCTTATTTTCTACTTGAGCACCTGCCCCAAAAATGTGTGTGCACGCCTCTGGTTGGAGTGAAGGTAATTACCCGCTGGAAACACGACTTAATGCTGGATGAGGCTTGATGGGACGGATTGTTTTGACATTTTCAAGAGAATGGGAGGAGTGGAAGAAAAACCTGTGGTCAAACAGGGAGCTGAAAGGTGCTCAATTATCTACTTCACACAGATTTCAGGCGGAGACCTTAGACTCTCCCAAGTCTGGGGTTTGACTGTGTTTACATTTGTTACAAATTACAAGCATAATTATTTAAGGGAGGTGCTAAAAGAAAGCCAAAAAATTACGAACAAAAATCCAAATGACATATCTTTTGGTGCTACAGTAGAAATATTTGCAAGAAATGTAACAATATTTGCGCTTATGTATGACGGTAAATGCAGTGTTTGACCGTATTTTTGAACAAATTTCAGTAAACTCAGAGTTACTCCCAAAAAATGCAGGAATCTGTTTCTGTGTGAATTTTCACGATCGCAGAATTGTGGAAACTGGAGGGACTGGCTGGGCATCAGAGCGATTTGGTTTTGGGGCGCCACATGGCTCTTTGGCCTTGGTCCTGTTCATCTACTGTCGATTAAAGGCCACAGAAACCTCTAATAAATCCCTCTGGAGGTTCAGGCATGTGCTGCACATGTGTTAACCAGAAAATACCACAAAGTTATGGACGAAACAAACCAGCTAAACATTCCCCCCCGTATCTTTTCTAAACAGCAGCTGGCATGCACTGTGTGTCAGTTTATGGAAACATCTCATTTGTCACTATTTCCTCACAAATATGGCTGTGCGTTTCAGGCATGCTGTCTGAAATGTAACTGTTTTTAAACAGGAATCCAGCTTGTTTCCTGCGGGTCAAACAGAATGAGGCCAGTGCAGAGTGAACTTGGTGCTGAAATGATGGTGATAATCCTCCAGGTATGCAGGCATGCACAGACTTTGCTTGTCAAGTTTAGGCATTGCACAGAACGGCTCGGCGTCTCTCAGGCCAAACTCTGCAGTCTGTTTTAGGAGAGCTAACCAGCTGCAGACCCCTGGCTGTAGCTTATTCAGGTAAATTTCTAGAGTCGTCTTTCAACATTTCCAAACCTTCAACCACATGTAACTCATAAAATCTTCTCTTGGTGTGCCAGTTTTTTTCCACATTGTTTACTTTGTGAGGTGTAAATTGCAGCACACCTATGTAGGGCCATAATTACTGTGTGTGATGATTCTTGGTGATTTATGGGGCATGAAGTTGTAACTTGGTGTCCTTAGAGCTCCGTAAACACAAAGTCTGTGTCACTTTCAAAACAAACAGCTTTTGGGAGTTTTCACACCTCATAGTCCGGTGGATTGGGTTTGATTGGGCACCAAAGTTGAAACATTTGTTACATTTTCAACTGGTGTGGTTCACTTTCACACTGCACTGTTAAATGAACCAAAATCTTTAAGTAACCTGTTCCCCTCCTCACCTGTGGGGGCGCTGCATCAAGAACAACCGAAGGAAACGACACAAAAACGCCTGAAGACTCTGAGCACAACTTTCTTCTTCACAAAAACAAAAATGGAGTAGAGTCAGATTTTAGTGGTTGTAGGATTTCTCTTTTCAAAACACAAGCCATTTTTCCCACTAGTACTGGATTCGTGTTTGTTTTGGTTTTATTAACCCAGAATGCCTTGCGTTGTAGTCCTCTTCCTGCTTTTGCAGCGGTCTCTGGTCCGCTTATGGTTCTCATGCATCGAAACCACGCCGGAGTTCATTTCAACCGAGTCAGGACTTCAGAGTTCACTTTTTTGATCCGCATCAGTTTGATTATCTGTTCACAACCAACCGCAGTCCACAAACTTTTTTCTGATATGGGAGACTTTCACACGAGAAGCACCAATCAGCTCCCCAAACGCAGGAAGCTGTAACATTGTAACCAATAGGAAAATTCATCTGCAGTAGCAACTGTTTAACCCAAAGAGGGCAGCACTGAGTCGGTAGTTGGCCAGAAATTGCAGAGTTAAAAAACAAAAACGCAAAATTACCAACTTTAAATGCCAATTGAATTTATCTGTTAAAAAAATGATTTGGGTTTTAGTTACTCTTTAAATTATGACTTTTAGTTAATTTTTTCCTTTTTTATCCATGAAAAGCTCATTAATACAGTCATATTGGAGCTGTGTCATCTGTGCTCTGCACTGTTTACGGCGCAGAAAGCCTCAGAGCCGTGTGGCCCATAGTTACCCGCCTCCTCATGTTACAGCCTCCCTCTGTTGCACGCTCGTATCGTCAGGTTACTGCGTGTTTCTGTGAGGTTCGTGTCAGGAAGCGCTCCGGCGTCCCCCACGTTAATCCCTCGTCCCTCACTGCGTTACCAGTCAGAGTTGGACGCAGACTCAAAGCCTTGAGCTCTTCACACCTGAGGGAGGTGAGTCTGAATTGTTTTAGGCAATTATTTTTTTTACCAAAGATGTCCTTTAGGTTAATGTTCTAGATGGCCCATCAATGAGACCAATTATACCAATACTCTATTTTTAACTGAATGTTTCATGAATGCATATAAATCATGTTTTTAGCTTAATAACCTGACAGGGTTCTAGTTGGAGTTTAACAAGGTATCAAGTTGCAATAGAAGTGCAGGAAATAATGCAATTGTAAAGTAGTGTTTGGATGCAAGAAGTGGTAGGATATATCTGATTTATTATGCATTCATGATCTACATCTATATAGCATACTAAGGCAGTTAAAGCTGGTATTTTTTTCAGTGTCATTAGCTGCGTTTTCATTACAAATGTGTGCAAAACCTTGTCAATAATCCACTAACGTTGAAAAAACTATTTTGCAATTGCGGTATTTCCATTAAATAAGAAGCTTACAACAACCTTCTAGACAGAAAAAAGAGAAGGTGGAAAAAAGGTCAAATTCTGTCAAAAAACTCAGCAATTCAAGCTGCTTGGTGTTAAAATAGGTGTAGTAATTGTTTTTAGGTGGAGTCTCAAGTATTTGTTGATTTTAGATATTCGTGGTCCCTAAAACGTCCCACTTTTTAAAGTTTTAGGACGCAAAATAATTTCAAAAATTGAACAGAATTCTTTTACTGCTGACTGAATAATAAAAAAAGGGTTTATTTCTTGATCTTTGTTGAATTGCACCTAAAATGTATCAAACCCTGACTTTAAAACCTGAATGTGTACCAAGCTGTGGTTTTGTCCATCAGTTCTCCCGTAGTCCTGCTTGCCTGCATGTGATCAACAAACGTAGACCAGCTGCGCTTTGCCGTCTCTGGCGCTGATTTACTTTAATGTGGGAGCTGCAGAGTGAGGAAGTCATTCTGCTCACATTTGACATCCTAGTGGAAGTAATTAACTGGATATCTGGAACAACAAACTTTGGAAAGGATTGCTGCCATCTGTTAAAGACATCAAACGGGTCACAACAGAACCAACAAGACACGCTCCACTGCAGATCTCTATGCCACAACGTTGGACTTCCAGTGAAATTTTGTGACTTTTTCTTATAATTAAGCATCTGAAGGCCACAGCTGGTTCAGTTATTAGAGGTTTACCAAAAAATTGATTTATATTTACTATTATTTAGAATCAATTTAAAATGTCCCAAAATCGATTTGAAATCAAACCCTCTGGCGGCCATTTTGTAACTACAAGGGCGTTTGACGTCGCCACACACACGGTACTTCCAGAAAACACCAAGACAAAGGGGAAAGTATGAAACCCCTTTCATGTTATTGTTTATATCCTGAAATGTTGTGAATGCGCCCAACGCTGGAGGGCAAAACGACGATTGTTTCACTTGCCATCGGTAGCCGCGCTGCTGCAGTTCTGTTAAAATGAAACCTGGAGATGTAGGTTCAGTGCAGTTCGCCACTGGGACAAATATTGATGAAAAAACATAGAAATCACTCGTATTCTGTTTTTTTTTTCTTGCTCTTTGTGTAGGCTATGCTACATTGCCATAGCAACTAACAACAACACTGCTAATGTATCAGGATTCAGCACCAAAAACACAGAACAAAACAGGGTTAAGGTTTCATGTTTTTTCCTTGATGTTTATTTTGCGATTATTAATAAGTGACAGATTCGGCTGTAGCTAATCTATGGGGGGGCAAATAAAAATCTGCTTAGGGCCCCAAGAAGGCTTGGACCGGCCCTGGGGAAGCGCTGTCCCTCAGTGAACAGCAGCAGGAAGTTATTTCCTCTAGTGGTTTTCAGAGATTTGTTTACCACAGAGATTGACTGGTAAAAGCTGCAGTTCAGCTCAACGTCAGACTAGTTAAAAAATCCTCCTGGTGAATGTGATGATGGGATAAATATGGAGAGATCAAAGTCTGGGTTGAAGCTTTTTGTTGGTGGACGACCTTTTTATTTTCTTCCATATCTGTGGTTTCTCTGTTTATGACTCTGAGCTGTGGTGGACTCGTAATGGCCCGACATCCTCTCCGGTTTCAGTTTCCACAATGTGAAAGACGGGTCGCCATGGTAACGCCGTCCACAGGTCGGTCCTGCTCTGAAGGATTGGTCCTGTAGGTGGTCAGTCAGTTTTGTTTTACATCTTTTTATTTTTACTGATAATTATCAACATTTTCCTGTCAGTCACAACTAGGACCGTCACAGTTGTCAGATATTGTTAGATGACAAAATGCCCCAGACGTTTTTGCGATAAACTATAATTTTGCTGTTTTGAGATCATTTTCAGGCAATCTAATGGTAATAATAGCATAATAACACAAAAACACCCTCAAAGCTCAATAAACTTTAAATTCTAATGAATATTTAACACTCGAAGATGTTTTAAAATATTCTAAATAAATGACCAAAACAAACAAAAAAAACCAAGAAATAATGAAAGGAATTATAAAGTCTCTGTAAACAAAATTATTCTTAAAAAAAGGGCTGGTTGAGAGCAAAACACCAGACTGAACTTGAAAATGGTCTTAAAACATCACAATAATGTCTGGGACAATTTATTGTCCAGAAAAATGTTTTATTGTGACATCGATGATATCAAACAGTTTTCATGTGGATAAACAGCCAAAATGCATAAAAATGTTTTAGTTTCTCCAGATATTTGAGTCTCTGTCGCTAACAACTTCCATACCAACACCAATTTGTTTGCAAAATAATTTAAATTCTTCTTTTTTCAACCAGTTGATTACCAGTCATGGCTGATGACGTGTAAAACATCTAAATCTGGTTTCTCTGCTCACTGTAGATGTCTGACGTTTATCTGTCGCCTCGTTGTTGGTGCAACCTCCCTGTCCTGTCTCAGTTTTTTGCATATTCAGTGACATCTGCCAGCAAAGCTTTCGCCGATTGTTCCCGTCCCTCTGGTGGAGCTGAAATAATGGCCCGGCTCGGGTCGCCACTCAAGTCAATATTTGTTCATGGAGGACGGCTGCTGTGCAGGAGGCGTCTCTCTTTTAGTGACGCTTAGTGATGTTCGCTTTAAGAAAACACTTCAGAAAGCAGAGCTACGCTTAGACATGACGGCTAAAGGCTTCTTTTAGCTTCCAGTTTATCTTATTATTATTATATTGCTTTTTCCTACTCAAAATTACATTTTGGTTTTAGATTAATGGAGACTGTAGAGAATAATTGGTAATAAACTTGTGTTTTGCCATCTAAATAGAAGTTCTAATTTATATTTGCATTCTTTCAGATGATATTTATCTGATTTTATAAAAAATTGTGAAACATTTTAGCGTGACAAAAAGCAGAATAAAAATCTACAAGGGAGGCAAATACTTTATAATTGTAACAGGCTAATTGTTTTACTTTTAGAGGCGTCAAGATGCTGTTAATTTCTTATTAAAGCCATAAAATGAAATATTTGCTGCATTAACTTATGAAACAATTGAAAGACGTTACCAACTGCTTACGTTTACCCACAAATTTCTCCATCAGCTTTGGATCCTTTGCTGTTTTAACTCCTTCAATCCTCCGTTGCAGTGAAGCAAAACAAGTTCAGATCTTTATCTGACTAAACTGTCCGAATGCAAAAACAGCAGCGATGAATCATTCTGACAAAACTGCAAAAATAGTTTTTCTTTTCTTCCCCGCGCCGAGTCACTTTTATAAAAAAAGATGATGCAGAAAAGTTCCCAGAATGCCGCGGGAGCTAATCTGTTGTTTTGGTGGAAGTGGAGGTTCTGGCAGCCATAATGCCACAGTGTTTCCACTGGAATGCTGCAGCCATTGTGGAGCGGGATGACTCCCACCAGCGAGGCTCCCCCCCTGGCAGCACAGTACAATGTGCTGCATTATAGCTTTGAAGGCGTGCTACTGTTTCCGTAGCCTTCGACCTGCGGCCGCGAGCCGAGGCCAACGTAATGAAAAGGATGACACGGAAATCGTTGGTTAGTCCCAGGGTCATTACTGCTTCCTCCGCTCAGCGGTGGCTGGGAATTTAAAATTCACTTAGACAAATTTTATTTCCTGGATTTAAAAAGAAATCTGCATTAGACTGAAATCTAATGGGGCAGCAAGTAACGATTAATAAAATGATAGATTACCATTAATCAGATAAAACATCTGGCACATTTAATTGCTTAAACTTACTTTATTCAATATTAAAAATACTTAGAAGTTGAAATCTTTTATTTGCGTTTTTCAACAAGAAATATTTTATTGGCTAAAATTCAATAACATACCATTCCTTTAGTGTTTGTTTGGTTATTTGAAAATCTTTTCCCTTTCTGCTTGACTTAGCATCAGTACAGTGTAGAGCTGATCTGTTGGTTATTTCTGGATTGACCAGTTAATAGGTATATAGCGACAGGTGCTAAATATGAGACTTTTCTATTTTACAGAATTTGAGGCTAAAGCTAAATGGCCCAGCACTTCCTATGCTGGGTCGACCGTATTTACAGATAATGAAAGTTTTTTTTTCATCTTAAATATAAAATGTAAAACATTTTAGTGCAGTTTTGGTTTAATTGCTGCTCTGTTTGTTCTTTCAGCAAATGGCCTTTGAGTCCTTACACTCCAGTTAGTGATTAATCGATTACTAAATTAGCTGAGGATTATTTCAATGATGGTTTAATCACAAATAATCTGAATAATCGTTCAGCCCTGAAAGAAATCTGCATTAGACTTGTTTTTGTTAACAGTTTAAGGCTAATGAGGCTGCAATTTAAGATTATTTTAGTAAATGATTGTTCTATAGATTATTCGATTAATCGGATAAAAGAATTTGTAGCAAATGATGCATCTGCAGCTATAAAATGCTATCATCAACATTTGAGAAGCTCAGGCCTTTCTGCTTCACTTTATATATTTTGGATTAACCAATTTAATAATTGAATATAAGGGGAGATTTTTTGTTTTGTTTAACGATTAACCGATTACTAAGTTGATGATTATTTAAATTTTCGATTAATCACAATTAATTTGATTAATCGTTTCAGCCCTAACGGCTAAAAAAGTTGTCGGTGGCAGAAAAAGAAGCAGAATTATAAGGGAAATAAGAGGTTGTTTCTGGAGGTTTGTGCCTCTTTCCTCCCCTGCACACTTTTTATCTCCCATCTCTGACTGGAACAAATCATTTAGCTAATGGGATTAGCCCTCCCTCCCTTCCTTCCTCGCTTGTCTTCTTTCTTTTCTGAAGGTCATTCTTGAGTTCCTCTTTTCTTTTCTCTCTCCTGGATAAAAACCAAGTGGTTTGGTTCAATGAAAGGAGCTAGAGAGAGAAAAACTGAAATAATGGGGAGTAAATTGAGGATTGGAGAGAGTTTCATTCACCCCATTTGGCCTTTCATGTGAACTCGTTTCAAAATCAGTTTTCTGCTTTTCTAAAAGCTAAACAAACTGCTAATCTCTGTAACTTTGCTGAATCGTTATCACAGAGAAACCAGGAAGAAATGACGCAGTTCTGCAGATTACTGATAACAAGCTCTTTCTTTCTCTTTTCTTTTGCTCTTTCTTTCCTTTTTTGCTATTTTCTAGCTTTCTATTTTTTTTTACCGTTTTGCTCCTCTGCTCTACCTTTCTCTTGCTCTTTTAGGTTTCCATCTTTTACTCACTTCCTTCCTTTCCTCTTTCTTTCCTTGCTCTCATTCTTCCCATTTCTCTTTTGCTCTTTAATTTTGCTCACTTTCTTTCTTTCACTTTTCTCTCAGTCTTTCTTTTGCTGTTTTGTCTTTCTGTTCCTCTGTTTGCTGAGCTGTTAGTTTGCTCTTTCTGCTCTTCCTTTCTTTTGCTCTTTTTCTTGTTTTTTCCGTCTTTTTGGAAGGACATTAACTGGAAGATGAATCTATTTTCTCTTTTTTCCCTAAAAGCTAAACAAACGTCCTAATCTGTTGTATTCTGGTGTCCTCGCTGAGGAACCAGAAAGGTGACGCCGTTCTCCAGATTACCGGGCCTGATGTTCGATCGGCGTCGCTGAAGCCTGTGAATCGGGCCGAATCGATGATGTCACCAGTTATAGGCGGGAGGGTCGTGACCTCTGCATGATAAACAATGAGGCCAGCTGAGACAGAGCCGGGGTCAGCGAGGGGTGAGCTGCTTGGCAGATGGACACAAATTTATTTTGAATTACATAAAAATCGTCTTTTAATACGGAGAAGTCGTTTCTTATTTAATAAAAAAATGGGAACGTTTGAGGCGGAAAAGTTAATTTCTGAATAATTACAGAGCAACCAGCTCACAAAATAAACTTATTCTCCATGTCGGGATTATGAGAACGAGAAGAGATTTTAGCAGATATCAAAATTTAAACTTTGAAGTTTTCCTAAAGGTTTTACTGCTTGACAGTTTTTATGCTCGATATATTCCAAGTTGTCATTTTGCCAAAAAACAGCTTTGTGTTTTCACAAATAAAGGTTTTAAAAATATGAAACTGGGTTTAAATTTTCATTTTAGTTTGGTGTACAATTCCAATTCATTATTGGAATTTTTTTCTTAATTCTGGACAGAAAAATGACGAATGAGAACGGAAAAAGTTTAATTTTCAATTCCATCATATCAAAGATGAAACTGCAGGGATTCCTGTGTTGATTGAATAGATTTTTTTTACATTGTGTTTATATTGGAGATGTTCAGCTCCTCATTTTTCACATTGTAAAAAAAAACAGTTTGACTTTCAGAGTTCAGTGTTGATTTCTGGTTTCATTACTTATATTAATTCAGAAAGTTGCAGAGAAGCTTGGGCATACTTTTGGAAATCAAAACGTTTCTATGAAAAAAAGTCTTTCACTCTTTCTTTTGCCTTTTCTTTTTCCCCCTTTTGTTTCCACTCTGCTTGGTTCTTATGTTTAACTGGACATCAACTGGAAACGATGAAATGAGAACCTCGAGGTTGAGGCGGCTGCTTTCTGCTTTGCATTTTAATTGCAGCCTCTTGTCCTCCCCTCCTTCCTGGTGGGAGTGCAATCAATGATGAGTTGAGATTTTTATCGAAGCCAAGCCAAGCGGTGTAGTAATTCAGATAACAGCTGCCATGGAAAACGTGTTTCATAATCGTCTTGTCGGCCTCCGAGTGTCGCAGGTGTTTCTGTGTTTGCTGGATATGGACCAAGACAGACAGCGCCCCCTGTCCTGAGATTAAATAAAAATATTTAGGGAGCCCTGATTGATTTATGCTTTTGTTTCCATCCAGGCCTACATAACAGCTTCTCTTAATTCACCTTGAATGTTACATTTACTAAGCTGCAGCAGGTTTCTCTGATGGATACAATAACACATTTTGCTGGATGATAAATTGTCCCAGATGTTACCATGATAAATGATAATATTATTGTTTTTAAGATTATTTTCAAGTAATTTAATGGTAATGGCATAATAATGAAAGAAGACCTTCTCAAAGATCGATAAACTTTCAATTATAATGAACATTTAACACTGAAACTCAGACATTTTAAACATATAAAATAAACAGAACAACAAATAAAATGAATTATTAAGTCACTGTCCTTCAAAAAAAGGTTTAGATTTTGGAAGGGAAAAACAATAAATCATACAAATGAAAATTATTGAGCTTATTTGATTGCTTATTACAGCAGGCTTAAACATGACGTTTAATTTGTATTTTTTGTTTAAATATAAAGACGTGATGGGAATAAAGTTTTCTGAGGTCTTGGAGTTCATGAAGACTTTATTTGTTTACCTGCAGGTACAAACATCATGATTGCACTGTTGGGTTACATGCTTGCGTGACGACTTGCTACAAAACAATTTCTTCTGTGCATTTTGGTCATTATGGTTCCCGGAGGGGACTGCGAGTCTCTTCGCATTCATGAAACCTCGCCGCCACCATTCCCACCGCACGTTCGCCTCTCCCTGGCGGAAATCCAACACGCCGTGACCAGCAGAAATGAACCAGCAGCACCAGAGTTTGGGGGGTGGGCTAAACAGCAACGACAACAAAAGTCTAATCAATGCAGACGAGGTTTGGAGGCTCCCAAAACATTCCTGACATACTTATCTGTTCGGCCGGCAGGAAGTCTGCGTAGACCACCGATAACATCCTCAAAACGGAGTTTTAACTTCCTTTTTAGGTGCTTTCATTTGTTTTTTCCCCTGCAGCCCAGTTTAATTAGCTTGTCGTTTTTTGTCCTGCCGCTGTCACAGGAAGACGGAGCGTCTCTTAAAGGTCAGCAGAATGGGCTCGCTTGGCACAAAAGCAAACATGGAAGCACTTAAGGAGGAGGGATTTCTCCCACAATGCCTGACAAGACAGGAAGCTTCACACTGGAGAAACAGGATAATCAATGAAGCACACACTCATTAGCCTAAACTAGGGCTCAAACAATTAATCGGATTAATCGAGATTAATCAAATTCATCAATGAAAGAAAATTTAACAGTGTTACATGTGAGAAACGGAGCAAAAGGTTTGTGCAAAGGTTTTCTAGCCACAGGTTAATTTACTAGTTAATTATTAAAATAATCATTAATTTAGTAATCGGTTAATCGCTAACTGGAGTATACAGTCAAAAAAAGACCATTTGGTTGTAAAAAACAATATATTCAAAGCAGTAATTAAGCCAAAACTGTACAAAAAATATATACATTTTGCATTTAAGATATATAAAACAAACAAACAAAAAAACCAACTTTGTCTGTAAATATGTTTTAGCCAAAACTCAAGTGGTTTAGTTTTAGCTTCTCTTCAGGTTCACTGAAGGGATTATATGCAATAAAATGTTTATTTCTTATTTAAAAAATACTTTATATGAATTATTGCATCTTTAAATGTATTTATAACCTTGTATAAAAAGCTAAAGTATTTAAATAAGAAATTTGTAGACTGTGTAACTTTTAAAATCCAATTAATTATCAGAGCAATCGATTAATCGATTGCTAAGAGAATCGTTGGTTGCAGCCAATGAGCTTCCAAAACCTTCTTTGGAGAAGAATGTAACTATAAACATGTTGTGGGTGTTAGGGATGTATATTGTGTCATGCGCTGAAGTTTCTTTGAGTCTATAACTTAATGATGAATCAAATTACTAAATTAGTTGACGATTATTTAAATCGATTAATTGCAATTAATCCGATATATACTGTTTAGCTTTAATGTAAACTGAAACTTGTTTTTCTGCGCTGCAGCTGTAAATTAAGGAGGATTACTAATAAACACATAATGTGGTTTAGGAACTCATTTCACACTCACCTTCTGTATTGTTGGATATTCTGCTGAATCCACAGTTCTGCTGCAAATCCTTGAACGAACCAACAGAACCGAGTTTTAGCTGCAGAGTAATTTCTTTTCAGTGTAACAAACAAACTGCTGGGATGCTTTTGAGTTCGGTTTGCATTGTTTCCCCGTGAGAGTGACTCCCCCGCATGAGGTGGAGAGGTTGGTGTTCACCAGCCCGTAGCTCCTGTACGCCTTAGTGACTCCACTCCAGGGCTAAACAAATAAGTGGCTCCAGCCTGTCCTTGGTCAAGTGTGGGGTCGAACAGACCAGGCTGCAGGGGGAGGCTGTTTTTTATTTTTTAAGTGTCTCTTTCTGGGAAATGGAAGAAAGAGGGGGGAACGAAGGAGTAGTTTAATGAAACGCAGTAAAAAGTGGTTGATTCTTACTGAGAACCTTTTCATTTGACCTAGCAGTGTGTCTCCTCTAGGGGGCGATGTTATTTAGCAGAAGAGAGGTTATGACTGTCAGAGAGGAAAACGTCTTAAATCTCAGTTCAGGAGAGTCTTATTCAGCAGATCTGCTCTTTAAAGTGAGTAAGGTTTTCTGTCCTTTGTTCAAAGTTGAGGATTTGAGTCATAATGAGGTAGAACCCTGAAAACATCCAAGAAGGCCCAATTTCAGTCATATTTGATATACACAGCATTTTAAAAACAACTGAAAATAACACAGTTGCTTGATTGTGCTATAAAATATCACTTTGTGCCTGGAAAACACAAAATACTGCCTCTTTAAAGGAAGCTGTTGAGCTTTGCTTTAGCCTGGCTTTGCTAAAGTAAATCACTTTAAAAATAAAGTGATTTGTAAGTATTCTGTGATTTTGTTGCTGTTGTTTTGTTCCTGCTCATAAATCTTGAACCAAATTCTTTCTAGTGATGTGAATCCTCTGGGGAGCAGCTGTCAGGATAAAACACAGAACCAGATAAAGAACATTCTTTAAACAGCGGGCTGCTCTCCTACCCGCCATGGAAAACGCTGTAAATGTCAGCCGCTTTAACGTGTTGGTAAACGGTTACGGTTGCAATCTGCTGTTAGCTGTTAGCTTGTGGTGCTTATCAGAAAATCAGAAATTATTAGCAGCTCCTGTACAAAAATATATATATATGCTGTTACATTTTTACATTGATTGTGCTGCAGGGGATTGTAAAAGTTTCTGACGCCTCCTGGATCAAAAGTTTTCATGTCACCAAGAAGTTTGAACAAATCTGTTGAATTGAGTAAAACCAACCTGCAGAGCCCACAAAGACCCAGAGACATATTTATTCTAGGGGTGGGAATCTTTTACCATCTCACGATGCGATTGAAAACCAATTAGTCAAAACTATTATCTGTTGTGATTTTTGCTTTAATCTATGTGCAAAGGATCCCAATTATCTGCTGCAGTCTGCTTTGAAGGTGGAGCGTCAAACAAAGTGTCGCTTTTATTAGATTTTAAACGTTAATCCATGCTGGGATGGAATTACTCCCTCTGTGTATCTTCCATTTTGTTTTTACAAAATTCCTCCTCCGTGGATCAGGACGTTGGATGTTTTAGGCATCTGACAACCTTTTTGTAGTCATTCAGTGAAGAATCGTTCAAAATGTTCATAATTCTTTCAAGCGTTGGGTAAATTCTGTCGCCGGTGTAAACAAATACCGGGCAGTGGAAGCGGACCAGTTGAAGCAAAAATATTCAGTGTGTCTGAATTCAGGGTCGGCGTCCTTCAAAGGACCCGGTCTGTGTAGGACGGGTCCAAGTGGACCAGGTCCTTCACAGGCCGCGAGTATCGACGACCGGAAGAGAAGCTTTGAATTCAGACTGGTCTAGCCATCTAGCCTTCAGCTAGCCGTCCGTCTAGCCTTCAGCTAGCCGTCCGTCTAGCCTTCAGCTGGCCGTCTAGCCTTCAGCTGGCCGTCTAGCCTTCAGCTGGCCGTCTAGCCTTCAGCTAGCAGTCTAGCCTTCAGCTGGCCGTCTAGCCTTCAGCTAGCCGTCCGTCTAGCCTTCAGCTAGCCGTCCGTCTAGCCTTCAGCTGGCCGTCTAGCCTTCAGCTGGCCGTCTAGCCTTCAGCTGGCCGTCTAGCCTTCAGCTGGCCGTCTAGCCTTCAGCTAGCAGTCTAGCCTTCAGCTGGCCGTCTAGCCTTCAGCTAGCCGTCCGTCTAGCCTTCAGCTGGCCGTCTAGCCTTCAGCTGGCCGTCTAGCCTTCAGCTAGCAGTCTAGCCTTCAGCTGGCCGTCTAGCCTTCAGCTGGCCGTCTAGCCTTCAGCTAGCCGTCCGTCTAGCCTTCAGCTGGCCGTCTAGCCTTCAGCTAGCAGTCTAGCCTTCAGCTGGCCGTCTAGCCTTCAGCTAGCAGTCTAGCCTTCAGCTGGCAGTCTAGCCTTCGTTGGCAGTCTAGCCTTCAGCTGGCCGTCTAGCCTCCACTGCGGTGTAAATTCAGAACGTCATTTAGAGGTAATACAGAAAATAATGTTCCAAGAACTGAACCTTGTGGAACCCCATTTTAAACAAACCACCCGTCGGAATCGTCTGGGTTCTTTCTGCATGATTATTTACAAAACATTTGAGAAGTGGAGCTTGACAATATGGCTGAAAAACTTACGATATAAACATTTTGTATCTGTTATCAGTAATTATTGATTAGTTCTTTCTTCCAAACTGGTGGTGTAATCCTTTCTGTTTTATCCTTTATGCCATTGTTTTATCTTTAAGCAGCTATAAGGCACATTAGTAAAGCCTTAAATTGCTGCTAGAGTGGGTTGCTAGGTAACCTAAGAGTGGGTTGCTAGGTAACCAAAGAGCGAGTGAATGAATTGATTCCACCAACGTAGCTTAGATGTGAGAGGTTCAGCGGCTAAAGTCGTTCCTCTGCCTACATCTCCCAGAATGCTGTGCGGTTCTGGATCAGAGTTGAGTGAATATTCCACATATTGAATATTGTCAAACGTATTATCCATTGATATTGATCAGGTGTCTACCGTGACGCATATTATTGATTTATTGTCCAGCTCTGTCATAAACGGCATCATTGAAATGTTACAGAAAACCAGAAACATGGAGGGAAACAAAGCTGCTTTTCCACTTTATGAACCACATTTTAAACTGGTTTTTACATGTTTTCAAAGCTGCTGCCTGATTTATGGTGCCGACTCCAGATTCAGCTGAATTTGGGTTTGTCTGTCTCACAGATGGTTTGGACTGCAACGATGGTCCAAATCCTTTTATTTAAGACATTAAAGGACTTGAACATAAAAAAGGATAAATAATAAGAGCTGAAAACATAATTGGAGAGATTTTGTATGATCCCCATAATTTCTATGCACTTTAACATGATCCGTCTGTTGCTGGAGTTTTGTGGCTGCAGCAGAGGAAGAATAGCAGGAAGTTTAATAACTTGATCAGTGAGTTTCAGCTGAAGGTTGACTCATCATCTGACTGCTTGTGCTGCCAAACTGTTTTCAGAGATCAAGTGTTTTCATTTGAGGTTTGAAACACTTCTTTTAATTTAAAAACATTCTGCAGACAATTTATGACTTTGATTTCAGAAAAGACTGCAGTGAAATGTTTGTGCAGCGAGTCGAGTTGAAGCAGAGAAGTAACTCAGAACAGTGCTGAGCGGGTAAATGTCTGAAACTGTGAGCTGGCAGTTCCCATGTCAAATTTATGTATGAAGCAGATTTAAAAATAACTGTAGATGAAACAATAACAACCAGACAAGAATAAAAACATAAAGCACATCTTAACATTCTGTTAAAACTGGCAAGTTAAAAATAAAACCTCTAAAATGTGGTGGCAGCATCATGCTGTGTGGGCGGCATTCCTTAGCAGGGCTGGAGCGAAATGCAATCTGGCATTAAAACCCGCAAAAGCTGCATTTTACAGTGGACTCCCACCTGTTACCAGATCAGTATTTTTATACTTTCCTGTGGAACGTGTCTCCAAGTTATTCTCTGAAAACTCGTAAATTCTTTCTTCTAATTTTTTTTAATTTCATATCTAAAATATCTGAAAGAAAATGCAGTTTGGGAAACGGCAACATCTCCACTTTATGCTACTTTCTATGCTACTGGCAGCCAATCAAGAAGCGCCGTTCAGTTTCCTTGATGCTGATTGGCTGAAATAAGGAAAACTGTAGATGTTAGCTCCAGGTTTAGATCAAAACATGTTATAATGGACCAATCAAAACCTAACGTAGAATCTGCTTGTAGCAACATTTGGGAAACATTTGAGAATTGATTGCACTAGATGCTGTCAAGTCTAAACTTATCACGTATTTTATAAGAAACAATGTGAGGAACGTGTATGCTGGTAGAGACATAAGAACATTTACAAGTAACTTTTCAGCAGGAAATACAATTTTTTTTATAAATTATAACAGCAGATTATTTCACTTGCAAGTGAAATACTATAATATATAAGAATCTGCCATCAGTACTTTTTGTGTCAATAATTATTGACTTAAAACAAGCGTATATATTTTGCTGTAAAGTTATGTAAGGTGTACTAAGACATTTGCACAAGAAACTAGACAAAATGCTTGGTAACATTTTGTGTTTTTGCCATTTTGAGTTCCATGTCTCTTAAATTGAAGCGCTTTCTGTTGGTGTTTTATGTTTCTAAACTTTGTCTCTGAGTAACTCTTCAGTTTTTGCCGCTGACTTCCTTTCTTTCCTTGGGTAGATGCCTCCTTCCTGAAGGCCGACTTGTAAATTAGAAATATAAGAAGCAAATATTTTGGTGATTTTTAGATAAATCAGAATAAAGCAGAACCTCAGACAGGACATGATGCTGTAGGTCAGAGGAAAACGACGATGAGGGGTTTGACCTCTTGACCTGTCCTCTGCTGTCTCTATAAAACGGCATCAAACACCATGTCTAATCTGGTCCAGATGTTTAATATCCTCCGTTTTACTCTGTAGCGTGCATTTAATCAAAGTTTCAGGCTTGTTTTATACGTCTAAACTTTTTCTAAATGCAGTAGTTTTCTACATCCTGCTGTCACCCGCTCTCCCCAATCTGATTTTTATGCAACATTTAAGCAGAAACAGTTTTAACTGTAGGCTTTTTTCCTCCATTAAAGCGGCAGCCTCAGACTTTATTAGGGGAAAACCAGTCCTGCTGAATATTCAGCGCTGTGTTTGCTACATTTGCAGCCCTTTGGTTGCTTCGTTTGCAGTTTACTGAGCGTCACAAACCAGAGCTCTGTCTTTCCCTAAGTGGAAAGTCTGAAATGGTGCGAATGGTTTCAGTTCTGCTCAATTTGTGACTTAAATATAGATTCACTAGATGAGATTTAAACCTTAATAAATGATTATCTAATAGCTGTCTTTGCTTGTTTAGTGACATAGACCCAATATTTTCATTCTTGTATTTGATTTGTGCCCGTTTTTCTTCTCGGTCACCTCAAGTTGGGCGTCTTACTGAAATCCAGACAGACCTGAGCAACAGGCCACCTGTCCTATTGCTGCGCGCTGAAATACATGTTCTGGTTTAATTTTTGTTCAACAGCTTCAGGCGAACCAAACAAGTTGTTCAGGTTTGTTTCAGCTGGTGTCTCTGCATCACCCAATTTCTACACAACGTTTTCACACCTGACTTCGGTCCGCCTTAAATAATAATAGTAATATGTTTTATATATAAAGCGCTTTTCGCTGCATAGTAACAAAGATTAAAAACAAGATGAACAGCAACACCAGTAACAAAGAAATATGAAAATATTAAATAAATAGAACAGATTTAGTTTCTCCCGTTGGTTCGGATCTTCAGTACTTTTACATTTTCAGCTGATACTGTTCACTTTCACTCTGCATTGAGTCAAACGAACCAAACCAGCGACCTGTTCCCCTCCTCGCCTGTGGGGGCGCTGCACCAAGAACAATGGAAAGAAACAAAATGAAAACAGAAGACGCTGAGTGCAGCTTCTTTCCTAAGGAAATGTAAACAAAAATGGATTTTAATGGTTGTAGGATTTCTCTTTTGACTTTGTTAATTGACCACGAGTCATTTCTCCCGCTAGCGCTAGGCTAGCTTGTTTGTTTTGGTTGTATTTACCCAGAATGCCCTGTGCGGTAGTCCACTTCCTGCTTTTGGAGCAGTCCGGTCTGCTTGATGTTCACATGCATTCGAACTGAACCAGAGTTCACTTCAACCAAACTTAGGTTTGTAGAGTTTGCTGTTTCTGTCCACATCAGAGTTTGATTCATAAACAAACGCCACTTTCTAGACAAGCAGAGTTTGATTAAAGTGGACTGAGCAGAGCTGGTGTGATTGAACCCTAACTGTACCTCTTTTGGTTGCTTTTTACTTTTAAAAACGGTGGCAAACAATTTCTGCTTCAAGCTTTTATCCTTTAAGACCTAATGGATTATTTCTCTCACCAAGTTGAACACTAAAGGAACTTTTCATGTTATTTGCCGTCTTCTTCTGCATGTCTCTGGCTGCGTCTCGCGTGGTTGTGGAGGAATTTAGGCCCCCTGTGCTTCATGTTGTTGCTTCATTCGCTGAGGCTTGTGGGTTTCTGTTTCTAGCTCTGTCAGGGTCCCACCACAGCGTTTCCAGTGAAACGAGTTCTGGAAGAGAGAGGAATTAAAGTTTCCCAACGCTGATGCACAACAATCTGTGTGCCATTCCTTCTTTCTATTTTCAACTGGCTAACAAAACTAACAAAAACGTAAATATCTTGTTTTTCACATTTTCAATTTTAGTCGTGGATAAAAAATCGGGCCGCAGGATCAGTTTGGATTTTAATACTTCATTGCTTGTGGTTACGTAACCCATAAATTGTTCTGCATACAAATGAAATGCAAGATTGCAAAATCTTATGGCATTAATTTCCAAGAATGGTAGGCTAAATATCTGCTGCAGTGTGCAGGAAATGTTCAATAAATAGAAACAGAAATAGACTTTACTGTCCCGCAGTGGAGAAAGTCAGGTGTGACAGCAGATCAGTGACCTGGAGGGATATAGGTTCACACAAAGATAAAAGTATTAAAATATAAATAGGAAAACTGAGAATAACATAGTTTACAGTCAGAACAACAACCTAAAATACTGGGCAGTTATCACAAATATTCTGATGCAAAGGAATGTGAAGCTGAGTAGGATAACATTGTAAAAAAATTTGATGGTTTATAATTAAAAAGATTATATATTACAAAAATATTTGTATAAAAATTTGTAAAAAATTATAATTAAATAAAAACTGTATAAAATATTTTCTTTTAAAACTTTTATTACAAAAATATATATTTTTGTTTTTTGAATGCACAAAACACACAGTGCAGACTGTTTTGCACTATAAACATTATGCATTAAAACGTGCTACTTACAGTATGGAAATTAACTGCAAACAGAGATGTGCAAATACCAGCAAGGATGTAAACACTGAGTTTGTTGGGAAATAGTGACGGTGATGGTCTGAGGACGGACCTATAATAAGGCCTCTTTCTGCACTTAGTGCAATAAAAACAAAACAATAAATACAATGTACAAGAGAAACGACAATATTATGAAAAGTTTGTGTTTTTAGTTTTCATCTTTATTATATTTTTCTTGGTAATCTGTTTTCTCTTTTTAGAGTTAAGTAAATTTGTCATGTAACCAATAATCTCAGATTATTTACCGGCATCAGTCGTTTGTTTTCAGATAATTTGCTGAATATTCAGCAGCACCACCGATTCTTCCCCTCCCTCTGAATCCAATCAGTGATTGCAGTGGAAAATCCTCCCGTTACTTTCTGCTCATTAACAGCATGGGAGAGGCGATTCGCCCGGCTCGGTCCGACCCAAACGCTGAAAGCGCTCGCTGCTTCCTCTTATAGGACGCAGATCGTTTGGCTGTCATCTGAGGAAGTTTTCTAATCTTAGCTGTGAAACCAATCTGTCCTCCTCAGAGGACTGTGGGACGAGCAGCAGCCTGCAGCTCGTTTCTACCTGCGTTAGAATGAGAGCTAAAGGTAAGAGCGGCCAGCAGGGTTTGGGTTAAAAAACTAAAGGTGTTTGTGACTTTTCCTGCTTCCTGATCTCTGAAGATCTTTAAACTGCAGCGTTGCTTGATTTAATAAACTGCAGCAACACAGCTGACCTACTGGATTCACTTTTTATTGCTGCGGCGATATTTGCTGTTTTTATTCTGGTTTTCAGACACATTTCTGCTTTTTCTCATTATTTGTGATAAAAGCAGAAACCTCTTTTTTGCAGATAATCCATTTGAATACGTCATTGATTGATTTGTTTTTAGTATGCAAACATTGAACATTTGCACATTATCAGTTGGATTAATTATATGTTTTCCATTTAAGCTTCTGACAACATTTAAGATTATAAAACCTAGATTGTCTGTATGTAAATTTCCATCATTTGCAGGTTATCCATTGTAAAACATGGATCTATTTTATTTTTTGTATGCAAACTTCTATCAACATAACGGTGATCGATTTGCTAAATTAATCTTTTCCTCCCTGGATCTGAGGATTTCTTGCTCCTTTTCTCAGGTTTGCCTTCTAGCAGCTCATGGAACAGGACACAGGGGAGATGTTTGGTCAGTTATAGCTTGTGTGTGTGTGTGTGTGTGTGTGTGTGTGTGTGTGTGTGTGTCATTAACCAGCATGGAGTTGGCTTTCCCATTTTATCCTGAACTGACTAGGATGCACCTATAAATGATCACAGATTTTCTTATTTTGGCCATGGGATGAATCTCATCTAGTAGTGATGGGACTGATGATTCTATGAACTGAATTTTCAGGATCAGTTCACTTCAAAGAGCCGTTCAAATGATTCACTTCTGAAAATGAACAGTTTTTTAAGAACAAGCCATTTTATCCCTAATGTAGTTTAATATTAACTGTTTTTGTGAGCGAAGTTCACAAAAAGATGAATGTATTACATTTTTTTAAAGTAGTATTTTCTTGCAGAAAAAATACATTTTCACAATATTTCAAAATACAAATGTCAAATACTCATGTAGATTTTTACAAGTGTTGTGTGCTTTTCCAACATTTAGTGCAGTTGGTAATTAGGCCTGTCACTATAAATGTTGTTGGCAATAAATTGTCCCAGAAATTATCGCGATAAATTGAGACCATTTTCAGTAATATGGCAGTAAAGGCACAATAATTCAAGAACGCATTCTCAAAGATCAATAAACTTTAAATTCTAATAAACATTTAACACTGGAAGACATTTTAAATATCCAAAATAAACAAAACAACAAATAAAATGAATTAAGTCTCTTAATTCATTAGAGACTTAATGAATTAAGTCTCTATGAATGAATTAAACAAAATTATCCTTCAGAAAAAGACTAGTTGACATCGAAACGTCAGACTGAAGACTTTTATCATCCAGTTTTTGGTAGAAAGAGAAAAATGACAAATTATGCAAATGGAAATGATTGATTTCTTATATTGAGTTATTGCTTGTTTTTGTGTGGGTTGTTCTGCTTGGTTAAAAGAATCCAGATTTGATAAATCTGCTAATTGTTTCTCACCACGTCTGCTTCGATTTGAGCGCTCCGTCAGACTCGTTTATATGCTGCAGAAATCCTCGTTTCATTTTAAGCTTTGCTGTCATTCCTTCAGAATGAATAAATTTCCTCTTTATTTTTTTGAACTGAGCGACCCAGCAGGAGGTCGCGGCGCTCAGAAACATAACTGCAGTCTATTTGGGTGTTGGTGATGCTTGGTTCATGTGTCTGAATCGGGTCTATTATTGAACGACCTCCAGGCTCGGCCCGGCCCGGTGTCAGAGCTGCGCCGCTTTATTTGGGTTCCTCCTGTAAACACGGAAACCTGAGCTGCAGATGGGCGACGGCTCATCGCCCAGGTGGCTGAAGAATCACTCCACTCCATCGTATCTGTTGATTTCCAGTGATGATCTTTAAGCTCTGATCACATTTTACCTGATTTCTGGAGTTCAGAACTATTAATGCTCCACGTGATGAGCTTAAGCTAAAAAAATATTCAGCACACAGCTCTCATGTGACGTCACACTTCCTGGAACTTTGTAGCTGACGGCCATCTTGGTAGGCAGTTGCTATGGAGTTGCTATGACGACAGTAAACAAGCCACAAGCTTAAAACTAGCTCTCACCTTTTTCCTTTCTGACTTATAAACAATAAAAGTATATAACAACTGTTACTCAATTATAATATCTGAATACTCTACCCACCTCTGTGATACTAAAATAAATATATTTACTGAATTGTTTGACACCAAATTTGTTTGATTTTGTGGAATGGAGGTGGGAGGTGTTGACCTCTGACCTCTGGAAGTTTTTTTATGAATGTCCTTTTAAAGTGGTAGCAGCACAAATTAAAATGTTTTGCTATACAAACGTTTGACATCAATCTTGTTAAATTTGGGTAATGTGTGGGGTCTGGTTGACCTTCTGACCTTGAGACTTTCATCATCTTCAAAGCAAAAGAAGTAGAAACAATTAAAACGTAGTGGAGTTGATTGACTCCAGTTCTGTCTGATTTGAAGAAGGTGGGGGGAATTCACTCAGGTCTGTATAAGATGCATCGTCGTGTTTTGGTTGCAAATATTTTTTTCTTTCTTTTTGAATGTTAAAACGATTCCTCTGAAAAGTCTTCAGAGCCTGTTGGCACATCAGTCACTGAGCGTTCGTGGCGTTCTGTTGTGGTGAAAGAGCGAGCGGGAGGGGTGAGCATGAGAGTGATTGACAGCGCTAAGACCCTCCTCCTGCCTTTGATTGGTTGTTTCTGACTGAGTGGTGCATTTTTGCAAACGTTCTGGGAGAAGACAGAAGAACTCTCTCATTTTTATACTGTTACTACATCGTGATCATTTCATAAATATGTAAAAAACCAAACATTTTATAAAAGTTACGTACTGCAGCTTCAACGGCTTTAATTTGGCTCCTCTAAAACTGATTATATAGATCAAAACAAAGCCAACTTTACGTCGTTTTTGACTGTTTTTATGTTTTTGTGTCAGCTTGCAGGTTGCATGGCAGTCTGGACTTGATGCATGCCAGTTGCATGACTGCAGAGGGTCTGGTTGTGGGACTGAGATCACGCAGCTGCACCCATGGCTCAAACGGTGCACGTAAACGGCAACAGCCCAGGTAAACTCACCTTTTCTAACATCGACAAACCTTTTATCTGCTGCAAACCTTTAGGTCTGTGATGGTTTTTATGTTACTGAAGCGTCTTTAAACATGCAGAAGTGTGGAAAGTGATGCAGCTGCAGGCATGTTGTTTTTGATTAGGCTTCTGAGTTTCCACATCAGTGAAAGTACGAGCTTTTCTCACCTAATCCAGGGCTGATGCAATCACAAAGGAAAAGTACATCAGCTTTGGTTAGGAACCCACAACAGAACCAGGTGGTGGGAAAACAGCAAAGTTCAATAACATCAGATTAAGAATCAGCTGTAGGTTCTTTTATTTCAGAAATTCATTTTAAAAAGTGAAACTCGTAAATTTCACATAGAGAACAAATGTTTTAAGGGTCTAAATGTACTAATTAGAGGCAGCTAATAAATGGAGGACTAGGACAACGGCGATAGGTAAAATTAGAAAATTTCTGCCAAAAAAATAGAAATTTTGAGATGATTCTTAGAAATTGTCTAGAAAAAACAAGGACACCTCTGAGTTTCAAGTCAAAAATTTGCATGAAAAATAAAGTACAAAAGTTTTAGTTTAATCTCAGAAATTTTCTAGAAGAAAAAAATCTGAGGCTAAAAATAAAATATCTGGGAGGAAAAAAAACTAAATTGAGTTTAAGATTCTGAGCTCAAACTCAGAACCTTTCCAGAAAAAAAGAGAAAATCTCTGAGTTTGAAAAGTCAAAAACTTGCCAGAAAAATCTCAATATTGAGATTAGTTGTTCATTTGTTCTTTGTCTTTATATTTCTACCTGATTTCACTCCTTATTCTGTTCAGTTTGACCAAAGATTGTTTCCTGCCTTCGTTTTAGTTTATTAATTGCAGATTTTCATTCAAATAATTCTATTTACAGCTTGTTGTAATGATTTTAATTTCATGGATTAAACCTATTTAGGTTTGTGTAGGTCAATTTCAGGATGTATAAACTAGCATGAAGTACTTTTTATCTACAAAGATGAAAGTTAATATCAGTAAACGTCAGAGTCTTCACGAACAAAAAATTAATGTAAATCAGTGATTATTGTGCTTTAAATGACTGAAAATTAGCGCTGAACATGTTCAGAAACCTGACTATGTTGAGGCAAACTGTAGCATTTCTACAGAAATCAGATGTAGCAACAATTTTAGGTGAACTTAAACTGTTTTCTCTTGTAAATGTGAGTCGGATTTTAAATCGGATCTATTTAAAATTCAGTGTGTTTGCTCTTCTGATGAATGTCTGACACTAACAGGAATGTTAAATATTATCAGAGTAACTGCTGGGTTGTGTTTGTGGGATGCAGAACGGATTCCTCCACCTCGCTGTGAAATATCGGCTGTCAGCCGAGGCTCTGCTCCCAACACACACCTGCAGACGACTCGCATTCCTGCGAAGCCTAACAGGAGAGAGGGAAGAGTTTCACTGCTAAATCCCTGCAGGAATGTGCAGAACATTGAAGCTTCTGGTTTTCTCAAAGGCAGAAAAAACACCTAAAGTTTCATTAAAATCGATGAAATGACAGGAGAAAACCAGGAATGTTTTTACCTTTTGCTGCTAAATGGTAAAAATGTTTCATTTGGTTTCTGCCGTTGGTTTTAGCTGTTAAGTTGTCAATATAATGAGCTAAATCTTAAATGTTGGCCTGATGTATAAGAGAAAAACGACGCAGTTTTTGCCATCAATTGTCACTACGACAACTAGATAATATAACGAGGTCAGGAAAACGTTTAAGAAATAAATAGGGAAGTAAGTTAGCTATGCTAGCTTGAGTTTGTGTTTTACTTGAGTTAAAAAATAAAAAAATAATTAACTTAAAACTTATCTTACTGAAAAATTATTTAAGTTGGTTTTGTCTTTTTTCCAGTGTACTGAGATATTTCCACTAGAAACTAAACCAAAACTACTTGGTAACATTTTGTATTTTTGCAGGGTAGCTGCAGTAGGAGTTAATGTCTCCTATAAATGTTGTTTGGTGATCTGAGGGGATCACTGCTTGTTGTTGGTTTAGAAATCCAGCTGCCTGGTGTCTCAATGCGACCAGAAAACCCAGAGAAGTGACGTTTCCATCGACGTCCTTAAGCTCTGAGGCGGTTTTGTTCCTGCGGCTGTGAAGGCTCCCCATGGCACCATTCAGCCACTTTCCTGTTGTGGGTTTGTGTTGCTGCTGCAGGGTTGTAATGATGTGTGCCGGACTCTAAACAGGAGGATTGTTTGACTTGCTGCAGCTTACAGACTTACTCTGTCCAGCTGATGAATTGATGAAGCTGCGGGTTGTTGGAGTCTGACTGAAGCTTTGTGTTTTAATTGCTTTGTGGTTCGCATCTGAAACAGACTCCTAACTCTACCAGCGCACACTGAGCCAAAATGTGTGTGTTGGGAAAGATTAAGATCCATTTGGAGCCCAGTAGACGCTTGTCAAAATGCCGTTGTCTTCAAAGTTAAGGAAGCAGCTTTGGAAGACGTGCCGTCCTCTGATTGGTTAGCTGCTGCGGCCTGACGGCTCACTCACTAAACCCGAACACTTATTTCAGTCTGGAAATACAAACTTGCATCATTGAAGCTCTTTTAGCTTTAGTTTTGCTTTTACAACTGATTAGCATCTTAAAAGTTTAAATATTACCTGAACTTCGACCCCAAACCACCGAGGAGTTAGAAAGGAGACTTCATGGATGCAGAGCAGGACCACAGAGAAGAGAGCGATGTCTCTGCGTGGATTTCTGACTGATTTAAAGCAGAGCGGCAAAAGTAAATGAGGTGGATTAGCTAAAAAAATGCATTTTGTGACGATGCGGGACGTTCTGGAACAAGCGCAGAAATCACCAAAACAAAGAGGAAACTGCAAAAACGAAAGAGGGATTTAACAGCTTTGTAGCTGCGGGTGACATAAATATGTAACGTTTATCCGACGCACTGATGAATTAAACACATTTTTAATGTTTTTTCACTAGAAACTGTCAAATGGCTAAATGGGAATAGCATGGAGGACGTCTGCAGGAAGGTGGCGCTCTCTCTCTCCAACGCTTCATAAAAACAAAACAAAGGTTGCAGGAAGGGAGCGATTCCACCTAAGCATGGATTTAAAATTTAATAAAAGTGACACTTTATTGTCTCCATTTGTCAAACCAGACTGAAGCAGATCTATAGATTAAACATAAATCATTTTAAATAATCGTTTCACTGAAAAAACACAAAATCTTACCAAGGATCTTTGGTCCAGTTACTAGTGCAAATATTTATTAATAATATATCTCTTATATTGATGAAAAACTACTCATTCCATTGGCAGATTATTTCACTAAAGACATGGGGAATGTCTTGTTATAAGTGAAAATTATTATATGCGCAAATCATTGGCTTTAAACAAGCTTATATGTATCTTTCTGAAAAGTTAGTTTTCAGTTAGTTTTCTTATTTCAAGTGTATTAAGATATTTGCACTAGAAAAACCAGAAATACTTGGTGATGTTTTTTAAACAGCTGCTGAAGTTTTTTAAACAGCAGCTGTTAAAAAAATGCTTCTTGCTGCCACATCCAGGGAAAACTTGGACGTTTTCCTGAGATCTGATGTTCAGCACATGTTGGGAAGTGTAGAAGTGGCTGAGAAACGTGCGTATGAGCAGTTACTGTGTGGGCCGGCTCGGTGACAAGAGGGAAAAACGTGCAATAAAACGACTGCGACCAGTTAGCGTGTGGTTTCTGTCGGCCCGCAAACGGAGCGCTGCAGCTTCGAAACGAGGGAAGTCCTGCATCGATAGCTGCAGCTGATAATTAACAATTAATCGCTTTGTCTTGAGTTTTATTATTTTTAGTGTGAAATAATGATTTATAGAAAACATTTCCTTTATGCACCGTAAAGGTCTGAAGAACGCAAAATCATACCAAGTAATTTTGGTCCAGTTTCTAGTGCAAATATCTTAGTTTTGTCTTATTGTAAGTGAACAATAAGTGAACAAAAGTTACATGTAACTTTTCAGCAAAATATAAGAACTTGCTTTAGGTAAATAATTCCTTAATATTGATGAAAAGTGATAAATTAAAATGTCTTGTTGTGAAATAATCTGCCAGTGGAACAAGAACTACTTTCCTAATTTTAATGAATTATTACTTTTGTTTCTTGCTGAAAATATATTAGTAGGTTAGTTTTGTCTTATTTCAAGTGTAATAAGATATTTGCACTAGAAACTAGAACAGAAATACTTGGTAAGATTTTGTATTTTGCAGTGACTTGAAATAAGAAAAAACTTAAAAGTAACTTTTCTTGTTTGAAGTCAATAATTTCTAAATGTTGATGAAAAAATTAGTTCTATTGGCAGATAAATTAACTTATAACAAGATATTTTCCACATGCTACAAGTGAAGAAACTACTTTTTCATCAACATTTATGAATTGATGTAAAACCTGATTCTACATCTTGCTGGAAAGTTGCTTATTAGTTAGTTTTGTTAGATTTCAAGGCTACTAAGACATTTGCACTGGAAACCAGAAATGCTCTGTAAGAGTTTGTGTTTTTGCAGTGTAGATTTATTTAGGTGGGGGGTTTTGTTGTTGAGTTCCTCAAATACTTGCAGAGTTTGGTCACTCTGTTGGAGCTTTGTTTGGGGAAAGTTTCTCTGCAGCAGCTTCAGGAAGCCTCACGTCTTGAGCAAACAGTCAGGATTCAGGCAGAGAAATTTTAAAGACCGGAAAACGCCGTAAACTCGGCAAAACGCTTTTTATTTGGCTCATTTAATGCTGGATTTAGCCGTTTAAATGGGAACGGAGCATCGGTGAGAAAGTGGCCTGGCAGACTGACAGCAGAGCAGCTGTTGGTGACTGCAGGAGGCCTCCAGTCGTCCCCCCGGTGTTGAGGTCATCGCTCAGCTGTTCGAGGTCTCTCTTGGTACCGCGACGCGACGAAGCCCCCCGCCCCGTTAACGTCAGCGCTCGTGCCACATGCAGTCGACACCAGACTGTGACTCTGCAGCCTCGCAGCGGATCATTCATGCACCAAAACAAACAGGACACGGTTTCTTTTTTTAAAGGGTCGGGCTGCAGGAAGCACAGCAAGGCCTTTGTCTGGGGAGAGAAAACGGCTTAAAATCAAGATATTTAAATTATTTAAAGTGAATCTACTCGGTTTTAATAATTTAACTTTAGTGAAGTGTGAAACTCAAAAATCCTTTTACTGCTAAATTGTTGAATAAATAGACATATGAGCTCAAAACCAGATATTTTTACATCAACCATCAGATTGATGTAAAATGAACTCCTGATCATTCATGGAGCTTCTTTTGAAATGTGGACGCTGACATTAGCGTTAGCATCTGTGCTGCTGCTACATATTTAGCATTGAGATGCTATTTTAGGCTTGAATAGCTTTGCTGATTTGCTAACTGCTTTAGGCACAATTTGAACACAACAGTAGTTTTTTCCAGCGTCCATTGGATCAGTTTATGAAGCATAAATTAACTTCATCATCCATCACTGCCAGCGGAGGCAGTTTGTGCAGCAGCCATGTTGGGATGACTTCCTGAAGGTGCAGTTTTAGAAAGAGCAGGAGCTTCTTAAAGAGACAGAGGCCCAATTTCAAGGTGTTAAATTATAAACTCAAATTTTGTCCAAGTCATATTTAGTATATGCAACATTTTATAACAACCGAAGGTGACAGTCATTTGAATATTCTATAAAATGCCATTATGTGCCAAGAAAATGCATAAAACTGCACCTGTTAAAATCTTAACTAAATATGAACAATTTGCTGATTTCAGAAGTAAAGAACATTAAATTTTCCTTTAGACATATTGTTTTGCTATGCAGATATTTGAATATGATTAATTTTGTTGAAAGTATTAGACATGTTTTTAAAACTGAATCTTTCTTCTAAATCTAAACATTTGATTATGCACCTGGTCTTGAATCCGACCCATCCTGTTTGGAGAAAGTTTGAGCTGCAGAGGAAACCAGAGCATAAAGTTTGACATGTACATTAGCTGATCTGTTTGTGTGGAGAACAGACTGTTATTGTGGAGAGCTCCCCTCCCCTGCGCCACAGAACCGGACTCTTATTTGGGAAGGGAAGCAGAGGCGCGCCGGATTGGGCGAAGCAGCTGTCCAATGGTGCTGCAGAGCAGCGCTGCGCTGACTTCACTGCAACTTATTTTCCTCCTCTTGTGGAGAGAGGAGTGAGAAGGGAAGCGGCCTGCTCTGGGCTCTGTCTGCTGCCTGAACCAGAAGAATAGCGAGCGCGTTGTTGGTCTGAGGTGAGTGAAGCCGTAGCAATGGGATGAAACCCCCATAATCCTGTTTCAGCCGAATGGGAAGGCAGAAGCTGGGCGGGCTGGGAGCACTGGGAGGAAGAGCGGGGCTGTTTATTTCCAGCCTGTGTTTTCTTTAGTTGGTGAGAGTTCCAGGCATACCAAGAACAAGACGCTGTATTTATCCGGGTTGAACGCAGCGGCCCGGAAAGCTGGCGAAGCCGCTCCGTGTTGGAGCTTGAACTTTGCTCCGATTGATCCGTCTTCGCTGTTTGCGCTCAGCGCGGGTCGTCTTGTCTGGATGAGCTGAAATGTTGACGGTAGGATGGATTTTGGACCAGAACATGTTGACTCTGTAAACAAGCTGCTGAACTGCGTTACCTGTTGAATTTCCTCCGTCAGACCTGCATGGTTCTGAACTGAGTTTAAGCAGAAAGATCCCTGACGCTTTCCCAGCTCAGATGGAGACGTGTTTGTACTTGCAGGCAGTTTGTGGTGATTGTTGCTGGCCAGATGCATTTTTTACAATCACAGCTCTCTACTGATGTCAGGGTTCTTCAGAAATGGAAAATATTTACATGTTTGCTGCTGCTGCTACTTCCATAAACGATTTCATACCAACTGTTGAATTATGAAATCACCACAAAAGTGGAAAAATCTCCTTTAAAAGTTAGTTTAAGTTGATACTTTTTTTTTTTTTTTTTTTTACCAGTTTACATAAATTGACAGATTAATTCCCTTTATTAAACCAAGTTAACTCTGACTGACCCGTCTGGTGGATGGTATTTATTGGCATATTATTTATTCTGGGGATTACTCTGGAACTTTCCATACAAATTCTTCTTTTTAAAAACAGAATGTCTTCAGTCAGAGGCTTCATCAGTTACACTGTAATACAGACGGCTACAGGAGATCCCTCCTGTCCACCATCGACATCTACAACTCGTTAAAGAAGATTGTAAAATAAATACAAATATTTAACTTGGGGATTAATAAAGTGTTTTTGAATTAAATAACAGTATTTTTTCCTGCATTAAATTTAAAGAATATTTAAAAAATGACTTGTTAAATGTCAAAGTGAGTTCAAAATATTTCCCTAGTGGTGGGAAATGAAGTCTGGTTGTAGAAACGTCTGGCCTGATTTCATACCTGGAGACACTCTGGTATAAAAAGTCCAGCAGACTTCTGCTAATTCTGGAGCTAATTTCTCATTTTCAGCTCTGAAAGCGTTTACCAGGGTTACCACCAGGCTTCCCTTAGATTACGTTTTCCTGGATAAATTCCAAAGCACTAATTTACTTGGCTGATTTGTAAACTTTCAGATAAATAAACTTCAACAGCTGAAATTTTATCGACTGATAAGAATTCTTCAAGTATAAAATAAAACACAGACAACAAGATAACATATAATAGCCGAGGGCATTATAGGACGTAAATTATAATGTAAAAATTAAATTGGTCCTCAAGTTTTGTTGTCTTTCTGGGGCAGATATAATTTGAGTTGAAGTTAGCGCGTTAGCATCAACTTCTGCTAAATACTATGCTGGTGTTGCAGTTTAGCATGAATTTCCGCTAAATACCATGTAGATGTGGCGCTTTGGCATTCAGCTAAATGTTGTGTTGGTGTAGCGCTTTAGCATTAACTTCTGCTAAATACTAAGTTGATGTACAATTTTAACATTGTTTACTAGAGTTTTGGGGTTGGCGCAACCAACTTTTTCTGCTGATAAAATATTAATGTTGAGCTTTTTTAAAAATGTTTTGAGAAAAGCTGAAACGCTGCTCTTTCTGTAATCTCTTCCAGAAAGAGCACAAACATGCCTGGGCGCCGGAGATGAGAAAGACTCCTACTACGTGGAAACTCCTTACGGTTACCAGTTAGACCTGGATTTCCTCAAGTATGTCGACGACATCGAGAGGGGCAACACCATTAAGAAGCTGAGCATCCAGAGGAAACCCAAAGCGGCCAGACCTCTGGCAACCCCTCGGGGCAGCACTGCGGGGGGCGGCGCCCGGCCTGAATGGACCTCCACGGACTCCCTGTCCTCCTCCAACAGCGACGGCAAGCAGTCTCCGGTCTTTTTCACCTCACGGCACCTGGACGCCGCTCCGTTGACCCCCACCCTCCCCAGGGCGACCGGTGACGTCCCTTTGGGTCAATCCTACTTGGCTGAGCAGAAGCAGCTTCTTCCGCCGCCCTCACCCAGGTTTGCTCCTCGTCACAACCCCCAAGTGGAAAAGACGCTCATGGAGACCCGTCGTCGTCTCGAGCAGGAGCGTCTGCTCGTCCAAGCGCACATCGAGCCTCTGATTCCCCGCCGTCGCCTCGCCAGCTTTGGTGGAATGGGCTCCAGCAGCTCCCTGTCGTCTCACTCGAGTTCAGTCGCGGCGAGCCAGATCTCCCCCAGCACCCACCAGCCTCTACCCATCAACGGCCTTTCTAATGGGGAGTATAACCCCTACTACTCACAGTCCAGAGGCAGCTCCATCCGCCACAGCCCCATGAGCTCAGGCGTCGCCACGCCGGTGACCAACGTCAGCCCGTTGCACCTGCAGCAGATCCGAGAGCAGATGGTCGTGGCCCTCAAGAGGCTTAAAGAGCTGGAGGAGCAGGTCAAATCCATTCCTATCCTACAGGTGAAGATTGCCGTTCTGCAGGAGGAGAAACGACAGCTGGCCGCTCAGACTAAAAACCAAGGTGTCGGTGGCTTCCGCAAGCGTTCCTACAGTGTGGGCAGTGCTGACCAAATGGAGAACTCCGGATCCATCCAGAAGGAGACGGAGCTGCGCATCGTTGAGCCCGAGGCGCAGGAGCAGAGCGCCCAGCGGCTGGAGGAGTTCAGGCGACTGGCTGCTGAGGTCCAGGCTCTGGAGAAGACGACCAAGGAGAATAACGTTGCTGAAGTTCAGCCTCAAAGCCTACAAAAACAAGTCCTCCAGAAGTCAGTCGGTGTAGTTACCGATGAAAACATGAACAGTCTTTTGGGTTCGCTAAGCAAACCACAAAAAGACAGCCGTCTCCGGGATGTAGGAGTGGTGACGGAGCGGCTGGAGACGCGGAGCGCTGGAGTTGTTGTGACGGAGGCCATGCTGGGCATGACCAGTGAAGCTGACAAGGAGATCGAGCTCCAACAGCAAACCATCGAAGCTCTGAAGGAGAAGATCTACCGCCTGGAGGTCCAGCTCAAAGAAACCACCCATGAGATGGAGATGGGGAAGCTCAAACTGGAGCTCCAAGCAGCCGGAGGGTCGAACAAGAAGAAGGCCGACAAGGGGCTGATGGTGAGGCCGGAGATGTACAACGCCTCGGTGGAAGCCAAAGTCCAGATGCGCAGCCAGGGAGTGGGCGACCATCTGGAGTTCATCCTGCAGACCCAGACGGTGGGAGTGTCCTGCCAGCCCAGCGTGCGCAGCGTTGCCACCGGACCCGACCTCCCAGTGGACCAGTGGGTGGTGCATCAACGGGTGGAGACGAGGCACCAGCAGGTTGGCATAGAGCCGAGTATTTCTGAATTGGGAGTAAACACTGAGGAGTCGTTGGATGGACTGGGCCTGTGCAGAACCGCGGCGGAGCCGATCAAGCAGTCCAGATCGGTCGGCTGCGGGGATTGCTCGGTGGACGTCAACATCACTCCTGTGAAGACATTTGTGTCACAAGGAACCGACCCGGATGTTGTCTGTAAGATGGACTCCGCCGTTATGGCAGCTCCCGATTCGGCGTCACAGCAGACTGGTACCGACACAGAATACGAGAGCAGGTCCACAAACACGAGAACGGCCGAGGTGACGGACTCGTTCACGGACATGGAGCGGAGCAGCTGCGACAAGCAGACCAACACGGCGCCGCCCGAGACGAGGACCGTTGCTGTTGGGGAGGGGCTCGTGAAAGACGCCCCAACGACGGCAAAGACGCGGTCGGTCGCTGTTGGAACCACCAGCGACGTCGGGTCGCTTCCCAGCAAACCAAACCCGACCAGAATCAAAGAGTGTGGAGTCGGCCCGGTTAGCATCCACGACAATTTCCTGATTGGTTTAAAAACCAGGAACATCGCATGTGGTCCATCTCATCCTCCCGACTCGGCCCCAAGCAAAGAGGAGAAGACCGGAGCCACCGCTGCAGCGCCGCCACCAGGGGGCGTCGGACTGGACCACTACATAGAGAGGGTGCAGAAGCTGCTGCAGGAGCAGCAGATGCTGCTGGCGGAGAACTACAGCGAGCTGGCGGACGCTTTTGGCCAGCCCCAGTCCCAGTTCGGGTCCATCAACAGCCAGCTGGTCAGCACGCTGTCGTCCATCAACTCGGTGATGAAGTACAGCAGCGCGGAGAACATCCTGGCGCTGCACTCGGACTCCTGCAGAGGTGAGGATGTTTCACATTCTCCTGAGTTCAGTTTCCAAACAAAGCATTCCTCTCCCTCCGAGAGCGCTTCAGCAACATGTGGCTCGGCTGATGATTGGCTCACAGTCATGCCAGGCAATTAAGGCATAGTTTCAAGGGCAAACAACTGAAAACACACACACACACACACAACCAAAATGTGACTTAAGCGGCTCCGTAACAGGCCTGGTGAGGCTCTAAATATATCTCAGAACAATAAAACACTTATAGGCTGACAGGATTTTTTCCTATTAGTATTTTAGTTCCTTAAGTGCAGAAATAAATAAATATGCTTCATATTAAAGTTATACATAAATAAATAAATGTGGCTGAATATTTTCTACCACAGTGACTTGTGGTAATGTTCATTAGAACCTCAAATATCTTTGTATTTTATTGGGATTTTTGGCCTGTCACCATAACAAAGTTTGCTGGACGATATTTTGTTGCAGAAATTATTGTAATAAGCAAAAATATTGTCATTTTGAGACCATTTTGAATTAATAATAAAGTAATTAATAGTGACATTAATGCAATCCTCTCTCCCATATTTGGTCTGCAGACCGTTTCTCTCCAGAATAATAATCTTCCCAACATGAATGTTTGCGCAGCGAGGAGCTAACGTTAGATGAAGTGTTCTGGTCGTGTTCAGACGAGGCCTAAAGATAATCCTGATTGGATCAGACAGACCAAAGTTATCCCTGACCCTAAAAAAATGCAGCGAGGTTTTGGACCGGACCCAGCGCTGAGCTCACTGCTGCAGGGCAGGCGGCCGGCGGCGCCGCTCCACTCGCTCTCCTGTTTGTGTTTTGTTTTTTCTGTGGGCCGCCCCGCCTTGGCTAACGCCTCCCTATTGATGCTGATTCATGGCTCCCTGTGCGTTACGTAACGATCACTCCTCCTGACCGGGTTCTGCAGTTTCTGGGCTTTCTGTGGAGCTCTGAGTGACTAACCAGTTCCCTCTGAAGTAAATAAGTTCACCAGATTTAACAGCTCTGAACGTAAAAAAAGCTGCAATTCAAACGGTTTTATTAAGTGCTGCTGTTATTTAACAACTGCATAGAAATAATAAAATATAATCAGTTTTATTTTGTTTTTAGTCACTTAGTCTAGACAAACGGTTTAATTATTGTTTCCAGCGGTAAAGACGTATAAAAAGCCTTAGCAGTAGCACAGTGGTCACTAAAAATGTGACAGTTTTCGGTTTCTTCTAGCTCATTTTATGGCTAAAAAACACTAAATCTAATAAAATCTTTCCACAAAACAAACCCTGGATTTTAAATGAATAAGAAGCGTTTTGTCTAACACTTTAAACAAAACCATTAATCTGTATTAAACGTAATCTAAATGCTAAAGATGTTTCAGAATGATGCCAGAGAAAAAGCTAAATACATGGAAAAATACAAAATCTTACCAAGTATTTTTAAAATAGTTTCTACTGCAAATATCTTAGTAGAGATGAAAGTACAAGTAACTTTTTAGCAAGATATAGGAGCTTGTTTTCAGTTAATATTTCCTTAATATTGATGAAAAAGTTCTAGTTTTGTTGGAAAATTATTTCACCAACAACATGGGAAAAATGTTTTACTATAAGTTAAATAATCTGCCGATGGAACTGTTTCATTTTTATTAATATGAAGGAATTATTGACATAATAAGCCTCAGCATGTTGCTGAAAAGTTACTTGTAAGTTGGTTTTGTCTCATTTTTAGTGTAATAATATATTTTCACTCAAAACTAGTTAAAAAAACAAACAAACCCCAACTTGGTAAGGTTTTGTTTTTGCAGTGTAAATATGTGGGGAAGCAGCTCATTCTAACGGTTGAGTACGGTGGAGGATCTGTGATGCTGTGGGTCCGTTTCTCCTCTAAATACATCAGAAACCTCCACAGCGTGAAATCTTATTGGAACATTTTTTATAACAATGTGATGATTTTATTATAAAAATCTGAATTTGGAAGAGAAGAAAAACAATAAATCATCAAATAGAAATGATTGAGCTAGTTTTAATTTATAGGCAATTAGTCAATTTATTCACATTTATATAAATGCTGTTTTGTTTTCATGTGATTTTGTTTGATTTAATCTTCCTCTGTGTTCAGCTGCAACATCTGAGCGATTAAAAAAACCAGATGTTTTCATCTTTAGATCAGTTTGTGAAGTTTCTGTCTGCCTTCAGAGCGCAGCCTGATGCTGCCACTACCAGGCGCCGAAGCTGCAGATCGTCCTGAAAACTCGCCGCAGCAGATCAGCGCCGCGGAGCAGAAGAGCCTCATGGACCTGCAGATGTCTACGGCGCTGCATGGTATCCGTCCGTCCATTTGTTTGTTTTCATCCATCCATCCAGTGTAAATGTATCTAGTGATTAATGGTTGGTAACGGCTCCCTCCACCAGCTGAGGTGTGTGTGTGTGTGTTTTATCAATCAGATAGAGTTTTTGTTCCTGGAGGCTCAGATTAGCAGCTCTAATCTCACCTCACTGTAATCTGAAGATAAACAGCAGACAAAAGATGAGGAAGAACAAATATCACCTGCTCACACACACACACCTGTCAAAACACGGGAAACGAGTCCAATGACTGCTACTGAACACACACACACACCCTCACACACACACCCCGGACAAACTCACACACACACGCTGGGTTCATGCTGTAACTTGATGCTCCACACTTGCAGCCTCTGCTGATCCCTGTCAGCAGAAAAGAGGGAAAAGACAAGAGAAGATTATCTTCTCTCTCTCCGTGTCTGTTTCTCTCTCTCCATCTCTGTTTCTCTCTCTCTCTCTCTCCATGTCTGTTTCTCTCTCTCCATCTCTGTTTCTCTCTCTCTCTCTCTCCATGTCTGTTTCTCTCTCTCCATCTCTGTTTCTCTCTCTCTCTCTCTCCATGTCTGTTTCTCTCTCTCCATCTCTGTTTCTCTCTCTCTCTCTCCATCTCTGTTTCTCTCTCTCTCTCTCTCCATGTCTGTTTCTCTCTCTCCATGTCTGTTTCTCTCTCTCCATCTCTGTTTCTCTCTCTCTCTCTCTCTCCGTGTCTGTTTCTCTCTCTCCATCTCTGTTCTCTCTCTCTCTCTCCGTGTCTGTTTCTTTCTCTCCATCTCTCTCTCTCTCTCTCTCTCCGTGTCTGTTTCTTTCTCTCCATCTCTCTCTCTCTCTCTCTCTCTCTCTCTCTCTCTCTCTGTGTCTGTTTCTCTCTCTATCTCTCTCTCTATCTCTCTCTCTCTCTCTCTATCTCTCTCTCTCTCTCCATCTCTGTGTCTGTTTCAATCTCTCCATCTCTCTCTCTCTGTGTCTGTTTCTCTCTCTATCTCTCTCTCTATCTCTCTCTCTCTCTCCATCTCTGTGTCTGTTTCAATCTCTCCATCTCTCTCTCTCTGTGTCTGTTTCTCTCTCTATCTCTCTCTCTATCTCTCTCTCTCTCTCCATCTCTGTGTCTGTTTCAATCTCTCCATCTCTCTCTCTCTGTGTCTGTTTCTCTCTCTATCTCTCTCTCTCTCCATCTCTGTGTCTGTTTCTCTGTATTTTTGGTTTTTCTCAGATCTTTGTATCGTCACTGAGATGCTTCCAGTTTTCGTCAGTTGAGCTCAGATAAATAAGTAAACTTTTTATTTAACAACAAAAACAATTTGAAGTTTTGATTCTACAATCTGATTCCTACAAAAAAAAAGAAAATAAAAACTAAGCAGATTATTTGCTTAATTAAGAGTTCATGCTTGATTTATTGTTGAGGCAACATTTTGGGTCATTTTAGTTTTAAAAATGTTATATTTCTTGGCCCCGGTATAAAGGATTGTGTTTTCCTCGCTGCAGGTCAGCCAGGAAGTCAGAACACCCTGAAATCCATCATGAAGAAGAAAGATGGCCGCCCCGACGCCAACGGCACCAAGAAGAACCTGCAGTTTGTTGGCGTCAACGGAGGGTAAGCGAAACATTCAGCTGTTTCGTTCTGATAGAGTTGGAGAGTAACATTTAATCAGTTACATTTACTGGAGTAGCGACCTAGAAAACTTTTTTTAAATTTATTTTTACTTAACTAATTTTATTATGAAGTATTTCTTCTCTTTTTCTCTTGAGGAATTTCTTGGATGGCTACTTTTTCCTTTTACTTGAGTAAAAATATGTCGAAGTAGTGCTACTCTTAGATAGTTTTCAATAATCTGCGTTTTATCCTCTTTTTTCTTAAACTCACATCCAGTTGATAAAATCTGATCCCTTTTCGCCCCCTTGTGGTCTAGATATGAAACCACATCAAGCGACGAGTCCAGCTCTGAGGACAGCAGCTCTTCTGGGTCAGAGGAAGAGGAGGGAGACGAAGAGAAGGAGGAAGAGTACCAGGAAGTGGGAGGAAGGAGAATCGGGGAGGAGTTCCAGAACGAGGGAGCCGAGGATGAGGATAAGAAGGACGAAGAGGAAGGTTCAGAGAACGAGAAGAGAGAGAGGTCAGTCACTGAAAATATCAATTTCTTTTATGATGGGAGACGACTGATCACAACAGTTTGATCGATTATTTCTGATCAAATACACAAACTTCTGAATTTTTCTGTTCGTTAATTTCATTGAAACTAAAAAGTCCCACCATTTTCCGTCTGTAAACGCATCAACCAACAGGAAACCTGAACCACTTTGAGGCTGAAATGCCTTGGTGCATAAATGGGGGTAATTTTATAATTCTTTAATTTTCTTTTGGATTTTTGGTTAAATAACCTGAAGGATATTTTTCCCATTTTCTGTGTTTTAGTCCTGAAAAATCCGGTTATAAAATCTCTACCTGTTTTCAATATTTAACGGGTCTTTTTTCACTACGTCTCCATGATTTTTTTTTTCTTGCTGGACTTATCAACTTGCTCTCTTTCAAAAACTTGTTTACTTTCATTTCTGATGAAGATTTATGAATTTTAGTAACATTGGATTGTGATTAGAGACCTAAAGGTCAAGCAGCTGATGAAGTTAGCATAAAAAAACTGATTGCGCCTCAAACGTCAACATAAAAAACTCTCTTTTTCTGATTAATGAAGTCAAACTGTAATATGTTGCTGAAATAATCTACCTTCAGGTTTTGGTCTGTCATATTTCAGAAAGCAGGATGTAAAGACATAATCCATGTAGGTGTTTATGAACCATTTTCTTGTGTTTTGCAGGTATGAGCTGAGTGAGAAGATGTTGGCAGCGTGCGACGTTCTCAAAACTCACCTCAGCGACTCGAAGGCAGTGAGCAGCAAAGATCTGGTGAGAAACTTTCAGTTCTACTCTCAGTTTTTATCAGGTTTTCAATTATTTATCCACAAGAATAAAGTGAAATGTTACGTTAAAAATTTGTGATTAAGTTCCACAGCACATCTGCATGTTAAGTTGGCCAAAGTCAAGCTAGCATAACTAGCGTAACTGACTTATTTTCCTCTCCCTCTCTATCTTTATTTAATTAAAACTTTTTCTTAACTTTATCTTGTTGTCGTAGAGTTGACAATTAGCAGGAAAGCACTGTGTCGCTTTTCTTTTGCGCATCATGCGTACATTTAAGATTTAGCGCGTTATATTGATAACAGCTAAAACCAGTGCTAGTCATCAGCTAGCAGCTTTTTGCCCTTTAGCAGGGATATGGGGCGGGTTCTGGCGCACACAGCGTCACTGCAACAGGTCCATATAAATAAACTTGATAGCTTGACATAGAACCGGGTCAGTAACCCGTCCTGCCTCCACAGAGAACCAGCCTCAACACGGTGCAGCATGAGTGGTTCCGCGTGTCCAGCCAGAAGGCGGCGCTGGCGCCCATGGTGGAGGACTACCTGCGCGCCTTCGAGGCCGTCTCTATGGACGTGCTGCGCCACGTCGTCAACATGGCCGACGGCAACGGCAACACAGCGCTGCACTACAGCGTTTCTCATTCCAACTTCCAGGTGGTGAAGAAGCTGCTGGACGCAGGTGAGAGCTGAAACGTTTCGGATCCACAGATCTTCTTAGCAGAAGTAAGATTTTATAAACACCTTCAGTCTAAAGACATTCAAAAATGATCTGTAGCTGCATTTCCATTACAAATGTGTGTAAAACTAAACAAAGGTCGATAAAACACAATTTCCAAATTGTGATATTTCCATTAAATAAGAAACAATTAAAATATGTTTATTCATGTGATAAATCATTAAAACCATGAAGAAGAAGACGACGACAGGAAGTGGTTGATTCTCAAACCACTTCCTGTCGTCTTCTTCTTCATGGTTTCTGCCAGTAGCAACATCCAGTTGCTGGTCATGGGACACATGTGATGCAAAAAACGTGTTTCCATTGCCGATAAAATTTTATGAAGGAAGTAAATTTAAAAAAGCAGAACTTGTAGAAATTATGTTTATTGGAGCATTGACTGCAAACTTAAGCTTAACTTAACTTAAACTTAACAGAAGTCAGAACCCAGAGGTGGGATTGTGATGTGATGCTTCACTGACTTAATTTCATAACTATCATAATTTTTAGTCTTTGTTTACTTCCTGATTTACGGCCTCTGGTTTCTCCTGGTGCAGAATTATTACGCATCTTTTACATCGATAACGTAAAAATCACATAAAATGTGACATGACTGTTCAGACTCTGTGTGTGTGTGTGTGTGTGCGTGCGCGCGCGCGTTTCAGACGTGTGCAACGTGAACCAGCAGAACAAGGCCGGCTACACGCCCATCATGCTCGCCGCTCTGGCTGCCGTGGAAACGGCGAAGGACATGTCCATCGTGGAGGAGCTCTTCAGCAAGGGAGACGTGAACGCCCGCGCCAGTCAGGTGGGTCACTGGAGGTCACGACCTTTGAGAAGGACCCGCCCTCCCCCATCCTACACACCTTATTCAGATTAAACAAAGTTAGTGTCAAATGTTTGTGCTGTTGTAATTAAGACAAGAAAAGTTTCCAGAGGTCACCAAAGTTGATCTTTTTTAAGTTTGCACTGGTTTGTGTAGCTAAAATCTCTGTAGCCCAGACGACTGACACAAAATTAATTTGATTTTATAAATATAGGAGGGTTGGTTAACCTTTAGAAACATTTATTAATGACGCGGCAGCAGGTGGGGTTTAAAACCCTGTTTGTCGTCCTGCAGGCCGGTCAGACGGGGCTGATGCTCGCCGTCAGTCACGGCAGGATGGACATGGTCCGGGCGCTGCTGGCCCACGGAGCCGACGTCAACGTCCAGGACGACGAGGGCTCCACGGCGCTGATGTGCGCCAGCGAACACGGCCACGTCGAGATCGTCAAACTGCTGCTGGGCCAGGCGGGCTGCGACGCCACGCTCAGCGACAGCGTGAGTTAAACTCCACCCAGTACCTAAAGCCTGCAGAGAATTAAAACACACAAAAGTCCTGACCCGGAACCTTCGCATTCAGTTTCTGGTACGCCTATAAATCTGATGCACCAGTGACATTGGCCAAAAGTGGTGGACAATAAAGCTGCTTCTCACAACTCACTGGAGTTGATTTCTGCTTCTAAAAGCGATCTGATTGGGCGCTGAAAACAATATTGTTGTGCTAAAAGCAGTTAGCATATTAGCAAAGTTATTCAAGCCTAAGATAGCATCTGAATGCTAAACATGTAGCAGGAGCAGAGGCGCTAACGCTAACATCAACGTCCAGAGTCCCGATTTGTTCAAAGAAGTTCAACACCAGAAAGCTGAATGGATATAAAAGCTGTTTCATCAGACTGAAGATTAAATAACAGATTAAAAACAATAAATATTTCCATTGTTGAGCTCATGTTTATTTATTCAATAACTTAGTAGGAAGAAGGGTTTGGAATGAAAAATGTTGCTTATTTTGTTGATTAAAATGTGATTAATTACAGCCTCAATATAATACTACTAGTGCTAGCTCAATTAGCACATTATTTCACTTATAACATGAGAAAAATGTCTTGTGAAACAATCTGCCAGTAGAACCAGTACTTTTTCATTAAAGTTAAGAAATTACTGAATTAAAACAATATCCTATAACTTGTTGGTTTTGTCTTATTTCAAGTAAACTAAGATATTTACAGTAGAAACTAGACTAAAAAAATACTTGGTAAGATTTTGTGTTTTTACAGTAGAAACGGCTGAAAGTGCTGCTGAATTGTTTAGGCTTGAATCTGAATGTTTAAGATATGACAATATCCTAATTTTCTTGCACAGAATGTTTCAGACTGATGAGTGTTTTTATTTTAGTATTAATAATATAAATATGTGCGTCTGTGTGTTCCTCCCTGCAGGATGGGAGTAACGCTCTGTCCATCGCCCTGGAAGCCGGACACAAAGACATCGCCGTGCTGCTTTACGCCCACGTCAACTTCTCCAAAGCCCAGTCGCCTGTGAGTTTCTGTTTCCATGGTTACAGGACGACCTGTCGCTGACTCGCTGACCCCTTCGTGTCACCGTGTCTTTCAGGGAACGCCTCGACTCGGCAGGAAAACTTCGCCCAGCCCGACGCGGAGGGGAATGTTCGACTGACCCCCGACCCCAACCAACGCTGCGCTGCTATTGGTTCTCATAGAACAACCCCTCCTCCCTTAACCCCGACAACCAATGAGATTCCTGGATCTTTTTTTTTCTTTTTCTATTTATCTACGTATTTTCTTTCCACCTCGATGAGCCCAAAGTGCCCTTTAAATATGAATGTAACCTTCAGATTGTGCCTGAAATGTCTCGTTTGTTTTCTTCTCTAAGCTCAGATAATCATTTAAATCCACGTTTTCATATCCGAGTGGAAATATTCCCATCATCCCAGCCTCAAACAAACCCCTAACAACCTAACTGTACTTTTGAATACTTCCTAGTACTCCTCAACAATCCATGAAGTTATATATTTATCAGAGTATAGTTTTTAATGCAGATATGTATTTCATTGTACATACAGTCTAGTTGTTCACCAGTTTGTCTCGTCTGTAATATAAACGTCGTGCTCTGGTGTTCGTTAAGGTGCTGACTTTCATCTTCACATGAGAACTGAAGTGCCTGAAACGTTTCTTTTAACTGTTGATTAAAGAGTTAAAATCTGCGTGTTTGTTTTGAATTATTGCAATATAAGCTCTGTAAACATATATTCATATTATTTAATAATCTTTCTTTTCTTTTCTCCTGTAAAAAGTCTGATTGGGCTGAAATACCCTCACTGCACCAGTAGATGGCGATAATAGATCAAACTTAAAGATCCTGATCATATCTGAAGCATTTCTGGTGTAAATATTTCCCATTTCCTCTCCGTCTTTAATTATTTGATAATTTTGGATGGACATTAAACAAAACAAGACGCATCCAGGAGAAAAAAATTAACTGCTCCAGTTTCTGTGTTTCAGGGAGAAAAACTCAAGACATGTTGATTTTTTTAAAAGTTCTTTATTACAAATGATTTACAAGATAAACTTTTCATCTAAAAACTGACTGGAACTGAAATCTGTTTGAAAATCTGTTTAGGTAATTAGTTTGATGTATGAAGTTGAATAATTATGAGAATTATTTTAAAGGCTAATCTTAGTGCTGGATAATAAATCAGTAGCAATATAAATTGTCATTAAAATGTCATCAATAGATAAAACTTATCTATAGATGATCAATGAATTGATACATCAATAATATGTTATTGATGTTACATACTATGTAACATCAATAAAATGTCTTTAGTTTCCCTACATGATTCAGCTAAAAACAGTTAAATTAACTTTTGGTTAAAAATCATTCCAGCTAAGCAAAAATTCAAAGAAATCATTACGAAACCAAATTATGATTAAATTCCCTCAATGGGTGAATTTAAGTTGTTTTGGAGAACAGCAACCCTCTAAAACAAGTTTAAGAAAATCACTTTGTGCAGGAATATTTTTACTAAATAAATCCTACAGATGTAGGTCTGAATCTCAGCAGAGGGAACGTTTTCTGTTTAAATATATTTTTCTGTTATGCTTAAATCTTTTCTTGTGTTTTTCGGATTTATTTGAAGAAAGTTTTGGCCGTTGGACTGTTTGGATGAATGAGAAAAGTTCACAGAGCTGGAGCTCTTCTGAATCGTGGGCTTCCTGAGTGAAAGAGGAGACAAATTAAACATGTTGTGAGAATCATTTTAACTTAAAGTTTGATAGAAGCTTTAAAAAAGTCCTAAAGCATTAAAAGTTCCTGAAAATTAAAACAAAACGAGTCAGTCTTCTACTGACTCGTTTTGTTTGAACAAACCTGTGCAAAGGAAGGAGGCTGCTGCACGATGCAGCTCCCGACCTGCAGATGGCGCCTCTGGGTTTCGGTCCGGGTTGGGAAACCACGCAGGATTCGTGGGTTCTGTGACGGGACGGCTGGGACTGGAAACTCCGATTTTCTGCTCTGTTCTGACACAAACGGCGACGAAATTCAGTCTGGAAAACTTTCAGGTTTTCATCCCAGAAAAAAGAAACATTTTTGTTAAGAACGAGGATCAGTCCTGACTGCGCAAATCAGTTTGTCAGGAGAAATTTGTGAAGTTTTGCTGCTCTGAAGAGAATCATCATTCATCTAAAGTGGATTTTGATCTGTAATTTTAAAAATATATATTTTTTACATATTTGTTTAAACTACCACTATGTCATTTGTTATGAGACAGATAATCGGAGTTCCTCTGCTTTCTCCCAGTGCTAACTAGGAACAACCAATCAGAGCCAGGAGGCGGGTCTTAGCGCTGTCAATCATCCTGCATGTGAATGCCATGTAACTGTTAACGGCGGATAAAGAGTTTTTCTGGTAAGTTGTTTTTCTGCTGTTAGCACATCTAGCAATGAGTACAGGAGGATGACTGACAGCGCTAAGCCCCGCCTCCTGGCTGTGATTGGTTGTTTTTGGTGCATTCCTTAAGAGGGTAATACTAGCTCAGGATGGAGGTGGTGGAGATCAATCTTTTCACAGATTATCTGCCTCATAGTCATATTGGTGACTGTTTAAGCAAATATGTAAAAAAAACATTTTTTATAAAAGTTACAAACTGAAGCTTTAAAAAACATCAACATGTCAAGTTGCAGAGATCAAACCTTGGAGTTTGTACCTGCTGTGTGTAGCTGCAGGTTAAAGCGTGCAGTAAAGCGTGTGTTGTTACCGTGGCGATGCCTGGGACCCGCTCAGCCTCTCTGCAGAGGAACAGCTTCCCGCTTGTCTGTCCAGAACCTCCTGCAGGTTCTGCAGCAGCTGCCTCCACTGGGGGGCGCCGTCCACCTCCTGCTGCTCTGCTGGAGCCTCCTGATGGAAACAAAATTATTAACCTGCCAGGTTTGGATCATTTCTTATTATTATTCTCTTTATTTTGTATTTTTTGTCAACGGGTGAACAGAGATGGACCATAATTGAGTTGGATCCAGGTTTTTAGACAGTACCAGGAGTTCTGGTTGGTCCTATAAATCCTGACTCTGGTACCTTCAGGGCCTGTCGGAGAGCGTAGGCCGCCTCCTGCAGGATGCTCTTCATCATGCTCCTCCTCTTCCTCTCCTCCGCCAGCTTCACCTGAAGCTGATTCCTCTCTGATTGGCTCCGGCTCCACTCTGCAGACAGAGCGGCCCGGTCCAGTCTGAAAACAGAACCCAGCTCTTCCATTACTGAGGTCAGCTTTTCAGCGCTGCCGCCCAACAGCACCACTTATTTATGGATCCATTCAATAAATTAGAAAATTATTGTAGTTATTTCAGTAACTCCAACTCTAAGTGAATCATTACACTGCAAAAACACAAAATCTAGTTCACTGTCAGGTTATGTAACTTATAACAAGATATTTTTCTCTTCTTATAAAAGAATTAATCTGCCAGTGGAACTAGAACTTTTTCATCAATAAAGAATTATTGACTTAAAACAATCTCATATATCTTTCTGAAAAGTTACTTGAGTCAGTTTTGTCTCATTTCAGGTGTATTAATATATTTGCATGAGAAATTAGACCAGAAATTCTTGGTAAGATTTTGTGTTTTTGCAGTGTACAGAGATTAATTAGACAAAAATGTATGTTTTAACATCTTTTTCTCTTAATTAAGATGCTTTCCTGCTAATGTTTAATGATTACATCAGAACAATATAACAATTATTTTTAAAAACAGGAAAGTATGTTTAATATCTGCTTTTAACTTTCAAATCTGTCAAACAAAACTCGTCGACATTTATATTCTAATTTAATTAATTTGACAATTAGACTGTAAGGTGGGCCAAATTTAAAGCTAAACTTGCATAAATCAGCATAAATCAGCACCACCACAGCCTGGAGATCAAGTTAAAACTGTAAATATTTATAATTTCTCTGATAAGGAAGTTAATTATCAGAAAAGCAAAACATAACTTTAGAAAGGAAAGTTAAAGGCAGATTATTTCACTTATAACATAATAAAATGTATTCTTAAAAGTGAAATAACTTGCCAGTGGAAATAGAACTTTTTCATTAATATTAAGAATTTATTACTTGAAAAGTTATTTGTAAGTTAGTTTTGTCTCATTTGAAGTGTAAAAAATATATTTCTACTAGAAACTAGACCAAAACACTTTGAGATTTTGTGTTTTTGCAGTGAAGTTATTTCAGTAAATGATTTTGTTGTTTTGAAACCATTTTAACGAAATGTAATGGTAATAATGGCATAATAATGATGAACATTTAAGACTGGAACTGGAAGACATTTTAAACATCTAAAATACTTTAAAAAACAACAGAAACAACAAATAAAATGAATTATAAAGACTCTGTAAACAAAATGATCCTTCAATAATTGGTTTAGTTGAGGTCAGACTGAAGACTCATCATCCAGTTTTTGGTAGAAAGAAAAGCAACAAATCATATAAATGGAAATGATTGAGTTTGCTTTCATTCATCATGTGATTAATTGATTTATTGATTAATTGATTTATTGATTAATTGCGATAGGCCTCGTCACCAGTGGAGTGGATTTTGACCTGAGTGCCTCCATGTCAGCCAGGACTCGAGCCTGCTCCGCCTGAATCCGCTCCAGCTGCTGCCGCTTCTCCCTGTCGTCCTGCTGCAGCCGCTGCAGCTCTCCTGTGAGCTGCTGCACGTCCTGAAGGAGAGCAGAGCAGCGCTGCTGAGGACCGAACGGGACGCCGGCACGCCGCTGCAGAAACCTCCCTCTCACCTTCTGACGCATGCAGCCGGCCCGCGCCGCGCGGCGCAGCGTCTCCTCCAGGATGTCCGTGTCGATGCTGAGCTGCTTCTTCCTCTCCCTCAGCGCCGCGTTTTCCCGCTGCAGGGAGCGGCTCACCGCCGACAGCCGGCCCAGGAGGCTCTGCAGCTCCGAGTTCTCCTGCAGAACGGACCGGGTCGCCTCCGGGAGCTTCTGCTCCACCAGATGCTGGACTTGCGCTGACATGGCCGCCACTTCTCTCTCCAACTCCTCTTCTAACCTTTTCCCAGGTTGGAGGAAACAATGAGACAGAAACATTGAAAACGTCAGACGTTATTGACATTTTGTATGCTATAAAGGGCATTAATATGTGTTTTCCAGACTAATATAGCATAATCAAGTAATGTTAACTTTATTTGTTATATATCAAATAAACTGCAAAAACACAAAACCTTGCTAAGTATATTTGTTTGAGTTTCTAGCTCCAGTATTTTATACACTTGAAATAAGACAAATTTAACTCACAGGTAACTTTTCAGCAAGAAACAGGAGTTTGTTTTAACTCAATAATTCCTTAAATTTGTCCTGGTTCCACTGGCAGATTATTTGACTAACAAGACAGTTTAACTTGTGGACCAGTGGATCTTTTTCATCAATATTAAGGAATTATTTACTTAAAACGAACTTCCAATTTTGGCAGAAAAGTTACTTGTAAATTTGTTTGGTCTTATTTCAACTGTACCAAGATATTTGCACTATAAATTAGATCAAAAATACTTGATAAGATTTTTTATTTTTGCAATGGCGTTAAATTGGGAAACTTTACTTCCCAATTTAAAGCCTTGAAATTGCTTTAAACTGGCTCCTCAGTTAACCTGTAACCACGTTTTTGCCAGCGTTGCTCTGAGAAGCAGCTCCTACAATGAGCTCAGTAGTTCCACCAGGTGTTTGCTAATTGCTGCTGGCTAGTCTGAAGGAGCTCAGTGGGGGAGGAGCTACGCCTCACAGGCGAGGCTGGGTCCACCCAGGCGTTTTGCACAGCTGAATTGTTGCCATGAAGATTAAAGGATTTCTCAAACATGCATGAAATAATAAAGGCACAACTCTAAAAGCGGTTAAAAGTGTCCAGATGTGGATGTGAATACTTTTGCAAAGCGCTGTAGTTTAGACTGATCAGAGGAGAACAAACTACAGGATTTTATCTTTATAAGTGTTTCAGGAACAGCAGCATGTGATGTGCTGCATCTTAACCTCCTCTTCTCCAGCTGCGCCTTCATTTCCAGGTTGCGGATCTCATCTTTGTGTTCTTCTTTCTGACGTTCGAGCTGCTTCTCCAGATTCTGCATGTTGGTCGCCAACCCGTCCTTCTGCCTCTGAAACTCTTCCAGATCACACAGTTTCCCCGCTGGCAGGAAAGGAAGAGAGGAAGTTAGTAAAGTTTTGGTTAGAGACACAATAATCTGACATTAATATCTGTTTTGGTCCCGAAAAAAATCTAGATTTTTTATTGGTGACAGTGTGCCTGATCCATCAGGGCAGCTCTAGTCAGTCTACTTCTATGCTTTATTTGTTTTATATTATATATAGAATTCCTGATCTTACTTTCTGAACCATTCGAAAAAAGGTTTATTTTAGGTAATCAACCTATTGTTTTTGTCAGTTTATTTATTTTACATTGGCTGTTGACTGAACTAATTAAAGATGTTTTTAGATGTTTGACCACATTTGTGAAGCTATTGGTGTATTTAAGTGTGCTGTACTGGTGCAGAGTTATCAAATAAACGTGTAATTCAGTATATTTATGTTTATTTTTAAAAAAAAGAAACGTTTTAAGTCAGTTCAGTTCAAATCTCAGATATGAGAAGTGAATCGATGCATCCCTAGTATTGGTTCACATTTTTTATTTTACTGATTAGTTAATGACAATGATTTATTACTACTTTTTAGGTAACTGTATGGTTATGACTGTGTGTCACACCAATTATAGTCCCACAAATACAAATACTGCTCTTAAAAAACATTCCCATTTATGACACCAGTCACATAAAGAAGCGTAAATTGTATCACTGAACAGCAGACAGTAGCAGCATTTGATAATATTTTAATCGTATTTTCAAATGTATTGATATTTATCGATGTATTAACAATCCCACCATATGGACAGTTTTGTGGGCTTTTAACATCATCAGTTGGAATTTTGTGTGACAACAATAAATCAAAATTCTTGTCATCACAAGAAATTTATTGTGATAAGTGATAAATGATTAATTCCAGAAAACTGAACTGCTGTTTAGACTTTGGTTTTATTACTTCATCTATTTTTGTTTATGTTTGCTTTGATTAATTGATCTTGGATTGAAATAATTCAATGTTTATGGAAGTTAAAGACGTTTGCGGCCATTTCTTGTAGCTTTAGTCTCATTCTGTACAAATGTTGAACCAAACCTCACGACAAAACTCAGCTAAAAGCTGCTTTTCTTAAAAATTGTATTTTTTAAAAACTGCTCATTTCTGCACAACATAAGCACTGACCTTCACAAAATGAAACTTCGCTACATTTTTCCCAGATTAATCGGAACAGAACAGAACGTGACCCTGAATTATCTCGCAGACACGGAGGGGAAATCACCAGAGAGGACGGATTCTGCCAACACCACCACGGCATTCTTGCAGATTCCCACAGGGAGTGAAAAGTCTCACCGAGCGCCGTGTTTTTTTCCTCCAGCTTATCGATTCGGGCCTGCAGCTCCCGCCTCAGCTGGCCTTGCTCCAGCTGCAGGGAACGCTTTTCCTGGACGGAGGTGTGACGCTCTCCCTCCAGCCGCTCCTGCAGCTCGGCCAGCTCCCCTTCCTTCTCTGAAAGGGAGTGCTTCATGTACGCTGTGATGTCCTTGTCCACGCACTGGGAGATTAGGATGTTGTTCTGCTTCTGAAGTTCACCACATTTTATCTGAAACCTGACAAAACAGATTAAAACCCACTAAGAAACTGCTTTGTTTTAAAATGTTCCATTAACTCCCCATTTTACAAGGTTTGGCTCCTTTTTTCCCAGCTCACAGAAAGGAGGAGAAACCGGCCCGCAGCATCACATGCTCCGTTCACACTGCAGACTGAAGTCACACAAAACCAATTTTTTTGCCACTCACTCTGACAACACAGAGAAACCACTTTTGGTGCATTCACAGTTTCATTTCATTTATAGAATAGATCAGAATAGACTTTATTGATACCCAGAGGGAAATTGCTTAATAGTTGGCAACTACTCCATCCAAGGTTTTACATATCAATAATACAAATATAATCACAAGCAATAAAATTTAGAAAATATATATTTACCTTAGAGTGATGTAAGTAATTCAAATATGACAATAATTAAACAAGTAAATAGAATAACAAGGTTTTTGAAAACAAGTAATCAGTAGGATAATAGTTCCATTAATTTTTAACCTTTTGGTTATTACTCTGATTATAAAAATATGAGCAAATCTGGCAGAGTAGCTGTTTTTCAAAAGTAATTTTCTGCTTTACAAAGCTCAGATCACATCTACTTTACTTGACTGGCGTGTTCTCTTGTCTTTCCCATTTTGAACAGAACCTAACACAAACAGTAGTCAATAAAAATTGTCCAAGAGAAACAGGCAGTTTGAATAATAAATTTCAAAGCCTTGAAATTATATTTCCTCAGAGACTGAAAATAATTGTAAAACTGCAGATTTTGTTACAAATAATTTTGTAATTTTCTTCCCATTTATTAAATTTACTTTGAAACAGTATTTACAGAAATGAAAGATTTTTTTCCTTAAACCTTTTACAGATTTTTCTTTTCAGATTATGTTCAAATAATTATGTAAGCCACTAAACTTAATGATTGACTGAAGGCAAACTGAAGAGCTTTGAACTGATTTAGATATAAGAACTACAAGTTATAGTGTAAAAGGTCCTTCTAAATAAGCTAAATTCAAACTAACATTAAAAGACAGACATAAAACCGTCTGGACTTGATAAAATGAGATGCAGCTTCACTTTCCAGTTTAAAACATAATCATGGACGTTGTTTTCTTGTTACCTTTCTAGCTCCTCGTTCAAATATCCGATTTGAATCAAATATAATCTCTTTTCTTTTTCGTCGAAACCAGCTTTAGTTGTGATACTTGCTGAGTTGAGTTTTTCCTTGTTTTCGCCGCTTTTTCTCTCCTTCTTTCTGGGCATTGTGTCGGTTAAAGATTAGCTAAAACCTTCCAGTCCTGTTGAGCAGCTAAACTTCACCGTTGCTAGGCGACGCTGCCTTCAGGGCTCTCTGGTAAAGTTAGCTTCATCCTGGTTTTAGCTAGACACAATCGACTATTTTATTGAAAATATCTGATTTTTTTAAATATATATACTTTCCAAAAATCTTTATGAGGCTATTTGTTATTACAAAAGCGTTTTTTAAGCTATATTTTTGTCTTTTTAACTCAGTCTCACTATAGGTTTTGGTGACCATGTTGTGTTCAGGAAACATCGGTCATTTCCAAATGAATATCCCAACTGTTCAGTACTGTGTCTGAAAGTAAAATTCTTTTTAGGGGGGTTTCCGTTTTCCTCTTTGAATATTTTGTCGAGATGATCCTGTCTGCTGTGTGTTTTTCTCATTTTACTCTATTCTCTCTTCATCTCTCCCAACATGTTTTATAGTATTCAGGTCTGTGGACTAAGATTTGATCAGTTCTGAACAATAAAAACAACATTTACATAAACAGGATCTGAGTCTGGGCCAGTTGCTGGAAAACTTTTGAGGATTTTGGTATTGATAAATCTTCAATTACATCTCCTCCTTGGATTTAATTGTCATCCTCAGCTAGTACTTACCAGTACATGTGATGTGTACATCTATATGTTAGAACAAGGTAATTACTTCCAGTAATATTAACTGTTCACTGTATTTTAAATTGCCCTTCAAATGACACATCAGGCTCAGACAGAAAATAATATTAAAACAACAAACTCTGTGTACAAACAAAACGTCTCACTTCAACATAAATTGTAGTTGTGATGCTATGGAGTGAAAATATTGTCAAAAAGATTTGTGCGTGCGTAAAAAGATTTGTGCGTGTGTAAAAAGATTTGTGCGTGCGTAAAAAGATTTGTGTGTGCGTGACAGGATTTGTAAACCTTAAAAATAAAATACATGTTGAAAAAGTACACACAAATCACCTGGTACGCACACACAAAACTGCAGATACACACAAATCCGGTTACGAGTGCACAAATCTTTTTACGCACACACAAATCTTTTTACGCACACACAAATCTTTTTAACACTATTTCCACTCCATATGATTCTGTGTCTCATTTAATTGTAGTCAGACCATGTTTACATTTTACATACAGAAAATTAAAGGCAACCTTGAATATTTTCTTCATAAGCCTGTCATAGAAAAACAAGAAGCTTCCTCAAATTTACATAAGTGTGATATTGTAAGTAATTTAAATGACGTAAACAAAGTAAAAACAAGAATGCATGTGGAAATAATAATGATGATGATAATAATAATAATGGTAAAGAATAAGAGTATATTCCATTCAGTGAATTTTCACTCAAGTAAAAGTAAAACATACTCTTAAAAGTAAAACTTTTCTTGAGTCCTTTCCCCCCCAAAACGTTATTTGAGTAAATGTAACTACCTCCCTCTGCTGTTTGTACACAATTAATGTTTTTTTAACTAGTACTAGTTATTTGTAAGCAATCCTCTTAACAATTACATGTTTCAACTTGTCTTGAAACTATATGAGAGTCAGTTTCTGAAATGAGTGATATATAAAATAAAGAACATTTTCAGATTATTCTAGTTCTTTTATTATTATCATCATTCTTATTTGAAAGCTCCTCTCCCAGTTTGCTCATGGGAGGGGCTGTAATCTCAAATCCGGGCACCAGTATAAAACTGACCCAGTGAACTCCTGCACACTAAACACTGTAACACTTTGACCATCTCTGTTAGCCGAGTGTCCGGAGCCAACATGCCCGCCGTCATGAGCAGAATCCGGCCGATAAAGCCAGAGGAATCCAGGCCGCAGTCTCCTTCCAAATCCCGCAAGTCGCCCAGGATGCCCAAATGTTCCCGCTGCAGGAACCACGGCTTCTTCTCTGCCCTGAAGGGCCACAAGCGCTTCTGCAACTGGAGGGACTGCCAGTGCGCCAAATGCAACCTGATTGCCCAAAGACAGCGCGTCATGGCTGCGCAGGTAACCGTTACTTCTGCCGTCATCCGGCCGTTAACGACTCCCGAAATAGTCCCTCAATTTTAACTCTTTAAATGTAATTATATTGATTTAAAATCACGTTATTATCGCTTTTATTGTTTTTAATTCAAATAAAACGCGAACATTTCAGATGAAATGCATGTTTTCACCGACTTGTGTTAGCATGATTTTGAGCCAGCAAGCTAGCCGTTAATGGCCGCGATGCTACATTTTACTCACATAAAACTGGAAAGTAGCAAAAACTAATCCGTTACTTTGTATATATTTTTAAAATGAATTTAGCAGGCAACTTTCTAACATGTTTAAGTAACAATGATTAGTAATTTTTTGTTTGCTCATATGTTTTGATATTTAACTGGTGTTTTAGAAACAATCAGTTTGTATGTCCGGGGTGTTCAAGGTGCGGCCTGCGGACCATTTGCGACCCGATGACTAATTTTGCTGTCAATGCAGAGATAAAAAAAAATATAAAATTGTTATTTACATCTTAGAATGTTAAAATGATTAAAGTATTAATCTTTTAATAATTAATTTTTGGTAAACTGAACCATAAATTTACACTGACTGTGCTCTTAAATCTCCATTTAATTGACTCACTATCTGCTAAATATGGCAAATATTTCTTAAAAAGAGAATCCCAAATCCACTCTTATTGCTGAGAATAGACCAAAAAGCAAAAATCAGTCAATCCACACAGAAAATGGCAAACTACAGGCGTTTCTTTTAATTGGAACAAACCTACAAAACACATCTTTTGTCCTCAAACATGACTATTTTTTTAATAAAACATTTCTTGAAGAGTTTATACATTTTATGCTTTTTCATTTTTGATGATTTTGGCTGATGTGGAAAAAAGTTCAGATGCCACGGTTGTATGGCAACACAGATTATTTAATTTGAGTACTAAATATTTAAAGTAACAGCAATGTGTTGTAAAAAAAAAAAACTATTAAAAAAGTTACAACATTACAAGATCAAAGAGACTAAAATTTATAATCAAATGATCAAAAGTGTATATATTGGATAACTTATATACAAGTTTTATCACAGTTATTTTGTTACTGTGCTTTTTTAAGTGTATCAAAGATGAGCTGTGCATATATTTTACACATATTACAGGATTATTACAAAGCAACATGTTGCAAAAAGTCCATTCATCATTAATGATTATAACAGATTTCTAATGACTCGTCTTAATCAGCTTTAAAACCAAAAATTACTCTTTAAGACAAATAAACAATCAGTTAATTTTAATAGCAAAGATCCAACTATATGGATAATTTCCCTTTTTTCATATTGAAATTTACACCAAGAACTCCATTCAGAAATACATCCCACACATGTTGCTGGACGATAAATTGTCCCAGAAGTTAATGTGATAAACAATAATGTTGTTTTGAGACCATTTTAAAGTAATATGGTAGATGAGGCATTCTCCAAAATCTATGAACTTTAAATTCTAGTGAACATTTAACACTGGAACTGGAGGACATTTTAAATATCAAGAACAACAAAAACAGTAAATAAAATGAGCTATGGGTCTGTAAACAAAATTGCCCATCTAAATAAAGAGCTGGTTGAGACTGAAGACTTTTATCATCCAGTTTTTGGTAGAAGGAGAAAAGCAATAAACCATGCAAATTGAAATGATTGAGTTTGTTTTAATTTATCGTGGGATTAATTGATTCATTGCAACATGTCTAACTATAGTGCTTACTTCTGACCACTGCAAATCTTTGCTATAGCAGTTTTTAAATCAAAAACAGACTGAAACACCAGCAACATTTAATTTCCCATTGGAATAAATAAATGTTTTTTTTTATTGAATTTCTAACATTTCCTCTCAGTTTGTAGTCAATGTTTTCAATGGGGGAAATAATGTACCTTTCATTTTTATTTCCTGACTTATCTAAAGTGAGCATTTAAAATAAGTGTTAGGAGAACTGATGTTACATTTGTTCTCAAATATAATTAGAAATAGGCCTGTCACGATAACAAATTTTGCTGAACGATTAATTGTCTCAAAAATTATTGCGATAAACGATAATATTGTCTGAAGACCTTTTTACACTGATTTAATGGAAATGATGTAATAATGCATGCGATTTCCTGCCAAAGATAGATACACTTTATTTTCAAAAGAACACTAAACACTGGAACTGATAAACAAAATAAACTAAACAACCAAAAACAAAATAAAATGGATTCTCAGTCTCCATTAACAAAAAATTTACTTGAATAAAAACTAAACAACATAAAGCCAAAGTGGAAATAAATACTGCATTCAACCAAAAGAGTGCAGATTATGAAGTCTGTATATTATGTTGCCCTTCAGTAATAATTAGATTTAAATAGAGAAAATGGGCACATCGACTACCTGATGCAATAGTTCACACTACATGGTTTTTTGCCCCTGTTTTTCCCCTTAAGACAATGTTAGAACGCCGGCCGTTCTAAGATTGTTGCTTACGATTTTGTAACCGATCATCCTGTAGTGTGTGGTGTGTTACGGTAGATCAGGGGGCTCAATACGTCGATCTCGGGAAGGTTTTCAGTTGATCTCGGCAGTTGGTGACAAACTGAACGCTGCCAGGACGATGAGACCAGAACTTCCTCTTCTGACGCGCTTATCAAAATATTCACTAAGATCCTAAATGTCTGTAGCTTCATTAAAGAACAATAATTTTTTTTAAAAAAATCAACAAAACCTGTTAAAATTTATATTCTCAGTAATTATTGTTTCAACAAGGTGTTGCGCAATTCAGTGCGTTTCAGTTCCATTAACAAAAAACAACAAAACAGGCGACTCAAAGACCAACTGACTAGCAGGGCAGGAGTTTACATTAGCTAATCAACCAATAATCGAGAAATAAATATCAAGCCTGGAAACTTGACATCGTAACGGACTGAATGTCACGTTTTTAACGTAATCGCTAAAAGGCGGTTGCCACGGCAACGGGCGTGCTTAACGACAAAGACAGAGAGAGAGAGTGTAAAACGGTAGGAGAATCTCACTGAGGAAGAAATATACTGCATTAGGTTTTCTATCACTTTATTATTTCTGCTATAACTGATGTATATTTGCATATAAAATAAGTCAATAGAGTTTAATATACAATTTTTATGTCTTTGTGTCATGAGGTAGATCTCAGCCGGCTGGTGAGAGAAAAAGTAGATCTTGGTATCAAAAGTTTGAGCACCCCTGCGGTAGATCATCGTTGCCGCTCTGATCTAAATCAGGGGTTTTTCCCGACTGGGAGCTTTAACTCAGCCCATTGAATGTGACAGGGATTTCTGAGGGGAAATTATGGAGGGGAATCCCAAACAGCTGACACCTGAAGTCCAGTAGATATTGGAGATGATATGTGGAAACAACATTAATGTTTATTCAACATTTTGTTCAAAGAATATAGAAATGACAAGAGGAGGAGTTGGAGCCAAATTGCTACCGCAGTTGATAAACCCGGTAACTTTTCAGCTGTTCTTTGTTAACGTGACGTAAATAGGTTATAATGATTTTCATTCAGTCAGGACTTTACGCTGACACTAGCCACATGCATTGCAGGTAGATTGTAGTAAAGCATTGATTAATGCCTGGTTTTAAAATTAGTTAACTGAACTTGTAGCCATTATTTTGTGCCCATTGTTGGACACCACACGGCAGGACCGAACCCGATCGAACCGTTATACCTAGGATTTCTGTCGGCTAATGTGTGGTTTGTCAGGTTTTGAAAATGGGCCGACAATCAGCCGACAGCTCCAAGATCGTGTCGTGTGCACTGGGCTTTACACTAAGGAAATGAGGAAGGGAGGGTCAGTGGAGAGCACCGGAGTTGAGCCTTTTTTCATTCAGTGTCATTAACAGAAAGAGAAAAAGGCCGGAAGAGACGATAATGCCGATAATTAAAATGACGTCGATAGTTTTAATTTATCGTAAGATTAATTGATTTATCGTTTATCGTGACAGGCGTAATTACAAATGAAGGTAACATTTCTAAGCAGATGGTTTCTAATCAGTCTTTTCCGCGTTCAGGTTGCTCTGAGGAGGCAGCAGGCCCAGGAGGAGGAGCTGGGCATCAGTGCCCCCGTCAATCTGTCCGGCCCCGATGTGATGGTGAAAAACGAAGCCGCTGCCGACTGCCTCTTCTCTGTGGAGGGCCGATCCAGTCCATCCACCAACTTCAGCCACTCATCCCTCGCTGTGTCAGGTGAGCATCTGTGTCATGTTCACGTTTGTGGTTGTAGGATTGAAAAGGCTTGTTTTCTGCTAGCTTTTAATGGTTGCTATGGAGACGTGATAACCCTTATAATGTCACTCTCTAACAGTGAACTTCACTTTTTGTGGTGGCAAGATAAACTGAGCTCATTTTCCAGGCTTTATCTGACCGTGTCCTGTCATATTTCAACCCCAGGGAAACAAACTATTCAGAAGTTCCTAGAGGTTTTGATCCCATTACAAATAAAAATATATGCTGAATTTAAATTTATTTTAAAGTTCTCATTAGGGGTGTCAATATCTGTGGCAGCACTGATTGTGTTCAAAAATATGTTTCTAAAAGGAAGGTTTCAATCTGGCATCATTTTCTTCCAGTTCAACTTTATATGTTGGAAAAGAAACACTGCAGGTAATGTGTTGAATTAAAAAAGAGGGGTGACAATACAGCTGGAACCCTTTAATATTCATAATTTTAATATGAATATTATATAACAAACTGGGTTATATGTGTAGACCCAGTAGCTTGGTAATGTGAGTTTCACGTTCGTTTTAATGGCATTACTGCACCAAAATGAAATTATGTACATTCCCTTTCCTGAAACTGTTCTGCAGCACCTTTTATGGTTGAATTGAATTAATAATAGAATTTTAAATATTATCTCAGAGGGAAAAAAATCACAGATTAGGTATAAACACCAGGCAATCTTTTTAATGTTTCAAAATCCTCTGGAGAAAAAAAAAGGGACTGCTGCTGACTCAGCTTGTTATTAGAACAATAATAGCTGTGCCACTCGCTTGCTCTGTTTCGGCCATTTGACTGTGCAGAACCCACAGGTGACAAAAACAACTGGATACAATGAATGAGGGGAAGCAGAAGGAAAAGCTTTTTCATAATAACAACCTAATCGAGAACCAGATCTTCGGAATTCAGTTAATGCAACTTAAAAGTGAATTACTTCATATTCATAGTTCCCCATTTCGACATTCTCATCTGAGTTCACTGCGTGGACTTTCACCATGATGTCGAGCTTTTTAAGGATCTTTAATTGTTATTAATTTTGTCAGACGGGTCCTTTTGAAGTGATTTCTGGATTGAGAACAGGAGTGGCCGTAATCAGGCCTGGTTGTGATAAACCACATTTGATGTCAAACCTTTTCCTAGTAGAAAAAGTTAAATGTAGGTCTGGACAATAAATCAATAACAATATTGATTGCTATAGAAACGTGATCAATATCAATAGATAATACGTCTGATAGAATATTCAATATTAAATATATAGAATATTCACTAAACTCTGATCCAGAACTGCACAGCATTCTGGGAGATGTAGGCTCAATCGGCGAGCTAAACAAGGTTGGTGGCATCAGCTAACCGACTCTCTCCCTGGTTGCCTAGCAACAACCTGTTGAGTAACTTGTGCAGCAGCAGTTTAAGATCCTACCACTCATATTTCAAAATAAACGGTGCTATTACTGCCTCTACCTTTCCTGCTAAGCTTTCCCCTAAAAATAGACCACCGATGATATTAGACAGGAAAACGTTCAGGACTGTGCAGCTAAAATCATTGAATCAGACCTGGAGAAGGTGACCGTTAAATCAAATTGGCTACATGTTTAAGATTGAAAGCTCACAGGTGAGCCAGAAGCTAGAGCTACTGACAGCATAGTAAACAGAGATAAATGGTAGAAGAGCAGATATTGGAATGGAAAACAACATGCTAACAGACCTATAAATGCTAACAGACCTGGGAATGCTAACGGCAGTGCTAACCGCTAAGAGAATTTTGGAAATGTGCATTTACATTTACAAATATTCAGATATTTTTATTCAATACATCTGCCACGGTAGAATAATAATAACAAGCATACATATAATTAAGCAAAAAAATATTCATACCTCTGGAATATTTAATAAGCTCAGCAAACAGGCTGCAGCCACTGGGCTCCGTTCTCCTCCAGTTGCATCACTCAAACCACGCGCTTTTTCTAGGAGAGATATTTGGTTGATTTAACACTTCAAAACATTTGCTAGCTAATTATAAACCAAATAATTTGACCTCAGGAAATATTCTACCATTTAAAAGAACTTTAGATATGCACTTTAAAAAAAACAGGAAGTGAAAACTGTGGATAGAACAGCAAAAGTCACTCCACCAGCATGGCAGAATTTCAGATATTTAAAACAAAAAAATAATAAATTATTGTTGATATCAACTGATATGAAACGTTTATATTGTGATGCGTTTTTCAGCCATATCGTCAAGGCCTAATATGTGCATAAATCACCATATTGATTGTCATTGTGTTGCAAACTTATTTAAATGTTTTTGCTTATTTCAGGTTTGGCTATATAAAGCTGCTATCATTTGTATGTTTTCTTGCTTTAGTCTTTAAAAAGAAAACAAGTCAACATTTTTGGGAGAAAATGTATCAAAATTAGTACCAAGTTGGTGTTTGTCTGATAAAATCCTGGCAAGCTAAATAGTGTTATTTCAGCTATAATTACATGCATGTCGGTCAGAACGCCTCTAATCTCTGAGGCACCTGCTGACTCAGTTCTGCGCTCGCTCCCGGCTTGCAGCAGAAAACAGTTTTTCCATTGTTGACTTTATCCTAGTAGGAGGCTCGTTAGCAGGGAACGTATGATATGGACCTGTCATGTGATGAAGGTCAAGGCTGCTTATGATCCGTTTCTCCCTGCTTTGCTGAGTGAAAAAAAGTCAACTTTGTCCTCAGAACAGTGAGAGCGAGCTGTGCTGGAAAGAGGAGTGAAGCACTCATTGATACGGTGATGACAAGATTGGCTTCGGAGCGGGGACAAAAGACTTAATATCTGAGGATTCAGGGATGCACAGTGTCTTCATTGTGCAAAACCAAAAGATCGTGGTCTGCCTGAGAGGAATGTGGCCTTGCTGATAAGGAAAGCACAACAGATAGCCAGTAATTATCTTGAACTTTTCATCCTGGAAGAATTATCCATCACACAGGTCCATCTCGATCTGAATGTCACTGCAAAGTTCGGTCATTTTAGTCATTCAGTGATGCAGTTCATTTCTCCTTTGGATGATTACAATTTATTGTAAAGGAATGCCCTAAGGTTAATTTCTGGCTTCCTAATACAAATGAAAGGAAAGTTGAGTGGAAGAAAGAAATATTTAGTAGAAAGATGCTGAGATTACAGGAACAACTGCAGGATTCGGTGCTCCATTCCTTGTGTTAAACCCAAAGTGCATAAAAACACAGTTTAGTCATCTTTATAACTCATAATGATAAAAAAGTGCCATGATTCTTTGGAAAAAGATTGTTTTGATGTTTGAAACAGAAAAAATAAATAAATTTTTTCACGAATAGATCTGCCAGACTTCCACACAGCTTCCTTTCTGTAGAAATACTGAACTTCTGTTAATATTATGCACTTTATTTATGTTTTTTAAATATATCTTTTGTTTTTATTTACTAAATTATCCACTATTAATACCAATCTATTGAAGATCCTTATTCTCTTATATGCTATTTGAGATACAGCTAAATTAGTTTCACAAAACATTTTTATTTAATCTTCCAGCATGTCCATACATACACAAACTTTAACCCTGCAAGATCCCTGTAATATTATATCTATTTCAAACAAAAACGTGGACAAATATTGGCTTTTCTACTGTTATTTTTTAAACAAAACTTGAAGATTAAAGCCCATTGTTCACTCTTAGAAAGCTACTGAGTTAGAAATATCCATATCATTTCCTGAGGAAGATGTCTAGAACATGTGCATATATGCAAAATGCAAACTAATTTTATATTATATTTAATATTACTATTTAATAAAACCTTACAAAAACAAAAGCAAATCTGAAAACATATTTTTATTTCTAAAGACTTCATTGAAAACCAGCTTCATTGGTTGATTTATTTGGTTTTCTTTGTGTTTTTTAAATGTGGGTTCTCCAACATTTCTCCAGTAAAAAATATTTTTATTGGTCTTGTGTATTATTTTGATGATTTTATTTACATTTTGTTTTTTTAAAGATTATGCATCAGTTGTAAATCACCAAAATGAACAGAAACAAATGCTTGAAATAAATTTTCACTTTGTAATAAGTCTATCTTTCTAGCTAAATTCCTCCTCTAATTAAAATTTCAGACAATATTCTCATTGTGACAGGTCTACATATTTTAAAGTAAATATAACCTTTACCAGCACCAGCAGATGGCGCTGTTTAATCTTGGTTTGAAAAAGACGCTCAGGAAAACTTCTACTACAGCAAACATTTCATCCAGGTGGAGCTGAAGTAATGCCCTCTGAGTGTTTTTTTAACTGGAGCTGGAAAATAATTAAAGAATATGAAAAGATAAATCTTTACTTTAGTTTACATGATAGAAATACAGATTACAGATAAAAGGCCACAACACTTTATTTGACACAATCTTAGACTTACGCTTTAATTCTTTTTTCCAGGAAGTCGCTCTTCAGCGTCCTCCAGTCCCTCCTCTTCCTCTGTTAGGCCTCATGCTGAGGGAACTTCTGACCTTCTGCTGGAAACCTCCTATTACAACTTCTACCAGCAGTCACGCTACCCCCCCTACTATACCAATCTGTACAACTACCCACAGTACCAGGTAACACACAACATGAGAAATATGTCATGTTTCAAGTGAAATAATCTGCCAATGCAAATAGAACTTTGTATGCTGTTTTCTTAAGTTAAAGCCTACTTCATTTGTAGGCTGTCTTTGAAAACTTGCATTAAAAATTATCTACATCCAGACATCTAAAGTAAAACAACTTTAAATTTCAACAGAACAACAAGGAAGCAAATATAGTTCAGTCAAACAGAAGAAACCATTTGGAGAAGTCGTAGATATTCACATGAGGTATAAAGCTGTTAATGAAGTCATCTGTGCAATCGTTGGGTCATTATGGTCAGCAGACCCGACCCGATCGCTCCCACCAGTCCTGTCTAGTCCGCTTTAATCAAACTCCAGTTAATTTGTTTAGAAAATCCGGTTTGCTTGTGGAGTTGTGAATGCATAATCGAATTCTGATGTGGATTATAAAAGTTCTGGTTCGGTTCTAATACATATGTGAACACCACGGGGACCGGAGACAGATCCAAAATCAGGAAGTGGACTACAGCGCAGGGCATTCTGGGTAAATACAACCAAAACCAATAGAGCTTTGGAACTGACGTCACTGCGTGTGACGTTTACGTCTCGCGGTCGCTCTGCGCCATCTTTTGAGGCTACAGACCAAAACAAACTTTATTCCGGCGTTTTCATTGTGTTACCGACCGCATCGAAGTTGTTTTCAAGTTGGATATTGGAGTAAGGACCGTTTAGCTCAAGGTTGATCCGATTTATGAACGCTAATTCCGGCCAGCTGTTCTCTAGCGCTCCCTCCTCAAGCGCTCGGAGGTTTGGGGACCGTCAGTTTCCGAACCAAACACTCCTGTAAATAAATGCCGTGTGACCAACTGATACAACAAAGTGATAATTCATGCTATTACACGAAACACAATATCCTCTATTAAAATTTTTAAGTCATATTCAATATTTTGAATAATTTTAATATTAAATGTTTTCTTCAATAGCTTCCAAATCGTTGCCCCATTAACTCAAAATCAGTGTGAAATTGTTCTTTTAGACTGTATAGATGAAGCACACTCATCTTTATTACATTTTGACCCCTTTTTTATTTTATATTTTAAAAAATGTTTAAATGTTTTTTTTTTCATAACATGTATTACCTCAGATGATCATCACATTTGTTACCTGTAATGTTCAATTACATAAAATTCTAGAACAGGATCAATTTCATTACATGTTCACTTCTTACCTGAAATATGTTAAATACAACAAATATTTCCTTAAAGTGTGATTTATTTCATAACATTTACTTGTCACCTTTATTGTTTACTCTGAAATGTTTAATTACACATTAAATGTTTAAAGATGGGCTCTTTCATCTGGTTTGATTGTTTACATTAAATGTTTACTGCAAAATGTCTGGTTATATAATTGTTTACTTTAATCACATAAAATGTTTATTTAAAAATATAATCTTTCATAACATGCATGTTTATTACCTGAAATATTTTAAATATCAAATTTTTACTTAAAATGTGATTCATTTCATCACCTGTTTACCTGCAACTTGAAGAGCTTGAATCAAACGTATCATGAATGTTTTACCACATTAAATTATTAAATGAGAAAAAACAGCCACTTCCAACTGAACACATATTTCAACACAAATGGTTCATGTTCCTCTTCAGAGTCTGCAGCCTTGCTGAGCTTCTCTCCTGGGGTTTCCTCCTCAGTCTCTCCAACTTCCTCCTCTTCTACAGCCTCCGCTGCTGTGTTTTCATGATTTACCTCTTCTGGGGTAAATAATGAAAACAGTCTCTGTAACTTGTTGATCCAACATGGTTTTGCTGTATCGCCTCTTTAATTGACGCGCATGTCGGTCCGATGTCGTGGCGTTTACCTCTCAGTGACCCAGATTCAGTCTGGATTGAACTAATCCATTTCATAGGTCGGTTTGCCTTGAAGAGAACATATCGGAACACACATCAGTATTAATGCTGTAAATTTGATAACACTAGTAAAATAGTTTACTTCACAATAATGAAATAACCTCGATGTCCACTGACAAAACTCGGACTATGCTACATAAAAAATAGAAGCCTGACCTAAACAAGGTTGACCCACTTAGATGAACTCAACGTAACTGAACATGAGTCACCCGGACAAAATCATAGCTAAACATTATGACACAACAGCAACAAAGCGAATTTAGACACTCACCAGAATGGACATGTCTGGAGCAAACTCGTAGATAACTTGGGATGTTGGAGGGCGTAATATCAGGACGTCTCACCGCTGATACCCGGGATATTCGTCTCCTTTTTGTTAGCCGCGATAGCTTAGCCTCCTCGCGTTGTTTACAGGCAGGAAAACAGTGAAACGAAATTCCGTTTTCCATCTTTTTACCGCTTTGGTCGTGCCATTGGACATTACATCCAATAATGCAGCAAATTCGAACCATTGCTAAATAATTTTAAGTAACTTAGATTCAAAAATTAAAAATATCTGTGAGACAGTCGATTTGTCGGTTATGTACTGTATATGGCCTCACAAGATGGCGCTCATATCCCTACGTTTAGAGCAGTGACGTCACGTTCCAAAGCTCTATATGCTAGTTTAGCGCTAGTAGCAGAACACCAAAGAGAAATCCTCCAACAGCTAAAATCTGACACCACTCCATTTTTGTTTACATTTTGTGAAAAAGGAAGTTGCGCTTAGTGTCTTCTTCAGTGGTTTTTGTGTTGTTTCCTTTAGTGGTTCTCGATGCAGCGCCCCCACAGGCAAGAAGGAGAACAGGTGTTTATAAAGGTTTGGGCCGTCTGACCCACTGCAGTGTGAAAGAGAACCACAGCAGCTGAAAATGTAACAAATGTTGCAATTTTGTCCCCAATTGAACCGAGTCTTCCAGAGTATCAGATGTGAAATAATCAGTCTATGAATCCCTGACCTTTTCTGCTTGGTTGGACCAAATGTTCTTTGATTCTAATAGTGGGCAGTATGGCTTCAACATTACAATACTAGAAGATTATTATTTGCTTAAACAAATAATACAACAACAGAAAAAAAATTGTAATTAAGAATATTTGGCTCCTCCATGGGCTGCCACCTTATCGTGGTGGAGGGGTTTGAGTGCCCCAATGATCCTAGGAGCTATGCTGTCTGGGGCTTCATGCCCCTGGTAGGGTCACCCAAGGCAGACAGGTCCTAGGTGAGGGACCAGACAAAGTGCAGCCCGAAGACCCCAATGATGAAGGAAAACCTTGGACTTGGTGTTCCCTCGCCCGGACGCGGGTCACCGGGGCCCCACTCTGGAGCCAGGCCTGGAGGGGGGGCACGATGGCGAGCGTCTGGTGGCCGGGCTTTTACCCATGGAGCCCGGCCGGGCTCAGCCCGAAGAGGAAACATGGGCCCCCCCTCCCATGGGCCCACCACCCGTGGGAGGGGCCAAAGGGGTCGGGTGCACTGTGTGATGGGTGGCGGCCAAGGGAGGGGACCCTGGCGGTCCGATCCTCGGTTGCAGAAACTGGCTCTTGGGACGTGGAATGTCACCTCTCTGGTGGGGAAGGAGCCGGAGCTAGTGCGTGAGGTCGAGAGGTTCCGGCTAGAAATAGTCGGTCTCACCTCGACGCATGGCTCTGGTTCTGGAACCAGTCTCCTTGAGAGGGGCTGGACATACTTCCACTCTGGAGTTGCCCAGGGAGAGAGACGTCGGGCAGGAGTGGGCATACTTGTTGCTCCCCATCTCGGCGCCTGTACGTTGGGGTTTACCCCGGTGAACGAGAGGGTAGGATCCCTCCGCCTACGGGTGGGGGGACGGGTTCTGACTGTCGTTTGTGCTTACGGGCCGAACGACAGTTCAGATTACCCACCCTTTTTGGAGTCCTTAGAGGGGGTACTGGAGAGTGCTCCTCCTGGGGACTCCCTTGTTCTGCTGGGGGACTTCAACGCTCACGTGGGCAACGACAGTGAGACCTGGAGGGGCGTGGTTGGGAGGAACGGCCCACCCGACCTGAACTCGAGCGGTGTTCTGTTGCTGGACTTCTGTGCTCGCCATGGATTGTCCATAACGAACACCATGTTCAAGCATAAGGGTGTCCATATGTGCACTTGGCACCAGGACACCCTAGGCCGCAGTTCGATGATCGACTTTGTCATCGTTTCATCGGATCTGCGGCCGTATGTCTTGGACACTCGGGTGAAGAGAGGTGCGGAGCTGTCCACTGACCACTACCTGGTGGTGAGTTGGCTCCGGTGGTGGGGGCGAAAGCCGGTCAGACCTGGCAGGCCCAAACGTGTTGTGAGGGTCTGCTGGGAACGTCTGGCGGAATCCCCTGTGAGACGGAGCTTTAACTCCCATCTCCGGCAAAACTTCGAACACGTCCCGGGGGAGGTGGGGGACATGGAGTCTGAGTGGACCGTGTTCCGTGCCTCCATTGTCGAGGCGGCCGATCGGAGCTGTGGCCGCAAGGTTGTCGGTGCCTGTCGCGGCGGCAACCCTCGAACCCGTTGGTGGACACCTTCGGTGAGGGATGCCGTCAGGCTGAAGAAGGAGTCCTATCGAGCCTTTTTGGCCTGTGGGACTCCGGAAGCAGCTGATGGGTACCGGCGGGCGAAGCGGCATGCGGCTCGGGCGGTTGCTGAGGCAAAAACTCGGGTGTGGGAGGAGTTTGGAGAGGCCATGGAGAAAGACTTCCGCACGGCTTCGAGGCGATTCTGGTCCACCATCCGGCGTCTCAGGGGGGGGAAGCGGTGCAGCACCAACACTGTTTATAGTGGGGATGGTGTGCTGCTGACCTCTACTCGGGACGTTGTGGGCCGGTGGGCAGAGTACTTCGAAGACCTCCTCAATCCCACCAACATGCCTTCCACTGAGGAAGCGGAGCCTGGGGACTCTGGGTTGGGCTCTCCAATCTCTGGGGGCGAGGTCGCCGAGGTGGTTAAAAAGCTCCTCGGTGGCAAGGCCCCGGGGGTGGATGAGATCCGCCCGGAGTTCCTTAAGGCTCTGGATGTTGTAGGGTTGTGTTGGTTGACGCGACTCTGCAATATCGCATGGACATCGGGGGCAGTTCCCCTGGATTGGCAGACTGGGGTGGTGGTCCCCCTGTTCAAAAAGGGGGACCGGAGGGTGTGCTCCAATTATAGAGGGGTCACACTCTTAAGCCTCCCTGGCAAGGTCTATTCAGGGGTCCTGGAGAGGAGGGTCCGTCGGATAGTCGAACCTCGGATTCAGGAAGAGCAGTGTGGTTTTCGTCCTGGTCGTGGAACACTGGACCAGCTCTACACCCTCAGCAGGGTCCTGGAGGGTGCATGGGAGTTCGCCCAACCAGTCTACATGTGTTTTGTGGACTTGGAGAAGGCGTTCGACCGTGTCCCTCGGGGAGCCCTGTGGGGGGTTCTCCGGGAGTATGGGGTACCGGGCCCTTTGATACGGGCTGTCAGGTCCCTGTATGACCGGTGTCAGAGTCTGGTCCGCATTGCCGGCAGTAAGTCGGGCTCGTTTCCGGTGAGAGTTGGACTCCGCCAGGGCTGCCCTTTGTCACCGATTCTGTTCATCACTTTCATGGACAGAATTTCTAGGCGCAGCCAAGGTGTTGAGGGGATCCGATTTGGTGGCCTCAGGATCTCATCTCTGCTTTTCGCAGACGATGTGGTCCTTTTGGCTTCATCAGATCGTGATCTGCAGCTCTCGCTGGATCGGTTCGCAGCCGAGTGTGAAGCGGCCGGGATGGGGATCAGTGCCTCCAAATCCGAGGCCATGGTCTTGAGCCGGAAAAGGGTAGAGTGCCTTCTCCGGGTCAGGGGGGGTGTCCTGCCCCAAGTGGAGGAGTTTAAGTATCTCGGGATCTTGTTCACGAATGGGGGAAGAAGGGAGCGGGAGATCGACAGGCGGATTGGCGCAGCGTCTGCTGTCAAGCGGGCGCTGTACCGGTCCGTCGTGGTGAAGAGAGAGCTGAGCCAAAAAGCGAAGCTCTCGATTTACCGGTCGATCTACGTTCCCACCCTCATCTATGGTCATGAGCTTTGGGTCATGACCGAAAGAACGAGATCGCGGATACAAGCGGCCGAAATGGGTTTTCTCCGTAGGGTGGCTGGGCTCTCCCTTAGAGATAGGGTGAGAAGCTCAGTCATCCGGGAGGGACTCAGAGTAGAGCCGCTGCTCCTTCACATCGAGAGGAGCCAGTTGAGGTGGCTTGGGCATCTGGTCAGGATGCCTCCTGGACGCCTCCCTGGTGAGGTGTTCCGGGCACGTCCCACCGGGAGGAGGCCCCGGGGAAGACCCAGGACACGCTGGAGGGACTATGTCTCTCGGCTGGCCTGGGAACGCCTCGGGATTCCCCCGGAGGAGCTAGAAGAAGTGGCTGGGGAGAGGGAAGTCTGGGCCTCCCTTCTGAAGCTGCTACCCCCGCGACCCGACCTCGGATAAGCGGAAGAAGATGGATGGATGGATGGATGAAGAATATTTGGAGTTACTGGTTACTTTGCTGTCATTATCTGTCAAATCAAACAACATTCTTCCACACATTGTGGTAATGTAACGGAAATAAATCAATACATAGAGTAACATAAATGTGCCACTGCTTCTCTGCGTTTGTCCTAGAAAGTAGAATTGGCATTAATTTCCCCTTTTGTGCCTTTAAAGGTACTCGTCATGGTCAGCAGGATGAAATATTAGAATTTTTTTACATTTTTATTTTTGGTTTTATTGGTGAATCAAGTGGTTGCAGCTACATTCGAAATATTCAACTCTGCTGACCTCCTGTGTCCGACAATAAAGGCTGATCATTTTTAATTTACTCAGAATATACTTCCATAATTTAAAACATTATACTTTTAAAAAGGTAGGTACTGAGTAAAAGGTTAGTGCAAATAGTAATGGTTTCAAAATGCAGTTAAACTTAGTTGTTAGTTTCATCTGGCAGCTAGCATTTGGTCCCTCCTCCAGCTGTGTGTACATGCACTGATTTATACTGGAATGTACCTCTGTTGTGTCCAAAGGAAATTAGATTATGCATGAAGCAGATTATAACTATAACTCTCCCCTGATCCCTGACGATGTGGTTTGGTTTTTTTATGAAGATCATTTTTCCCACCTCTCTCTGCCTCCCTCCGGTTTCCTCCAGTAGCAACATCTAGTTTTGGGGTCACTGCCTCTGCCACCCTGCAGAGGCTAAATTGCAAAGGTTAATGGTATTGTCTGTCGGCAGAAGAACAAACCGCCATGCTTCAGCGCTTGAGGAAGAAAGTGAGTCCATTAATGCTAATCAGTTAGCGCTCTTTAGCATAATTTAGCCATCCTCCTTTGTGATTTATGATTTATTTTGGCAGGCTGTCGGGTTGAAGGGGTTACGTGATGTGATTCTCTAAATTTACTGGCCACTCTTTTTGTAATTCCAGAGTTTATTATTTGTGGATTCTATTAATGCCACAAACAAACAGTGGGAAGGAGAAAAATGACTTTTTTTTTTAACTTTTATTGTTTTTTGCTTAAAAATAGTCTATTTATTTGACCATACTTCAGTTTTATTAAATTTCAAGCGTCATCCTTGAGGTACCCAGTTAAGAATGAATGTTTTATATTTTCAGGAAAAATTATTTCATAAAACACAGTTTCATATCTTCTCGTACTAATCAAAGATTAGGTCAGTTTCTGATGTAATTTTTATTCTTTTATCATCTAATAAAAGTGAACATTTTATCCTTTCAGGATATGCGTCCTGAACACATCTGTTTATTTGGTTTAACTGTTATGTTCTTACTTTATACAGTCCATTGTAAATATATTAATACCGCCTGAACTTTTGGAAATTTATTTAAGCTATAGCTGGTGAAATTAATGACTTTTTAAAGACTAACACAAAGTTGCACATTGTAAAGTGAAGGATGAATTACAAAAAAGATTAATGTAGCAAACTCTGCATTCATGTTCTTGCCCTTTGACCCCTACAGCAGTTTTTATTTACAGTTATATATAAATTAATTGTTTTTGTTGTCAAATAAATGCTAAATTAGGTGCAGATTAATTCGAATATAGCATATGCACATATATAAATTTAGGTATGATGCATATTAGCTATAACTTACCTCATGAAGTAACCTAATTTTGGAGTTTGAAGTATGCAGATTATAGTTTTATTAATATATCTAAACAACAGCAACATACAATTATACAAGACATGGCTGCCCCCCGGAGCTGACAGGCCAAGAGGATTCTTCTTGAGTTCCTGTAAAAGCACATCACCCTGAATTCATCATTCCCATCACAAATCTTGGTAGCACACCTTTCTTGTGACTGGTCAAAATTGAATTAGAATTAAAAAAATTTTTTTTTTTACAAAATATTGACTCTTTTGAGTTGAACACAAAACCCCATTACGTTTTTCAGTGTTTTATTTCTCAAAGTTTTATAAAAGCAGGTATCATTTACCTTCTGCTTCACAGTTTTGCCCTACTTTGTGTTGGGCTGTGAAATAAGATCCATGTAAGTAATCTTTAGTAAGTGAACTTGAGGTCCCAGCTAATCCCTTTCCAACGTGCAGCCCCAGAGGAAACATTGCGGTTGTTATCAGCGTAAGGCCATCTCCCTACTCTGCTCTGCTCTGCTCTGCTCTGCTCTCGGTGCTTGGCTGCCATGCAGGTGGATGGTGATAAAATAAGGGTGGCAAAGAGCTTCCAGACAGAAGATGGTGCCAGATAAGAAGACAGGCACTGTCAGGGCGGTAATAAGCCCCCTGAGACTCAACAAGTCAGCTTATAAGCTGTAGATGTGTGGAAACTTTCATTATTAGGAAGCTTCAGTGCACTTTTCTTTCTGTTATAGATTATTAGTTGAATGTAAAAATACAAAACAGTAGATCTTCTTGTACTTATACACAGTACGTAAAAAAATTACTCTCAACTTGAAACTGTTGGTGTTGTAAGGCCCATTCACACCAACCGTTTAGTTCACTATAAGCAGACTTTGCCTAGAAAGTCTGGTTTGTTTTTGAATGTGTGAATCCAACATCAAACTCTGATGTGGACCAAAAAAGTGAACTCTGGTCTGCCTAAAAACCTCAGGCTCGGTTCAGGTGATATGAACTCTGGTTCTGTTTGAATACATATGTCAACGCCAAGCGGACCGGAAACCATTCCAAAAGCAGGAAGCAAACTACAAGCGCAGGGCATTCTGGGTAAATACAACCAAAACAAATGTATGAGTAGCTTAAATGCTCTAATGGGTAAAATGGTTTGTGGTCTTTAACTAAAGACAAAAAGCAAATCCTACAATACACACAACATGCACTCTCGTTTGCCTACAAACCTCGGTCTGGTTCGGTTCAGTGAACTTTGGTGAGGTTTGAATGCATTTGTTAACATTAAAGGGACTGGAGACCGCTCCAAAAGCAGGAAGCGCTGGGCATTCTGGGTAAATATCACCAAAACAATGCGCTACTCTAGCAATAGTGGGAGAAATGATGAGTCATTTACATTTCGTGAAGAAGGAAGGTGCCTTCAGAGGTTTTCATGTTGTTTCCTTCTTGTTGCAGCGCCCCCACAGGCAAGGAGGGGAACAGGTTGCTCAAGGGCTTTGGTTCGTTTGACACAGTGCAGTGAGAAAGAAGACCGCTTTTGTGCACAATTTGCACAGAAGCATTAAGATGGCAAGCTTAATGACCAATTTATACAGTTTATATGTTTTTCAAAAAAGATTTATACTCATAGTTACATTTTTTAATTTAACCTTTATTTTTCCAGGATAAAAAATCATTGAGATTAAACACCTTTTTTTCAAGGAAGTCCTGGCCAACAGGCATCAAAAAAATACATCGTTATCGATATAACGCACTTTACATGCGGCACTGAATATTTCATTTAGGCCAAATCCACACACTGGATCTAGATATTTACCATCCATGTTAACCAGAAAAAAAGCCTTTTGTGAGCAACTTTTGCTAAGACAGTTTAGTCCTGTGCTATATGTGGGCTGGGAGCCATAAGCTTAGTGCACTTTGAAGACTCCATTCCAATCTCTGTTGTATTTTTCACAGCCCAATACAAGAGCGGAGTGTAGCTTAAATAACAGTTTATAAAGCTGTCGCAGAGCTGATGGTGTGGACAATACGGGTGACATATTACAGGCTGACAGAAATCAAATTCCATAAAAATGAAATTGAAAACCCTCAGTGAGGCGGCCTTGCTGCTGAGTAGACAGCTTGTCTGAAAGTTTTCAGAGGTGTGGAGAAAGGCGCCAGGCGTTGCAGCTCGTTCCTGCAGCTAATGCTCATTTCCTGTTTGCTTCCTAATGCGTTGCTTATGAATGTCTGGAGCTGCATCAGGTCATGTAGTGGTAGCAACAATTATCACAGATATATATGAATACAGTGTGACATTTTTGGATGTAAGTTGTTTTTAAAATGTGTGTAATTTATGTTTAATCTGCAACTGCTTTTGAAGAAAGGAATGGGCCTGTGCAGGCTTTTGCTACAGCGTTTACATTAAAACGTTTGTGCACGGATTTTGTTTGCTCTCTCTGTCTTTGTAACATTTTTGTTGCAGTTAATCTGAGCCTTTGCACGGGCGTCGAACTGACAGAGAACAAGCTGTTCTCTGTTAGAATTGAAATGAGAAAGAATTGATTATTGTTTTACCAAAAATGTAAATGTAACCTCAGACAAACTCCTAAAAAGTTAATATGAGCTGATTTTCTTTCTTAGTATTTTTTTTCTTGTTTACTGAACATATAAAGGCCAGAAGTCTAAAATTCAAGAGAGAAAGACAGACACGCCTCAACCTCAAAATCCAGTATGACTGCACTTTGTTTAAAAAGATTTATTTGCACTTCTAGGAGTTTATATTCTATAAATATGTTCCATAAACAAATAGAAGAACCCCTACTTGTGTACATGTACCTTTAGTGTTTGAATGCTTGAAGGTATATGTTGCATTAGCTTGCTAAGGCACAAATGTGCGTTCACCTTTTTTGATAGTCTGATGTTGAGAAAACACAAGTTTGCAATTGCATTTTTTCTGTTTAATAAGAAATACAATTAAAATTGCAGGTTAAACATGAACATGTTTAGTTTGTACCTGAAGGGTGGGACAATTCAACCAAAAATTTAAATGATGAAGGACTAAAATGATGCTATTTACTGTAACAGACTGATTGACATGCTTTGGTAGAAACTAGTTTCCTTTAAAAATCTTTAGTTTTACACTTTACTTATTGTGAAAGTAGCTAACTTTGAGTTGTTTTCCTGCGGTAGCAACACCGACACTGAAGAGTGTGCCTTGCTAGTGCTTATATAAGCTGTGTTCAGCAACTGGAAACAGATTCTGAGTCACAGATCAGGCCAGATCAAGGTGAAGATTTTGGCCAGTTTTACAGTGCACATCTAATTACTGTGTATTCTACATATAAATGTGACATTTTTGTTGTTTTTTGTTTAAAGCAGATGCCCCATGGGGACGGCCGCCTCCCGAGCCACGGCGTGTCCTCCCAGTACCGGATGCACTCTTATTACCCCGGGGCCACCTACCTGACCCAGAATCTGGGCTCCACCACCTGTGTGCCACCCTTCGTCAGCCTGGAGGAGAACAACAGCTGCTCTGAGACCATGGCAGGCTGTGAGTAACACAGAAACACTCCAACACACACACTTATAAGGCCCCATAAACTTTTACCCAGACTTTATCAACAGAACATCCAAGGGAGGACTGCATTCAAGTCGAGAGTGTCATAAAATTTCATTTTCACTTGCACTAAACTTTACTGCAAATCCAGTACTTTCCGTGTATGCAGGATCTCATCAATAAATTTTAAGGCTTTGCTTTACTGCTTTAATCAGCTAAATGCTTTTCTGATGTTTAAAATACAACAGAAAACGTATTAAAATATGATTCAGGCGAATTATTGGGAATTATAAAGGGGAATAGGATATAAACTGTGTAGATCTGTTCAAGAAGTCCCAAACAGTGCTGCTTTGTTTCTTTTCACCATGTTTACAGATGAAGCAGATTTAATCTCTGATTTGTGCAGCAGTAGATTTCTTTCCAGAACTCAGATGAGAATCTCAGCACAGCGTTGCTGGTTGCCTGGAGTTTATGTCTTCTTTATTACCAGGGAATGTGGGTGAATCAGATTATGTGCGTTGCTTATCATCTTCAGTAAAGTGTTTTTTGGAAATATCTAAAGAATGCAGACAAGTATGTAATAAGAGTGAGATTACTGATGGAAAGCAAAGTGGCAGCAAAAACTGAGATTACAGGGACTAATTTGTCCAGGATGGAAAATCTGTTTCTGACTATTTCAATTATTTTTCTTCAGCAAATCTTCTTGCTCTTTACATTTTAAAATGGTTTCAAAAGTGTTGTTGTGAAATAATCATTTTTAGGCGACTTGCTTTAATAACTTATAAGTACATTCTAACTGCTACTTGATTATAATTTTTGAGTACTCTACCCACCTGGGTGTAGTACTGAGATTAATATCAGTGAAATATGCTGTAGTTCTTACTGTCAAACTAGCAACATTAATTTAGCTAACATAGCTTTAATGTGTTAGCTAAGACAGACGTGTGTAGCAGTAGTTTGATACTGTGTATGTTTACTCTGCCAGTCACCAGAGCCTCATTATTCATACCAAGAGTTTGTACATCCTTTACAAATCCGTTTAAACGCCGATTGTATGCGTCCATGGATTTCAGGCTGTAAAGCTCCACCAAGTACTGAAATATATCGTAGCATGAGATCGGTGGCAGCTTCTCCACATCGTCTGACATATTTTCCTTCTCTGTCTCATATGGGTCAATCCCGACAGCAGCCATTTTGTTCATATATCTTTCTCTTTCGCGTTGGTTAAGAGTGTCCACATGTGTCCACTGTGCCTAATAAGATGGTGCGGATTCCAGTTCAGACTTATGGGACTGTTTATTCAGACCAAAAAGCACTGAATAGTTTAACCCAAATTATTTGATTGTTTCAGGCTTATTTTAGTTATTCTCTTACCTTCGGATCATAAGATCACACACAAAGATCTGAAGAGGAGTGGCAAAAGCAAATGAGGCGGATTAGCAGTACTTCCCACCAACTGATGATGTCATCCAGGACATTTTGGAATATCGTTTCTGCTGCCCCATGTTGAGCTGTTAGCATGTCATAACAGTCATGAGTAACAGTCTTCAGTCAGAGGCCTTTTCATATTCGTTGTAAGACTGACTGCTACTGGAGGTTCCTATTGCTCACAGCATCACCATCAATAATAACCTTTTGAAGATACTTCTTAAATGTGTTGCCTTAACTACTTTAATGTCTGTTTTACTGAGGATGACACGTTGTTTATTTGTGTCTTTCATATTTCCAGCATGGAGGATATTCTCACACACTTTCAATCTAAGCTGATGCAAAAATAAAAAGTCTGTTGTCAGGGTCAGAAACTAGATCTGGAAAGTATTTCTTTTTTTTCTTACCCCTCCAGAGGGTCTTTTGTGGGCTCTTGTGTCCCTTATATGATAGTAGACTGACAGGACACGGGGAAGGAGAGGGGGGAAGACATGCGGCAAACATCGTCGGGTCCGGGAGTCGAACCCGCGACGGCCGCGTCGAGGACTCAAGGCCTCCAAATATGGGTCGCGCTAACCACTACGCCACCACGGCACACCCGTGGAAAGTATTTCTGATAAGTAAATATGTTTTAATCATGTTTCTGTCCAACATCCTGGCCTGTGGGTTTAAAGAAAAGGAAGGTTGATGAGCAGAACCATGTAGTATCAGAGTGACAATATACAGCAAAGAGTCGATTTTTAATTTGAAATTCCTCTGAAGTCCCTTTCATTTGCAATATGTGTTATTTATTTATCATGGCTTTATCAGCCTAATTTGTTATTGTTCTCTCTAATGTTTCACTTGAGCTGAGCTAATGCGTTTTTGGCATTTGGTGGGACATTTTTATGCTAGGAACCCAGTGTTTTCTGTATCTGTGTTTTTCTCATAGTAAGATCTAATTTCTCATGAGAAGGACACAGAGACAGAGCGTCAGAATCACAGCATCAGCCTTGGTTTTCCTGAAAGGGAGCGATGACTCCACCAGCATCGTAAAGCTTAGGACCCCCACATCTGACCTTGTAGCGCTGCTTGTTTACCACCTTCAGCTGTCCCTCTGCTGTGAGGGTCCCACGTCAGCTCCACCCTGAACCGCCATGCTCCATTACAAGAAAACAACAATCTCAGCCGGTGGTCCCACTTTTAGTGTCAATTCACCTTTAAAAAAAAAAGTATTTATTCCCATAGCCTATTAGAGGTTTGCAGGTTCAATGCTGAATCTTAAATTCTGATTTTTACAAAGCAGGTTGTTTATAAGCAGATCTGACCATCATCTTTTATACTGCAGGACTGAAGCTAACACGAAGAGCATCCTCTTAGCTTAACAAACACAGTTTGCAGTGTGCAGGATCCTGAAATGTGCGTCCAGCACACTGATCCCTGGGATCTGTTTCAATACACCTTCACATCAGGTCTAATTATATTCATCTTTTTTATTTTATCTCTCGAAATAAAACAGTAAAAACAAAAGCAACACAAGTTACTGAGATTCTAATCTGTCACATCTACATGCACAATAAAAATATTTAAGTATACACAATTGTGGTGGGAGTTGATTAATTGAGTTAATTGTAATTAATTAATCTTTTTTTGTTTTTTTAGAAAACTCTTTATTGACAAATTAAAAATCTCTTTTGCTGCTAAATTATTGGATAAATAGACATGAGCAAATATATTTAAGAGCAAAAGCAAATATATTTATTGCTTTTGAAATGCTGTTCAGCTATCAGATTGATACAATGTGTTATTCTGGCCATTTAGTTTTCCGGTGTTTCTTTAGAAAAGTGGACTGTGGACGCTGACATTAGCGTTAGCGTCTGTGCATGTTTAGCATTGAGATGCTATTTTAGCCTTGAATAGCTTTGCTGATTGTCTAACTCATTTTAGCACAACTTGAACACAACAATAATCTTTTCCAGCAGATCATTTTTAGAACCATAAATTAAAACCGAGTGGGTCGAGAGAAGCGCGTTTGTTGGCCATCGCTGTTGTTTCTGGTATAGCTTGTGTGTCAGCAGCTGCGTTTCAACTGACCTTAAAATTACACAACTTGCAATTACGACAATATGGAAACACTGCAATTTTGAAAATGCATTTTTTCGATAAAAGTTTCTTCGCTGGGATGAGGTGTTTTATTTGCTCTCAGCATCACACAATTCATAAGAAGTTGTGCATCATTCAAACGTGTTGAATTCGTAGCTCTTCGGTAAAATGGCTGACTATAATTTCCAGAAAAAGGCCGTGGACGTAGCCGCTCCCAAGTAGGCGGAGTTTGTCGCTCCAACACCTGAATAAGACGCCAACCTCTGCTATGATTGGCTGAATGATGGATATATCTGTAACTGTTTACGTCAGTCGCCGGCATTATTTTTAGTGACTTGTTAACGTGAGTTTAATTTAATTTCTTATTTAATAGAAACATCGCAACTGCAAAATTTAGTTTTTTTGACATTAGCCGAATAGCGACAAATATTTGCAAACATTTGTAATGAAGAAGCAGGTTACAGAAAGCAGCGTGCGCCTGGAACTTGATGTGAAGTAAAACCATGTTTGGTTGGGATCAGACGGAGGAAACGGTTCCTGTGATCTTCCTTCCCTCCCTTCCCACACGGCGCCTGGCAGATTTATCTCCCTCCCAGGATAAGGCTAATCATTTGGCCAAATACAGAGATCCAAATAACCTTCAAGTGTGCCACGCTGTCCTTTCCCCTCCCCTCCTCACCTCTTCCTCCTCCTTCTCACTCTTCCTCCCCCCCTCTCGCTGTCTCCGCAAAATTGCCTTCTGGAGTTAGTGAGCGGGAACAGTTAAGATTTACAAACAATGATGAAGCTTGTCATGCGTCTTTCTCCATCCGTCACGGCGGTGCGGGCGGAGCCGTGGGCAGAGCCATCCCGGTGTTCTTCATAAAAGCCAGCTCGCTGTGAAATACGCCCCCGGCCGGCCTGTTTACTGCCCCGCGCTCGTCAGCAGCCGCGCCGCTGTAAATCGCCGGCCGGGAGGTGACAGTGCAGTCCATCAAACTCCCCTCCCCTCTCAACATCTCATCTCACGTCGCCTCCACTCCCACCCACCCACTCAGTACAAATATACACATACACAGAGACATCCACAGTGTTTCTCCACAAACAGCCGCCTCACGATGAGCTGCCCAGCCAGAGTTATGGTCGCCTCAGACTCGTAGGTGACATTTTTCTGTCCTTGTCCCGACCAACAGAATTTAGAAGTTGGTTATCTCTCAGCACAGCAACTTTTCCTTTACTTTTCTAAAAGCGGATTTAGCCCGCAGTCAGACGTGATGATGGAGCGCCGCTCGGCCGGCTATACGTTTGTCTGTGTTGTTATATTGGTGTCAGCACAGCGCCTACTGTAATTTAAATGCAAATCAGATTGTTGAAGTATTGCAGATTTTCATCCTGCTAATCGATAGACCTGTGTGAGCCCATTAAGTTAGAAATCCATTACTATCTTTCTAGATGATATTCTATTGATTTTTCTCACTTCAATCTATATCCTACTGTACACCAGCGTGAGTTACTGCGTATAAAGTCTGTCGTTTCAGGTTGTCAGCCTCCCTCTGAAGAATAAGCAAAGAAAAAAAAACAACCAAGAAGCTGCCGCCGCTGCGTTTCTTTGTTTCGTGTGTAAAGTGGCTTTTAGCTGCTTTCAGGTCAGATTACTTACCATCACAAACCTTCGCCTCACGCTCATTTTTGAGATGCCACAAAGGCCGCTCACTCTTTCGGATTTATTAAACCTAAACGAATCAGAAATCGGTTCCGCGCCGCAAAGAGGTGACCTTTTCAAAGTAAGCACTGTTTCATGTCATGTAGCCAGAGTTCATTGCTGATAAGTTCAGAACGTCACCAACTTTAACACATTTACTCTGTTGATTCATTACCAGAGGTGAAACCAACAGGACACTGCAAAAACACAAAATCTTAGCACATATGTCTGCTCTAATTTATAGTGTAAACATCTTAGTAAGCTTGAAATAATACAAAACTAACTTACAAATAACTTTTCTGAAAGATATAGGAGCTTATTTTAAGTGTATAAATCCTTAATTTTCATTGAAAAGTACTAGCAGCACTAGCAGATTATTTCAGTTATAACATGGGAAAAATGTCATAAGTAAAATTATCTGTCAGTGGAACTAAAACTTTTTCATCAATATTTGGAAATTACTGACTTAAAACAAGCTCCTATATCCTTCATAAAAGTTTCTTGTAAGTTAGTTTTGTCTTATTTCAAGCTTACTAAGATATTTATACTAGAAATTAGACCAAAAATACTTGGTAAGATTTTGTGGTTTTGCAATGGAGAAAAAGTTTGAAAATTACATTTAAAGCTGCAGTTTGTAACTTTTATAAAAATATGTTTGCTAAGTATTTATCAAAACTGTCACCATGTTGTGACAGTTTAAAATCCCTTCCACCTCCTCCCTGAGCTTCTATTACCATCTGAAGAAATGTACCAAAATCAATCAATCAGAGCAAGGAGGCGGGTCTTAGCGCTGCCAATCAACCTTAGGTACTGGCTGTTTAGTGTTCTTGTGGCGGAGAAACAACATACTGATTATTTTACAGCTCTGTTTCATACCAAGCTGCCATGACATGGTGACAGTTTCAACAAATATGTTAAAAAAAATATAGTTTTAAAAGTTACGTTACAATTTTGTCAAAATTAAGACAAAATATATTCCTCTGGTCTAAGATAAACTAACTTCTCTGAGTTAACAAACCTAATTGCAATTAGGGATGCACGATATATCAGCACTAAATCGGTATCGTCTGATTTTAGTTATTTTTTAGCGTATCGGTATCAGTCCAATAAATTAAACTGCAATGAGACAAAATGTGGAAAAAGTTTTAGATGTTCAAACTGTTCTCCTGACATTTTTACAGTCATTTTCCCCCAAAGGCTTTTGTGCATTTACATTACATTATCCTACATGTTCCAGACCTTTCACATTAAATATAAACATAAAAAAATATTATATTTTCATCTTGTTGCTGTTTGTTTCTGGTCACTTCTTTCTAAAGGTGTTGAAACGGTAAAGAAATATACATAGCATATACAGTATATAATATTGGTAAATAACTTTATTAGCCATAACAACAAAATTAATATCGGATATCGATATCAGCCCCAAGTTTTATCCCTAATTGTAATATCAGTTTTGACCTGATCCAATAGTAAATAGCACAAAAATAACTTATTTTTGTCAAAAGTCCTTTTATGAAATTCGGTTTAACACATTACTATGATTTAGCTGTTTTTCTAACTTAAAGTCACCTGAAAGGCGTTTACAGGAAACAGATCCAGTTTTATTTATTTTTCATTCAGTCCACTTTCATTAGATTCATATTAAAACTCAGTTACAACCTGACAAATCTGCCAGTTTAGATGTAAAGTCAGTAAATGAGAATGTTTCTCTGAGCTGTTTCTGTAAGCTGAAGGGATGTTTGACTGGAGGCCCCTGGGAACCTGGTAGCTCTTATTTTAGCGTTTCTCCTGGTTCTTGATTACAGAATAAAACTCCTGTGAGAGCTGTCAAGCCGTCCTCCCCGGCCCGTGGTGCTGCTAAGTGCCCTGATAGCCTCTGGGGCTAAATACCAGTATAATTGTCTGCTCAGGGCACAAGCACCACAGTAATGTGTTGTACAACACCACCATTAACACAGGCCTGGGGCTGTGGAGACATTAAATGGCCAGGGCTGTGTAGTTTATGTCCTTTTATCCTCACTCTCTATTTCTCTTTCTGACTCTCTCTCTCTCTCTCTCTCTCACACACACACACACTCACACACACACACCGTCCTGCTGGCTTGAAGTGAAATGAAATGGTTCTGTCGAATGCTGTTGAATCTGAAATGTCCTTCTGCTGAACCTGAAGTCTCAGCATCTGATAAGAGCGTCCAACATTTCCCTGGTTTAGTGGTTTTACAGGAGGAAAACTGAAAGAGATTAAACTTCTGTTCCATTTCTGCTCAACAGAAACTTATTTCACCTGCAGTTTGTTACATTAATTAAAATTTTAAAATGCTTTATTGATTTTAGGGACATTAAATGTTGTTATAACTCATTAATTCATATTTTCATGGAGTTATTGTAAATGTGTTGGCTGTTGGCAGGAAAGAGCTCCTGTAGCAGTCTGTATTACAACAAATTTGAAGAAGCCTCTATCTGAAGACACTTAGGAAAGTCTCAGGAAAGAGTTTGTCTTTGACTCATTGTAACAAGTGCTTTTTGTGAACTTTGGTAAAATTTGCCTCTTCATGCGTTCAGTCATCTTTAATTAAAGCGATGTTGGTCTTGGTTTGGGGCGCGATAGGATGCAAAACATGGAGATATCATCTATCCAGCCTCCTTATCTGGTGGTCTCCCTGTTTAATGTGTTGCAGACATAAATAGGAAATCACCAATCGCATGGCAGCACCTCCTTTAGGCCCCTTTAACACAGAGGAGAACCGAAGCATTTCTGTTCCAATCCAGTGACAGGAACACGTTTTTTAAAACCAGCTCTCAAAGAGAGTGAAACTTTTTGTGGATGCCCCCTGCAGGTGTGAAAACTGTTGGGTTTACTGGACGCAGAGAACAACAAAACGGATAACACTTACTTAACCTGCACATCCAAGGACATGCTAAAATCACAGCGCCATCTGGTGGCCTGGCATGAATACCAAAAATGCCTGAATACAAAGTTTTCAGCTGCAAAAAAAAAAGCAATTAATTGCGTTGAAATTTTTAATGTGTTCTAAATGAATGTGTTAAAGTCCCAGCACAAGTAATTACAGAATGCTATTTCCTGTTGGTTAGTTTATTTTTTAAAGTAAAACGCTGAGGCTACATCCAGGTCTAACTGAATATGGTTGTTTTGTCTCTGAAAACAATAAAAGAAAAACTACTTTAGATTCCACCAGAATTTCTTTTTTCTTTTTTAATTGTTTACTTTTGTCAAAAATAACAGTTGACAATTTAAAATTTAATCTGTTTAGTTTAAAGTACTTTACTTTAAACTGTTAAAATATATCTATATTAAACTATTTGTTTTTTTTTCCTTTTATGATTTTATTTCATGTATGTGCTTTTTTCTGGTAAAATGTCTGAGATTTTAGAAAAGTGTTAAATAAATAAATTATATTATTATTATTCCAGATTTAGCAGAGCGTGCTTCCTCAGGATTTTCTGATAAAACAAACTTAGTAACGTTTTACTCTCCTCAGCCTCCTGATGTTGGTGTGCGTTGCTAAATGATGTTTCCATGGCAGCTCTCTGAAACAGTTGAACGACTTGAATAAACACGTCTGACAGCTTTACCGCGGCGATATATTTCACTCTTCCTGTGTCCTTTACTTTGGCATTTTTCTTACTCTGTCGACTCACAATTAATCTCTTGTTTAAAGCTCAATGATAGAAAAGTCACGCAAACATCGATCGGCCGCCTCAGCTCATTATTGCATATCCATAACTCTTGGATGGATCCCGTCAGAACGCCGGCGACCCTCCGACGTGCCATTTTGCGAGCTGATGGGGCACAGTAGCCAAAATGGAGATTTAGCGCGGAGACGGCGGCGGCGTCACGCCTCTCTGGCGGTCGTCCTCGCCGGGGACAGATTGGTTAACAATGCAGGAGCAAAGGGTCGTCTCTGCTTAATTAGCCTTTGACCTTAGCGCCTGATGCCTTCTGTCAAACCGCATTGGTCCTCCGCTCACATCGGCTCCACTGCAAACCAATAATGAGCCTCTAAGTGTTTCTTTAAACATCTTAATTGCTTCAAAAGCGGCTCCGTCCCTTTAAACTACTGTCTCAATGCTTCTCAGTTTGACGAGACGAGAGAGAGTAATTTATGGAAGATTTAACAGCAGACAGTAAAATGAATAGTCCGTAATAATGGCAATGCAAAAGCTTTTATTGACCCGGTTGAGTTCACTGATTAGAGTGTTTGATGTGGCTTAAAATTAGAAGCAGCTCAAGCATCACAGTTCTGCTGATCAAAACAAAAACATTTTGAGTTTTTTCTTGAAAAAGAGGAAAAGTTGTGAGCAAAGCATGTTTCCTAAATGTGTAAGACTCAAATAAGGATCACCTCTGTGCTTATTTTTATTTACACATGGAAAAGGTCAGAGGAGTCCATGTTTATTGACACTGGGAAATCCACACCGCACCTTTCAGATTTTTATGCATAAAACGCTCAAAATATTTTTTTCTTTTTCTTCAACTTTCCGATTATGAGCCACTTTCTGTTGTTCTGTCACAGAAAATCCCAGTAAGTATTTTAAAAAACAAAAATCATAAAAGATATAAGCTTTGGTTAGTAAAAGCTTAATTTTAAAAGAAAACAGATTTTAAAAAGTTTATTAATATACTGCAAAAGCACAAAATCTTACCAAGTTTTTTTGGTTTAGTTTCTAGTGCAAATATCTCATTACACCTCAAATAAGGCCAAACTAACAGGTAACTTTTTAACAAGAAATAGGAGCTTCTTTAAGTAAATAATTTCTTAATATTGATGAAAAAGTTCAGGTTTAATTGGCAGATTATTTCTCTTAAAGGAAAAATGTCTTGTTCTAATCAGAGTTGGGCAGCAACTAGTTACGTTTATTGACTATTTTTTTTGAAAAAATAATACTTTTAGGAGTATTTTTACTATGTTGTACTTTTTACATTTACTTGAGTAATTTTATTATGAAGTATTTTACTGGTGTAAAATTTCTGAATTTTCTACCCACTGAATGAAAAACAAAAATGTTTAACTAAAAATTCACCAAACACAGACACACACCGGCAGTTTTTGTTAAAGTTTAATCAAATCTTTATTGGAAAAAACAGATTTTGAAAACATTTCTTTATTTTTTGTTACTGATGAATTATTGTAATTTTATTCCTTAAAATTTCCACGTAACTTTATATTTTGGTCGGTCTGATGACATCATTTTTAAATGTTACATGATTGATAATTTGATCAGTGCTTGAGTTTTTACCAAATAGTTTTTTACTCTTACTTGAGTAATTTCTTGGATGGATACTTTTTACTTTTACTTTTGAGTAAAAATATGTTAAAGTAGTGCTGCTCTTACTTGAATACAGTTTTTGGCTCCTCTGCTCACAACTGCTTATCAAATCACTGACTTTGGCTGTATCCTGCTGAAAGTTGGTTTTCCCTTATTTAAAGTGTTTTTAGTAGGAACTACTCTGTGAGGTTTAGTATGTTTGCAGTGTGTTAGAGTCAGAAGCTTTTTGGTGAGCGATCTGGGCCTGCAGGGTGAAGGTCTGCCTGCTGAACGTCGGCTGAATGCGTTGGCTGTTTAAAGCCCGGCCGCCCGCCTGATCTTTGGCTCCGTTTTCTGGGCCATTAACTCCTGCAGCCGCTCCGATGGCGTGATGAGCAGCCACAGACGGGAGCGTCCATCTTTACAAGCTGGACACACATGGGTCCGACCGGGGCTGCTTTTTTTTTTTTTAGACACCTCGTATCATTTTAATGGCTGCCATTTAATCTCAGGGCAACCTTGTCATGTGACAGGCAACTCTTCATCCCTGCGATTTAATTTTTTCTCCTTCATAACAGCCTCACTAAACGCTGCCGGCCCTGAACGCCTCCTACACATTCACACAGGTGAAGAACGATTCTTCTGCCTCTTCCAGAACGTCTCGCAGTTTCTTCCTCTAAATCAGGGGGGCCCAAACTGTGGCCCCGGGGCCCTTTGTGGCCCTTTCACTGAACTTGTGCTGCAATTCAAGAATGATGCAAATTTGACTCATCCATTTTATTTGAAATAAGGGTAAAATTATTTCCGACATGATTTTCTTAAAATTAAAAATGTTAAGTGCAACACAGAGTATTTGTCTTTGTATAACTAAGACTTTACAATAACCACGTTTATCAAGACTCTTCCAATAAAAAGCTGACTTTGCTGATTTATTAAACTTCGCTAACTATACCAAACATTTTGAAAAAAATAGGCCCGTCGCAATTAATCAATTAATCAATTGATCAGTTAATCACATGACACATTAAACCAAACTCATTAATTTCCCTCTACATCACATTGTTTTTCTATTTCGACAAAAACTGGATGATAAAATTCTGGTGTTTAGGTCTCAACTAAAATTTTTTTAAGGATACTTTTATTTACAGACTTCATAATTTATTTTATTTGTTGTTTCTGTTGTTTTTGTTTCTTTATTTTGGATATTTAAAATGTTCCAGTGTTAAATGTTCATTAGACTACAGAGTTGAGAATGTCTTCTTCCTTTATTACATATTATTACCTTTATTTTACTTGAAAATGGTGTCAAAACAACAATATTATCGTTTATCGCAATAGCAGAAATGTTTTATCAGGACAGACCTTAACTCACATCCTGTTCTTAAACTGAGAATACATTTATTTAATCAAACTAAAAGCAAATTGAAAACTAAATGCTTTTCCTACAAAAATGTACCATTTTATAGGCTTTTATTTTAGTTTTTTTATTTTTATTTTCACCATTTTTAACTCATGTGACCATAAGTTCTGCTTACTTAAGTTCAAGTCGATTATTTTTAAAGCTAAAATCAGAAGTACAGAGTGATATTTTCCTAACTGTCTCTTCATATTTAACGCTACTAAGATACGTTATATTTGATTTGTGTCTTGGCAGATTTCTGTGTTTACTTAAGCGTTATCTCGTTGGATCGGTACGGGTGGTGAGTGTGGAGTATGAAAGCCACAGAGCGCTTATCCTCTCTGGATCAGACTGAATTACCATCTACTCTCACATCTGGGCTTTTGTTCCCCTCCCGTTTTTTGGCAGCAGCAGAAATGATTGCACCTTCATTGAAACCCTCCCTCCTTTTCCCAACAGGACAAGTGGGAGGTTAAAAAAGCTTCCTTTTGTTAGTCCACACAAAGACAGTTTAATAGTTTAGAAACCTTATATATATAGTGCTGAGTGACTGCAAGAAGGGCAGAAGTTCATTCCAGAAACAAAACTTTCTCAGGTGAAGTTTGTCTTGTTACAAACCGCCTCCTGAACTGTTTGTGAGATTTGTAAGTCAATACATTCAGGTTTTACTTCCATTTCACACAACGTTCCGACACTTTCACATTCAGAATTGTTTCTATTTCTATCGTTAGACAACGATTTTTGATGTATTATGATGATAAATACACTGAAACTCATAACTTGATTTTGAATTTTCCAAAGTTTTCACAACGTTCCAACCATCCGTCGTCTGTTCCTGGTCGTCGGCGTCGCGTTCGGTTCGTTTCAGGAGGTTCATAACTCTGATGCAAACTAAGTCTTGGTTTGGTTGAAGTGAATGATTTGGCTGTGAATGTGAGCGCCAAGCAGACCAGAGACAGCTCCAAAAGCAGGAAGTGGACGACAGCACAGGGAATTCTGGGTAAATACCACCAAAACAAACGCGCTAACTAGCGCTAGCGGGAGAATTGGCTTGTGAAATCCTACAACCACTAAAATCTGATGCTACTCCATTATTGTTTACGTTTTGTGAAAAAGGAAGTTGCGTTCAGTGTCTTCTTCAGAGGTTTTTGTGGCCCTCCCTTCAGTGATGTTTGGTGCAGCGCCCCTACAGGCAAAGAGGGGAACAAGTTGCTCAAAGGGTTTGGTTGGTTTGACTCAGAGCTGTGGAAAAATGGAAGAAATTTTGATCCCAATCAAACAGAGTCTACTGGACTGTCAGGTTTGAAAGCATCCTTAGAGTAACCAGTCATTAAGAGTTACAATTTGACTGTGGAAGGAATCCAGAAAACTCACTATTTCTAGATTCTGTTCTTCGTGTTCTCAAAAAAACAGATTATATTGTTTGTTTTGTGTTAATTAACATAATTTTCTTACAGTAAACTGAATAGATGACAGAGAATTACTTTGAATCATCGGATGTCAATAAAATCCCCCTGATCGGACAAACGAAAGCTGGATTTTTTCTCCTGAAAACGTTGGGTATGGAATGAGGTCGCTGCAATAAGTGAGACACAGATAAACATGCAGATACTAACAATCAGCTGACAGTTGGTTAGTAAACCAACAGGCCTCCACTGCTAATTGAGAACAAGGCTTTCTGCTGTTTCAGTGGTTTCATTACGCAGCAGGGCAGAGGATAGCGAACGATGCCAAGAACACGTGTCGTGATTTAACGTCCCTGCGGAAACGAACACGTCCGCTCGGTTCCAGCCTTTAATGGCGTCGTAGATTTCCTGCTGATGAACAGAGGCAGAATTAACAGTGAGCGTGCTAATTCACCACGCTGCTGTTACTGCTGTACAAACAGAGCGCCGAGGAACAAAAGCTACTCCAACATTAGTGTTAACGATCGAGCTGTCAGTTCTGAACTGGTGACAAACTGCAGACGAGCAAAAATCGGAGTCCAAAACCAATCAGGAAGTTAATGAGGAGAAAAATTACTCCTGTTTTCCTTCCCAGCTCTGCTGAGGAGAGGAGAGCAGGAAAAGCTACTACGACTGGACGAATTTCATTTGTGTCATCTGACAGAGATCCTTCAAAATAAACATTACAGATTATCTGTAAATATTCTGTGGGATAAAGTAGCTAATAAAAATGACATTTCACACTTTCTTCTTTACTGCAACGTAAACATAACGATTTTAAATATTTAAAAAAGCAAATGCAAACATCAGGCGTAGATTTGGAGAATACACACATACTGCAGCAATATGCTTTACGACAAAGAATAATAGAAAGGGTCACAAATCCCCCTTCAAAATAAAAGTTTGCATAAATTAAAAGGTTTTAGCTGCATTTTAAAAGATTCAACAGAAGATGAAGGAGTATTATTATTTAAACTTGTTTTAGGTTTACATCCTATTATAATGTTCTCTCACTAAAAACATAACTGTTTTTCTTTCATGCATGTTTGAGAAATCCTTAAATCTCCACGGCAAAACATCTGGGTGAACGTAGCCCCGCCTTCTAGACGCAGCTCCTCCCCCGATGAGCTTCTTCAGACTAGCCATGAGCAATTAGCAAACACCTCATGTTAGAGCTTCTTGGCCGATCCATCACCTAAACATATGAGTTTATCCATCCACACTTTAAAAGAGGAAAATATACTCAGATAATCGGAATAAATATGGAATATTGAAGTGAAACTTGTTCTGGAAGTGAACTCTGACTGTGTTTCTCCCCGCAGCGTTTTCACCCACCAGCTACGACTCGACCATGACCTGCCGCTCCATGAGCGCTCTGGTTCTAAACGATGACAAGGCCGAGTGCGAGGCTGGCGGCCAGGCGGCCAGCTTCACCGTCAACACCATCAGTGGCGACACCAGCAACTAAAAAACTAGAAGAAGAAGAAGAAGAAGAATGCCACGATAAGTTCTCGCCTGAACTGAAAACTGTTCAGCTGTTACAGCAGATTTTTGTTCCTGATTTCTGTTCTGCTCTGAGTCTCTGTTCATAACTGAAGGGAGTTAATCATCCAAAAACTGACTTTATTTTTTTATGATTCCTAATTAGAAAAAAAAAAATCAAGACTAAATTAGATTACACAAAATAAAATACAGTACTCTCAAACATTTACACACTTGTACGTATTATTTCAAAACATTTTACACCTTAAGGTGGAATATATGTGTGCAATTCAGTTAAAGAACATTTATTATCACAACAGAACAATTGTAAACAACACTGCAAAAACACAAAATCTTAAGTATTTTTGGTCAGTTTCCTAATGCAAATGTCTTATAACATTTATATAGGAGCTTGTTTTTAGTCAATAGGTCCTTAATATTGATTTTAAAAAAATAAACATGTTTCACTGGCAGATTATTTGACTTATAACATGTAATATTTACCATATCATAAGCAAAATAGCTAGAACTTTTTCATCAATATTAAGGAATTATTGACTCAAAACAAGCTCATATTTCTTGCTGTATAGTTACTTATTAGTTTTGTCTCATTTTGAGTGCATTAAATATTTGAATTAGAAGCTAGGCAAAAATACTTGGTAAGATTTTGTGTTTTTGCAGTGTAGATCCAAACATGGTAAAGACATGGTTGCATGTAAACAGCTTTTATTCCCTGTAAAAGATTCATTTCCAGTTTAATTCTGAGGGTTTAGCGCGTCATTATATTTGGGAAAAGTTAAAGGATTTATCTTTTTTTTTGACAGACCTGCGACTTTATCAGGTGTGTAAACTTTAGGATCGCTGTATTGGTCAAGTTTGTATTTTTTATAAACTACATCCTGAAACACTGCAATCAAGGTTTTATTTTTTAAATTAAGTAATGAAATTTGGTTAATTGGACTTATTGTGTGCATTAATTTCACATTATACACAATATAAATAATGCAACTTTTACTTTGGTGTATTTTTTTTTAATCCAGTAGGTTAATTTTCTGTTTAAGGATTGTTTTTTCTGCTATGTTGAGCAATTTTCCCTTTTATTTTTATTTTATAATAAACAAGATTTGTATTAATCACTCTGAACGGTTTGGAGCGAAGGAGTTTTTTGTTTTGGTTGTAATTTGCCAATCAGCCTCTAGATGCCGCTGGATCTTACTGTATTCTCCCTTTCTGACATATATTTTGATTTTCCCAAATCAGACACGATGTTGTTATTCCAACAGAATCACATCAGGTGCAAATAAATCTCATTAATCTCACATCTGTGAAATTTATTTTAACAATTTTTTAATTTTGCACAAAAAAAATTAGATATTTTTTTTCTGAGCAGCAGTGTGGTAAATGCTGAGAAGCAGTCCAAGTTGTTTTCCTGGGTTAGAAATGTTTGTCTCCAGGTTTAAGAAAAGCAAAGCGAGGCGGCAGGTCGTAAATCCCGCTGCTCTTCTCTCTGTGGGCGTGTGATGAGCGCCGGATGCTTATTTATGGCCTCGTTTATTCCTCTGGATTTGCATGTGTATTGTATATTTAACCCCTTCTCAGCAGAGGTGTTGGTGCCGCACGCGGGTTATTGTTTACAATTTTTTACCCACTTTGGGACGACCTTGTAGAGTGAGCTGAAGCAACGCTCAATAACACAACATTTATGGAGAAATGTTGTGTTTGCAGCCTCATATCTGGCTGAAAACTTTGGAAAATATATTTAAAGTAAGGATTTTTTTGGTTTAATTTTAGCAAACAAGTGAAAATATTTCACCACTTTATTAGCAATAAATGGTTTACATTTGAATCATTGCTAACATATTAGCATGTGTTTAAAACCTTAGAAAACATTAGTCTTTTGATATATTGGTAGAATTTATCTGAAAATCTTTAAATCTCAAACCTTAAAAAATCCCCACTTGAAGAGCAGTTTGAACATTTATTACTTTCTTCAGTCACTTTTTGCTCATTTTTAATAAGGTTGATTTTGTGGTGAACTATCGGAGATGATCTGGCCAGTTTTCATTTTCTACAACATTTTCTGGCATTTTAATGAGTTTTCCAGTTTCCTTGTAGAGAAACAGATCCGCCATCATTCTTAAAGAGGCAGTATCGTGTTTTCCAGGCACATAGTGTCATTTTATGGCACAATCAAGTAACTATGTTACCTTCAGTTGTTGTCGAAATGCTTTATATACCAAATATGACTGAAAAGAAATTTGACTTTCTGATTTAATGTCTTGAAATTGGGCATCTGTTTCTTTAAGAAGTCTTCTGAAGCTTCGCCTTCACAAAGTCATCACAACACTATTATTTTTTATTTTTATTACTCCAAATTCACCTGGAGTGTTTGTTGCTGAAAATCTTAATCTTAGTCTCATCTGAGCCAAGCAGACGGTTGTAATTAAAGTTAAACCTCACATTTACATTTGTGTCATAATTCCCAAACAAGCAGTTAGCATGTAGATATTGTCTGATGAATGTTGTGGAGATAAATTCAAGTAAACCAAGCAGGCAAAGGAAAACCAGTCTAACCGAGTAGCTGCTAGTGAAGAAGGGGTTTCAGTTATTGGAAACAGAAAGGCAATGGTGGACACGTTTCTGCTAATAGCAGAAAGGGCTAATTTTTCACTTTAGCTAACTTTGAAAATGTTTAGCGGAATAATTTGCTTGATTGTGTTGTAAACTTTTAGTTGAATAATGTCGCCATTTATTTTGAAGCTTTTGGTTAAGTTAAGAAATCTTCAAGTAGTTGGACGTTTATATGCGCGCTCTTATTTTGAAGGGAATAAAGTTTGTTTACAGAGCAGTTCCGTTTCCTCTGCTCACTTCTCTTTTTTTTTTATCACTATTTCATAAAAAAAATACACAATCAAAATAAAACAGCGACAGCAGAGGACAAGATATAAGCATTATTACTAGAGCATTTAAATTATGTCAAAGTTACAGTCATACAAGGATAAATATGAATTGAAGTTAGCACTTTAGCATTAGCGTCCGCTAGCGTTAGCATAGCTAATGTTTATGTTTAGTGTTAACTTTTGAGCTAGCAGAAAAATTAACTAAACGATCGTCTAACTGATTACAGTTAGTTTTGTTCAGAAACGTAACTCTATTATTTGCAGAAAATTAGCATATTGAAGCTTTTATTCATAGATTATGTCTAAAATATTCAAAAGAAGATATTTGCAGCTCAGTCGGTTTCCACTATGCATATTTTATTTAGGTATATTTCAACTATTAAAACAGGCAGTCATAAGCGTTTTTGAAAGAGTAATTTGATAAAGTTAAACATAACTTTCATTTACTTTAACAAGAGGTCTAATTAAAGTGGTAGCCATTGTAAAGTGTCAAACTAACCAATTTCTCACTAAATATGTAACCTGAGGGTTTTAGTTTTTTTTCTTGGATTACCTGAAATGGATGCAAGTGGAAACTCGGCTTTTCCAGTCTAAATTTATTAGGATTCATTTCCAACGTTTGGCCACAGACGTAATTTGGAGCTTTCATGTTTACATCCCTACAAGTTTTAGTGGAGTAAAAGTGCTGCGAAGTGATGAAGTGTAAATGTGAAGTCGTCCTGGGGACAACATAAAACCAGACAAAGAAAATTACTTGTATTTTCTTTTCCAGCACGGTGTTCATTGGATTCTGCCCCATCTGCTGTAATCAATAACATGACCGTCTTGTTTTTTTATGAAACGCACTTACTCTTAATTTCATCCACCAGTGGTTTTAGAGAGAAGAATGTGGAGTTACCTATAAGGCTTTGACATTATAAATCACCTCTTGAGACCAGATTGTACGGCAGTATCGATTGATCCTGATATATCACTGAAATTTACTGTCACTTCTGTTTTCAATTAAAGATACAATCACTCAGATAATGACTTAATTGGATTTTACAGAAGATTGAGTTTTATCGCCTTGTGCTTTACGAGTTTAGTTAAGGAAGGCCGTTTTATCACCGCTGCCGCTGACTTGTCCTTCTGTAGCTGCCGGCCCGTGTACAGCGGCGGGAAGAAAGTGTCACAGGGTCGCTTTTCCTTGAGCTGCCACGGCCTCCATGAATCACGGCTTCCGGTAATAGATAAAATCAGGCCGGATCGCGGCTGACAGAGTGATGGCGGCTCGTTACAGACAGGAAGTCTGCAAAGCTCAGAGGTGAAGGAGGAAATATTTAAAACTGCAGAGGCGAGTTTTAAAGACACTCTGAGCTTCATATTCTGACCAGTCTGAGGATGCAATTTTTAAATATTAAATGATTGATCATTTGATTATTTAATACTGAAGTAGATTTTTACCAAATACTTTTTTACTCGAGTAACTTCTTGGATGGCTACTTTTTACTTTCACTTGAGTAAAATATGTTGAAGTAGTGCTACTTTTGCTCTTACCCTAAATACATTATATGACTTTAATAGAAATAAATCATTAATGTTAAATCAGGAATTTAACTCAGATTACTGAATCAGACGCATCAGTGACTGTTTTCCTGGCTGCAGGCCAGAAAAGAATGACTGATCTCTCTAATCCAGATGTCAACCCAGTTGCTCTGAATGGGTTTGGGGATTTTAAATCAGCCTCTGTGTGACAGGAGTCCTGAGTGGCGGCGACGCCCCCGATCAGCCGCTCACAATGAGCCGAGGTCAGCGCCGCTCGACCCCGCAGTCATTAAAACAGAATAACTGTCCGGACGCGTCTTCACGCTGCAGAACCGAACTTTGAATTTCTGTTTGTATTAAATATTAAAACTCAAAAGCACCAATACATACATAACTCTCCTGTGGCGTCACACTTCCGGGAACTTTGTAACTGACAGCCAACTTGGCAGCCAGTTGCTAAGGAGTTGCTATGACAACAATAAACAAGCCATGAGCTCTCGCCTCGTTCCTACCATAAAAAATATAAGAACATTAAAACTATTGCACAGATACATTTTGGAGCATCTACCCAGCTCTGTGTAACTGAGACAGACTCAAAAAGGTCATTTTCTGACAGAGCAACAAATGAACCCAGAACTCATCAACTGGCCCGGTTTTAGCTTCACCCACTTCAAATCCTAATTGTTGTATTTCTTAACTCAAACATAACAGAGATTTCAGGAAAATCCCCAACATCACATCAGCCATAAAGTTCTGCAGAACCAGTTTTTGACCCAAACACACAGACACACTAAGGTAAGCGGATCACAATGCTGCTGTGGTTTTCTGTCTCTTCTGCTCATTTCTTCACCTTTTACCCACCAGCAGCAACGTCCCACCACAACATGCACTGATGCATCATGGGAACTCCCAACTGGCATGATGCACCGAGATGTTTCCTTAACTCTGTCATAAAGTCAAAGGATCAACTAGCGAACTACTCATTAAGTCATAGAAATATTTACTGAACTTCAATGTGTGAGTTAGTGAAAAATAAGCTTTTTATTAATTGGGCAGTAGTATGTTTTCCACGCATGTAGAGCCATTTTATAGCAAAATCCACTAACTGTTACCTTCAGTTGTTAGAAGATGCTTTAAGTATCAAATATGAGTTAAAAGAAATTAGATTTTGTAATATAACACCTAGAAATTGGGCCTCTGTCTCTTTAAGAAACCTCGCCTTCAGGAACCCATCACAACATGGCTCCTCTTTTAACCCTTTAGCAACGTTTTGCCAGCGTTGCTCTGAGCAGCAGCTCCTATAACGAGCTCAGCTGACCCACCAGCTGTTTGCTAACTGCTGCTGGCTAGTCTGAAGGAGCCGAGCGGGGGAGGAGCCGTGTCTTGAAGGCGGAGCAGAGTCCACTCAGGCATTTTGGGCAGCTGAATGGTTGCCATGGAGATTAAAGGATTTCTCAAACATGAAAGAATCCGAGCAACCCTCCAGGTCTGTTCTGATGAGTGAATAACATTATAAATGATGTAAAGGTAAAAATGTTTTTACCGCCCCTTTAATTTTGTCACGTCTCCAAGACGATGGTTTTTATCACTTTAAATAAAAAGAAAAAGGCGGGAGTGGGAACCTTTTCCCAGGATGCAACACAATGAGGAAGTGATGAGCTCAAATGGAGAAAACTGCTAGTTTATTTATTTGTGTGTAATATTTAATGTATAATTTATGTTTTTCAAGATTTTTAGTTTTAAGTGACAGTTGTTGATGATGGAAAATTACCAAATGTTAAAAAGAAAAAAGAACAACAAAACAATCAGTTTTTTATTTTACTAATAATTTTAGGACAAACAACAACTTTCACATTTTTATTTTAATGTTATGCAGAGTATAATATCTAATTATGAATTTCTAAATCTTTCATTTCTGAATAATTTGGAGCTTAAATTGGAGCATAAATTTTAAATTCAAATTAAATTTAAATCTTTTATTAACTATATCTAGAGCTGCAACTAACAATTATTTTAGTAATCAATTATTCTATTGATTTTTCTGACAATTGATCAATTAATCGGATTAAAATTTTGCTTCTTAGATTTTTTCAAACACTAAATTATTTTCTGTGCAATAGTAGATATACATTAAACTATGAAAATAAACAAATAAACCAGATTGTTATTTAAATAAGAAGATAATTGACTAAAAGTCAACAAAATGCCTTTCAGTTAAAAATCTGAAAATGCTATTTTCTTTTTTACGGTTTCGGCTTAATTGCTGCTCTGGTTGTTTTGTTCTGTCAGAAATTTCCTTTCAGTCTATAATCCATCAATTACTAAATTAGTTGATGATCAATCCGATTAATCGTTTCAGCCGTTTGTGTTTCTTTCTTCCTGGTCGTTTCTCCCTTTCCGGTGTAACTGCGCTCTAATTTCCGGTGCCAGTTGTTTATTTCGCAGTAATGATCCCGACATGGGTTTAAATAACCGCGCAGAGCATAAAACACGGGCAGCCGCGCGGCGTGCACAACTTGCAGCGCATCAAATTAAAGGGAAGCTCATCAGCGCGGTGTAAACTTTTATTCCGGTTTGTGTTTTCCCCCAACATGAATAAATTTATTGTGCGTTCGCCCCGCAAGCCTCCGGTACTTTAACTCCCACAAATCTACTCGGCCGGCACAAACAGCAAAGCCACTCTAGTCACCTTGAAATTTCCTCTGCTATTTTCCAATTAAAAGCTTAATAGCCCTGGAGACGGGCTCCATGCGGTGAAGTTTACCGGCTCTTATTCTGTGCGAGGCGCGCCGCTCGGATCCCATTATTTGCTTGAATAAACCTTTTTTACGGTCAGAACTGGGCCCGGCTTTGTCCGGTGTTATGTTTCAATGCCCTCTATTAGTCCGGCGGACGGGACATATCAGCGTCCTCAGCGCAGTTCCCAAAGGCCCTTTTATACACGGAGAGCTAATCATCTAAGTTATGCACGGCAGTGTGAAAGGTGCGAAAGCCGTGCGCATGCGTGCTCTCTGTTCTGTTTGTTTGGATTAATTTTTAGCGCCCTGAAGGAAATGAAATGAATCAGCTTCAGAGAGACAAAGGCGATGTTTGCTAACAAATAAAGAAGGTTTTGAAATGGCCGTGTGGACTTCAAGTTGTGATATTTACCTTAAAGACCAGAAAATAAAACACAAATACAAAATGGCTCAATTTGACATTTGGAAAATAAATTTGCTCAATGGGAACACTAAAAAAAACTTGTTTGTAGATTAAAGGTTTTGCCAAAACTGCATGGAAACATTTTTTTTTTAAGCACATGAGTCACGTGACCAACAACGGATGTGACCCTGGCAACCACGAAGAAGATAACAGGAAGTTAAAAAATGGTAGCATTTTTCAAATGGAGAATGTGGCTCTGCACCAAGGGCGCAATGTGTAAAGGGAAGGGAAAATCTATGCATATTTGAATTAACCTGCAATTTTTTTATTGCTTTGTATCATGTGCAATTAATAAAATGTCAATTTACAGTTTCTCTAAGACTCATATTTAGTGGAGAAAAAGTGTTTTTTTTTCTGTTGTTTTTTAAAGACATTTATATTTATATTCCATAAAAACGTCTAAAATATTTCAGCTGGTCAAATTTTCCTCTGATGATTTTTCTCAAATGATGGATTCAGTGAAATAATCATTCTTAGATTTTTCACATTAATATTCTATTTATTAGAAAATTGCCTTTAGAGTTCTTGTGAAAATCACAAAATATAAATTGCCATATTTTTACTTTTTTTTTTTTGAATTTGTGAAGCCGTAAATAAATAAATAATACAGCCTAGATTTCCTCTAAAAAATATTTTAAAAAATAATATTTTCCATGATGCCGATAGGGGGGCCCGCCCAGGGAAAAGCTCACTGAAGGACCGCCTCTGTTTGTGAACAAAACAAGACATTAAAGGATGTAATCTTTAAATTCAGCTTTTATTGTATTTGTTGGATAAATATGAAGGATAAATCTGCAGAGCTACCTTTCAGGGGGTTTTATTGTTAATTTGTGTGTTAAGCGGGATAATGTTCTGCTCACATACAGGGCCGGCCCAAGGCAATGTGAGCTAAGCATCTGATTGGGGCCCCCATGACAAAATGCTAAATATAATTTAAGGGCCAACTGTGGAACCTCTGGAGATGATGGTTCAAACGTTATGGACAACCCTGACCATCATGAGACAGTCTTAGGAGAGCAGAGCATCTTCAGTCAGAGGCTTCTTCAGATTTGCTGTAATACACACTGCTGCAGGAAATCTTTCCTGCCAACAGCCATCACTATCTACAATAAAATCAATAAAATGTCATTTCCCTTTGGGATCAATGAAATATCTTTGAATTTGAACATACAGCATCAGAATAATCACCAACTCCTTGCCAATGTTGGAGTTGCCAAAAACTAAAAATATAAAAAATTAAATCAAAAAACTAAAGATGATCATGATAGAAAATAACAGTAATAATCTACTAAAATACTAACCGAAGAAATGTAGGAAATGTGAGTTTTATAATGTATTTATTTTTAAACGGGTTGATTTTTTTATTTACTGGTGAGATGCTAATGATAGTTAGCTACAGGAATGTTAACATATGGTGTTTACATGCTGGTTTTAAGGGGCCCCAGATAAAAATCCGGCCCAGGGCCCCAAACAGTCTCGGACCGGCCCTGCTGGCCTGGATATGTTTTGGAGCGTTTGGTTACTCGTGTCAGTGTGATGCGTCTCTGCGCTGTCAGCGGATCCTCCGCTCCAAGCCAACTCCTCTTGTCTTCATCCTGCCATGCGTGCACTTCCGGCTCCATCTCCCTGACTGATCACCGCAAACCTCCCGCAGATGTTCTTGCGCGCACAGGAAAACCCGCCGGCAGAATGAACGGTTACGGATCCCCGTACCTGTACATGGGGGCCCCGGTGTCGCAGCCCCGCGCCCCGCTCCAGAGGACGCCCAAGTGCGCCCGGTGCCGGAACCACGGCGTCCTGTCGTGGCTGAAGGGACACAAGCGCTACTGCCGCTTCAAGGATTGCACCTGCGAGAAGTGCATCCTCATCATCGAGCGGCAGCGCGTCATGGCGGCGCAGGTGGCGCTGCGCCGCCAGCAGGCCAACGAGAGCCTGGAGAGCCTCATCCCGGAGTCCCTCAGGGTGCTGCCGGGCATCGGCATGAGCGGGGCCGGCGACGGGAGCCAGGGAGCCGCGCCGGCGAGGAGCGAGGATCTGGAGCTGAGGTGGAGCGGCGCGGAGCCTCCGCAAACACGCACAGGTAACCAGCAGCAGAAAACCCGCAAATTTGAATTTAAATGTTGCTTTTTAAAAAGTTGATCCGGTTAAAATACCACAAAAACTCTCGATAGTTGCATAAAAACACCTTTAACGATTTCTGAGGTTTAGATCATTAAAAAAACACAACAAATATTAGGATTAAAGTGCAAATATTGATTTAAATGTTTATTTACTATTACAGTACAGATAAAAACCAATAACCATTGAAAATGTGGAAATAACTTCTGAACTTATTTGAACATGTTTTTAATTTACAAATGAAATTCATAAATAAATGTTTTTAGTCGCGCTAATTCAAATTATTCAGTTAGTTTAGTTTATTTATTTACATTTTACCGCCTGATCAGAAAATGAGTCGATGCTCAATTTTTACACAGCGAAGATTAAAAAGTTTCTAAGATTTAGACTTAGACTTAGACTTAGACTTTATTGATCCTTTGGGAAGACTCCCTCAGACCTAAACAGACAAACAAACTTTTTTATGAGATCCAACATCAGAACCAACGACGCGCTTCCGAACCTGAACAAGATGAGAAATATGAATATGAGTTTTGATCATTTAGAAAAATGATCAGTTATAGACTAACATCATTCTTGCTTATTAATTATCTAACAACAATTAAGGATTTTTACATTTATTTTGAATTTCTATTAAAATACCAATGTAACGAATATATCAAAATGCAACAACTTAAAGCCTTTTATTTACATTCATATACATTATGTCTAATATTACTAAGAGCTCAAATTACAAATAACACAAAGAAAATCAGGTAAATAAAAAACAAAGTAGATAAAAATGTATATATTTTTAAGTTATATATATATATATATATATATATATAAAGTTGATTTATTGAAGTTTTGGTCCAAACAGAAATAATGTTGGCCCGGTTTGTTTATATTTTCTCTTCTTCTGCATGACTGACAAATCTCTGCTGTTGCTTGGTAACAATGTTATCTGATGATGACGTAATGCAGCTGGAGTTATGATGGATCGGATTACTTAATCTGTAATCTGAATTTTGCTCCTTTTAGTATGATTTTAAAAAATCTGCAAGGTTGAGATTTTTTTAAAAATTTGATTAAATTATTCAAGGAGACGAAAAATTCAATGTAACTGCAGTTTAGTAATAAAACACGCAGCTTTTTAATTACATCCGAGAGAAAAACATGGAATATTTTATCTGCACCTATAAACAAATCAAAAACAATGAGACATAAGAAAAGCAGCTGCAGGTGAAAAAGACGGCAGAGTTTCATCAGGCCACCTTTAATATTTCCTGTTTTAAATATTAAGAAATTACTAAGAAAAAAGGAGATTTACCAAAAAACAAAATCTGAGAAAAAAAACGTGCAACGCAGAAAAATTCTAGATTTTTCTGAACTTTCCTCTGTTGTGTTTTTTTTATTTACTTGTTTTTATAAAATTACCAACTTTTCAAACTCAGAAAATTCTAATTTTTTCCTTGAAAATTTATCAGATTAATATCAAAATTTCGACTTTGCAGACTCAGAAAGTTTAAAGTTTTTTTTTCTAGATTTCTTAGTTTTTCTAGAAAATTTGCAACGAATCAAACCCCAGAAATGTCCCGAGATTAACGTCAAAATGTAAATTTGTTTTCAAGCAACTTTTTAGACTTTTCTAACTAAGAAATTGCCTTTTGTTTCTTTTTTTAAAAAAGAAAATGACTGAAATATTTTGGCTGAAATCTGCACCTCTTAAGAAATGACATTTTCTCTGATATTCAAGCTGTTTTTTTCAGCGCATGCGCAGTCCTGTCTTATTCCAGCTGATTCCTGTTTTCCTTCTTGTATTTTGAATGTTTGGCTGACAGACGCTGCGGATGATGGCCAAGACGAGGCGTCGGGAGGTGAGAACACCGGCAGCTCCAGTGAGAAGGAACCGGACCCGGCCAGCTCCCCGGAGGGATCCAAGCCCAGCAGCTCCTGCTACACCCCGGAGCCGCCGGAGGCCGCCGCGCAGCCCGACGACACCCGCTACAGCCTCCCCAAAGTCGGCGGTGCCGACAAGGAGGCCAAGGCCGAGAGTCCGCAGCGACACCCGTCCGCTTCCGGGGAGCCGAACCTGCTGATCGAGGGCCTGTCCGGGTCCATCAGCCTGCCGCTCAGCCTGCGGGCCAACCGGCCCCCGCTGGAGGTTCTCAAGAAGATCTTCCCCACGCACAAGCCGCCGGTGCTGGAGCTCATCCTGCGGGGCTGCGGCGGGGATCTGGTCGGAGCCATCGAGGTGCTGCTGTCCAGCCGGAACCCGGACGGGAACGCTCACCCACACGCGGAGCCCCACCCGGTATCGGACGGCCTGGTTCTGCCGCAGAACGGACACCTGTTCGAGCACGCGTTGGGCTCCTACCACCCGGTGTCCTCCTCCGCCAAATGGTCCGTGGGCTCCGCCTTCCGGGTCCCGGAGTCCCTGCGGTTCGGCTCGGACTCTGCGTCGGGCGCGCTGGGTGTCCCGCTGCAGCACCCGTCCTTCCCGCAGCCCGCGCGCTACCCGCTCATGCTGCGCAGCTCGCTCACGCGCAGCCAGAGCGGCCCGTTCGTGCACAACGACGTGACCCTGTGGAACACCGTGGCGCTGCAGCAGCAGTACCAGCTGCGCTCCGCCGCGCAGTACGTCTCCCCCTTCGGTCCGGCGGCGCCCGCGGGCGCCAGCGCCTCGGTGTTCCGCGGCTCCCCGATCATCCCGTCCAGAGCCGCCGAGGAGCCGCGCATCAGCATCCAGGAGGAGAGCTGCACGCTGGGGCCCAAGGCGGGCCTCTACTCCCCGGAGGAGGACTACGAAGAGCGCTCCGACTCCGCAGACTCCCGCATCCTGAACGCATCCACCTGAGGCTTTGACCCGCGCCGATGTGAACGGACGCAGAAATGTTTCTGTTGTTTAAACCGGTTGAACAACACGGACGAAATGACTTGACCAAAACTGGATGAATGTGACAGACTGAGCTTTTTCCTGTCAGCATGTTTCTCTGATCAACACTGCATGTCCGAACCGCCAAATAAAACTGATCAGCTTCATTTCTTTAGAGTTTGTCAAGCTCTTCTTTTCAATTCAAGCTAAATTTACTCAAATGTTGCCATTTATTTATTATTTTTCATGCATTTAAGAACCTTTACAATAAATAAGGATGGAGCTCCATGTCTTTAAAAACATTGACTTAATTTGTTACAAGTCAAACTGACTTTAACATGGAAACTTAACTTGATTATTTGTAACAAATTAATAAGCTTTTTTTTAAAGTTGGATCATCTGTTTTCTTTTTTCAGTGCAACTAAATTGTCTGACACGAGTTTAAAAGGGATAAATAAACTAGTGAAAGGTTCATAGACATAAGTTTCAAACTGTTTCTTAGTAGGAAATGATCTGATTTATAATCCATAATCTCTCTCATCAGACTGATTCATTGGGATTTACCAGGATTATTATTATTTTTTTCTCATTTTCACACAACTGGAATAAATATGCAATTAATTAGATCTTTGCAATTTAGAGATCTACAAACGTTTCATGTTTTTTCATATTTCTCAACACTTTGATTTATGATTTTCCACTTTTAGGGACAAAAATAAGAAACAGAACAGAAATATCCTTTTATTGTCTCATTATGAAAACAGCAAAGTGACAGCTAATAGATTCACACAAAGGTAGGAATATAAAATAAATAACAACAGAATAAAGAACGACATACTGTATAGTTAGGTCAACATTGCAACATAAATGCTGTGCAGTTATTAAAAAGAAAAACACTCTGAACTAAAGGAATGTGCAACTGAGTTTGTTAATTTAAGAAGTGTACAAAATGTTGATGCATTTTAGCATTAAAATGACATTAAACTGTTTAACAGTGGAGATCCATTCAGCATAAAATTCAGTTAACAATCTTTATCTGTATTTTGGAAATATTAGTGCAGCGCAGTCCAGTTGCAACATGTCGTTTTTGCTCCAAGTCTCTTTTGTTTTGGCTTCTTAAAAACGTGTTAAGTGCTGCCATCTAGCGGCGATACACAGAAATCCAAGAAATTTGGTGTAAGTTCAAACAAGTCATTGTTTTCTTCCGAGTCGTTCCTTTCAGTAACAGAAGGTTTGAAGGACAAAAACCATCTTTTTTGACTAATTTTGTTAATTATCTGGTACATAAGCTGGCAGATGACCCAACTATTGATTTAAAATCTACACAGCTTTTAACAGGTAGATGGCTGGATATTACAGTACATAACAGACCAAACTGATATTCCAGTTTCTGTTTCTGTTGATAAGAGACTGGGCCTCTCTGCTCTCCCCCAAAGAGCTGTCCACTCACTAACAGATTGTCTTCGGGTTGTTGGGCTGAAGTTTGGCCGGGAACATCACCAGGCTCCTCTACTGCACTGGATCCGGGAGGTTGACGCTGCCGATTCATCCGCAACCATACTGGTACTAACATATAGAAAAAGGTAATAAAAGGATTAAAACATGCTGCAAAATGTGTATAAGACACAACAGCAGGAATAAAGTTTTCAACATGAAAAAGCCTTTTACAGCTTTTCAAAGGAAAACAAATGATCAGAAAGGTTGATAAATATGACCAATATTCATGTAAACGTTCAACAACATGAAAAAACAAACTCCAGATTATTACGGATCTGTTGGTTAGTCAGGAAATTGACTGAATGTTCACCGGCTCGATTTTTTTCAACACTTAAACTCCGTAAACATTCGGCATGCTAAGCTAAATATGCTAAGCTAAATATGCTAAGCTAAATATGCTAAGCTAAATATGCTAACACCCAGCCGTGTGGCGAATGTGATGTCTCAGAAAAAATTTACCTTCCAGGCGCAGTGAATAACTCAGACATGTGGAAAGTAAATTGTCCTGAAATGACTTGGTTCCCCTGTGATTCTGGGCCCAGTCAGTGAATGAAGTCCGTTAGTGTTAGTTCAGAGTTAAGTCGAGACTTACCGATTCTATTTCTAACATCTCTAGATTTGATAGGAAACATTTAGTTTTAACCCAGGATTTCTGATGCTATACTGTACACCCCAGAGCTACATAAACAGAATGTGACTCTATTAGAGTAAAATTAACTCTGCTTTTGCATAAAGTCTACTAACCAAAACATTCAACACTTTTTAATTTGTACCAATATTTCTAATTAGTTCATCATACAAGCGCAGAACAACAAACACAGTCTGATCAATGTTCAGCTTTTTATCTGTTTATGACAAATTTGCACTTTTTGTTACAATCTTGGCTAAATATGAACTTAGCGACCATTTGAAAATTTAAAACAGTCGCTGTTTGTGCCCAGGTAGAGCATTAAAAAAATATTTACCCTCTTGAAAATATGAAAAAATATTTGTCCTATATGTTAAATCACGAGTTTGTTAATTAGCCAAATGTTGTCAGACAGCTGAGTTTAATTTTACCCAGGTTGACTACAGACGCATGAAATCACTAAAATAAATATAGGCTAAAATATCTTAGAAAAGCAACACATCGTGCTCAGGTGAGAAACAAAGCAGCTAATCGTGTTTCCATTGATCATGTAATTACAGTTCAATCTGGAGAGACTCAGACGGAGATGAGAAGACAATTAGAAGAGTTTATTGACAAACAGAATTTAAAGTCTTTGGTGCTCGGGCCCCGGCTGGGGATAACGGTTATCGCAGCGTTAGCGATAGGCTTCAGATGAGCATCCCCGATGCTGTTAGGAACGTCATCCCCCAGGGCCCGGCACTGGTGGTGGAGGTTGAAGAAGGGTGCGGGCCTCAGGACCGGGCGAATGGAGGAGAAGGGGTGGTGGTGGGTTGAGCTCGGCTGGAGAGCGAAGGACGCCATGGATGAAGGTCCTTATCAGCTGGGACTTGGTCGATGATTGGACGTGACGTGGCTTGGTCCGGCGTTGATAGGTCGACGATTGTGGGCAGGTCCCTTCAATTAACGGGTTCCGGTGGGGATAAAAGAGTCTTCCAGTTTGAATTTGCGCCTAGGCTTCATTTTGACATTTTGAAAATAAAACACAGCAATTAAAAAAAAAACCTCTTTAGTCAATAAAACGTTTTGGCACTAACATGAGGCCATATCTCGCAAAACGGCAATGGAAACTGATTTTTACGAGTCACATGATCAAGAACCGGATGTTGCCTCCGGCGTAAACCACGAAGAAGAAGACGTCAGGAAGTAGTTGGATGATGGTGGCGCAGCGTGTTTTTAATGGCCGAGGGAACAAACTTATTTATGCAAGATTTTAATTGTGTTTCTCACTTAATGGAAACACCGGAAATGTGAAATTGTGTTTGTTTTTCAACATCAGAGGAATATTGACAACTTTTTGTGCACATTTGAAATGGAAACGCAGCTAGTGACAGTCATCGGTCGGGAAAAGGTGCAAAACATTTTCTAAGGTTTGGGACTCCAGCAAACCTCAGTGTGTGAAATGTTATTCCATTCATAATGACTCAGTCTGGAGATCAGAAAAGAACCAAAAAACATCAGCAGGCCTCAGATAAGGTCAGAGTTCACGACTCAACAGTGAGACTCAAAGAGAGACCAGCTGAAAATGGGCCAGAAGCATTTTAAAGACCCACAAAACTTCTGAGAAAATATTCTGTGAACTAACAAAATAAAGATGGAACTTTCTGGAAGTTTTCTCCTGTCATATTTTGGGGTAAAACAAAGAAAAAAGATTATAGTGATAGTTGAACACGGTGGTGGCAGCATGACGGTCTGGAAAAATGGATTCCTGTCCTAAAGCAAAAACATTTGGTTTATACAGCAAGACAATAACTCTAAATATATCAGCGGGTCCATGACTGAACGACTAAAAACATGAACCCAGACATTCAAGAGGAGCCTAGTCAAAGTCCAGATTTAAATCTGATTGGGAGTTCGTACCATGACTTTCAGCAGGTGGTTGGAGCTTGGAAACCCTTGAAAACCTTTGAAAACTCTCCAATGAGTTAAAAATCCTCCACCAGCCATTTATCACACAAAACCAGATTATTAGGGAAACATCTATTCAAAAGTAAAATAAATATTTTAAAATGTCTAATTATAAATTAAGATTTATAATTACAATTTAAACCCTGTGAAATAAAAAGAAATAAGCCTGAAAGAAAGACAGACAGAAGCATCCTGTTTATCGTTCGCAGTCTGCCACCTAGTGGGCGGACTGGGACTTTCAGCTCCTCTCTGGAAACATTCAAACTTTATTCAGTCTGTTTGTGATTTCCAGGACAGAGAACTGGATGTGGAGATGATCTGAAGTCCAGACCAGAACAGAAACATTCAAAAAATAATAAAATTCAAAAACGTTTAAAGTTCAGAAGCTAAACTTCAACGTGGTGAAATGATTTAAGAATGCAGAGGTTGGGCTGTGATCCACAGAGTGTGATAGTTTCCTGCCAGCTGTCCGGCACGTCCTCCTGTTTGTTGCACGTTAGGCCATGAGAGGTCAAGGTGTCAGAGACAAATGCTGTCCCGCTTGTTTAGCGTTCAGCTGCATGTGTCGTCTGTCCATCAGAGGCTAATTAACGTAGCAGCGACCCGCTGCACCGAGTAACCAGAGGTCCGGTTACAGCGGGACGAGATGCTGTCGGTCCGTCAGGCCGCAGAGGTAAGACTACAAGAAAACTATATCAAAACTACAGCAAAACCACAAGAAACCAGAGCAAAACTAACGAGAAGCTAAAGCAAAATTACAAGAAACCACAAAAAACTACAACTATATAAAAACTACAACAAAACTACAAGAAACGACACAAAACTAGAGCAAAACTAACGAGAAGCTAAAACAAAATTACAAGAAACCACAAAAAAACTACAAAATGCAGCATGAGAGAGACAGACTTTATCAGATCAGCTGATTGGACGGACAGATGGTTAGATAGATAGATAGATAGATAGATAGATAGATAGATAGATAGATAGATAGATAGATAGATAGATAGATAGATAGAGTACACAAAAACTGTTCTCAAGTAGGAGTAGAAATACTTCAACATATTTTACACAAGTAAAAGTAAAAAGTATCTGTCCAAGAAATTACTCAAGAGTAAAAACGTATTTGATAAAAAAAAATCTACTTAAGTACTAAATAACTGATCAAATGATCAATCATTAAATAATTGATCATTTGATGATTTAAAAAATTACATCATCAGACGGACCACAATATGAAGTTGAGTGGAAATGTTGGTATTTTAAGGTGCAAAATGACAATAATTCATATAAATAACAATATCAGGCAAAAGAAAATGTTTCTAAATCAAAATGTTTCTAAATCAGTTTCTTTCAATAAAAAAACTTATGAAACTTTAGCAAAAGCTGCAGGTGTGAGTCTGTCTGGGGAAGTTTTGGTTAAAACATGTTTGTTTTAGAAAATCCAAAAATTAAAAGTAAAAAGTGTTAAAGTACAGCGTAGTAAAAAAAATACTTTTTCAAAAAAAGCTACTTAAGTAAATGTAATTGAGAAAATGCAACCAGTTACAACTAAACTCTTCAAATTGAGAAATTCTATCATCAACGGAAATGCAGCTAGTGGCGGCCATCTTGGATTTTCTGTGGCTAACGTTTTAAACGTCTGTGTCAAGTAAAAGGTTTTGTTTCTTTTGCATTTTTCCCTCCATAAAACCCACCTTCATTTCATAGATTCCTTAAGTACATTTACTCAGATGCATTTAATTACGTAAGATTTTTGAAAAATTTACTCTTTAAGTACTTTACTTTTAAGTAGTGCTATTCTTATTTGAGTATCATTTTTGGTTACACTATCCACCTCTGCTTACAACTTTCTAATGATAAATAATCTATAAGGTAGCATTTCTCCAGTTAGAGAAAAAAAGAGAAACTTTTCTTCCGATCCAAGATTGTAACATTTTTGAAACTCCTCCAGGAAATCAGGGGGTTCCTCTCCAAAAAAAGACCAACGATCACCATGTGATCCAGTGGAACCTGTTAGATCAACTCCCTGAAACCTGGAACTGCAGAGCGGATGTTTGGCATACCTTGAGCAGACCGTTAAAAAGCGCCTGACACAGACAACACTTTTCACCTGGGCGCCCCGGCTCCACTCGGATCCTCTTGTCCGGCCGTCCGGCTCTGCTACTTCAAAGCATTCCTGGTGTGGAAACGGCAGCCCGGGGCTGCCCGCTCGTAACCTCCGCAGTAAATTAAGGAGAAGAGGCGAATAAAGCTGCACCTGCAGGCCTGACGTCTTCACCTTCGGCACATGGAGGAGCAGTTAGGAGTCGTCATCTGGAGGAAAACACGCTGTTTAGAGCCCGCACTGTCGGGAATGTCTAAGGGAAATAATATATTTGTTAAACACGCAACATCTGTGAAATTACTGAAAATAATCGACCTTTTGTGTTGATGCTGTCAAAAAAATTCAAAGAGAGACATTTATTCAGCATATGTTGGTTCATTTTTATTGGTTTACTTGAAAATTGTAATAAAAAAACAACACCTTTTTCTCTTTATCCATCCGTCCATCCGTGACGCGAACCCAAAATGCCTCCACGTTCTCCTTTTCACGCCACGCCGGCCATTAATTTCCCCGCCGTGGACAAAAGCTTGGAGGCCTGTGGCGTCTTATCTCACGGTCCGTTCCCACAGCAGTCAGTCGACTCTGGGTAAATAACTGCTTGTCTTCTTTAATCCTTCAGTAAATCTTACTTGAAGTCAGCAAAATGCAAACAAAGGGACATTCTTTTGTCTTTAAGAGCCTCAGGTCACAAGTAGCGATACTAGAGCAGGAAAAATTTGTGGCTCTCAGATAAATCGGTGAATATATCTGGATTAGATTAATCTTGATGGGTTTAGGATTATCAGCTGGAAATATCAGAGGCTGGCTCTTTGTGAGTATTTGCGCTCCATGCTGACTTACTGTTTTTGCTTTTTAATCTCTTGTGGGATTGTTGTGAAAACATTATAGTCGTCCTCTGTAGTGCCTGCCAGGAGGGCAAACTTCAACCTGCAGTTTGTTTCACAATCGCTGCGTTTCTATAACAAATGTGTGCAAAATGTAGTCAATATTCAGCTGGTGTAAAAAAAACAACATAATTTCGCAACTGATGTGTTTCCATTAAATAAGAAACGTAATTAAAATCACAGTGAATAAGCTTGTTGACATGGTAAGTCATTAAAAAACTCTATTTAACTACTACTTCCAGTTATCTACTTCATAATTTGCGTCTGGTTGTTGATCATGTGACTTGCTTGAAAGGAAAGAAATGCTTCCATAGAAGTTTGCAAAATAAACCAATTTTATTTATTTATTTATTTTTTTACAAAACTGTGTTTAAAAAGCTATTTCAAACAACAGTAGGGCCCATAATTAATTCATTTTGTTAATTTGGCTAAAATATAAAACACATATCTATCTATATAGTATCTGTATCTATATATAGCTATAGCTTGGTGCTTTTGGGGCCCTCTTGTGGTGAAGCAGCTTATCTCGCATATGCCTGGGCCCGGCACTGTGTAGACCCCTGCTAGCTAATGATTAGCTTTCTTTTTGATTATATACAGGAATAACTTTATGCACCAATGTTGAATTAAGGTCCTATATAGCAGCTGCTAACACTGATAAACTAGCATCCTTTCCACTTTTCAGAAAGTCTTGATCATATTATTATTATTTTCAGTGAAACATTACCTTACAGTCGACCGTTACCATCCACAGCCGCTAGGAGGACTCTCTTCCGTCCCGCCCCGTGAGACTGCAGCGCGGTCCTATTGGCTGGGACCGGCTGTGGAGCCAGCCAATCAGAGCGCGGGAAGCCCAAGCCCAGCGCGGTTCATAGGAGAGTCACCGCCGCGTTTCGGCTCCAGAAGGAAGTTGGACGTGTTCGCGGTGCGACCCTCATTCATCCGCTCAATTAACATCCAATTAGCCTTCAAAGCTGGAGCCGGGACGGCGTGTGTCATCCATCAAACCCCGGAGAGCCTGATTACCGCTTCCCCCGGACCACCGGCGGCTGATTGCGGCTCCGCCCGGACCGCTGGAGGTGAGCCGAACTGGGTTATGGTGGTTTTTAATTCAGGCTGCAGAACCTCGGTGCTTTTAGCTGTCTTTATTCTAAGTTAGTGACTTAAAAATGACAGTTTAGTGATGGCCAGATACATGTCCAGACAGAATAAAACTTTAGCTTCATAGTTATTTTGTGTCTTGTGGTTTTTTTTTCACGCTTTTAAAACTTTTTATTTACTTTGTTTAAGTTTGAGGATTGAAGTTACTGCAGTGGAAAACTGTAAATTAATATCTTATTGAGAACAATAATAAAATAGCTACATTTGTTAACAAGCTTATTGGTATCAATTTAATAATAAGACTCAGTTGTCATAAATATTTATAAGGAAATCATAATGACACTTCTTCTAAATAAGGGCTATTTTACAGGGTTTTATTGTTATTATTATAATTTCCCTAAAAGGTAAAGAAAAATAAATTTATCTCCACTTTTGGGTGTTTTACTAACAATACAACATTTCTAAGAAAGAAACTATGTTATAAACTAACTTAAATTAAGCTTTTAGTGTGTTAGCTGGAGGTGAGATTCTTATAAATAAAAGGATATTTATATAAATTTGAAGTCTGCAGGGTTGGTTTTGAATATGAAAGCAGTAAAACGAATGTATTATTGTTGTATTTTTATGTCTTAGTCTTAATGTATAGTTTTTAATATGTGAATTTGAAGGTTGCACAGTTTAGACAGGAAAACCTGTATAGAATTTAGATTTAAATATTTCATGTATTTTAATTACCAACCAGGGGCTGCAGTTGTTAATTAGCTCTTTATACTCTGGACGCACCGCATTTTGAGTGCATTGTTCCTGTCAAATAAATGAAATGAAAGTGAAAATAATAAGTTTTGAGTTTTTAGATGACTCCAGGTTATTTTATTATTGTAGCTCCTGCATCACAGATCTGGATCAAACTTCAGGAAAATAGTAAAACAGCCCAAACTCCGAGTTAATTCAGATCTAGAGCCGTTAGTTGCTTTTGAACCACAGTAAATGAAACACCGTTTTAATAAAAACGTTTCAACTATTGATGACTTTTATTTTGTGCTTTCATGACGTAAAGCGCTTTGAAGAGCCTCGTTGCTTAAATGCGCTGCTCGAATAAACTCGACTGATTGATTTTTGCAGAAATAACCCGCGTTAAAAGCGGAGGAGGAGGACATGGCAGACTTTGAAATCGACGTGGAGAGCCTGGAGGCGGAGAGCGACGAGCAGCCGGAGGACTCGGTGTGCTGCAGCCGGCCGGGCTCCGCGCCGCTCGGTGAGGACGACGGGGACGGGGACGGGGACGGCGGGAAGGGCGACTGCAAGCCGGGCCCCAGCGACCTGAGCTCGGGCGACCAGAGGAAGCTGAGCCGCACGCCGAAATGCGCCCGCTGCCGCAACCACGGCGTGGTTTCCTGCCTGAAGGGCCACAAGCGCTTCTGCAGGTGGAGGGACTGCCAGTGCGCCAACTGCCTGCTGGTGGTGGAGAGGCAGCGGGTGATGGCGGCGCAGGTGGCCCTGAGGAGGCAGCAGGCCACGGAGGTCAGTGCAAAAACATTTTACCCCTTAAAAATGACGGCACCACTTCTACCGTTCATAAATAGTTTATATCTTATCAATTAATCTATAAACAGTAGATAAGGCAATGCATAATAATAGTTATTGATCAGGTCAGAAGGAGACTGTACGCCAGGGGTGTCCAAACGTTTTGCACAAAAGTTTCCAAACTGAAAGTATTCAGGGGCCAAAATGTTCTTTCTCTTTTCTCTGCACAACAATGAATAAAACGCATAATATTTTACGTTCGCCTAAATGTTTACAGTTATTTAACGTTTTGGGTTTATTATGTTCACATTTTTAAGTTTATAAAATGTTTTTAGTTTATTCCCAGCAACTAAAGTAAAAACTTTCTAACACAACCTTCGCTGTATGTAGCCTAATGTGATGGACGGTTGTGCCAAAGTCTGTTTGTGGCACGACTTATTATGAAATAAAACAAAATCAAATAAAAAGTCTTTGTGTTGTACTTAATATTTTCCATTTAAGCAGATATAAACTTGGCACGGAAAAATTCATCCAGTTGGCCAAATTTGTGCTATTCTTGAATTACAGTGAAGGGCCACAGAAAATGAATCTAAAGGACCAAACGTGGCCCCCGGGCCACAGCTTAGACGCCCCTGTAGTATGCTAAAAAAAAATTACATTTACAAATGCTTATTGTGCTCACAAGCTAGTCTGAATTTTTTAATACAGCAACTCTAGATCCTTATAGAGGAATGTTTTTTTTTACCCACTCAACAATAAACTAAACTACCGTAAACGAAGCGTGTAATTCGTAGTCAGTTTCTTACTGGAAAAGAACGTGCAAATTATTAGATCCAAAACAGTTAATAGGGTTCTACAGATTTACATTATTAAAAATAATTTAGCTAATTTTGTAGGTATCTAATGGAAAAAACTGGAAAACAATTTAATCAGTTCTGGTGAATAAAGTCAGGATTTAGGTCAAGCTTTCTTTAATAATGATTGCTGTATTTATTTAAGTTTATTAAACTAATTAAAAGCAGCTCTGGGCGAAGCAAAGTTTGCTTTTGCATAAAAGTCACTGGTTCTTGAGGAGAATGAAGAAACGTGGTGATTTGAAGACGAGTTCTTTCTGTTAAAGCCAATATTTTCTATTGTGAGAAGATTTTATTTGTTTGTGATAATTTTTTTTTACCAAATTAAAGACAGAACGTCTCCATCTATATCCAATACCTGAACTGGGGGCCCAAATTTGTATTTTTCTGGAGCTGAAGTCTGACGCCACATGTAATCAATCCAAGGGCCGCAAACAGACCCCGGGCCACACTTTGGACACCCTAGTTAGATAAAAAATAAGTGAACAGGTTTGACTCACTATTTGGCAAGAAACCAGTAGATTTAATCTCTGTCTCACCCTTAATTAATGCATAATAAACAGTTATTAGTGATTTATAAAGTGCTTAGAGATGAATTAATAACATATCAATTAACTGTTTATTAACAATCAATAATGGGGGCATTATAGTAAAGTGGTACCAAAATAACAAATTAAGTAAATACCCAAACATTTTACTCAATTAGTAAGAGCAGCACTTCAGCATATTTCTACTCAACTAAAAGTAAAAACTATCCGTCCAGGAAATTACTCAATAGCAACAAAAGTATTTGGTAAAACGTTTACTAAAGTACTGAGTAGCTGATCAAATTATCAGTCATTTAATAATTAAAAATCACAACATTAGAACTTTACCAAAATGTAAAGTTAAGTGGAAATTTTGGTGTTTTTAGGACAAAAATGACAAAAATTCAAATAAAAAACATAATCAAGCAAAATAAAATGTTTCCAAATCAGTTTCTTTCAATAAAAATTGTATGAAACTTTAATAAAAACTGCAGGTGAGTGTCTGGGTCTGGATTTTTGGTTAAAACATTTTTTCTTTTTCATTCAGTGGGAAGAAAATCCACAAATTTTACTCAAGTCAGAGTAGAAATACATTGTAATAAAATCACCCAAGTAAAAGTAAAAAGTACAACATAGTAAAACTATTTAAGTATTATTTTTAAAAAAAGCTAGTCAAGTAAATGTAATTGAGTAAATGTAACTAGTTACTACCCCACTCTGCAAATTAGTTGCTGGTTTTTGAGGAAGGTCAGTTTATGCAAATGAAGTCAGTTTCTTTTGTCGTTTTGTTCCCACAAAACATCCTAAACATCTGTTTAAGTTACAAAAACTGAATTTGATTTAACTCTGCTCAAACCTGATTCTATTTTTATCCTTTATAAGAATCTTGATTTCCAATAATCAGTGTTTAAACTCTGTCCCTGTTGTTAGTTTGACTTTTTTCTCCACAGTTTTTTTATTGAAAGTATACATAAATATAAATAAATACAAAAATATGATTAAATGCAGTTACTGTTTGCCATTTGGCACATTCTTTATGTTCTTGGTGTCCTCAAGAAGAAAATTATATATATATTTTTTTACTGCAGCAGTTTGCCATATTTACATAAAAAAGCAATACAGTTATTATTATCACTTTTATAATTTGTCACCTTAGCAGCACATAATGTCGTGATATTTGAAGTCCATATCTATTTTTGATATTTTAAACCGACGCTATCTTTTGCATAATAACACAGTTATTAATTGACTTAGTTCAGTAGTTTAATAAATTAGTGCAATTAATGAAATACCAGAAGCAGAAACAGAGTTTTGAGTAAATTCTCTTCATTCAGAGCCTCACTGTGTTTAACTATAATTATAATACAGTTCAAGTTTTATAATTATTTCCCCGACCTTTAAAAATCACAACTTTAATATTAGCAGAAACTTTTCATTTTCTGATTTTATTTGCACGTCTTCAGCTTCTAGTTTAGGATTTTAGCTTTTTGTTTGTTTTCTTTTTTTTATATATTCACAAATTATTGGGGAGAAAATAGCAATTTCTCTCCAATAATTACAGATTTAAAAAAAATCAAATGAACACATAAAAGTTATCCAGTTGGAATAAAAGAAACATCTAAAATAGTAAAACTAAAATATATTTAACTTAGATTAACATCTGCGGACATTTTAATAGATTTTTAAAATATTTAAACAATTACATGTTTTATTTTCTTAATGATGTGCTTTAAAAGATGCTCATGTGAATGTTTACTATGTATGAAATGAATTAAAATCATATCAATTTGCCTTATTTTTATTCAATCCAATGTCTGTACCTGAACTTATTTGTCAAAATAAATATACATTTAAAACACTAATTTTCTATTAAAATTTACTTTTATTGTTTGCTTTTTTCTCATTCGGGTTATACTTTTTTCTTCATCCTACAGTTTGCTAAAATATCGTAAATACTAATTTGTGTATTTAACATCTAAAAGCTTAAATTAAATAGAAGATTTACATCCTGGGATTACTTTTGAGTCACTTTTTAACGCTGTGATAACATCAGAAACATGAGTTACGGCCCATTTTCCCTTTATGTTATTCTAAATTATCCAGACATTCAAGCTGAGCTCAGTTGTAACTAATCAGTTATTGCTCAAGAATCAAGAAAACTTCCTGACAGCCGGGTTGAATGTTTTTCTTTGCTCTTCCCTGTGCTTTAGGATAAGAAAGGGATTTCTGGGAAACCGATTCCAGCGGAGAGGAGGATTTACCAGCGACACATCCGACCCTCGACGATGCTCGCCAAAAGCATCCTAGAAGGTAAAGCGGCAGAAATATAAACCTTTCTTTGCAAATCTTCCAAAATCCCTTTTTATTCTCGTCTGTTTCTCCGTCAGTCATAAAGACTTTAGGAAGGGATTACTGCGGCGGTAGCCCAGTGGGCCACAGATATCTATTTTATTATCATTTATTTTTAGTGAATGTTTGACAGACTTTGTACTTGCTGTAAGTCAGTTAATTGTTTTTTAAAATAAAAACAAGCTCAATAATTTCCATTTGTTGTTTTTATTGTTTTTCTCTTTTTTCTTTTTCTACCAAAAGCTTTATGATAAAACTTTTCAGTTTGGTGTTTTGGTCTCAACTAGCCCCTTTTTTGAAGGATAATTTTGTTTACAGAAACTTCATAATTAATTTTATTTGTTGTTTTGTTTATTTATTTTGGATATTTAAAATGTCTTCCAGTTCCAGTGTTTAAATATTTATTGGAATTTAAAGTTTATTGATCTCTCACAGGGTGTTATTGCATTATTGTGCCATTATTACTATTATTTTACTTGAAAATGATCTCTAAATAACAATATTATTGTTTATCGTGATAACTTCAGGGACAATTTATCATCCAGAAACATTTAAACATTATCGCGACAGGCCTAATCATAGACCTGTATCAGGTGAGATATGCTAATATTTTGAGATTTTTATGAACATAATCAATACTGAGCCGACTGCTAATTTACAGAATGGAAAAAATTATATTTTATGCTGGACATTTTTGCTAAACTCTGGCAGAAATTTGCCAGTAAACGTATATTAGGAATTTGAAGTAAATGAGGAACTACCTAAATTAGTTTTTTTAATTGTTATGTTAGCTTATTGTTTTTATTAGGAAATGAAAGGAGAAAAACACGAGACAACATGAAATATTTGTTGACGTTTTGTGCTTCCAAAATGTCTGTTTGGGTTGATTTGTGGCTAAAAGTGTTGATTGTGTCTTTTTTCACCAATTAGGATAAGAATGAAAAATAAAACGGAAAACTCTCCATTCATTTCTAAATTAATGTTTACAACAAGATGGTTTCTTTTAAACCTTCCTGAATAAAAAACCTGGTAAACTGAGAATCTTCAGACATGTTTGGTTTGAGACAATAAAACAAACATTTTTTGCAAACAGTGGCGGTTTTTGATACGGGCAGTTGCCCAGGGCGGCATCAGGAAGGGGTGACACACCTGATAACCAGAAAATAAAATCTATCTCCTCTGTCTCATCTGTCAGTTGAATCCTGGACATGTTTGCTACTACTAGTAAGCATGTGTAGTGGAGTAAGTTTCCCTTAGATGCATTGAGTACTGGGAGATTGTTACCTGCTTTCTGCGACATAAAACAAATAAAATCAGATAATTTCTTGTGTTTTGATTGGTTGGAGTGCGGCAGGAGGAGAGACTTGCACCGACCGCCATTCCTTCAAGAAATACAACTGCGTATATACTTATATTTCAAGCTTACAAAGTTAAGCACAATGATTAATCACGATTAATCACTGTGCTTGAGTCTGACTAATCGGGATTAATCGGAGCGCTAGACTCAGATTACTCTGGTAAATATTTTTAGTCAGTTGGCAGCACTGATTTAAAGTCAGTTGTTTTTCTGAATCGGATCGGTATCAGCTGGTACTAAACCTCAGATATCGGTATCGGAAGTGAAAAATTGGATATCTATCAATGTATTGTAATTCGAATTAAAAAACTTTTTCTTTAGCAGATAAAACTGTCGTCACTCTTGCAACATGTGAACCACTGTTAGAATAGAAACTGAACGATTTAAACGAGCAAATTTTGACCTGCTAACGTTTTCCAATGTCTTTTTCTGTGCTAACAGGATACCGTCCGGTGCAGCCGGATCCTTTCCTGGCGTCCAACGCCGCCCTTCCTCCACCGCTGAGCGACCGCATGAGGAAGAGGAGGGCCTTCGCCGACAAGGAGCTGGAGACCATCATGCTGGAGCGCGAGTACAAAGAGCGGGAGGTTCTGGAGAGCAATCAGGTGGCCGCCGGCCCGCTGCGGTTCCCGGCCGGCCTGGTCCACCACGCCGCCGCCGCAGAGTTCAGCGCCTACAAGGCCGGCTTCTCTCCGCCTCAGGTGGAGCATCAACCCAAAGATCTGTGCGGCTTCCTCGGCTCCGGCTGCCTGGATCTGCCGGCGCCGTATCCCAGCAGCGCCGCCAACGTCGAGTTGATCTCCTCCAACGTCAGCGTGGCCACCACCTACCGCCATTACCCGTTGCAGCCATTGCGCGGCGCCAACACCGGCGGCGGTGGCGGTTTTGTGATGTGGCCCCGCGGCACCGCCAACCTGGGGGACGCTCTGCTGTATCAGCAGTGCCTGTTCAACGCCACGGCGGTGCAGAACATGAAGCCGGGCGCCGTGTGGGAGCCTAAAGTGATGCCCACCGAGAGCCAGCCGCCGGCGCAGGAGGCGGCGGCCGGGCTCGCCGCCAAACTGGAGGGGTCCCGAGCAGCCGCCCTGCTGGACCCCAAACCTCCCAGCGCCTCCCAAATGAAGGAGTGCTCGGCCTTCTCTCCTCCAAAACGCAGCTTCGGACACTCCTTCCCCAGCAACAGTCATTCCCACAACCTGAAGCTGAGCAAGGACGGCGCTAAGCTGTCCATGAAACTCGACTCCTTTCACAGCCTGGTCCAGAACTCGCTGGCAGAGAAACCCGGCGGGCCGGACCTGAGGGCGCCGTACTGCAGGGAGCTGCTGCAGGAGGCGGCGCGCAAGTTCAGGGAGGGAAACGGCAAGGATGTATCGACCAAACCCACGGGGAACAAAATGGCGTCCGGCGAGTCTCTTTCCTTCTCGGTGGAGGCCATATTGAAGCGGCCGGCGCCGGCGGTGAGCCGAGCATTCCACTGACTCTGACCAGGATCCATTTTTTTGCACTACAAAACATTTCGGGCTCAAATGAAAACACAAGCACTGCTTAAAAAAAAAACTGTCAGTGTGAACTTTGTTTGTAACATAAATGTACAGGATATAATATTTTACATGTGCATGTTTTAATAACGTTATTGTGTAGAGTATTTAAACATTATCCAATGTTTATTGTTTCTCATGTCAATAAACTGGAAAAAAAAAAAAATCTCAATTTTATTTTATTTTCAACTTGAAGAGTTTTAATGTCACTTTGCAAAATATCTAAAAATATTTAAATTAATGAATACACAAATGTTTCAACACTTAAAAACAGAATTTTAATTTACAGTTTTACCAAATACACTAAATGACCTAATTTTCAAATTAGATGGAAATTATTTTTAACTAAGGCTGAAATGATTAATCAGATTAATTGATTAATTGAATTATAACTGATTTAGTAATTGATTAATCGCTAACTGGGGCATACAAACTCAAAAAGCCATCAGCTGATGGGACAATGTACTCAGAGCAGCAGTTAAGCCAAAACTGTACCAAACATGTATAGATTGGTTGACTGATTGATTAATTGATAGATATATTGCATTTAAGATAGAAAACTTTTTTTTCTGTAATGTTCTACCCAGAATTCTTCAAGTGGCAATTTTAATTTAATCTGGTTCAAATTCTGTAAAAAAACCAACAAAAACATCCTAGTATGCAATTTTTTCTGTCCAATTATTAATCAGAATAAATATTGATCAAACTCTTTAATATATATATTTATGTTAAAAGTATTTTTTAGCTGCCAATATATCTTTTGCTACAAAAGATCAAGGATTCACTAAAGGAATGCTACGGCAATACCATTGAATTATTTATTTAAATCTTTTAATGTATTTCTAATATTTTATAAAAAAGACTAGTGATTTAATAAAAAACCTGTAGAATGCGCCATTTTTACGTTTAATCGATTAACCGTCAGCATAATTGCTAGAATAATCATTAGCTGCAGCCCTACAATTAACTTTTATACATCAGTAAAAATTTATTTATTTTGTACAACTATCGTTCCTCAACTAAATCTAAAAATCCGAATAAAATAAATAAAAATAAATACGTCCCATTTAACTATTACTAAAAGTGGATCGATAATTGTTTATGTCATGTTTTAATTTACAGCAATAATGTTTGTTATAGTTGTTAAACATAAATCATTAAGATAAGAACATCAGAGGCAGATCCGGTAATTTATGGGAAAATAAAACTAACAATGCGGCAGCATCTTCCCTGTAATTCATTAAGTGTGTCAAATAAATGTCACAGCCAATTACAGAGATCCTCCAGCAAAAATCACCAGCTAATCACTCAGCTGAAAATAATTACAGGGATGTAACAGATTGCTTTTTATCCACAAACACACACAGATCGCTGCGGCAACACGCAGTGTTTGCGGATTAACCGCTCTTCGGGGGTTTGAAACGCGACGTGAGGCCATAAATCTGAAGCAGCGTCACTTCATCTGCTCAGGATGTGTGTGTCTGCGCGCACTCCCCCTCTCAGCGTGCGTGTGTGTGGGTGTGTGTGTTGAAAGACAACTCCAAACGCGGCTTTCACTTGAACTGGTGAACACTGATCCTTGCAATGATTTAAAAAAAAAAAAAAGTCAGGAGAAAAACAGGCGAAAAGTCACAAATCTCTAATTTCTGCGGTTAATGATCAGGAGCAGCTCAGGATGAGGCGGAGGAGATGGATCTTTTCTGTCTCAAAAAATAGAAGCTTTTTAAAATAAAAGTTACATACTGCAACTTTAATGTTTTTAAGACATATTTGTTTTTTTAACTATTGAAATAAACAGGTAAAAGGGTTCCCCCCATAAATTTTATGATCGGTAATCCCCCACAAATACATGCAGAGGAAACTCATTTCAGCTGCTTGTATTTCGTTGTTTCGCTCATTACCCAGAGTTTGTGACCGTAGATGAGGGTAGGAGCGTAAATCGACCGGTAAATTGAGAGCTTCACCTTGAAGTGAATTGGGTCACATAAAGGTGAAGTGGGGTCATGACAATGACCCAATGGATTTGGTTCATTGTCATGTTTCAGGGCCCAGTTTCACTTCAGGTTTGATTTATTTTATTTTTTTACAAATTGTCTCAGCTTTCTGATACACGGATAAATTCATGATGGATTCTTTAACGGTGAGCTGGTCAGATCCTGCTGCTGAAAAGCGTCCCAAAGCATGACGCTCCCACCTCCATGCTTCAGTGGCTATGCCGTACTTTTCCTGGAATGCTAACATCTGGTTTATGCCAAATATGTCCTTTGTCCTGAAGATTAATAATAAATCAGAGAGTTACGGTCTCTGTCTTGCTGGCAAACTTTAGTCTGACCTTCATGTTTGTTTTTTTAGAGTAAAAGTTTATTCCTAGAATAACAGGTACATTTCTGATTTTGCACAGACATGCATTTTTGCATCAACATTAGCAACAGCCTGCTTTGGGTCTTAATATACTGTATGAACTGTAGCTGCGTTTCCATTTGTTGCTATTATGCTAATGTAAAAGAAAAACAATTTCACCACCAGGGTTTTTCTGTTAAACAAGAAATTAAATCAAAACCATATGTGAATAAGCTTGTTCATGCAATAAGCCATTAAAAATCATGACAGCGACGGATGTAAGCAGTTAGGTGAGATTATTTTGATCCATCAGCCAATCAGAGGAAACATCAGCGTCTTATTCAGGTGTTGGAGCGACAAGCCCCGCCTACTTGGGAGCGGCTGCGTAGGGGACGTTTTGGGAAACTGTAATCTGTGATTTTCCAGAAGAGTTGTGGATTCAACACGTTGGAATGACACACAACTTTTTATGAAGTGTGTGATGCTGCAAGAGCAAAGGACAAAAACAAACCATCATCCTCCTACCACTTCCTGTCGTCTTCTTTGTCATTTCCGTCAGTAGTAACATCCAGTCGTTGATCATTTGACTCGTGATGTGAATAAAGTGTTTTGTGGAATACAAATATTTCGATACAGCTGAAAAACCACCTCATTAAAGCGCAAAAACCTTTTTTATTGAAAAATGTGAGATTTCAAAAAAATTGCTGAAACCATGTTTTGATAACAAAAATTCTCACTTTTTGATGAAAAAGTTTTGCAGCAAAATTAGAACCAATGTGAACAAAAAGGAGAACCAAAGGCTTTTTTTGAGTTTTTTTCTAAAAAATTTTCTTTTTGGCAAATTTTAGCCACAAAATTTGCTAAGTTAACGGAAAACCAGCTTTTGCACAGCACTTCAATTTGTTCTATCTTTTCTCTTCTAATATTGTAGCTAATGTGTTCAGTTCAACAATTATTTCTGCTTACAGCTTACTACACTCAAACAGCTTTTTTCTAGTTTGTTTATTTGTAAACAAATAAACTTGATATAATCTCATATTCCTGTTGACGGTTTCATTCAGTAGCTTTCCAGTAGAAACAGGAAGAGCACTTCAGCTAAGTCACATTTACAGCCTTAAAGTATCAAATCTTGAGATACACCGCAGCACAATAACGACCTTGGAGGGTTTTATGATTGCAGTCGTCCGCACAGCAGAAGGTGACAATGTTTGTCTCCACTAACTGCCACTGATAAGTATCTGCTGAAGGCCTTTCTCCTGTTTCATTCCCAAAGTGTGAGACTTAACACGTCAGCAGAGGGAACCGGACCGCCGACTCGCCTCCTCCACCTTCCCCTTATCTACAGCTGGAGTTCACACAGTAGCATTTTGTTTACAGCATGCAGGTGTTGTTTGCCATTTACAGACTTCAGTGACTTACCTTCATGCTGTGAGGTTAGGTAATGAAACACACACACACACACGCCCACACACACGTTTGTGCAGATATCTTTGAAGGGACTTTCCATTGACTTCCATTCATTTCTACAGCCTAAACCGTTACCTTACCTTTACCCTAACCATTACGTACCTAATCCTAACCCTAACCAAAACTCAATTCACACCTTAGTCCTAAATCTGACCTCTGACCCAAATACAACGTTTCCCATTGTGGGGACCAGGCTTCGGTCCCCACAAGGAGCAGTGGGTCCCCACAAGGAGCATATGTCAGGAAAATGGTCCCCACAAGGTATTAGAAACAAACGCACACACACACCCCTCCCCACACACACACAACAGTATACGTATCGTATTTCAAGACAAAGATAAAAAGACAGGAAAGAAAAGTCACAGAGTGTGTTTGTTGTTTGTACACACAAAGTGTTGAATGTCACTAAGTCAGCACTTAAAGAAGTAAATAAAATAAAACCTCCACCAAGATGCAAAGTCATAAATGTGTCCCATAGACAGGGGAAGTTTTCATGTCAACATAATTGATGAACCAACATATGTAATTCTTGATTCTTTACAATAATTTTTTCCCGTTATTTCCATTCCTTGTTGCTTGGTTGAGAAGCATTTCAGTTTGATTTTCAAAAGATAAAATTGAGTCTTTTTATTGTTTCAGCAAAACAGATATCACATCACAACGCGGTTCAAATGTGATAGATACATGATCAGTATCAATAGATCATTCATTTTATAAAATATTCACTGAGCTCTGATCCAGAACCGCACAGCATTCTGGGAAGTGTAGGTAGAGGAAAGACGTTAGCCGCTCAAACTCTCACAGTGAGCTAAGCTAGGTTGGTGAAATCAACAAACTCACTCACTCTTTGGTTACCTAGCAACTCACTCAGTCTTTGGTTACCTAGCAACTCACTCACTCTTTGGTTACCTAGCAACTCTCTCACTCTTTGGTTACGGTTTGGTAAAATGAATTAAGTCTTTGCAAAAAAAATTGTCTTTCAACACAAATAAACCCAACAGATTTTAGGCTGTTGTCATCCAGTTTTTTACCAAACAGTTTTTTTAACATGACGTGACGCTGCGGTGAGTCTGTAATTTTAATCCAGTTAATAGAAACATGCAGAAACCCCTCATTCTGGCAAAACAGCCATAAACATGTGAGACACAAACCAGGCTAAATGAAAATAAAATGACATAATGTGGATTTTCCCTGCTTGGATACAACGGACCTATTCTTCTCCTGCCCTGCTGCCCATATAGCCCCTGGCTGCCCTTCCAGTGACTATGTGTTTGCTTTATTACTTTATCACCACCAGAGTTGTCTCAACCCAAAACACACGCCTATGAACCCTTCGCCAGGTGTTAATCCAAGCCATCCATCCCACTGTTGCCGTTGTCACGCCACAAACTTTCAGCGCATCTGTTACGCTACAATCCTCTGCACATTAAGACTCTATTAGGCACCACAAAGTCAAACACAAACACACATTTACAGCACAGCATCGCATGGTGGGTTGTTTTGACTCTGGGAATAAATGGCACATGCGGTATTTTGCATTGGCGGTTAGTGGCCGTGAAAGGAAGGCGAGAATGCCCATTCATTTTCACCCACGCTGTTTCTTTCAGACCGGGTTGCCAGATCTGACTGACGGTTTCAGCACAAAACAGCAAAAAACCCAACAAAGTAAAAAAAAAACCCAGCACAAATCTCAACCTCTAGTGAAATTCATGTTGATGGCGCCACATGTAGTCACATAGATGATCCACAACAGTTTTGGTTGTACTTTGAACACAATGAGACTTGAGTTTTTTCTGTCATTATGTCCTTTTAAATCACAATGTTGCCATGGGATTTCTGTTTTACAATATACCACTACTGCTTCCACACCTGATAGTAGACTCGATTCAATTGGGACCAAATTTGCAACATTTGTTAAATTTTCAGCTGCTGCGGTTCACTTTCCCACTGCACTGCGTCAAATGATCCAAACTAATTGAAAACCTGTTCCCCTCTTCGCCTGTGGGGGCACTGCACCCAGAACTATCAAAGAAAATGACACAAAAGCATCCAAAGAAGACCAGATCAACTTCCTACTTCACAAAATGTTAACGAAAATGGAGTACGATCAGGTTTTAGCAGTTATAGGATATCTCTTTTGCTGTTTCTTTTGCTAATGCTAGTTAGCATTTGTTTTGGTTGTATTTACCCAGAATTCACTTCTTTTGGAGCAGTTTTCGGTCCACTTAATGTTAATATATGCAGCCAAATCGCACCCGAGTTCACTTTATCTGAACTGAGAGTTTTGTAGGAAGACCAGAGTTTGCTTTTTTGGTCTGATTATCACATTCACACCTCTGCAAACGAACCATACTTTCTAGCTGAACGTACGAGCCAGAGTTTGATTAAAACAGACTATAAAGAGTCTGCTAGCGTGCATTTTATTTAAAAATGTGCTTTCCTGTCACACATTCACAACTATTTTGAAAGAAATTTCCCTGAAACCTTTCTAAAAACCCACCAAATGTTATGAAGAGCAACAAGCTTTTTTCCCCCCAGCCAAATGAGTTCAAAAGCAGAAATCAGCCCAATCTGGCAACCCTGCTTTCAGCCTCTACCAGCAGCAACGCTGGGATCCTGCATTCCTTCCCAGCACCTTGTAATCCAATAAGAAATGTGTAGCACTGCTGCCTTTTGACAAGCAGCTCCACTTAATTACCACGTTGTTGGGCTGACAGGCCTTAGGGGGGCCGGTCGGACCAAAAGGAGGGTCATTGCTGGTTCAAAGTTGCTGGGAACATCCTGGAAACTCATTCAAAGTAATAATTTAAATGTATAATATGAAATAAAACCCTAGGAACTTTTGGTTTTGCTGCAGGGGCAGAAGTTGATCTCTAGGCCAAACTTTTTGCCAAGTGGGCCAAAGTTGTAGACTCAAACGTAGTTGGGGGCCAAAAGAAACCCAACTTAAAATCAAGCAAATAAAGTAGCTCAATATTTAATGAAACTCCAAAACTCAAGAGCAACTTTTATGACGGTTACGCCAAAAACTAAAACCATTTGTGATTAATTTCATAATTTTTTTTTATAGAAAACTTTGAAATTTTGTAGAAAAATATACAAAAGAAAATTTTTGACATCTGAAATCACCAAGGTTTTTGAAGAAAGTTTCTGATATTAACCTACATTTTTTTTCTAGAAAATTTTCTTGCTTTTTTCTAGAATATTTTTGAGATTACCTTCAAATTTTTGAGGTTTTTTTTGGCAGAAAGTTACTACTTACTACTACTTTAATTTAGCATGTGAGCTGTATTAAAAGAAAGATGTCTAGTTTTCAGGTTTTTTGGGGTTAGATTGAACACATTTATTTTCAGCAATAACCACAGGATTTGCTCCACTTTTGCTATATTTTGCCAAGTTTAAGAAAGAATAAAAGCTGATCTGGGTGCAGCAAAGTCAGCTTTTCAGTAAAAGTCTTGATTTTACTTTTTTAAAATCTGGCTATAAAAAGACAAATACTTTGTGTTGTACTTTACATTTTCCTGTGTAAGAAAATTATGTTGGTAACAATTTTTACCCTGATTGCAAATCAGAATGTCTCCATTTGCATCTATGAGCCAAATTTGTATCTTTTTTTAACTGCAGGGGCCACACAAAATCAGTCCAGGGGCCACAAACCCATGCTCTGGGCTGCATTCTTAATGTTCAAATCTTATAATGACGCAAAAGCAAAGTGAAGGCACAGAAAAAATTTGTTGTCATTTTTTTCAAGGTTGCAAATGGGAGCCAGCCTTTGCATGTTGAGGCATCAAAACCCAGAATGAAACAAGAAAAGGAAAGGTTCAATTTCTGACTCATTAGTAAGGCTTGTTGAACCTGCACAGCACCATAAACATGTTTATTTAAGCTAAAGTACAGCCAGCTGGCACGCTTCCAGTGGCTGAATTACCCTTTAAAGTAACAGACGAGACAAGGTCAATGGAAAGGCCAAAAAAAATTCTTTCTATATTTATGTTTCACAAGAATCACAGCTGAACCTTTACGGCTGCAACGTTCCAATTTTTTTGATGTGAAACATTGAAAATATAATAATTTCAAAATGTTTTCCACCTTTAATGTGACAAATATGTGCAGTTAGAAAATTACAGTCAGCACAGCTTCAGTTCATCAGACCTGAACCTCCAGAGTCACATAAAGACAGTTACAAATTCAGTCTTTTGTCACCTGCAGAACTAATGTTGCAATGATTAATGCAACAGTTGGTTGCTGGTTTTTTGGTGTAAAGCACTTTGAGCTGCCTTGTTGCTGAAATGTGTTATACAAATAAAACTTTTGTTAACTTTCATACAGCTTACAGGAGCAATGTAGGGTGAACAAGACAAGGAATGCAGAGAGTGAGAGGAAGAATCCAGCAATGACTAATGAAAAGTTTGCATGTTGAAGCAGTGTTGGAAAATGACAATGAAACCAAAGGAATGAATCAGAGGAAATGTGCAGGGAAGCTGAGTGAGGGACAGTAACTAGCTTAACGAGATGCACTTCAGGAGGCTGAAGAAGCTTAAAGAAGTGTGATTTGGTAAATTACACTTAAAGAAGTGTGATTTATGTCACTACACTGCACACAGGAACTGCACCTCATTTACTGATACCTATTGATTCTCCTGTGGAACTAACAGTGGAGGAAATCGCAAAAATAATATTTCCAATCAAACTTTCTGTTTTGTTTTTTCTTCATCTTCAAAAACTGACATTTTTCATGACAACGACTAAACAAAATTCTTATCATGATCAAAAAACTAAATAAATGATAAACGATACGATCAATGCCCATCCCTAAAGGCTGCTGCCATTAATGCATCGATTTTAAAGATATTCAGCAATGGGAGCAGATAGTATGGTCACAAAATTATAAAAAGATGAAGGAAGCTAAGAAAAAAGAAAGCACATGTAGTGGTGCAGATTCTGTAGAGAAGTCTGTTTGGATGCACAGTCAGAACTGAGAGTGGTGGGTTTGGGATGTGATGCACTCTAGTGACAAAATCTTATTTCCTAATAACATAAATATGATTTTTGTCTGTTATCTTTGTCCAGATTTATCGCATCTGACTTCTTCTAGTGCAGAATTATGAAGCATGTCTCACGTAATGTGACGTAAAGGTTGGAGAAAATGCAACATTCAGATATGATTTAGTTTCACAAATCAGACTTTTTGCTTTGGGTGAAAAGATTGGAATTGGGTCGTTCAGACTGCAGTGAAATTTTTAAAATTTGGGTCAAATTTACCTGCCAAAGAAACTATAAACTGAGCGGAAAAGGCCTGACAATAATCTGATAAATAAATGCAAATGTACAAATAACAATACACAAGAATAAACTAAGAAACTAAAAACAAAGGGATGAACCTGTATAGCAACACTCTTTGAATAATAATGAGTACAGAGAACTGAGTATAGCAAGACCTATCGAATATAAATAAACCAAAAGGAACGGATCAAGCACAGAAGAAAGCCAAATCCCAAACACCAAAGAATTGTAATAAATATAGGATATTAGTCTTATTAGATGTGGAAAAGGATTAGAAAGGATTTTTTTGGTTTCATTTCTAAATCATAAAAACCTGGCATTGTAACAGCTGAGCGCAAACGTTTCGTATCCTCTGTGTCTTTGTTTTGTTCTGTGCTTTTGGAGGACATTTGTTTCCAAGGAAGCCAATTTGCAAGTCAGAGATACTTGAAGGCTTCTCTCTTCTTCCCTGGAATAATTTTGAAACATTCACGTAAGGATCCAGGCTGAAGGCAAATTCAGCCACTTCAAATCCAGATGATAGCCACATTTGCAAGTTTATGCAAATAGTTGTAAAACTTTGATTTGCCAGTCGTTGAATCTTGAGACAATTGTCTTTCGCCATCTTTGTCCTCTGTTTGCATTACCACTTCCTGTATTTCTGTATTTCTTATTTACAGGTTCTGAATTTATGTTTTCTCCCACCTGTTCTATTTTTAGCCAGTTCAAATATCTAAAAACTTAATTTAGTTTGTCATTTTAACAAACACTTCCATCTTCTCCACCTGCTTGGCTTCAGGAGGGCATTTGCTAGTCTAAACATTCATGTAAATGCTATGGAAAAATGCTTTGTGCTGCTTTGTAGCTCAAAGAAAATAACTCAAACCTCTGCAATGTGCATTCACTCTGGGCTCTGTACACTTTTTATATGTTGTTTCTGTCGGGTGTGTTGTCTTTGCGTCTTTGTCGTTTTTCAGATTTTATTTGGCTCGCCGTGCGGCTGCAGCGTGGAGGGAGACAGGGATCGGTTGAGGCTGTTGTTGCTCACAGAGAGCATGCAGAGGACAGTGCAGATGGTGCAGCTGTATTCAAACAGTGATAAATGACCGCCGCACCTGGCTCATGGTAACTCGAGTAAACACCGCAAATGCCAAGGTTAACACTTAAAACTTTTGATTTGCATAGGCCTTTGAAAGTGTACTCAAATAAAAATGGCCTATAAATGGATACCGCCACACAAGCAAACAAATTTTCTAAGTTTAGAGTATAATGATTAGCCAATACGTATGCCAAATTTTATAAAATGTATACAACTTGTTTTTTTTTTTACAAAGCATGTTTTAGTCTTTATGGAGGCGATAAAGGCTGCAGAAACACAATATATGCCTTTGCAGTTTGGTGGATTTCTACAAACATTCTTGTAAAATAAAATAAACCAAGTGAAAGTGCAGTATTACTTCTTTTTAGTAGATAATAGATAAACTAAAAGGTCACAATCTTGTGCACCTGTTTAGGTCTATAACGATCATGAACTGCAGGTTTGTAGCCAAAACAGGATAATGTATTATGTTTAACTTAAATAAGGGGATTATAACAATACATTCTGCAGGCAGATTATAAAATGATCTGCCTGCAGAGAAGCTGAAAGCAGAAAAGTTGCATATTTTTGATATTCCAAACAATTTGAATACAATTTATTGTACAAATATTTGAGAAATATTCATTTTAGATGCAAAGACAGTACAGTAAAAACAATCCAGCTTTTATACATTAAAATAAATATTATCCCAAGGACTTTGCCATGTTGTTTACACATCAATGCATTCTGGGTAAATTACGTATGCCAGGTCCAATTATGCTAGCTTTATCCAGCCAAAATAGCATTGAGTTAGTATCATTATGAAGACGTTTCAGTTCGATTGAGTTGAAATTGATGGAAATGTAGAAATCACAAGAGGAAGTGAAGATGAGGAGGGGCAAATGAGGAAGAGGAAGGAGTTCATGGAAAAAGCTGGAGTTTGTGCTGCTGCTGCCACCGTTAGCTAAAACAGTGAAGGACATGTTTGGTTTACCTCTGCTCCGGTAAGTAGCCCTGTAAACAACTCTGTGTCCGGTCAAATCTCGGTGGTTTCACTTTCTGTAGTAGCAATAGCCATTAGCTTCCTCATAAGTTTTGCTCATACAAATGACTCGCAGTCTTCTGCAGAGAAATGTTGGAAGCACAAATGTGACTCCTTCGGAAGTTGTTCTTTTTTTATGTAGGAAGCGATGCCGGCTCGCTTCACTATTTTTTTTCTTTAAATTACGGCTAACAGTGCCACCATGTGGCATTATCTAAATTTACACTAGTCAAACGCAAAGTCAGTGACGTGAAGTCAGGGGAGGCCTCACCTGTCATCCTGGAAAAATAATAATGATAAGATCATTTATATAGCTATTTTTACCCTGTGGTTTGTACTAAAAAGTATTTATTTTTTGTTTAGGTTAACCAATTTTGATTATTTTTTCTTTAAAATCGCTGAATTTGTGCAATTTTCCATTCAAATGCTCAGAAGCGCAGATGGTGAGGTAGCAGAGAGCTGAGTCTCACCTTGAGTTGATCAACCTCTGGCTAACTGCACCGGCTGCATGCTCCTCCTGTCTGTACGTCACCAATAAAATGGTTAAAAAACATTTAATGTATGACCTGATTTTCCATAATTTAGCTTATCTATATAATGTACAGTGTTTTTGTCACCAACTGTGTGTGTAACGTGATTCGTGTGCTGAGCAGCGATCAGAAACCGGAGAACAGATTCGAGGAGAGGCAGGCAGTTCTCTTGCCTCATGGCAGGGGGCGCTCATGATCCCAGACATTGTGACTCCACAACTGCAGAGTAAGAGACAGTAACAGCGAACTAGCGTAAAGTGCAGCGATATATTTGTAGTTTTTTCCTCTCTTCCGACGTCAACATGGATGACTACATTTCTACACTTGCATAGTTTTCTAAAGTGGATTTTCACTGGAAGCTGGAAATAATAACTAGAGGAGGACCAACACCGGGGCGGGAAGGTTTGCTCCAAACTACGAGGCTGAAGACTAGCCGCTCTTTTCAAACGGAAAGAAAAGACCTGCTTTGTGAATGTCTTCCTAGAAACAGCCGTTTCATTTTTTCTCAACTTGTGGACTCAGATGGGATTTTGACTTAAACCAAACATGAGCGGTGGACCACTGAGATCCAGAACCAGGTCGCACTAAAACTGGGATGTCAGGACAGATTCGGATATTTTTGTGCAAAATGAGCGGCGCACGGACTTCATTTATAGGTAAAGGTAAGATTGAAATCATTTTTTTGTTTAGTTTTTTTTAATGAAATGTGCGTGTTGTGGGCTACAGTTTGTGTGTGGAGAATGTTAGATTAGTTAATAGCAGCGGTAGCTATAATCTACCACAGAAATCACTTATTAATAATCGCACAAATAAACATTAAGCCTAAAAATACACTATTCAACAGACTGAATGTTCTGTGGGAAATATTTGAGTGTTTTTTGGTGTTGAATCCTGAAACGAAAATCCCCAACTCCTTCCTGCGTTTACTCTGCAGAATCCGATACAGAACAGACAATAATAATAATAATAATAATAATAATAATAATAATAATTAATAACAAATGGCGAACTCTATAGGTAAAAAATATAACGAAAAGATATAACAGTTTTGAAGAAATTCCGCTATTTTTAAGTTAGTGGGAAAATTATGACATATTTAGGCCAACATGCTCAACTAATCGTGGATAATTTTCTGTTGAAACATGGAAAAAGTAGCATTTTTAAAATATGCAGATATTGAAACAAATGAATTGGAGTGTTGTATCTGCCCCCTTGCTAAACGAAACTGCTAATATAAGTGAAATCTCTCTGTAGACCGGATGTTCAACCTAACAGGTTAATATCTAGACTCCAGGGACAATATTTCAAAGTAGCATAAATACAATCTGTTTCTGCTTTTGTCGCCCTGTACAAATTATTGCAACACATTTAGTACTTTTTTTCAGAAGTAATTTTTAGGTTATGTTTTATGTAGGACTAAAACATGCTGACTGCTGAAGTTGCACTGAGCAAATTTAACCTTGGAGTTGGTCTGGCAGAACCTGTTGCGACTGTGACACTTTGGTCTTGTTTAGTCAACACCGCCTGTGCTATTCTCTCTGTTTTCATGTCCACACATTTTGTTTCCTGCACAATAGAGTATGAAGAAACTGGCATCCATTTCTTATCTGCACATGCGTTTAAACAACTTGCAGGTTTTATGTCAACCAGCTGAGCAGACGTCTGACTTTTTAACACGTCTTCATTTTAGCCTTTTCCATTTCTGACTCCAGAAGGGAAGATTTAAAACTGCTGTTTCCTTTTGTGATCTATGATATTTTACATAAACACGACTTTTACGCAAGTTAGGGGTGTCCAAACTGTGGACCAGGGGCCATTTGTGGCCCTTGGATTCATTTTGTGTGGAGCCTCACAGTAATTCAAGAAATTTGGCCATCCGGATGAGATTTTCCATGGCAAGTTTTTATCTTTTTAAACAAAAACTATTAAGAACAACACAGAGAGACTTTTTATTTTATTTTTATTTCATAATAAGTCGGCCCACAAACATCAAAAACAATCTTTGGCACACCCATCCATCACATTTGGCTAAATGCAGCGAAATTTGTGAAGAAAATTCTTACTTTAGTTGCTGTGAATAAACTAAAACCATTTATAGACTTAATAAACTGAAAATAATAAACCCAGAAAGGTAAATGGATTTAAACATTTAGACAAATGAAAAATATTATGCATTTTATTTATTGTTGTCCAGGTAAAAGAGTAAGAATTCAAATAAATTGGGGGTTGGAGGAACATTTTGGCCCCCAGTACTTTCAGTTTGGGAAGTTTGGACACCCCTAACATTAGCCTTACTGAAAAAGAGATCTTGTCCCTACAATCATACTGAAAAACAGTTAAAGATTCACATATTATGCTTACTTAACATTTGTTCAAATATGTATAAAAAACAACAACAACAAAAAACATTCAATTTGTATAGAAAATATTGGCCTTTAGAACAAAAAACATCTACTTCAACTCAAAAGAATCAAATTAAGGTTGTTTAATGTCCTTAATTTGATTAAGGACATTGATCAAACTTTTTTCATTAATTGTAATGAAGAAAAGTTAAATAAAGTTTTATTGGATGGATTATAGATCTTTAGAAGTCATAAGACTTTCATGAAACTTTGATTGATAACATTTTCGCTAAATGGGAGAGAAAGTAAGAGTCTCCGTCTCCTTCCTACCGTCATCCGTAAGCAACACAGTGTTAGAGTTAAGCTTATATTTTCAGCTGGAGAACTTTCCCTAAAAGTACCAGACTGTTTCCCCGGCCACTTGGCTGAAAGAGGCCAGCATCATCTAAAAAAGGACAAATTAAACCATGAGGCATTAGGTTGGCTGATCGGGAGATCTGGGCTGTCCTGATGTTTGGATCACAAGGGCCGGTTTTCTCTCTTTGTTTTCCATTTTTTGGTGCCGGTGTCCACTCTCCAGCGGCAGCTCTCCGTTTTATATTTATAAGATGAGAAGTAGAAAGAGCTAGAGTGTTTTAAAAGTGATTAAAATGAGGGAAGTTGTGGAAACGAAGTGAAATGTGCAAACTTTTTCACAAAATGAGGTTGCAGGTCCGTAACTTCAGATGAGGATGATGAAACGAGTAATGCTAGATGTACTTTGAATGTTATTAGAAATAGTATAGTGAAGAGTGTGAAACAGATTTTTATGAAACCCGTTCACACAGAAGCTTAATTCCAGTCGCGTTTACTTAATTAGTAAACGGAAAAAAATGGATTTCAGCCAAAAATGTGAACGGAGCAACAAGACCTGCTGACCTTTCCATCCTCATTTGAACTTTGTCGTTTTCACCATTTCAAGATGGCTAAATGCATCAAGTTGCTGTTGTGGTTGTTTAATTTGCTGTTTGTTTTAACAAACAATTAAACGTGTCTGTAGCTGTAGCTGCTGGTGAGCGTATATCAAATTTTGGCTTCTACACAGAGATTTAGTCCTTATTTAATTTTTACCAACACAGAGTTTTGCTTCCAAGTTTTGCCAATTTTGACCTTTAAAAAATGATGGAAAAAAGCTGAATTAAAGAGGAAAACAATTTCAACAACTCAGAAACTCTGTCAACTACAACTAATACTTCAGATTCTGCTATTCAGTGTGGCGTAACAGATTTATCCCAACCATTTCTGTGAATTTTGACCTGTTAAGATTTTTTTCGTCTTTATTTGAGCTTTTCAGCAGATCAGCTGACCCATCAACCTATATTATTTACAATTCATTTGGCTAAGAAATGCAGTTTTTTCTACATTTTAGACATTGTTTCTCAGTTAAAAAGTTGGCTTCCCTAAAGTATCTTACAAACCTGATGAGGCAAAGTGAAATAAAAGCAATGTTTAAACCAAGACGTTGCATTAACTGATCACTGCAGTGCAGAATATTAATGCTGAAACAAGGTCGCTTGTTTCCTGCCCTGCACAATTTATAATGAGGGCAGAACTTATAACTCCAAACAAATGAGGCCAGTGTCGGCTCTCTTGAGTAAAAGCAATCTTAAGATGAAAGTTGTGATTTACACCTGTAGGAATTTTAAGGAAGGTATTTTTGAACATGTGGTCTTCAGCTGCTCACCTTTTAGCCCAGCTCTGTTTAAACCTGCAGATTTACACTGCAGCCCCAAAAGGGAAGAAAAGAGAGGAAAGGGAAATAAATCACTGTTCATGCCACATTTCCTGGATAACTGTAGTTATTGTTTCCACTCAGGGTGTTGGACAGAACCAGACTGCTCTTCCTTTCGGGCTGGTTTTGTCTTGTTTCAGGTGCTCTAATGTGTTTGCACTGTGACTGGATGAAGGATGCTTGGTGGGATTTTGTGTTTTTGCTGTGCGTAAAATAAACATGTATTTTAATCTGCATAGGAACCCACATTTTTAAATCATGAAATATTTACGGCACACACCTCAGAGAATGCTGGATATCAAATATAAACAAATAAAAATCATCTTCACTCTCACCATGACTTAAATAAACAATTATAATAATTTGTCGTTAAAAATCTCAGGAGGATACTTAAAGTTTTACTCAAGAAGGCGTTTTTTATGCAACGTAACAACAGCGTGAATTAAAATGTTTACTATATAAAAATATATAATTTAAAGGAAATTTAGATATGCCTAGTTTTGGTTTCCATGGTAACACGGCATTTAAATGTCTTCCTTTAAAATGCAAATAGAGAAAATAATGCTTGGAAATGATATTCTCCTGCTTCTGGGCTGAAAAAATAACTGACTTGATCTTTCGAACACGCTGGGTTTTGTGTAGAAGCTTTTACAAATGGAGGCGTTATTACTGGATCTGTTGAAGCCAAGATTTGTAATCATTAAGTACAGTCACTATCAGTGTTTTTCTGTCCAAAGTCTCTTCACAGTCATAACATATTAGGTGAAGTATCCAGTAAACCTCTTAAAGGGCCAGTATTATGTATTTTAAAGGCCCATAATACAATTTTATAGCTTAATAAAGTAACTATGTTACCTTCATTTGTTATAAAAATGCTATATATATCTTTAATGGCTGTCTCTTTAAGAAACTCCTGCTCTTTCTGAAGCTCCGTGTTTACCAGCGTTGCTCTGAAAAGTAGCTCCTATAATGAGCTCAGCAGGTGTTTGCTAATATCTGCTGGCTAGTCTGGAGGAGTTGAGTGGAGGAGTTGCAGCAGAGGGTTGCTCTGTGACGCTGAAGCTCGGAAACTGATGAGCTATAATTTTCTGTCTTTTATTATATATCACAAGTAGGCCCGTTGCAATAAACAATACATTAATTAATTGCATAATAAATGAAAACAAACTCAATTGTGAGGACTTGAGTTTTCTGTGTGTTTATTTTGGTTTCTCTGTGTTGTTCATTCTACCCCTTGATTGATCCCAGCTGTGTCTTGTTCCCTGATTACCCTCCGTGTATTTAAGTCCACCTGTGTCTCTTGCTTCCTTGTCGGGTCCTTGTCTTGTCTGTCGTCAGTTCTTGTTTATTTGCAGTTTATTACCAGTATTGAGCTCTTAGCCTTCTGCTCTGCTGTGCTGAATGGATTATTGTGCTTTATTCTTCATTAAATCATCATTTCATTCTACAAACCTGGGTCCACTGCGTCTACCTCACCATTTCACAGCCATGAAACTTGACAACAATAACTGCCATGGGCATGATTTATTGTTTCTCTCTTTCTACAAAATATTTAAATACAATTTTCTTTACAGAGACTTAATAATTCATTTTATTTATTGTTTTTGTTTATTCATTTTATTGCCATTATGTTACTGGAAAATGGTCTCAAAACAACAATATTATCGTTTATCACAATAACTTCTGGGACAATTTATCGTCTAGTAAAGTTTGCTATTGAGACAGGCCTAATTACTAACCTGCTTTAACATTCAGTTTTCACCCAAATGAGCAGAATTTACTCTGAATTCACTGCGTTTAGTTATTAAAGCAGTAGAGTCACAACACAAAGCCAGATCCAAACAGTCCCACCCAGAAAATCAGCTTCACCAAGGATTATTTTATGAAAACTCTTGAAATACCTTTAGCGGCTGAGTAATCCCAGATCTGTTTTCTTATCTTTGCACCTGTTGAAGCTTTAATACCTTTAATGTCCCTCAAGTTATACGAGACTTGAAATATTTAATAAAACTTTGCATGGTGGCTCCATGACAATCAGGATCTCTGATTTCTGCTTTTAGATTTGCTGCGTTATAGGCGTTACCTTGGATTGGCTGCAGGTGAGCTGAGCTCCGCCGCCATGTTCTGCTTCTCCTGTACGCCCAGAACAGCTGCAGGCTTCACATTCAGGCAGTTTATATGAATAAATGAACCGATCTGATCCGAGCCGCATCAGGGAAGTCCCCCTCAGAGGGACAAAGAACCCTGATGTGGAACCAGAAAGATTTAGCAGGATTAGGATTGAGCAGCAGCAGTATTAATCTTGGTCTACAGTAGCACATGTAGTGACTGAGCTCAGTTACAGCAACAGCATGTAAAGACAAGACTTTGTGTTTTTGCAGTGTATCACACAAAATGGGAATAAGCATCTGAAAATTGTGAAAATAGATTATTTTTGTTAATAATGCAGACAACAACCTGTTTCTGTGGTTTTCATCTAAATATTGTCCTCCAGATTATTTTTTATTCTAGCAGGAAACTTAAAGTCATTTTGGTCGAGTTTCTAGTCCAAATATCTTACAACACTTTAAATAAGACAAGCTAACTAGAAAGTAACTTTTCAGCAACATATAGAGGATTGTTTCAAGTAAATCCTTAATATTGATGACAAAGTTCTAGTTCTATTGGCTGATAAATTAACTTATGGGGAAAATGGCTTTTACAGGTTAAATAATCTGCCATTAATTCCATATTAAGGAATTATTAATTATTGATTTCCAATAAATTGCTTAAACTTTTATGTTTAGTTTAGTTACTTCAGTCTTAGTATCACATTAGCTTAGTTGTCCAGGGGTTGCAACCCTGAGGGCTGCGGGCCGTTACCATGGCAATCCGGGTCGGGGCCCACGGGGCTACGACGGCCGGAAGGAACGGGCCGCCATATTTTAGCTCAGGATCCATATGCACCACATTTAGTGATTGTTGCTGTGATATTTGTGCCGCCCGACAGGGGGACTGTTGGGAATAAATAATTCTGTGTTCCTCCGTCTCTTTTAGCTTCTGCAGGCTCGGATAAACACAGAGGCTCACACATACGAATGCAGCTTGTTTTAAAAGAAGTGACATTTACAAAACATAACAAATATAGTCATTTGTTACATTAAGATGTATGGTATGGTTACATTAAGATGTAAAATACCCAAACAACCTGTCTCCATGGAAACAGTACTGTATGCACCATAACAAGTTTCCAGATCTGTTCAAATAAAATAGATTTAACATTTAAGTGAAACTTTCTGGTGCACAGAAGAATAAAGTCTGTAATTAGCCTAATCAGATGGCTGAATGTTTTGTTTTAAATACATAGAGAGTTAAATGTTTATGGAGCTGTAATCCTTAGAACAATGTTACCATGGAAACCATAAGAGCATCTGTCAAATGTAAATATTATAACAAAGATAATCTGAAGAGGTGGCTCGCAGAAATTGTAAGTAAATGCTTATTTCTTTATCACATATATTTGTAATAATTCATACTGATGTTTAATAATTCACTGTACAAAATGTAGAATCATGTCATCACTAAAACTTAAACCTGTGAAGCAGAAATCATCCCTCTGTTTCATGATTCTCAGTTATTTCTGTTAAAAGTGCTAGAAGTTTACAAAGCATCTGTTTAAATGCATAGTTAGCTTAGCTTATGAAAACTTTCTAAATGAAAAACAGAAATGAAAACTTTTCAGAGAAATTAGGGAATGTATTTAATCCTGGCTGACATAAAGCAGGAAGTTAAGACTGTTTGAAAATCATAATGTGTGAAATCAGGTTGTCTCTAATAAATATCTGGTTTCAACTATACCTGAAACTGCTGCCACTGCTGCACAAATATCCTAAATTCAATTTTCCATGTTATGAATGTTTGTTTTACGCAGGACTGAAATGGAGAAACTTCACCTGGAAGAGAAGGCATCACTGGAAGAGGTTAGTTATTAAAACTTGTGGGAACTAATTGCTACTTTATTGTTTTTAATAGTCTTTCTGTATTTACTTTGAATGTTCTCTCTGTGCATGAATGGGATTTCTCTGGGTACTCTGGCTTCATGCCACACCTCAAAAACATGACATTTATTTTCATTTGGGTTTTCTGAACTGCTATAAGTATGAAGGTGTGTGTGTGTGTGTGTGTGTGTGTGTGTGTGTGTGTGTGTGTGCATGGTTGTTGGTCCTCTATGTAGGCCTGTCACGATAGCAAATTTTGCTGAGTGATTAATTGTCTCAGAAATTATTGCGATAAACAATAATATTGTTTGAAGACCTTGTTACACTGATTTAATGGAAATGATGTAATAATGCATGCGATTTCCTGCCAAAGATAGATACACTTTATTTTCAAAAGAACACTAAACACTGGAGCTGATAAACAAAATAAACAAAACAACCAAAAACAAAATAAAATGGATTCTCAGTCTCCATTAACAAAAAATTTACTTGAATAAAAACTAAACAACATAAAGCCAAAGTGGAAATAAATACTGCATTCAACCAAAAGAGTGCAGATTATGAAGTCTGTATATTATGTTGCCCTTCAGTAATAATTAGATTTAAATAGAGAAAATGGGCACATCGACTACCTGATGCAATAATTCACACTACACGATTTTTTGCCCGGATTTTCCCCCCATCTTAGAACGTTGGCAGTCCTAAGATGGTCGCTTGCGATTTCGTAACCGATCATCCAGTAGTGTGTGGTGTGTTATGGTAGATCGTTGTTGCCGCACCGATCCAAATCAGGGGTTTTCCCCAACTGGGAGGTTTAAGTTAACACAGCCTGTTGAATGTGACAGGTAGCCAATCAGAAAGCGCGGATTCTTCTCTGCGCTTTCTGAGGGAAATTTACGGAGGGGAATCCCAAACAGCTGACACCTGAAGTCCAGTAGATATTGGAGATGATACGTGGAAACAACATTAATGTTTATTCAACATTTTGTGCAAAGAATATAGAAATGACAAGGGGAGGAGTTGGAGTGAAATTGCTATCGCAGTTGATAAACCCGGTAACTTTTCAGCTGTTCTTCGTTAATGTGACATAAACAGGTTCTAATGATTTTCATTCAGTCAGGACTTTACGCTGACACTAGCAACATGCATTGCAGGTAGATTGTAGTAAAGCATTGGTTAATGCCTGGTTTTAAAATTAGTTAACTGGAGTTGTAGCCATTATTTTGTGCCCATTGTTGGACACCACACGGCAGGACCGAACCCGATCGAACCGTTATACCTAGGATTTCTGTCGGCTCATGTGTGGTTTGTCAGGTTTTGAAAATGGGCCGACAATCAGCCGACAGCTCTAAGATCGTGTCGTGTGCGCTGGGCTTTACACTAAGGACATTGGGAAGGGAGGGTCAGTGGAGAGCACCGGAGTTCAGCCTTTTTTCATTCAGTGTCATTAACGGAAAGAGAAAAAGGCTGGAAGAGACAATAAAGCCGATAATTAAAATGAGGTCGATAGTTTTCATTTATTGTACGATTAATTGATTTATCGTTTATCGCGACAGGCCTACCTGTATGTCTCTTTGTTGCCAGGTGACCGGTGACCTGTCCTAACAAAACCCAAATCTTTATGTTAGCTTACAAAAGAGATCTGAAACCTTTACAGCAGTGGTCCCCAACATTTTTATTATCGCGGACCGATCAAGACTTGGCAATTTCTCTGCGGCCTGGCGGGAGGGCGTCAGATAATGCTTCTGCATGTTGGTGTTCCCACTAAAGCCTCACCCCCCCCTCTCAATTTTCCATTTACGACAATCTTACAACATCCTGTAGTGTGTGGTGTGTTACGTGGAAGGGGAAGTAACACACTTCCTCTTCCACGAATATGAAGAATATATTCATCAACATTGTCTTGGCCCGATTATCGCAGTCTGTGGGGTTTTCCCTGGGAGTGAGAACACAGCCCGTTGAATGTGACAGGTAGCCAATCAGAAAGCGCGGTGACGCAAGAACGAAAGGGAAATCCCAAAAAGTTGACATGGCAACTGAGAGTCCACATCAGAGGTGATATATGGAAATGTTTATTACTATATTTGAAGGTCATTTTTATATATGTTTATTATATGTGGTTATGTTTATTCAGTTAAAAATGTTAACTACAAAAAAACATAACTCACCTCCAAATCATAGAGCAGCAAATAGAGCGGCTCCTCCCGCCATCTTTTATCAAACGCCTTTTCTTTTTTATCGCTTAAAATGAGTCCACAAACTATCACTGCTGCTTCTACATCGTCATCCATGTTTGATTATTCTAAATTCACGTATGATATGTTGGGTGTTTTACTGGATTTTCTTCTGGAATCGGGATGTTCAGGAGTGGAATCGGTTCAGGTGGTGTGTTGCTCCTGCCGTGTGGCTGGACACACGAACCGACCGAACCTGTTGGACTTTTATCGGTTCTGTGGTCACAGAGGTTTTTAAAATCGGCCGAAAATCCTTAAATTGTGTGAATCAGACCTAAAACTCACAAGCTCTACTCCTCTCATCTCGTCTCGACCACTGCCCTAACGCTCTCTGACTCTGGTCGCTATGGTAACGTTTACATATCCCTTCAAAATAAGATACAGACGCGCCACAAAAACTAACATTTTACTTTCGTGAAAATTGTAACTCACGATAACGACTAATGGGAGCCCTGAGCTTGATCCTCTGCAACGAGACGGTCCCATCTGGGAGCGATGAGAGACAATGATACCCAAGTGTTGCTTATGCACAGGGTGCTCGTTCTCTACATGGTGAAGCAGCTTGAAGCTTCATTTCCTCAGTAACGAGCCGGTCACCATATCATGCAGATCGGGCTTGGAATGTGGGAATCACCTACCTGGATAAATCCATTCTCCTGTCTGTTCTCTGGGCCTTTTCCCTTTGCAAAGAAACTTTCCGAAGAATCTGATCTGTTTCTTACTCGTTTTGCTGCTTGTGGATCAGTGTTGGCATGCAAGACGGAACCGAGAGAATCCGGTTAAGGGATTTTCAAAATAAAAGATTCTCCAGACTCAAATAATGCATAAAATGGAAATATTTAATTATTTCTTGTGCGGCCCGGTACCAATTGGTCCACGAACCGGTACCGGTCCGCGGCCCGGGGGTTGTGGACCACTGCTTTACAGTCCAAAGAACCATTTTTGCCTTCAGTCCAGATAAAAAAACAACAACACTTTTTTTAGAGCCATAAATGTTCGCTGACTTGTCATTTTAATAAACATCTAACTATAGAAAATCTGTTGTCATTTTTAAAGAACCACAATTTTATTTCTTTTTTGGGATTTAAACATCATAATAATAGGATCCCAAGTTGTTAAATATTAACTGCTAAAAAGGTTAAATGTAAAAATTAAAACCTGAATGTGCCTTCAAATAATCATTCATATCAATGAAGATATTTGTGGAGAATTTAGTAAAATTATAGGATAGTTTTCAACACAATGACAAGAAAAACAGATTAAAAAATACAAAACTGGAACTTTTCTTGTCCTTCTGTTGTGGAAATTCAATGCAATTGTTCTGTTGTATATTACTGACGACTATGAGCCGACTGTGGCTCTGTGGGTAGAGTAGTTGTTTTGTGATCAGAAGGTTGTAGGTTCAATTCCAGGTTCCTCCTGGCACATGTTGATGTACCCCTGGGCAAGGCACTTACCCCCTACTGATGTATAAATGTGAGAGTTTGTGTGTGTGAATGGGTGGATGTGACTCCAGTGTAAAGTGCTTTGAATGGTCAAAATGATTGGAAAAGATCTATATAAGTTCAGTCATTTACCATTTTATTAAAATGTACTTTTGTCATTATGCCTAGATTAAAAGACCATAGGTTGGTTTTTCTGCATTTTTAACTAAATTATTAGGAGCCATTATAAAATGTCCAAGGAGCCACTGGTGGGGCCACAGGTTCCAGACCTCTAGTCTACCTGAGAGAAAGGCACATTTATACTTTTTGCATTTGATTAAACTAAACGGGGAGATGTGTTAGGATGCTTTTAATCTTTGCAAAGCAATAAAGCTGTTGACTATCAAAGTGTTTGTGTATTATATTTACTGTTGGTTATAATTACTGCACTTCCCTTCGTAGAACCAAACCTGCACAAACCCAGGCGGCCATGATGATAAAGTCTCAGTTGGTCCCAGCGATGGACAGCAGGTTCAGCCCACCCAGAGGCTGCAGAACAAACACCGTTGTGACAAGTGTCTGAAACATTTCAGATGGAAGAAGTATCTGAAAATTCATCAACGTCTTCACACTGGAGAGAAGCCTTATAGCTGCAGTCAGTGTGAGAAGAGATTCAGATTTACTTCAGTACTGAAGCATCACCAGAAAATCCACACTGGAGAGAAGCGCTATCTCTGTGACCAGTGTGGAAAGGCTTTTATTCAGAAGGTTAGTTTTAACCGCCATCAGCGAATCCACACTGGTGAAAAGCCTTATAGCTGCAGTCAGTGTCAGAAGAGATTCAAAGATTCCTCAGGGCTGACGTATCATAAGCATATCCACACTGGTGAAAAGCCGCATAGATGTGATCAGTGTGAGAAGGCATTCATATGTTCCTCAAGTCTGAAGCGTCATCAGCGAATCCACACTGGTGAAAAGCCTTATGGCTGCAGTCAGTGTGAGAAGAGATTCAGAGATCCGTCAGTGCTGAAGCATCATCAGAAAATCCACACTGGAGAAAAGCCGTATAGATGTGACCAGTGTGAGAAGACATTCAAAGATTCCTCAGGGCTGATGTATCATAAGCATATCCACACTGGAGAAAAGCCGTATAGATGTGATCACTGTGAGAAGACATTCAAAAGTTCCTCAAATCTGAAGAGTCATCAACGAATCCACACTGGTGAAAAGCGCTATCTCTGTGACCTGTGTGGAAAGGCTTTCTTTCAGAAGGGTAATTTTAACAGCCACCAGCGAATCCACACAGGAGAAAAGCCTGATCCACATATGACAGCAGCAACATCTGGAATGTGAGGGAACTTCTTTCTCTCCTCCTGTCTTCTATCACTATGGCGACAACAGCCGGTGCTGTCAGTAACATTTATATCAATAATAATAACAAGCATGCAAATAAATTGTCTTGTCATCCTTTTGTTGTAGCAAAAACAAAGATGCTGTCAGGATCTGGGGTTGTTTGAGTTTGGTGTTGGAATTTTGTCATTTTTGGTGTTCCTTAGATTTGTCTATTTTTGCCTTGTTTTCCACTTCTGTTCTTCCTCAGTGATTCTAGTTGTGTTTGTCACTTGTTTCTAATTATTTTCAGTTATTCTACATTACATTCTGGTTATAATCATAACACATATACAAATATATGTGTACACCAGTGACGTTCGGTCAGGGGAGGCAGGTGAGGCAGAGCCAGAGGCAGAGTCTCACCTGCCATCATAGAAAAATAATATATAATGATAAAAGAATTTATATTGCTATTTTCACCCTGTAGTTTGTACTATAAAGTACCTATTTTTCATTTAGCTTAACCAGTTATTATTTTTTCTTCAAAATTGCTGAATTTTTGCATTTTCTCATTTAAATACTCAAAAGCTGGTGAGGCAGCATCGAGCTGAGCCTCACCTGGGAGTGATCAACCTCTGCCTAACTGCACCGGCTGCTATTCTATGGGAGCATGCTCCTCCTGTCTGTACGTCGCCAATAAAATGGCTAAAAACATTTAATGTATGACCTGACTTTCCATAATTTAGCTTATCTATATAATGTATAGTGTTTCATGTCACCAACTGTGTGTGTAACGTGATTCTTGTGCTGAGCAGCGATCAGAAACGGCAGAGAACAGAATCGAGGAGAGGCAGGCAGTTCTCTTGCCTCATGGCAGGGGGCGCTCATGATCCCAGACATTGTGACTCCACAACTGCAGAGTAAGAGACAGTAACAGCGAGCTAGCGTAAAGTGCAGCGATATATTTATAGTTTTTTCCTCTTACCGCAGCAATCGCGTATTAATAATCGCAAAATAAACATGAAGCCTAAAACCATACCAATGCAACAGACTGAATGTTCTGCTCTTTGTGTGGGAAATATCTGAGTGTTTTTTTTGTGGCGTTGTGGCTACGGGAGCTGTGCTGATACAGAAAGAAGTGGTTTTGAGACGTACTTTAACGGTTTCTCCCTTTGCTGTGGAGGATAGCACAAAATTAATAATATCTACAGTACAGACCAAATGTTTGGACACACCTTCTAATTCAATGGGTTTTCTTTATTTTCATGACTATTTACAAGGCAATAAATCCCACTTATTAACCTGACAGGGCACACCTATGAAGTGAAAACCATTTCAGGTGACGACCTCTGGAAGCTCATCAAAAAAATGCAGAGTGTGTGCAAAGCTGTAATCACAGCAAAAGGTTGCTACTTTGAAGAAGTAGTATTTTACTACTACATTACATATATAAGGGGTATTTTCAGTTGTTTTACACTTTTTTGTTTAGTGCATATTTCCACATGTGTTATTCATAGTTTTGATGCCTTCAGTGTGAATCTACAATGTCAGTAGTCATGAAAATAAAGGAAATTCATTGAATTAAAAGGTGTGTCCAAACTTTTGATCTGTACTGTACATGTAAATGGAATTATTCTACGCTGGCAGCGCAGCTAAGCCTCACATGTAGAAGAATAGTCTTTTTGCTCTCCAGCGTTGTCCGCATGCACGAAATTTTCTCATGTAAACAATGCAGGGGGTCTGTATTTGTAAATCTGATTATGATTAAGTCAGTGCCTCACCAGCTATATACCTCACCGCACGTCACTGATATACACACACAATACATACCAGCTACCTGTTAGGTGTATATATATATATATATCTGTGTATTTTTTGTTATTTTAGTAAAATAACAAAAAATAATTTGTCCATTTTATTTTGTTAATGTACGTTTCTTGTTATAAATGAAATTATTGGGGGGAATAAAGGAGAGAACATGAAACGGAAACAAACTGCTGCGTAGCGACTCGTGGCCGGGCTGTAGATCAAGAAGCACTGAAGTGCCATCTTGGATAAAATCAAAGCCACAGAAATTATGGTCTGAATTCACCACTGACAATCAGTTTCTGCTTAAAGAAAGCAAGGCCTGCGGTGCTGTGGTGGAGCAGGGGTGGAGCATGGCCCGAGCATGGCCCACGTGTGGAGGCCTTAGTCCTCAACGAGGTCGTCGCAGGTTCGATTTCTGGTCTGGTGACTTTTCCCACTCGTCTTCCCCCTTCTCTCATTACACACTTTCCTGTCAATTCACTATCAAATAAAGGTCACTAGAGCCAATGAAACCTTTAAAAAGAAAACTAGCTGCAACTGAAAAAGACAAGCAGGTTCGGCAGCAAAGCCCAGGAATTACAGGTCTCGTTTGATGTAAATGCGTCCATGATGGAGAAAAATGAGGCGTTGGAAATCAGGTGAGCAACAAAGAGGAGGAAAGCAGACTCATTTATATATTTTTAATAGATACCTAAAAAAAACAATATATTCAAATTGCGAAACTAGAAAAAAAAAAACTAAAATACAACTAAAAATGTTACATACTAATAATTTTTCTATGAAACATTTGAAACCACCTTTTAAATAAAATATCCAATGATTATTAGAAATACTTATACTGCTACAACCAAGGACCGTCACCATGGTTACTAGGACACGGTGGCAGCGGCTTCATACATCTGGATTTGTTTTGTGCGCCACACTTTTCTAAATTTGTACAAACACCAATTTTTGGAGTGAAAGCTGTGCACTCTTTCACATATAAGGCTCCTGATCTTCAGGAAATATCACTAGCTCCAAAACAATCGATAGTTTCATTGATAACTAGTAAAAATGTGTTACATAAAATTGGTTTCAGACATTTTTATTTGCATTTTATCGTTTTGTTTTTTTTGTTTCACAATTTGAAATAGAAAATGCAAATGGTTTTTATTCAAACTTCAACCGTTTGTTCTGCTGAGGCAATGGCAGTTTGTGACATCACACTATTCTCTGTGACATCACGCTCTTCTCTGTGACATCACAAAGCTGCATTCCTGAATTCTACAGTAAGAATCATTACAGAACCCAGAGAGCAAGGAGATCATTTCCGAACAAGAGACTGAAAACAAAACGCTTTTGAAGACAAAAAGGCATTTCCTAACAATTAAAAAAAGAAAAACATTGAACAATTATTGGATTTGTCGAGACGGAAAGGAGCAACAATGAGTGAGAACAGTAGGCCTTCTTCTTCTGAGTACGAGGAGATCATACAACTCCGTGATCAGACCGTAGCTCAACAGACGCTGAGACTGCGTGTCATCCTAAATGAAATCAATGACTGTTCCTCGGTGGCTGAGGAACAGTCTCTTCCTATCGAAAACAAGGATCCAGAGACTCAACTTGTGGAATGTAAACAAGTTGCATTTGAAAAAGATATAGAGCTCCAGCAGCAAGCCCAGGATATGCAGATCTCAGTCAACGTAAATGCGTTCCTGCTGGAGAAAAACGAGGCTTTGGAAATCGAAGTGCAACTTCTGACCAGACTGCTGAGAGACAAAGAGGAGGAATACAGACTCCAGTACCGGGCTCTGGAGGAACAAGTCCAGAATTTTCAAGATCTCCTGGCTGATTTGCAAGACATGAAAAGGAAATGCATGTTCCTGACGGAGAACGACGGGTCAAGGAAACTCGAGGAAACTGGCAAAAAGTTTCTCCAAGCGATGAAGAGTCCAGTGGGTCTTCAAGAAGAAACCAAGAAGCTTCCAGACAATTCAGGAAACAGCCCAGCCAGTGTGAAAGCTCCAACAGAGAACGCTTCGACTGGACCGTCTGAGCCTGAAGATCAGAACCATCAGCAGCAAAACCTGGAGCAGCAGAACCAGGAGAGATGGAAAGAGGAAACCCAGGAAGAAAGCCAGCCGGGTTCTGGGCAGCCAGAGAGGCAGCAGGTTGTCTACAGATGTGTGATCAGAGGAATCACCAATACGTTCCTGAAGATGTACAGAACAGGCACACTCAGATACTGGGTTGACTATTGGTATTTCTGAATAAAAAAAACAACACAATAGTAAGTGTCTATAGACACTTTCAGTGATTACAATGTGTACTCAATGAAACCCCTTTGACTTTCTGTCACTCTAAAAAGAAATTCGTTGAATCAACTTAATTGAATTGCTTCAATTTTTAACAAGTAATTCAATTAAGTTTATCCAACCTAATTTACTATGTTTATCCAAATTAAGTTAACTCAGTAAATTGAGTTCTTTCCAACTCAATATATTTGGATCTCACTACTCAATTCATTCAGTTAAATCAACTTACTTCAAGTTGGTTCAACTTAATTGAATTACTTGTTACCAATTGAAGTAACTCAATTAAGTTAAACCAACTTGATTGAGTTACTTCTTACCAATTGAAGTAATTCAATTAAGTTGACCCAACTTAATTGAATTACTAAGCTTCAATTACTTACCAATTGAAGCAATTGGTAAGTAATTAAGTTGGTTATAGTAACCAACTTAATTGAATTACTTGTTACCAATTAAAGCAATTCAATTAAGTTGACCCAACTTAATACCAGCTTAACAAATTTAGTTGGCTAAACTTAATTGAATTACTTGTTACCAATTAAAGCAATGCAATTAAGTTGAATCAACTTAATTGAATTACTCGTTACCAATTAAAGCAATGCAATTAAGTTGGATCAACTTAATTGAATTGCTTACCAGTTGAAGCGATTCAATTAAGTTGGTTCTACTATATTAATTTTTCACTGTACAGGATCTTTGAAAAACTAACATAACATGTTAAAACATGCATTTACAATAATTTAAGTTCTAGCTGTTATAATGTAATTTTGGATTTTTTTTTTAATATTTGGAACAACTTAAACATTTTAGTTAACTTTCTGTAGAATTAAGTCAAAGAGATTTGATTTATTAGAAAAAAAATATTTGAGTAAGAGTGACTTAAACAACCAATTGAAGCAAATCAATTAAGTTGAACCAACTTAATTTTATAACTTAATGCATTAAGTTATTAAAGCTTTGTAAATTGAGATGGATGAATTTAATGAATTGAGTTGGATGAGAGAGGAGCTGGACAGTCCTCCCACTAAGTCATAGGAAGCTTAATATAAGTTGTGGCCAATATCTTTTGGTAGCAAAATCTTAGTAGAATAAGATCAGATTTATTACATATGCAATTATAGTAAATGTTCACAAATACGCTTTTGGACATAGTATTTATCTTTCTATCTTGGTCTCTGTCCATTTTTTTTGTAGTTTTTTCTGTATGCTTTTGTTTGAAATAAATTTATTGGAGGGGAGAAAGAGAGAAAATGAAACAGGAAGAAACTGCTGTGTAAATAGTCTTCTCCCACTTCAAAATAAGAGCATGAGTATAAACATCCAGCTACTTGAAGAGTTAATTAACAGTAAATAGCTAAAACGTCAACACATGTCAAACTTTAGTCAACTGAAAGTTTACAGAACAGCCAAGTAAATTAGCAACTTAGATTATTCTGAGTGCGCTAAACATTTTCAAAGCTAGCTTAAGCTCTAAGCTACAAATGATCTCTGCTATTACCCGCAGTGTGGTAGACATACAAAAACAGTCAACAACCAAAACGTCAACATAGATGTACTTTATTCAACTGCAAGTTTACTAAACGGGGAAGTAAATTAGTGGTTTAGGGTTATCTGAAAAAATGTATTTCAAGTAAGCTAAGTGTGCTATCTAAGTGTTTTTAGCTTATTTTTAAAAAAGCTAAAAATTAACTTTTTAGTGGAAGTAAAGACCCTACAGGGGCAAGTACTTTTTACAGCCCTGGTATTGAAGGAAACTGAACATTATCAAGTGTAACCGTGCAGTTTTTAACAGCCTGTTGGGTTCACATTTACCTGAAAGTAAAGGAAAACCCACTAAATGTTATGATCATCACATCTCGGCATTTCAAGAGCAAGAGCCTGTTAGGAAGTGACAATGAGGTGCGTAAAGAGAGGGCTGATGGGAAAGCCAGACAGCGTGTGTGGTGTTTTTATTACGGGCTGCTCTTCTGATTTCTTCCCTGGAAGAATAAAAAAGCTCCACCTCATCCATGAAACAGGTCGGCGACGCCTAGCCGAACAGGAAGGAAAGCTATACAGGCTCTAGCATGACACGTGTAAGCCGATCTTAGCTGCATTTGAAGTTTTAAAAGCTTCTGCCTGAAAGATTTAGTATTAAGAGAGGGAACTGTATACGACACCCTTATAAATTGGAATCAATTTTTCAAAGGAAATCATAAAAGCCCTTTCTCTTCCCTCTTCTTGCCACGTTGATGGCTTCATTTAAAGTGGGTCTGTTCTTTCTGGGCATCCGCCTCGAGCGTTGGCCTCTGAGACGGGAGGTTTACGCCGAGGTTAGAGAGTTTTAAAGGTCCAATTTGAGCCGTTTTTACATTACATCAGGCTATCTTGTGGTATTGTTAGGAAAAAAGAGCAAAGAATAATACAGCGCCGGGGAGAACGACAAAGCCAGTCACTTCCTACAAACTGACCCAACTGATGAGAAAAGCAAAGCCTGTGTTACGGCTTGCAGCGCTCCTAAAAGGGTCCATATGTACGAAGGCCATCGTTAAGCAGTTCTGGTTCCGTTGTGCTTCACTTGCCGGGCTCGTAACAAAACGCCGGCTCTCTGGGAGGCGTCGGGGTGACGCATGATGATGACTCCTCGTCCGCTCTTCGTCCCACATCATCGCTTTTTTTATCTACGCCCATGAGTACGAGCAGAGGTGGATACCAAAACATGTACTCAAGCAAAAAGTAAAATTATTCAAATAAAAAAGTATTTGGTAAAATGTCTGCCCAAGTACTGAGTAACTAATCAAATGATCAATCATTTAATATTTAAAACTTACATCATCAGATGGACCAAAATAAGTGGAAATTTGGGGATTTTAGAGGCAAAAATAACAACTCATACAAATAATAAAAAATAAAGTCAGGCAAATGTATATTTTTTTCTAATCAGTTTCTTTCAATAAAAAACTTATGAAACAAAAACTGCAGGTGTGTGTGAGTCTGGTGAAGTTTTGGTTAAACATGTTTTTCATTCATTGGGTGGAAAATTAAGATATTTTATTCAAGAAAGAGAAGAAATATTTCATAATAAAATTACTCAGCGTAGTAAAAATACTCCTAAAATTATTATTTTTTCCAAAACTTGTAGATTCTGTATTTTTCTCTATCTCTTTTTGCCTCTTTTATTTGCTTACACTCACACTGCAGCTTACATAACCATGTTTATGTGTGACTGCTGGCAGTCACACACACACACACACACAGACTGAAGCAGATCAGACTGCCCTGTAAGGAGGGTACAGATTGTAGAAAAGAATAAAAAGCTAAACCTTCACTACAATCCTTTCCTCACCTGGTTCCATCCGTAAGGTGAGCTCAGTGTGGCCCAGCGCTGGACGGCGAATGTAACTCTGCATCTGTTCCATCTGTATGAAATGTATGGCTTGTAACATTTGATAATTTTTCAGCATTAAAGCCTGTTTTATATATAACCAAATCTCATTATTTCTCAAGGTAATTTACACTGAGGGGTTCTGGTCTCGTCTTGAAACGGGTTAACGACCCTGGGAGGTGCGCAGAGACAAAAACGAATAACTCCAACAAAGTAAATGTAACTAGTTACTACCCAACTGAGTACGATCAGAAAGAACATAATATTCATATTCAGATAATTATTTATGTCCTGAAACACCAACAATTAATCTTTAAACTACAAGGCGTTCAACCAATGGAGGTTAAAGACACAAAACTTTACCTATTTGTTCACCTATTTGTGCTGATGACAAATAGGTGAACAATAAATAAGCAAATAAATACATATTTAAAATTGGAAATCCACATGTTTCTTGTGAAATGTTTTTACAATAAAATGCCACAATTTATCATATAGTTCTTCCCATTTTTCCCCACTAATTAGTAATTTTTCATAGTTTATAGTTCTGAACTGTTAACAGAATCCAGGACTAGTTGAATATGTTGGCCTAAATATGTTGCAATTTTCCTATTACCTAAAAATATGCTGTTTGTGATATACCAAAACTCATAATTACTAACATTTTTTTTTACACCTTTTGTAATATTTTTTGCCCTTGGAGGTCGCCCATGGTGACGGATGGCTTGATGACGTCATTAGGTCCATTCTGTACTGGAGTGTACAGAGTAAACACAGGAAGGCTCCTATTGTTCGGACTATAAGCCGCTACTTTGGAACCAGGCGGCTTACAGCCCGGTGCGGCTTTCCTGTGGATTTTTCTTCAACCGCCAGGGGGCTCTACAGCAGGAAGTGAATCATTGGAAATCAAAGAAGAAAGTGCTGATTTTCGTTTAGAACAAGCGCGTGCTAGCAGCAGGCACGACGGAGAAATGATTTCAAACTCAAACCCCTCATGAAGGAAACAACAGGAAGAAGTTCATATGATGCAGCTTTTAAGTGGAAGAATTTCGATCTTTCCCTCATGAAAGAAAGGAGAGCGCAGTGCGAGAGCCGGAGTGGAACACACCCTGGACATTTCTCCACAACACTTTGACCCATTTATACCAGCAGAACCACCGAACCTAACGAGCTTGCGACGCTCTTTGAGATGCTAACAGGAGCTAATACTGCCTGCGGGACTGACGTCACCTATCCGACCTGATCCAGGGAGGATCGGTATCGCTGATACCGCCGCACCGAACTCTAAACAGCACAGATGTTGCCGAACCGGAACGTCAAAGACAAGCCGCGCTAATGCATCTAGAACACTGGTACTGAGTGTGAAACCACGACAACACGAACGAAGTGTTGGTTCGACAACAACCGGACACAGAGCTATAGAAGTACTTACCGGGTCACACCGTCCGACCAGAGGTTCGGGTCGTTCATTGTTTCATTTATGAAGCTGAAGGCAGCAGCAGCTCCTCCGGCCATCTCTGTTTGGTCCTACTCATCTTCATCTCCTCTTCTGATTTCAGATCCATTTCAACACCTCAGGTTCAAATCAAAAAGGCTTAATAACTCATCACTCTCCTACAGTTGGACCATTACACGTCATTTACCCAGAATGCATTGCAGCCTGAACAACATGCTGCGACATTATTTTGTTAAAATTAATAAAAACTAAATAACCTGCAGTATTATTACTGTATTGTTTTTACATCTAGAATAGATATTTCCCAAATAAGGTCTATTTTTATAACTAATCATGTATAGTTTAAAGCGACAGTAGCCAAAATACTTTACTGTAATGTCTTGTACACTATGGTAAAATTCTGGCTGTCGGTATTTTTACTTTAAATTAAAGACATATATTTTATATATATATACTGTATATATATATATATATAACAACTGAAGTAATTGCAGCTACTTAATTATGCTATAAAATAGTCCTTTGTTTGTTTTTTTCTGTTCTTGGTTATAAAGCGAGAAAATGAAGCAACGTGAACTCATGGAAAAGTTGCAGTTTTATTTGTGATTCATAATTCAAATATTTGAAGAAACAAATGAGCAACATTTACAGCAACCTGATACAGCAGCATCATAATTTAACCTAAAACTGATATCAAACCATTGGTAAAATGCATTAATTTGCTCCACACGACACTCCAAACCCCATTGGGACTTTTAGACTCGATTTCCTCCACCTCCTCTCCCTTGGTGATGAAGGAGTTAAATGACAAAGACGATGAGTTTCACCCCCGGTAAAGAGGGTTAATGAGATAAAAGCAAGGCGGCGACCCGGGTGGTCTCTGGGGGTCCAAGTCCTTGTAAAGATGGCGACCTCCACGATGACCCACACAGCTGCAGCAAAGACTTGGTAACAAGTCAGTGATTCAATTAAGATGCGCTTCAATTTGGCTTTGGAAAATATGCTGTTAAAGTTGAACTGCAGATGTTACTGACAATATATGCTAATCAGCAGGTATATTATGGACTGTTTGTTAAAAATTAACAGCAATAATTTGGGTTATTTAGCCTGTCATAAGAGAACAAAATGGGCATTCATTTTTTAAAACATATTTTCATCTTAATCATTCGTTTTGTAAATGTCACTTAATATTTATTAAATCCAGTTTAAATATTTTGCTCTAAAATAAGTATGTATTTAGTATTTAGCTCCCAACCTAACTATTTAGCTCCAAGCTGTAGCTGAATATTTAGTTTACAAACTAAACATTTACTTTGTAAACTAAATATTTAACTTAAAGTAAAACTTAAATATTTAGTTTACTAAACAAATACTTAGTGAGGCCACAGCTAAATATTTAGCTGACAGGCAAATTCACTTGCCGATAAGCGAAAGTGGACTACCAAAATAAAAGCTTGGTCTTTGAAGGTTGTATATAAATTTCTCAGCCTAAATTATTGCTGTTAAATTGTGAGTGTATAACAAGTGACACTCCATAGCATGTAAGTTATATATATTTATATGCAAGTATATATATACCGATTTATAAATATTTAAGCACTTTAAAGCTCTCTGAACAAAAATCCTGATTATTTCCAACTGTTGGATCCTCAGTCAGGTGATGAATTGTTTTTTGGGTTGAGGGTCGCTAACGCTAACCCGCTCTGCATCTCCCTCCAGTTTGTGTAAACATGGCTGACCAAACCGTGGCAGAGCAGCTCACTGAGTCTCTCCACAGCGGATGGGAAAGTGACCACAAATCAGCGCCGGCGGCTGCTGCTTCTGCTGCTTCTGCTGCTTCTGCTGCTCTGAGGTTAAAAGGGGTTAAGAAGAAAAATAGTTAAAGTCAAGGAGGTCAGTCCTGATACAAACACACAAACTTCCTCAGTTCTGCTAAAATATGACATGAGAAAATTCAAATGTTTGTTGAATAAAACCAGCAGTGTGTCATTACATATTGAGTTTACACTAAATCCCTGTAGCAATATTTGCCTTGCTGATTAATTTTACCCCCAGTTAACCGACCCGTTTTGCCTGAAAGTTTATGTTTGTCTAATAAAATGCAAAAAAAAAAAACAGACCAAATATACAATTTACACACAAACTCATTAAAAATGCATCTACTTAATTTTTGGTTTCTGCATATTTTCTAGTAAGTATCCCATGTTTACTGAAGAAATGCGGCAGTTGATGTCAAAAAAGATCATTTCAGTCACTTGAGACCAAAGCACCAGACTCAAGGCTTGTCATCCAGTTTTTGGTTGAAAGACAGAAAAAAGAAATAAATCATGAAAATGGAAATTACCAACGTTGTTTAATTTATATGCGATTAATTGATTTATTTTTTACAGACTTCATAACAAAATCTTTTATGTCTAAGCTTGTTGCAATTGAGTTGAATTAATTGCATGATAAATCAAAATTAGTTCAGTCTAATGACTTTCTGAAGTTTAATTTAATTTACAGAAACTTCATAACCCATTTTGTTTATGGTTTTGTTTGTGTTGTTTTTAATTTCCATTTTATTTATTGTTTTTGTCTGTTGGATCTTTTGGGGGGTTGGAAGAGATGTTTGAAAAATCGTCCATTTCCACTGTGAATTGTTCTTTACTAAATAAAAATTGATTGTTCATTGACAGGGCAAACTGGCATTATTCCATGAACTGATTATTTATTTTATTTCATTTTTATTTCTTTATTGTATTTATATGGATTACGTTTTGTATCAAAACAAAGATTTTCTAATATATCATTTGAAAATGGTCTCAAATCATCAATATTATCAATAATTACTGAGGCAATTTATCGCCCACTAATATTTGTTATTGTGACTTGCCTGCCTGTCATTCTTCTTGCTCTGAAAAAATTAAATTTGATTTCTTGCTGAAATATTATTAACAATTGTGACTATCATTATAAAATAAAATAATAATAATGAAAAGCAGCAAAACCAGTTGGGGGAGAAAATGTCTCCAAAAATCAGACACATTTCCATCTGACACATTATATTCACTCATGGCTACATAAAAAGAAAAATGTAAGTCAATGTGCCTGACCCTGCATAAACACTTGCCATAAAAGTTAACTCTGAGGATTTGAAGGGGTTGGGCTCGTTGATGAGCGGCCCAGACTCGCTCCGCCCGGCGGGGCCAGCTGCGCCCGGCTACCTCAGATCATCGGATGACGCTGCAGCCGTTTCCGTGCGAGCGGGTCACAGTGGGAACAGGAACGCTGTAAAGGCAGAGCTGCAGGATCTGGAAACTAGATTGGAGCGAATGAAGCAGTGCATTAATCTCTGCTGGAGGTTTTTCTTTTTTTTTCTTTCCGTTTTTTAACCTCCTCATCTGTTCAGCGCCAGTTTTATGAGCAGCAGAAACTTCTCTGAAGAGTAAACAAAAACAAAATTATGTTTTGGTTCAACTATTGAACGTTTATTATTGTGATGCTGTTTCTAGGTCTGTTTTAATAAGCAGTAAATTAGTTAAATGCATAATAAATTAAAACAAGTTCAATATTTTCCATTTGCACCATTTATTACTGTATTTTTCTCTTTTCTATCTTTCAACCAGAAACTGGATGATAAAAGTCTTAAGTCTGGTGCTCTGGTTTCAACTAGCCCTTAATGTAAATTATAATTAATTTTATGTGCGTTTTCAGGCATTTTGTTTATTAATTTTTGGATGTTTTAAATGTCTTCCAGCTCCAGAGATAAATGTTCATTAAAAATGAAGGTTTATTGGTTCTTGAGAATGTGTTCTTGAATTATTATGCTATTATTACCATTATATTGCCTGGAAATGGTCTCACAACAACAATATAATAGTTTATCGCAATAACTTCTGGGACATTTTATCATCCAGCAGCATTTGTTATTATGACAGGTCTATATGTTAACTGTAATTTATAAATCTCTTCCATCAACCTGCTAAGGGACTACAGGTTAAAATTAGCCTAAATCTGGCATATTTATATGATGTATTCATGTTGATTATGAAAAATAACAGGTAGACATCACACAAGTTTTTCCTGCTAAATTTTCAAAATTATTGATAAAAAAAAAATCATCTATCTAGTGTTTTTAAAACATTAAAAACTTCTTTTGCCAAAATTTGCAAAGATAGTTATGTCCTCTGACAATCAATTTGGGTTCAAATCCAAACATGGCACTGATATGTGTATATATGGCCTTAAAGAATTACTGAAAAATTATAACAGCAAAAATTCTACACTTTTTCTGTGTTTTTTAGACGCCACTAAGGCTTTTGATCGTGTAAATCATAGAAAATTATTTTTAAAATTGTGCAAAGCTGGGGTTCCTAAGTATATAGTAAGATGTCTGTCCTACTGGTATGCTAATCAAACTATGCAGGTGAAATGGGACAACTGTGTGTCTGCATCCTTTCATGTCAGCAATGGCGTCAGACAAGGAAGCATTTTATCTCCTATGTTGTTTAATTTTTATATGAATGACCTCTCTAAGCAGCTAAACCTGTGTAGAACTGGCTGCATGGTTGGTGATACTATTATTAATCATTTAATGTATGCAGATGACTTAGTGGTTTTTAGTCCAAGTTCAGCTGGTCTTCAGGAACTCCTTAATGTCTGTTCAGCATATGGTGAATTACTTGATGTCAAATTCAACCCATCAAAAAGTATCATTTTGATCTGTCGCACTAAGGAGGACAAAAATAGAGTATTTCCTAATTTCAAATTGTCTGGGATTTTAGTGAATGTCTCAAGTGAAGTAAAATATCTTGGCCATGTGTTGACAGACCGTCTGTCTGATGATGAGGACATTTACCGTCAGGTTCGAATGTTATACACTCAGGCAAACATCCTTGTCCGTAAGTTTGGATTCTGTTCTGATGAAGTGAAACTGAACTTGTTTAGATCATATTGTACATCACTGTATTCTGCACATTTGTGGTGCAATTTTAAAAAAGCCAGTCTTCAAAGATTGAAGGTGGCTTATAATGATGCACTGAGACTCTTGTTAAATAAACCCAGATGGACCAGTGCCAGTGAACTGTTTGTATCTGCTCGTGTCAGCACTTTGATGGCTGTTTTAAGAAAGCTTATGTATAAATTTATTTGTCGGTTAAACGAGTCTAATAATAGAATTATAATACTGTTGACTAATATCAAATATAGTGCAGTTAAATACTCATCTGTACTCTGGAGACACTGGTATGATTCCCTTCTGAATAGCTAGGAGTCGGTTTTTTTTTTATTGTACTTTTTATTTATTTATTTATTTATTTATTTTATTTTATTGTATTTGTTCTCTTTTGTATGTAATCTGGACTCTGAGTCTGTAATAAATTTATAATAATAATTAAATATAGAAACTTGTGTCATTAAAAAATGTTATTGAACTGATTTTTCTGAATTAATGCAGGTAAAAACTGCAGAACCTCTCATGGTTAAAAGTTTCTGCTGTGACCCGAAAGTGGCAGCGTTGTTGTGCAGAACAGTGAGGATGAGGAGGAACCACACATGGTTTGCATCAGGATGCTTTGCTGTTGGCTTAACACGGCACCCACAGTAGCTATCACCCTTTTCCCCTGGATAAATGATTTCCCAGATGTTCCCAGACAAATGAAACAAGTGTTCATCAAAGGTAATGTACTTGCTGCAGTTTTCTGCTTCTCCTCCAAAATTCATGTTGTTCGTGTTTTAGACACAGAAGTTGCTTTGCATTAGAGAGCATTACAACACAACGTTTACTTTTTACAAAACTGTAAAGGATAACCCAGAGTCGTGCTTTAAAACACTGAATTGGACACTTTGACTTGGTGAAGGTCTGATGTTAAGAGGTCTGTTGCTACACTGCAAAAACACAAAATCTTACCAAGTATATTTGGTCTAGTATCTACAAAACTAACGTAGAAGTCACTTTTTTTTTCACTTATAACAAGACATGTTCCCCATTATTTCTAAGTGAAATAATCTGCCAATAGAAGTAGTATTATTTTATCGATATTAAGGAATTACTGACTTAAAACAAGTTGATATATCTGGCTATAAAGTTACTTACAAGTTAGCTTTGTCTTATGTTAAGTGTACTAAGACACTCTAGAAACTAGACCAAAATACTTGGTAAGATTTTGTGTTTTTGCAGCATCCTCTGATTCGTGATTGAGTTTCTGTCATTACAAATTATTTTCACTTTATTATTTTTTGCGGTTCAGTATTCAGGTATTTTTCGGTGGAATGCAATTGCAAGTTATTTATAGAAGATTAATTAAATAATTAATCAAATATTCCAAACAAAATGCAGAAGCTGAATTTTTTAAACAAAATATTACATTATTGTTTGGTCCTACAGTTTATGGAGTACAGCTAAGAAAAAACTAACTTAGAAGTAACTTTCCAGTTACTTGTAAGTCAATATTGATGGAAAGAGTTCTGAATATTCATGAGTGTACTCTGTTCCTGTGTTGTACACATTCATGAGTGTACAACACAGGAACAGAGTACACTGAATATTCAGAAGGAAGACGAGAATCTTGTGAATCCTCTCGAGATCAAACGCAATTTCAGAGTAAACAACCAAAGACAAGTGACTTTGAAGTGGACTTATAATGCAAAATATTTTTTTGCACGTTTTTGTACTTCTATTTGGGTCTTTGTTGCTTCTAGAAACACTCCAAGGGCTAGAAAAAGAAACACATCCAGCAATTTTCTGGATAAGTCAATGTTTTATGGTGTCTGGAAAACGAGCCGTTTTAAAAACCTCCCAACTCTGTTACCTAGCAACCCCAGCCAAGCCCAGCCTGCATCACCTAGCAACCAAAATAGAGGTCCAGCACATTTGGTCAGCTGGTTTTACCACTACTTGAAAAAAAGATAAGTGTTTTGTTGTATAGCATTCATTGCGCTTCTCTTTGCAGCCATTTTTACGTGTGGGGTGTGGCCAGTAGCAACTCATTTGCATAAAAGTGACAGCGTCTTAAGCTCATTCTCTAAATAGGCAGAACTGAGATGTAATGAACATGTTTTGCAAAGCCTACAGACTTATCCTAACCTTCTCAGGGAAGCACAAGCCCTTTAAAATCTAAATGCACATCACTCTTTGATAAATGTTTGCTGCTGCTGCTGTTCTGGTGATGTGATCTACTGAGCTGATCTTGTTCTCAGATACTCAAGCCCTGAAACTAAAAGAAATAAATCAGAGGAGACTCCCCTCCTCCACCTCCCTAAAGTAATTTTTTCCAACCTTCTCTTTTTGTTCTGAAATCCCACATGTGCCCAATATATCACTTGGACTGTATCACCTTCTCCCTTTGTTTATCATCTCCTCGGATGTCCATGTGGAATCCTCATCTTATCCCCTTCACCTTGTCTCCGGGACTTCCAGGCGTATTTTACAAGCCACCAGTCACTGAGCCTAATGGTTTGCTGCAGCGGAGCTGGTAGCACACATGATATCTTGAATGTAACAATCAAAGAGGCATGCAAGATTTTGGTATTTCCGCTGGCTTACACATGTGCTGCAGCTTCCAGCTCCAGAAGCTGTAATCTCAGTTTAAGACACGGAGGCGGGGTTGAAACTACTTCAAACAAATGAACATCTTATCGCCATATGTCACTACAGTGTTATGCAGCTAAAGAGAGAATCTCCCCACCTTCAGCTGGGAACTGTTTGATGGCACATAAATTAAACAAGTTGCTTACCAGACACCTGAATAGGGCCGGTCTGAAATACTCTAGGGCCCCTGAGCAGAACCAGCCCCCATACGGTGATAAATTTGCTTTTTAGTTGGGTCAAACATTTGCTAGGTTTGATGTTTTTCGTTAACAAAAAGCATCACATATGTAATTGATATTTTTGAAGAGGCTTATTAGGTTTACTTAAAGTCTAGAAAGCCTTAGAGGTGACGTAGTATGCAACTTTTTATACTATACATTACTTCCAACTGCTTCTAAAAACAGCCCATGAGAATCACATGTGATTTTCATGGGATTTTTTGTAAGGGGTCCAAGCTCTTACAAAAACACCCAGACATTTTCTGGAAATAACTTAATGTTTTTTGATGTTTGGAAAATGAGCCATTTCAAAAACCTGCTGATTATGATGTAAAGCGGCAGTATTATATATTTTCCAGGCACATAGTGCCATTTTATAGCAAGTAACTATGTTACCTTCAGTTGTTATAAAAAAAAAAACTGAATATATCGAAAATGACTTCAAAGAAATCTGACTTTGTAATTAAATGCCTTGAAATTGGGCCTCTGTCTCTTTAAAAAGTCCTGCTCTTTCTGAAACTCCGCTTTCAGGTAGTCATCACAACATGGCTCCTCTATTAACCCTTTAACTTTGATATACAGTAGATATCTTAAAATAGGTTTACCCAACCATATATTGTTTTTATTTTTTGGGTTTATTGCGTTTTTTAAATTTAGTATGTAAACTATTTGTTAATGTTATTTTTATGTCCTGTACTGTGTGTTTCATGGGACTACAAATGGAAATTAGCATTTCGCTAAATCCAATGTATTTACGATAATATTATATGTTCAATAATATGCATTGTCCCATTCAAATAAAACGTATTAATTGTAGAAAGGTTTTTATTTAAGGTAACTCATCCAGTTACATTAGGTCAGTAACTTTGCACCAATACCTCAAAACTGCAAGAACAATGATGTGGCAAAGATGCATTCGATGGCATCAGTTGGTAAACGTTTAGGAATTCCTCATAAATTAGCCCAGTTTTTCCTTAGTGACTGTCCTCTACAACAAAATGGCTGATTCAAGGTGTGCAATAGCCTAGTCAAAGTCCCGGCCTGACTCAGTTTGTTTCAAGTTTATTTATTCAACGATATTTTCATTTGTTTGACGCTTTATTGTAGATTAAAGTTACTCTGGGTTTACCGGTTGACTTTATATTTTAAACAGCAGTTTGGTCAGTTTTAGTAGCGTACTGTGGAAATGTGAGATTGAGTTTTTTTCAATAGATTACCTGGAAATAGGTAGGACTGTTTTGTGTAACAGAAGGAACACAGAGAAAGTGATGATTTTCTCCTCACTTTTTATGTACAGGAACGGTTTGAACATCACACTCAAATTAGACTTTATACGGGTGGAAAATCAATTGTTTTGGTTTTAAAAATTATTTGTGAAATGTTCCAGGAATTTGAAGCGCTTTAAGAGGGAAATAAATGTTTTTCTATAACCGAAATATTATTTTGGTGGTTCTGACCATCACACAGATCTGTTATGATAACAGTTTGCTCTCCGAGGTAACTGCTCGCTATGATGATTTCACAAAATGATTCCATGAGGGTGACAAAAACAGCAGCAGTCACACAATAATAAGAGATGTGAATAGCCCACAGGATGACATCTGGGCTATTCTGGAAGTAAAACAGAGGATGGCACATCATCATCCAAATGAACCATGAGCTGGCATAAAAATACTCACGGTATGATGGTAACCTTGTACAAAGAACACTCAAAATCTACCTTTTATTTTATTTTTTCTTATTTGTGACACTGCAGACGTTTGCTTAAAAAATGCATGGTAATTGGATGGAAACATAGTTACAGTATCTGCATTTCCATTACAAAAATGCTCAAAACTTATATTACTCAACTGATGTTGAAAAAACACCAGAAAATTGTTGTGTTTGTATTTACTTAAGTGGTAACACTTTATTTGACGGGTTGTGAATAAGACTGTCATGACACCGTCACAAATATGACATAACACCTGTCATGAATATGAATAAGTTTTCATGAATATTTATGACTGTTGTCATAAATTGTAATTCGGTAAATTATAACACTTTTAATACAAAGTTGACATTATTCAAAATGTTTTTGTTATGACAACTTGACATTAACCAATAAATTATGATCTGACATAAATTTGTTATAAAAGTATTACTGATTAAACTTTAGCTTCAGTAACATAAAGCTACATAATCAGTAATACTTTTATAACATTTATGTCACATCATGATTTCTTGATTAATGTCAAGTTGTCATAACAAAAACATTTTGAATAATGTCAACTTTGAATTAAAAGTGTTATAATTTACTGAATGACACTTTATGACAACAGTCATAAATATTCATGAAGACGTATTCTTATTCATATTAAGTCATGTTTATGACGGTGTTATGACAGTCTTATTCACCACCCATCAAATAAAGTGTTACCACTTAAATTTAGTTTTGAAATGTCAAATTGCACAATTATATGATGAATGGAAACACATCTAGTGTTGCAGAATGTCGTTTTCCGTAGATGGTTTCATTTATGCTTTTGTTTTAAGTTAAGAAACTATCAATCAATCAATCAATCAATCAATCAAATTTTATTTGTATAGCACATTTCAGCAGCAAGACATTTCAAAGTGCTTTACATCATTACAAACACAGAAACACAATGCAATATAGAATCAATAATCAAAACATGACATTAAGTCAAGTTCCATCCATAAATTTGTAATTGATTACATTTCAAATACAATCCTAAACAGGTGGGTTTTTAGTTGAGATTTAAAAGAAGTCAGTGTTTCAGCTGTTTTACAGTTTTCTGGAAGTTTGTTCCAAATTTGTGGTGCATAGATGCTGAAAGCTGCTTCTCCTCGTTTGGTTCTGGTTCTGGGGATGCAGAGCAGACCAGAACCAGAACCTGAGAGGTCTGGAAGGTTGATACAACAACAGCAGATCTTTAATGTATTGTGGTGCTAAGCCGTTCAGTGATTTATAAACTAACAACAGTATTTTAAAGTCTATTCTTTGAGCTACAGGGAGCCAGTGGAGGGACTTTAGAACTGGTGTTATGTGCTCTATCTTCCTGGTTTTAGTGAGAACGCGAGCAGCAGCATTCTGGATCAGCTGCAGCTGTTTGATTGATTTGTTGGACAGACCTGTGAAGACGCTGTTGCAATAATCAATACGACTAAAGATAAATGCATGGATTAGTTTCTCTAGATCTGGCTGAGACATTAGTCCTTTAATCCTGGAAATGTTCTTCAGGTGATAGAAGGCCGACTTTGTAACTGTCTTTATGTGGCTCTGGAGGTTCAGGTCAGAGTCCATCACTACTCCCAGGTTTCGGGCTGATCACTGGTTTTTAGTTGTAATAACTGAAGTTGTGCATTGACTCTAGATCGTTCCTCTTTAGGTCCAAAAATAATAACTTCAGTTTTGTTTCTGTTCAACTGGAGAAAGTTTTGGCACATCCACACATTTATCTGTTCTAAGCATCTGTTCAGTGATTGGATGGGGTCAAAGGTCACCTGGTGACATCATAATGTAGAGCTGTGTGTCATCTGCATAGTTATGGTAGCTAATATTATTTCCTGTTATAACCTGAGCTAGTGGGAGCATATAAATATTGAATAAAAGGGGTCCTAGGATTGAACCTTGGGGTACCCCACATGTGACCTTTGACCTCTTTGATGAAAAGTTTTCAATTGAAACAAAGAAATCCCTGTTCTTTATGTAGGATTTAAACCAGTTAAGCACTGGACCGGAGAGTCCGACCCAACTCTCCAGTCGATTCAGTAATATATCATGATCAACAGTGTCAAAAGCTGCACTGAGGTCCAACAGAACCAGCACTATTATTATTTGATTATTAGATTCATTGTTTGTGTTCTGGATTTGTCTGTTTAGGGCGTTTTCGCAGTCCGGTAGACTCGGTTAGATTGGGAACGAACCATAATTGCAACATTTGTTACATTTTCAGCTGCTGTGGTTCTGTTTCTAACTTCACTGAGTCAAAGGAACCAAACCTTTTGAAAAACCTGTTCCCTTCCTCGCCTGTGGGGGCGCTGCACTGAGAACCACTGACGGAAACAACACAAAACCCTCTGGATAAGACACTGAGCACAACCTCCTTCTTCACAAAAGGTAAACAACAACAAAGTAGCATCAGATGTTAGCGGTTGTAGGATATTTCCATTGTAGTTTGTGAAATAAACTTTCATCCAACCAAGAAACACGTTAGCACAAAAACATTTTGTAGAAAACGTGATTGGAATTATGCACATTGGCTTAATGGAAACAAGCCAATTTGAACAGTTTTAAGGTAAATAGAGGAACATCACAATTTTTAAGATTTTTAATCAGCTTCCAGAAAATCAAACTAAACCAGACGTAAAAGCTGCTGTGAACTTTGACCTAATTCAAAACTCCAATACCAGTAATAATAAATCAAACCCTGAATAACTGGTTGGTATTTTTACTTCACATTATACACTCAGCTTTTAGGAGACATCAAGCAGAATGTCATTTGATTTAAAAATATAACAATGAAGAAACAAAAAGAGCAATGGGACAGAACAAAAAGTTCCAGCGGAAAGATATTTTTAAAATTTAACTCCTAAATATTTTCCTGCTAAATGCTTAGAAGACAAAAGACACACATTTCTCAGACTTTTGACCCCAAGCAGACTGTTTTGTTGACTTTGTGAATTTTTAACACCTCATTGCTCCTCGAAGAACAACCTCACCTCTGGCTTTACAGAAATGAAATGACCCGGAAAGCTTTTTTTTCTCTGGTGAGGATGAAGCCGCCGGCCTTCCTGCAGGTCCTGCTGTGTAGCCGACATCCTGGTGTTTGGGGGGAAAACAGAAAGCCACGGTGGGAAGCGACGACTCGGAGCGTGGGTTATTGGTCTGTGTGGACTTTCCGTGAATTTGGCTACTTTGGGACTCGGTTCCACGGGACGAGCATTTCTTGTTATGGTGGAAAAAACTGGCAAGCTGTGTTGGTGTTTCAAACAGCATGTGTCATATTAGCTGCTGAATGTGTTGATGGTTTCATGGAGGCCGGTTGCTCATCTGTGCTGTTTGTTTCCAAAGCAGCTTCGGCTGCGGGGCGAGAAAGGAGACGGTAATGTAATCCACAGCTTATATTCGTATTAACTCAGACACAAACAGCAGGTCCAGCTTTTAAATCTTTATTTGACTGGATTAGATAGATAACATAAAAATGTTCCTTTTAGAGCCCATTTGGTTTAATTGTTTTGTAAAGGTGTCATGACACCTTTACAGGTGATCTGTTTACTAAATAAACATAACTCTGTTGTGTTGGTCCCATATTTTGAGCTTGAGTCAGTTGCAACAACGTGATCCCTACTGATTTATGTAGATCATAATTTGTTTTTTAAATATTAGAAAAAAATAACGTTTGTAAATGCAAATAATGAAATTTGGAACCCATGGATTACATATTAAGGCTGTTTTTTACACTGCAAACTAAAAAAGTTAACTGTCTGCCTAAAACCTCGGACTCGGTTCAGTTGAAGTGAACTCTGGTTCGGTTCGAATGAGCATGTGAAGGCCAAGAGAAAGCTCCAAAAGCAGGAAGTGAACTCAAGCGCAGGGCAATCTGGGTAAATGCCCTGCGAGACTGTGGCTCTCAGGGACTGTGGCTCTTTCATAGAGTAGTCGTCTTGGGATCGGAGGTTCGATTCCAGCTTCCTCCTGCCACATGTCGATGTGCCTCTGGGCCCAAACTGCCTACCGTTCTGCGTATCGGTGTGTAAATGTGTGTGCTTGTGAGTGTAAAGCGCTTTGAGTGGTCAAAATGACTGGAAAAGCACTATATAAGTTCAGTCCATTTACCATTTAAATACTACCAAAACAAATGCATGAGCCTAGCTCACGCCTATGACATAGCTTGTGTCATTCAGTAGTTCTTGTTGCAGTCGAAAAAGAACTGGTTTGGTTGAAGTGAACGATTCGAATGTGACTGCCAAGCAGACTGAAGTCCGCTCCAAAAGCAGGAAGTGGACTAAAACGAAGGGCATTCTGGGTAAATAAAACCAAAACAAACATGTTAGCGTTCTTCAGAGGTTTTTGTGTCATTTCTTTCGGTGGTTCTTGGTGCAGCGCCCCCACAGGTGAGGAGGGGAACAGGTGGCTCAAAGGGTTCGGTTTGTTTGACTCAGTGCATGTGAAAATGCAACAAATTTTTATAATTTTGGTGTCGAATGAAACCAAATCTATCAGGTGGGAGACATCCTAAAAGATTACTTTTCACCTAAGTCAGTCAAGCAAGGATATGTGTAGTTTTGTGTCTATCTATGGTGAAAGTTTGAGAAAATGTCTACAGGTTATTTTTATGTAACATTACATGTAACAACCATCCGTTCTTGAGTTTTATGTTGCTGAAAAAGCATCCAAGGTCCAAGGTGAACAAATTATTTGCATTCACACATCATTAAGACGTGAACGAGCGGGGACTTCGGCACACACTGGGATCTTTCATGTTGGCCTCGACAGCTTTTTGAGGCCCGAATCAAAGAAATGCTGACAGTCCTCGTATAACTTAACACTGAGCCGGAGAAATAAAAACAGTTCTGCGGCCTCAGAGCACTTCGACGAGCGGCGCGACCCAATCTGGTCAGGGTGTAACTGAGACGGCCTTGTCTGATAAACCCAGGTGCAACAGAGGCGTTAAACGCTGGGAGGAAATAAGCAATAACTGGGAGTGTGTGTGTGTGTGTGCATAGTTTTTCAAAGCGGTGTCAGAGTCGATAAAGAGTCCTGCAGCGGCAGCGAACAGCTGGAAATTCAGCGGACTACCAACCGCTAAACTTGTTTCATACTCTGCAACTCCTATATTTGGATTAAATTCCCCAATTTATGCTAATAGAACTATAATTTTCTCATTATCTTAGCGGTAACATGGAAATCTAAGGAGTTTTAAAAATAATGTTTTTCCGGTAAGTTTTGCGTAACATTTCTCATCTTCGAGTTGAGAAGAAACAAGTTGACAGAAACCTAATACACAGCAAGGCAAACATCCAGTTTTTTTTTTCTTTTCTAAGTTCCAGGTTTGTTGTGTCACATTAGATTATATAGTTCTGAATATGTGAAATTGAATACCGAGGTACAAAACGTTTAGTGAAAACACATGTCAGTCTGCAGACCTGCATCTGCTGTCGGATCAGTGGAAACTTTCACAGTTTGACTTAGCAGCGTGTGAAGTCACTTTTGGAAAGTTCCTCCTGAATCTTCCTCCTGAAAGTTCCTCCTCACGTTCCTCCTGAATCTTTACTTCATGTTCATTATTTCATCTCCAACTTTCCCAGCTACAGAAGAAACAGAAAGAGTCCCACAGTTAATAAAGTCCAAACAAGTGAACTGGATCTCCTAATAGAACATTTTCTGTTTGATTTAGCAGAATATCCTGTTGACCCTTTGCACGTAACGTCACGCTCTTCTGAACGCTGCCCCGCTCCGCCATGACGGATGTCTAAACAACCTGTCACAAACAGACATCTGGTAGCTTAATATCGCTTGTATTTAGTTGATTTCACTTTAAAAATGGTCACATTGTGCTGCGTGGTCGTCTGCACAGACAGACAGGAATACAAATTAAACTTGTCATTTTGTTTTAGAACCTTTAATAAGGTAAAATATGGCGGCAAAGGATAGCAGCCGTCAGTCATGATGACTTGCGGATTTGCAACGAAGACCCAACCAGGTGTGTTACGTTCACAGACATATTAACCCGACTCCAATGAGTAGAAGCCATGAATAAAGTGGCAAAAACAAGTTTGAAAAACAATTTCAGTCGCTCTCCTCCCATCCCTCACTTCCGACATCCATCATGGCGCCTAGAAAGTTTCTGTGACATAGCTGTAAAGGGTTAATAAAAGTTCCCACAAGACTGAACTGGAAGTGATTGGCGCCATGTTGGTAGGCAAGCGCAAAGCAAAGATGAGCCATGGCTTTTAGAACAGCAAAAAGAAAATATACTGAACCAATGTGAACGAGAAATATATATCAACAAATTATTATAAGAAATTTTCCAGAAAAAACGTGGAAATTTCTGTCTTCCAGAAATCTGAAATGTGCACGTAAAAACCCAATTTCTTTGTTTTTTTTTTTAGGTTCAAAACTCAAAAATGTTCAACTTAACAAGCGCAGAAATTTTCCACATTTTTTTAGAACATTTTTAGATTCACCTCAAAACTTTTAACATTTTTCTCACAAATGTTCTGAAACTCTGAAAATTTCTGAAAGTTGAACATTTTCAGCTTTATGACTTCAGAAAATTTCCAAGTTTTTTTCTAGAACATTTCTGATATTTTCTGAGTTTTTTGGTGGAAATTTACTCCTTTGTTTCCTACTTACAAAGGCCCTAGCCTGAAGCCAGTGTTCGTTATGCACCATTCCTGCAGAATATGCTGCTGCAGCTGCTGTGAAGTCCATTCGCAGCAATTTGCATCACATCTTGCTAAAAATAATATGCTAACTGCTGCTTTTAAATCACAGTTGTTATTATCTGCCCTCTGTATCTAGCTTTTATATTAAGAGTTTGAACATAAATAGTTCCTCCAAGAAAACCTAAAATTGTCCCAGAGCACATTTGTAACATTATACACAAGTGTTAAAACACCATGGCAACAATTTACAGCCTCTTAAAGCTTATAAATTTGAACCGTATGACTATATCTGCTTCTACATCTGGAGTAGCAATTCTGGAGCTCCAACCACCTTCACCTACAGAAAACCACAGAAGAAATCCTTTAACTTTGGATAAAAAGATTCCTGCTAATCTTGCGTTTTATTGCCCATTTGCAGCACTATTTTCAGAAAAACTACGTCAGCGATCATGAAAGATGTTTTCATATTGAGTTAATTTGTTGCCATGGTTTCACCTCATTAAATGCAGTCATGAAAGTGTAACGGTGTATTCCTGCAGAAGAGGGGCTCGTTTTTCAATGTCCAACTGGATTTCTTTACTGCTCAGGCCAAACTCGTAAACGTCCAAAATTATCAGTCAACAGAAAAACCTTCAAGACTCTAAAGATTTCAGTTATATTTGCAAGAAATCCAGTTCACATAACACACAAAAAATAACATAAATGCTTTATTGGTCACAGATTATTACCCATATAGACATACATTTTTCAACGCAAACTTTCTGTTAGTTACAAAAGAAAGTCTTAACGTTTTATTAATCTTGTTTTATTTTAATGTTATAGTAAATATAATCCCAAACGTCCAGACTTTTACTTAAATATCCATTCACTGAACTTGGCTAAGGAAGTGTTTCTGAAGGAAGAGTAGCCCATTTTCTTTGTTCATTGTTGAGAGTAGACTAACCAGAAAATTAAAAAAAAAACACAACTGAACCGAACAGTTGAAGATCTCATACAGTTTACCCCAGTATTCACTCAATTTTACTGAGTGAATAACTGGAAATATCTGAGATCTTCTCTAAAAGTGTTTAAAGCTGCCTGTTTTTATAGTTTAAACACTAAATATACCCTAATATCCATCAATACTCAGTAGAAATTAGAAATTGACACTACAGTGGAAGCTAAGTCTATGGACTTCCTTATTTTCTGGGGGCTCAGCCAATCAGCAACAAGAACTATGAATGGTGCTCTGGGATTGGCTGCTTTCCAAATGCCAGCCAATGGCGTGTCAAGTAGCATAGCAGGTGGAGATTTCAGCTTCTGAAGCTGCATTCACTCTCAAATATCTTAGATAGGCTCTAATGACAGATTTTAACAGTAAAATCTGTCATTACTGAACCACAAACTGGGAAAATCAGCCTGTTTGTTTGTTTCATTAAAATATTGCACGTTTGACTTTTGCTAAGCAGGTAAAATTATGTTCAGACTTTTTGTTTTTTGATTTGACAAATCAAAAAAATGTCTGACTCCACATCTCTCAAGCATCACCTTCTTTAATCAGTTTGCTAACATTAATCCAAAATTTGAAATTTAAACTCTTCAAACAGCAATAAAAAATAAATTAATATTTCACATATAATTTCTTACTTAGAGTTGATGCTATTATGTCATTCCTTGACAAGTGACCCATCTAATATATATATATATATTTAAATATTATCTGGTATTTTCAAAATAAAAACCTTAAATCTTTTGAGAATTGTGGTGACGTTTTCATGGTCATTTAACCATAAACCAAAATAATTTTTATTTTATTTAATTTTATTTATTTGATCAGTACAGTGCACATTAATCATTGCACAATCAATGTGTAAATATGCACATTGATTTAGCACAACACCTAAATGTAAACAAAACGCCTCACTAAACAATACTTCACACTAAAAACATGCTTCTATTATACTTCTTCCAGTATTCTGGAGGATGGAAAATTCTGCATAAAATCTACTAATTTAAGCTCCCAAACTACCACTTTTTTGACCTTTAAGTGTGTTTTCACTAACACAACTTGCAACCTTGCAAACGGGTTCAGAGTTGGACGCGTTCACCCCCTGCAGATGGGAAAAACACAGGAAGTGATTAAAACCCCGAGGTCGTCCGTCGCTGTAGCGGCTTCTCGTCGTGACACTTCAGTCGCAGAGGGATGCCTGCTGAACAGATAAAACTTCACTTAAAGCTATTTATTTGCTTACACAGCTTCCCAGCAGCTCACTTGACCTCCAGGGGTCAAACCAACCCAGCAACACCTGTCTCAGTCAACACTAATTGGAACAAAGTCTGTTTCTGTGTTTGGGGACAACAGAAACAACCATTCAGCTTCTTGATCTTCTGCATTCACACACACACACACACACACACACGCACACACACACACACACATGCAGACGTGTAGGGCTGTCTGCTTTTGTGCAGTATTTATGGCGAGTAGACACAAGGGAACCTGACACCACATTTACAACCAATTGCTGTGCGATGATGAAGTGGCCCATTTGGTTTGGATTCAGTGTTTGTTCTCCGGCCGCCAGATCCATCATGCCGAGCGGCCGGGCTAACTTTGTTACGCACACGGCCATATTTATCCGCTACAACCACCCACAACGCCCCAGTAATGACACTTTTTATTTCTATTTCACAAATTTTATGTGTTTATGTTTCTGTTTCTTTATGTTTTATATGTCTGTAAAAAGGTTTAATGCAGATATAAACCTCTGTTTCTGCTTGCATGTGTTTAAACTTAACTTCCTAGTATGTTATCATAATAATTAAGTTTATGTGTATTTTTCAGCTTTACATCATAATATCATGAAATGTGCTGATATGATGAAAGAAATGGTCTTCAGTAGAATATTAATTTATGTGTGTACAAAAGCACAAAAGGTGATTTTAAATTGTGTTTGAGGTAAGATAGCCACTTCTGGAAATGACTGGCAACTGTTTTTAATAAAGTATGGACTTTAGATGTTAGCGCCTTACAGCCCTTCACAGATTGATGGTCGGCATCAGTTGCTCATGTCCTTCTTCAAGCAAACCTATGCTCCTTATGAGCAAACCGTCAAATTTCTGTCTTTGTAGAGTTGCTCAAACTCACTGATTATCAAATAACTGGAATTTACTTTTTTTGCAGACAGGCTTTTTACTTTGGCTTTGAATTTGTAGACAGTTGGTTTTTAGTTTGTCCCAAACATGTAGAGAAAACGGAGTTGCTCTCTCATTCCTCACCGGAAAAGTACAAAATCTTACCAAGTATTTTTGGTCCAGTTTCTAGTGCTAATATCTTAGTACACTTTAAATAAGACAAAACTTAAGAAATATAACTTGGTTGCTAGGTAACGGGCTTGGCTTGGCTGGGGTTGCTAGGTAACAACATGAAATAAGTGAAATAATCTGCCAGTGGAACTAGAACTTTAAAAAAAAAAAAATATTAAGGACGTATTAACTTAAAACAAGCTCCTATATGTTGCTGAAAAGTTACTTAAAAGTCAGTTTTGTCTTTTTTCCAGTGTGCTAATATAGCTTGACTAGAAACTAGACCAAAAATTCTTTGTAAGGTTTTGTTTTTTTTCAGTGCTGCTTTCTTTTTGTTGACATAATTAAGTGAAACATCGCCGGTAGATTTAAGCGTTCCGAAGCGGATAATGCTGTTCGGTGACATCTAAATCTGCAGAACTCGCGGCCGTTTTAAGTTCTGCCTGCTCCCGGTTTTACTGCCTGACAGATTCTGGCTCTCGCATTCCCTCTTGCCGAGGCGTTCAATCCGCACCAAATGTTTCACATTACCCCAGTGTGAAAACCCTCCTGTGCCTCAGATTCCTTTTTACAGGTCCACGCAACCGTGGAAACTTGATATTTCATATTTCATTCTGGTTTGTGGATGTCATTGCAAGGGGACGCCGGTTCACATGCAACCCTCCAGCCCGCCGCCTTTGATCAGCCTGACCACGACTAATTGCGGACGGAGAACAAATGGAAGAAATATCAGGGGATTTCATGGGAATTGCCACTTTGGCCCGGCGCTGCTCTTTGCCTTTAAAATAGCCAGTTGGCACTAGGAGAATTAGTATGTTTCCTCTTAGATGATTGTTCTGGTGCACATGTTGAAACATGATGAAGAAAATGAAGAAGCACTTTACGTTTTCATTTTCACACTGAAGATATGGCTACCTGTTTACTTCTTAACTCAACAGGGCCAAACAGACCAGATGTGGAGAATCTGGTGAAAAAGAGAATAAAAGGCAACTTGTTGCTGCAAATGTTGAATTTTATTGAACATATTTGATACTCCTTTATCTATAAGGTAATTCTGGGTTTTCCATCTTGTTATATTTCTGAATTGTTCACATTTTCACATGGAAAAAGCAGCAAAATGTCTTAAAAATGACAAAACCGTTTTTTTCACCTGACTGCTTTTAAGTTCAAATTAATGGAGTATTTGAGGCAAATTTCATTTTATTCTCCTTTTTCTAGTAAATAATTATTTCTATTTTGTGTTTTAATCATGAAAAAACATTCTTTTCTTTTATGTTTTTTTCAGTAATTTCTTTTACTTAAATTTTATTTAATGATATTTTTTATTTGTCATTCATTTTAGTTTATTTTCATAATTTATGGAATTTTAATTCTGTTTTGATTATATATATATATATATATATTTTTTTTTTTAATTAAATCACAATATTTGAAAATATTTGAAGACATCCACACAACCTGACATCAGGTGGATTTTTGGTTAGGACACGTTTTTTCATTCAGTGGGTAGAAAATCCAGAAACTTGACTCAGTTTAGAGTAGAGATACTTCACAATAAAATTTCTCAAGTAAAAGTAAAAATACTCCTAAAAGTACTTTTTTTTTTTTCAAAAAACGTTACTCAGTTAAGCATAATTAAGTAAATGTAACTAGTTTCTACCCAGCTCTGCCAGTTAGCTATTTCTTCTGATTTGGCACTCTTCTCTTTCCATATAATTCACTCACTGTTTCTTTTCTTGCTTTGTCTCTGTTGTTTCTCAGTTTTTATCTCATGTTAACCATGTTAGCGTTGCCTCTGAATAAACACTGATGGATTGATTGACTGAACTTCCTGCTTCAAAAGGCTTTGATAGCGTGGGCACAACCTGACGTCAGCGCGGCTCTTTTCTCATGTCCTCTTTCAGGCTGTAATAAACAGCGTTTGGAAATTTAATACTACATCCACAAAATCCCCATATGTTCTTAAAAGCTGTTCAGCTGAACAGTTCTGGCAAACAAAATTCATTCCATGGACCAAATATCAAGGGGCAGATGTAAAAAAAAATAATTTAGAGCTGCATAAATGTTCCAAATGTTTAAGAGTGGCCTGTGGATCCCGAGGGGCTCGTTCGGTAACTCCCTTTGTACGCAGTACAAGATGTAACTTTGCAAGCTGGTTTTCATTCAGCCTGATTTTCCAAAGCGTCACTGCGTCTTTTTTTTTTTTTTAACCTGCAGGACAACAAGCGTGGTTTTGATCCACCAGGAAAGTTAAGGTGTTATTTGTTTTTTCTTGTCCGAACTACGCGTTGACCCCGCACGGCCTTGGTTAAAAAAGGCGGCTGATTTTCTGGTTCGCAGGGCAGGTTAGCCACGGTCCCAGCAGCAGGTGACTGGAAGGAGGTCACGACGTGGTCACAGGAGGGGGGTCCGCATGCCGGACCCTCTGAACAACTGCAGGGAGGGAGGTGGAGCACCGAGATCCGCTCCTCCGGTAAAAAGAGACGCACCGCACGGCACTGGAAACACGCCATGTCCTCTGGATGGGTTAATCTGACTGATAATCTGAAATTAATGTATTTTAAAGGAGGAGGATTATGTGTTTATAAATTAATTACTTGCACAATTTATTGTTTATCTTTCTACCAAAATGCCAATCCCAGACACAGAGAAAGATGATGAGGAATTAAAATGAATGGTTTTCCATTAGGTTGTTTTCTTTAAAAATGATATGCAAACTTCTTCATGTAGGCCTGTCGCAGTAAGCATTAAATAAATAAATATTACGAGAATATGAATTTAAACAAACTAAATAATTTCCATTTGCATAATTTATTGTTTCTCTCTTTCTACCAAAAACTGGATGATGAAAGTCTTCAGTCTGGTGTTTTTGTCTCAACTAGCCCTTATTATGAAGGATAATTTTGTTTACATAAACTTCATAATTCATCTTATTTGTTTTATTTTGGATATTTAAAATGTTTCAGTGTTAAATGTTTATTTGAATTTAAAGTTCAATCTTTGAGAATATGTCCTTGCATTATTATGCCATCACCATTATTTGAGTTGAAAATGGTCTCAAAACAACAATATTATTGTTTATGGCAATAACTTCTGGGGCAATTTATCATCCATCAAATTTGTTATACTGACAGGCCTGGTGTTGTTTTATAGCAGAATTAAGAAACTGCGTTGACTTCAATTGCTATAAAATGTTGCATATATTAAATATGACTTAAAAGAAATTTTATTTCACAATTTAGGATCTTTAAATTGGGCCTCTGTCTCTTTAAGAAACTCCTGTTTCTGAAGCTCCGCCTACAGGAAGTCATCACAACATGGCGCCTCTATTAACCCTTTAACAGCGTTTTTACCAGCGTTGCTCTGAGAAGCAGCTCCTGCTATGCGCTCAGCAGGTGTTTGCTAATTGCTGCTGGCTAGTCTGAAGGAGTTGAGTAGGGGAGGAGCTTTGCCTTGAAGGCAGGGCTAGCTCCAACCAGGTGTTTTGCACAGCTGAATAGTTGCCATGGAGATTAAATTATTTCTCAGACATGCAGGAAAGAATCAAGGCGACACTCCAGGTTTGTTTTTGATGAGGGAGTAACATCATGATGGAAAGGTAAAACAAAAGTTATTTTTACATGATACTGTCCCTTTAATGAAAGTTTTCACCTTTATGTTTGTGGCAAGTAAAACAAATCAATAAAAACTAGTTTCTAACATTCAGCACTGAGAGGAACAGAGAGGGAACAAATGTGTTCATATTTCTGGGCTTTTCACATATTGTCAAGTTGCAACAACAAACTTTAAATTTGCAGTATTTAACTTTTACAAAAATATATATTTTTTACATACTTGTTAAAGTTATTATGTCATGACAGTATAATCTGTGACAAAATCAAGCTCCTCCACCTCCTCCCATTGCTGCTAAAATGCACCGCTCCCGGTCAAAAACAACCAATCAGAGCCGGCAGACTGGCCTTGACGCTGTCAATCAACGTTGGGTACTCACTGCTAAATGTGCTAATGGTGGAAAAACAACTCGCCGTCAGCGATAGCCATGCTAACTGTGGCAGGATATGTTGTGGGAAGCAATTGTAGCTTAGAAAAGAGAAACGGGAAGGGTTTGAGAACGAGTGATTGACAGCGCTAAGACCCGCCCCCTGGCTCTGATTGGTTGTTTCTAGTTTGAAGATGGAGGAGCTAAATTTTTTTGCCCAGACCGTGTGTCTTATATTATACTGTCACACCATAATTAGAATTTTTATAATTACGTAAAAAACATTTGATTTTTTAAAAATAAAAGTTACATACTGCTGCTTTAAGACCAACATAAGGCAATGCAACTTTTGTCAGGTGGAAAGAAAATGACACATGGCTTCGTCCCCATAAACACATGGATGATGGAAACTCCAAAAGACACAAACACACAAAAAACAATGCAACAGAAAAACATGCTGCAATCAAAGGAAACGGAAACAAAAACCTTCAATCAATCCAGGAGCGCCGTTCATTTCCTGGGCTCTGATTGGCTGCAAAACCAACAGGAATAACAAATCAAATGAATTATAATCAAACTTGTGCCTCAAGAAAAGGGCCAGTTGAGACCAAATCACCAGACTGAAAACTTTTATCATCCAGAGAAAAATGATAAATCATGCAAATGGAAATTGTTGAGATCGTTTTAATTTATGATGCGATTAATTGATTTATAGTTTAAAATGAAGCCTACACATTTTCTAGACACCAACAACATTAACTTACTGCTTTATTTAACAGTTTGGACTGTTTAAAACTCAAATGGAAACATGCAAAATGTACATTAACAACATTAATAAATAATTTGATGACTGATTTAATAAATCAATCGTAACAAATGTTTCACTATGTATAGAATATCAATAAAAGCTTAAAAGACGTCGCCCATCGTGTTTCTGCTGCTCTCCTGCAACATGTTGTCTTCTGGGCGGTGTCGCCTTTCACTTTTTGCCCTTCATGTTCGCTTGGCCGAGTGGCAGAGGCAGCAAGGAGGCATAAATCTCCCAAAGTAGCTGCTAGATATTAGCCCAGAGGAATCTGAACACAGCAAGAATAATCATAACAATAGGAATAATGTAGTTATTTTGATCTGACTGTCTTTAAAGTCAAGCTGCTACCCGATATGATTCGTAGAGCCTGTGTGAAATTTCCTCCGCTTGGGGTTCCCGTCCTTTCACATCGGAGAAGATGGATGAGCTTGATGAGCTGCTCGGTTTCTGTCTCGGCCTCCTCACATTTGGCCTTCACGCTTCCCTTCCCTCCCTCGCCGCGGAGCCGCGTTACGGGAGCCATGAGAAACGCCAGCCATCAAAGAACGACTCTGTTAGGATTTCACGAGAAGGCGGAGAGGAGACGAGTGAGAAAAGAAAGGAAACTCTGGTAATGCCTCATAAATTACGCTTTTTACGGAACGATGCGATTTGATGTGGGTGTCAGGTCCGCTTAACTGATTGGTAAGATCAGAGCCAGCGGGTTTTATCGGGCTTTGGGTTCGCCAGATGAAGCAAAAAGTGAGAAGGGAAGAGGACTGTTGGCCACAAACAATTAGTCTCCAAGGACCGGTGCAGCTGCACCGTGCCAAAGATGTGCTCAAAGTCCAAATGTCAAAGCAGATTGACTCATTTGTGGATCTGGTTCAAATATGTATGCTTTTCTATCTGGGAAGAACTCAAGACTCTTTACACAAACTCCCTCCGGTCTTAACAGTATCTAATGGCTCCAAACAGGAAGAGAAAGGCAGAACAAATCGATCCCAGAGAGACAGCAAATGTAGAAATTCAGGTTTTTTTAATACCCTTTGTTCTTTTTGCTTTCAAAAAACTCTTCCTTCCTCTTTTATTGGTGTATATTTTTAATTCTATCGCTCACGTTTTAGTCAATGTTTCTCCATGAGTCATATGAAGGGTTTTGTCATGTAATTGACGGGAACTTGGACTGAGCATTGTGAAAGGTTTAGTGATCAAACGGAAAACCGGGACATGGACAGAGAAACAGGCGGAGGAGAAATCCACCGATGAACAAAGAAAACCAACAGGGTTTAAATACTGAGGCAGGAAGAATAAAGAAACCAGAGGATGAGATTCGCTACAGCTCACAGAAAACTGAAATGGAGAAAACATTTTCATTAGCTGAAATAAATAAAAACGGTAATTAATGAGGGAAAAACTGAATAACTGGAACTGTATTGTGCATTAATAAAACGTACTAAAACATACTGAAGTTGTAGATATAATATCCTTCGTCTTTGTGTTTATGAATCTATTTTAGCCTTTCGATCTGATGTGAATTGTTTTTTTAGATGATTACAGCACTCCACAATTTTTCACGCATTCGGAACATGAAAAAGCCATGAAGGCCGTGTTAGCTAAGCTAATACAGCAGTGGTTGATTAGCCTCCGCTGCTGTTAGCTAAGCTAGCATGATTGATTAGCTAATTTAATCATCTGCTGATGATCAGTGGGTGTATCTTTTTTATTTTTTAACTGAACCGAAACACAAATTTCCACAGCACATCTGTCAGTCAAGCTATTTTTTCCTTAATTAAAACTTTTTCCTGACTTCGTTATCTTGGTGTCGTTGTGTTGACAATTATTAGCAAAGCACTGTGCCTCTGTTTCTCTTATGTATCACTCATACATTTAAGTTTTAGCGTGTTATATTGGTAACTAACACTGATCTAAGAGAATTAAATTAAGATGCAGAGCGGCTAACACCGTTAGCATCAATTGGTCTCTCCAAACTGCCTTTAGGTGCCATTGTTAAGTTAATTTCCCTTTGGGATTGTTAAGGATCAATTAAGTATTTTTCCATTAGAAATTTTTAATTTTAAGTGTGCATGCATTGTCTATTTCTTTTCACTGATGTCAAAAAGTAAAGAAAAGGAAAATAAAATCATGGGAAAGGGCCATTGTTTTCTTCTGAGATACTCAGATTAAATATCTGCTCAAGCTTTTTCCACATCGTGAATGTTTGGTCATTTTCTCTTCTTTCTGATTCTTTTCTCTAGAGCAATCTGATCACACGGGGAAAAGCTAGCAGACATAAATTCAGCCTTCAACAACACTTTGAGCCACATTTTCTTCACGACTACGATAAATTTTCAGATTAACTCGTAATGGGATTATGAAGTCCAACCCGTCACCCACTTTCGAAACAACAAAATGACAGACAACCACAAGGAATTTCTTTGGCAGCACATTTTCTGCGGCCAAAGAAATAGCAGAAATGTTATGATTTTTGATACACTCCAGAGTTCCCATATGTCTTTTATGATGTTATTATTGATTTTAATCTGTTCAAGCTAAAGGGGAAACTTTTCTCTCTCAAAATTGAATGCAAAAGTGAACTTCCACGCTAACAAAAATGTTATTTTTTATCACTAGCTGCAAAAACTCTGTTTTTTACCAATCAGATTCAAACTTGGAGTGAAAAATCACATTTTCTATAATCCTGCTCTGGTTTAACTTTAAAGCTAAAGTTCACCTGCTGCCTTAAAAGTGCAACTAAAGTCAACAAGAAAATTGTTTTGTTTTAACTCGGAAATTAAAGTTCAGGAAGTTAATTTAACAAGAAACAAACCTGGGACACAAACTTTTTTCCTTGTGGGTCAGAATTGACTGAAAAATACCAACCAACCTAAAATCAAGCAAATAAAGTAGCCTGACATTTACAGTAGATCTAAACTTGAAAGAGATTTTTCCTTCAAAATCTGTGAAATTTTATGATTTTTCTAGAAAACTAGGAAATTTCTTAGTTTCAAAATAAAATTTTAGAATTTTTGACATTTGAAATTCAGAAATTTCCAAGATTTTTGGACAAACTTTCTGAGATCAAATCTAAAAATCGCAGTTTTTGGGGTTTTTTTTGGTAAATTGTCAACTTTTTGAACTTAGAAATTTGCACGTTTTTTTTGTAAAAGATTTCTGACATTAATCTATGTTTTTTTTTCCCCACACCATCTTGTTTTTTTATTTACCTTTGGAGCCCAGAAATGTTCTTGTTTTGTCCAGAAATGTTCTGAAATTACTCTCAAAAGTTCAGTTTTTGGTAGAAGTAATTTCTCTTCCTAGATTTTGCACGTTTGCTGTATTAAAAGAAAAGCATCTAGTTTTCAGTTTCTTTTGGGTTCTATTGAACAAATTAATTGTCAGTAATAAGAACAAGATCTGGGTCACTTTCTTTCAAAAATATTTGCTATATTTAGTCAAATTTATTAAATGTAAAACACTGATTAGGTTTCAGTAAAAGCCTTTTGTTAAAGCTCAGTTATCAAAAGACAAACACTTTGACATTATCCTCAAGCTTTGCAAACTGAACATTAAAATGAACATTTGCCTTAATCACAGAAGAGTTAGATCAATGAAATGCACTTCCATCTCAGGATACAAGAATATGCCGCTAAGCATTCTGGGAAATAGTTCCCATTCTTTTTCTTCTTTTAGTTTTTTAAGTGCTAAAAACTCTAGTTGATTCAACTCTTGGAGGTCTGACAAAATTAATAAAAAGTTAACACAACATACTGCTGTAAGTTGATGTTTTACAAACTCACAGATTTAGGTTAAAAATCTAAAACTCGCCAAATTACAGTACATCTAAATGCAGCTAAATGTTTTGCAGTGTGTGACCCGAGTGTGTGGAAACCCTCTCTGTTTGTGGAAGGTGTCGTTTCCAAACAGCAGCCAGCCGTTTGAGACGAGGATCAGCAAGTGCAGCCGTCACATTCCACATTTTAACAAGTTTCTTACCGCGTTCACGCTGTAGCCAAGCCGAACCACATGTAACAGAGCGGACACGGTGTCCAGTCACACAACACGGCCATAAGTCACGTCAAAACGCCCCAGAGGTCAGCAGCTTCACCACAATCACCGACCCGCAAAACCATGCACACCTTCACTTTTACCAAATACAAGATTCTCATTTTTAACTTGGTTTTACACTGAAAAGATCTAAAGTGTTAAAATCACCTTCATGTCTGAATGAGTCGTCCTGTCTCGTCATTTTGAAATAGAAATTATATTATATTTCTGTTTTCTACACTGCAAAATCATAAAATCTTACAGAATAATTTTGGTCTTTTTTCCAGCGCAAATATCTTAGAATTAAAATAAAACAAAACTAACTTACAAGCAACTTTTCAACAAGAAACAGGAGTTTTTTAAAAGTAAATATTTCCTTAATATTGATGAAAAAGTTCTAGTTCCACTGGGAGATTATTTGACTTTTAACATGGAAAAAATATGTTGTTAGAGGTGGAATAACTAGCACTTCTTCATCAATATTAAGGAATTATTTACTTAAACTAAACTTCTATTTCTTGCTGATAAGCTCCTTTAAGTTAGTTTTGTCTTATTTCAAGTGTATTATGATATCTGCAGTAGAAACTAGACAAAAATATTCAATAAGATTTTGTGTTTTTGGAGTGTATCCATGTAAATGTGAAACATCATTTGACTTTTAAAATGGTTTTATTCATTTTTTACTTTTGTTTTTGTAATATTTGCACTTTATGCTAGTATTTGATCTTTTTCCATACTTTTTGTTTTTCTATTAATATCTAAATGTTCCTAAATCCAAAGTTAACTTTAAAATAAATCCCAAGTCGTTTCCTTAAGACAAACAAATATTTATATCACATGTACTGTATATGTGAACTAACATTGGCATTTTCTGCTAAATTTAGATTCATATGGAAGGAAAACTGGAGAGAAAACTAAGTTATCACTGCAAAAAAAGAAAAAAAACAACATGCAACTCTATTTCAAAAATATTTTATAAAGACAAATAATTAGTCACGGAAAAAATGATCTGTTTGTCAGAAAGTTGAACCTTTATCAAAATTACCCAAACATTCCTGTAACAGAGACATGCGAAACGTTTTAGTTCTACATGATGTTCAGCCACTTGGCCATGCTGCTTCTTCTTCTTTTTTATCATTTTTTCATGTGGGAATTCTTTCATAATTCAGCCAGGAATGTCAGATGTGTTCTCAAGACGATGCACCTGATACTAAAAAGCAGTTCAGAGCAGCTCCAGTACAAGACGGATTGCTCCCTGGAGGCCGTTGCCGTTCTGGAAGCCATCTTTTTTTCCACAAAGAAACTTGCTTTGACAGCCTGTCAGTGAGTCTTTGAATGTAGAAGATACTTTTTATATTTTTTTATCTGGGTGCATGCTAGCTTCTTAAACATGCATAAGTAATAGGATGTAGATGCATAAAGTAATTTCCTGTGTTTTTGTTTGTTGTGTGTTGGGGTCGGCCGCAGACCTCGGCTCGGTGGGGGGTTGGACGATCTGGCAGCAGCTTCAAAGAATCCGAGACATCTCAGGTTGGGGTGGATTTAGGTTTTAATGGCCGTGTCAAAGTCTACGGTAACTTTTCACAGGAACAGATCTGAGTTGGACCAGGCAGGTGTTAACGCTCCCATCTCTCTGCCGTTCCTTAACACCAGGTCAGGTAACTCAATAAGATAAACACATTCACACTTGAGGATGAGCCAGCAGCTGTTCTTTAACTTAAAGGCTGATCTATTATGTATTTTCCAGGCACATAGTTCTGTATTATAGCAGAATCAAGGAACTATGTTACCTTCTATTGTTATAAAATGCTTTATATATCAAAAATAACTTAAAAGAAAATTGACTGATTCCTTGAAATTGGTCTCTGCCTCTTTCAAAACCTTCAGCAGGTCACCACACTGAAGTCACGGTTAAAGATGAACTATTATGCTCTTTGAACAGGTTAGGATAAATCTCTGGTCTATGCAAAACAGGTTCATCTTTTATTTTGCACAAAATCATTCTTAGATGATTTTAGTCTGGAGCTCCTTTCAGAATGGGCTGCTTTACTTTAAATCTAAATAAGTTACCAATAATCTCGACATCTACACTTGCATATGAAAATGGCTACAAAAAGATGTGTAATTTTGCAACTCTACATCTTTGAAAAGCAGAAGTAGAGCCTGCTGCACAACCAAGTGATGAAGTAAGTGGTTATAAATGTTAAGTCAACAACAAAACACTTGGCTATTCCAGCTGCCGTTGTACAGCGGTAAAACAGGCTGACCAAAGGTGCCGGAGCTCAGCTGGGTTGCTAGGTAACGGACAGAATTCTGCTGGGGTTGCTAGGTAACGGGCATGCGATGTTACATCTGAAAGGTTTATGAAATTTTCCAGACACCAACAAACATGAACTTACTGCCAAAAATCAGCTGCGTGTTGTTTTGTTTTGAAGCACTTTGTCTGGTTTTCGAAGCTGTAGAAACACAAATGGAAGTCAGAAATGTTTATTTTGAATAATAGTTCTCCTTTAATGTATAAACAATACTCAGAATAAGATGTGATGGCAAATGAAATAATGTGTCACCAAAGCTATTCTGTTTTAATATGCGGAATAAATCGGCACCTTTTGCACATTACTTCAACTTCAACCTAAATAAACTCTTCATGTTTTCCATCGTCTGTGTTTTACGTCTCTTAAATGTTGAACAAAAAAAGTCCAAACTCCTGCCAACCAAAATAACTTCAAATGTTATCTGATATGATTTATGTTTACAAATGATAAATTTTGTATTTATGATCTGTAAACTTTTCCAAACAGTTTATAATGTTCCAATAAATACTAATATAACTTTTGAATTGGTTACACTTTTTTTTAAATCAAGCAAAGTGAGGAAGAAAAACAATAACATTATGTCATTAATTATTTCATAAAAACAGTGCCATTTATTTGCATTGTATTTTCGAACCCTGGATAAAAAACAAAATAATATTTATATGTTATTTATATGAACAAAATTATATGAAATGAAATAAACATTTCCAGAATTTATTTAATGTCCAGTTGTCTAAATATTTTGTTCCTTGTTTTTTCTTTGCTTTTTTAATTTATTCCATTTCCTTCTTGTTCATCTTTTGTTCTTTTCTCATATTCTTCCCACTTTTCTTCCTTCCATCGTTTCTTTCCTTCTCTTTCATTCACTCTTTCTTCATTTCCATCCCTCTTTTCTTCTTTGTTTCCTTTTATTCTTTCTTCCTTTCTGTTCTTTTCTTCTATTATTTCTTCTTTTAATTTCTGTTTTTTTCTTTGTTCTCTGTTTGCTTCTCTTGTTCTTTTCTTGATATTTTTCTTTCTTTTATGTCACCCATAAAAATCATCTTCCTTTATTTTCATCCTTTATTTCCATCCTGGTGTTCTTCCTTCTTTCCTTGTGTCTTTAATTTCTTCCTCAATTTTTTTTAGTATTTTATGTTTTAAATTAACTTTATTAGAACATCTACTTTTCATATTTTACGCATGAAAGTTTTCTTTCCTTCCATTTATTCTCTTTTTGGTTCCTTTCAGTCTTTTGTTACCGGCGGTGAAGTGTTTCTCTTTTTGGGTGGCTGTGTTCTGAGGGAAGCATGAGGAAAGTTGCACGTTTTCCACTGCTGCAGCAGAAACAGGCTCCGCATATCAATAAAAGTATCCGTCCTTCACATGTAGAAATACCAACGTCTCCGTCACGCAGCAGGCAGCGAGGCCTCCTGCTCTGCGCCTCACATCCTGTCACACTCTGGATGTTTGACACCGTTTTCTGTTTCCCACCTCTCCTTGATTGTTGGTGCTGTTTCTGTAGACTATAAATCACATATGATCGATTCCTATGTTCTTCTAATAAGAAGTCCAGCTTATCATCTTTAGCAGGAAGTGGACTATATCGCAGGGCACTCTGGGCAAAAACAAGCAAAACCAGTTTAGCACCAGCTGGGAGAAATGGTTCTTTCACCAATCCAACAACTAAAATCAAAGGAAACTCCATTTTTCTTTACATTTGGTGAAAAAGGAAGTTGCGCTCAATGTCTTCTTCTGAGGTTTTTGTGTTGTTTCCTTCAGTGGTTCTTGGTGCAGCGCCCCCGCAGGCGAGGAGGGGAACACATTTTTAAAGGGGTTTAGTTGGTTTGAAAAGAGAACCACAGCAGCTGAAAATGTAATAAATGTTGCAAGTTTGGTCTCCAATCATATGAAGTGAACCGGACTAGCAGGTGTGAAAACAGCCAAATAAAACGGGCCTGGAGAAAAATAATGCCTGTAATTTCATATTTTTTTGTGCAATCACTTCAGTCAAATGGTTTCTGCACCTGACGTGTATTTTGTCATCTCAAGTTTGAAGGGTGGCTTCTCCAGACGGCATTGATTGAACACTGTTGCAGTAATCAATGCAGTTAAGGATAAACATATGGATGAGTTCCTCTAGATCTTGCCGAGACATTAGTCCTTTAATCCTAGAAATGTTCTTCAGGCGATAGAAGAACGACTTCGTAACTGTGTTGATGTGGCTCTGGAGGTTCAGATCAAAGTTCAGCCTGATCTATAGTTTCCAGCTGTAACAACTGAAGCTGTGTGTTGACTACAGATCTATAACTCTAGATCTATAACTCCAGATCGTTGCTCTTTGGTCCAAAGAAAATAAGTTCAGTTTTGTTTCTGTTCAGCTGGAGAAAGTCCTGACATATTTACCTGTTCTGAGCATCAGTTCAGTGGTTCATACTCACCTGGTGACATTGTGATGAGGAGTTGTGTATCATCTGCATAGTTATGGTAGCTAATCTTATAAAAATAAAGATCCGTCATAAAATCAATAAAGTTATGGCCAACCCTGACCATCGTATTGAGAAAACAGAGCATCTTCAGTCAGAGGCTTCTTCAGATTTGCTGTAACACAGACTGCTATAGTGCATCTTTCCTGCCAACAGCCATCAACTTCAATAACTCTGAGGAATCTGAATTAATATGAGCTACAACAACATTTCATTTCCCTTTGGGATTAATAAATAAACTTAATGTCGTGTTTTGATTGTTGATTCTATGTTGCATCGTGTTTCTGTGTTTGATATGATGTAAAGCACTTTGAAACGTCTTGCTGCTGAAATGTGCTATACAAATAAAATTTGATTGATTGAATAAAGTATTTCTGAATTTGAATTTATTATTTATTATATTATAATCAAAGCATGTATATGTAAATGAGAGGGGTCCCAGGATTGAACCTTGAGGTACTCCACATATGATGCTTGTCACCCCCTATGAAAAGTTATCATTTTTAATGTATCTAAACATAAAAAAACTTTGATTTATTTTCCCCTGGTGTCATTTCCAGATTTGATGTTGGATAATCTAAACTTATCTCCATTGTTTTAAATAACTAACACGTTTGCTTTCATTCCTCCAGTAATTCTGTGTGGATCCTAAAGAAGCCAGAACTTCAGTTCTGTGTAACGTTTTGCTCTCCACCACCGGCGTGCGGGCGCAGAGATTACATACGATAAACGATCGCCATCGACAACCACCAAAGTAGATATGACTGAAGTGCAGAGAAGAATGTGTGACGGCGACCAGGCCGATAAGATACTGATGGAGCCGATAGAGGGGCTGCGATGCGACGTGTTATTTCACACGCTCACGTGAGTAGAACCGTGTTAACATTTTGATGTACAGCCGCGATCTTTATCTCACCGCCAAACTATCCCAAAGCTGTCATCCTATCAATTTTTTGGATGGGCGATAAACTGCCTCGTTGATTTGCAGATGGGAAAAGAAATTCCCCCAGTCCGGGTTTTCACTTTGATCAGGACCTGAGCAAGATGGCTGCTCAGATTTCAGAGGAAGCGCACCAACACCTGTGTCCGTGTTGTTTGGCTTTGCTCCACTGGTTGTCTATCAACACCAGCCATGATAGACTGCCTTAAATATGAATGACCAACAAACCTGGAGAGAAAACAGGAAAATACCCCTCCTGAGAGAAACTATGAGTGATTAATCCAGACCAACACCATCATTTGGGCATGAAAATGATGTCTCCTGATGTATGTAGAATTATTTTCTCAGATTGAGTTTGAGGGACCTTCACAGTATCGTAGCTGCTTCTAGCAGAGCGCTCTTCTTCACTGCTGAAAAAAAAAACATCTTTCCAAGTATTTTTGGTCTGGTGCAAATATCTTAGTACACCTGAAACAAGACAAAACTAACTTACAAGTAACTTTTCTGGAATAAATAGGAGCTTGTTTGAAATAAATAGTTTTTTAATATTAATGAAAAGGTACTAGCTATTTTACTTATTTCACTAATTTCATCTTGCTTAAAAGTTACTTGTAAGTTAGTTTTGCCCAATTGTAGGTGTATTAAGATATTTTCACTAGAGATTAGACCAAAAATACTTGGTAAGATTTTGTGTTTTTGCAGTGTAGAGAATGTTGTATCTATGAATTTCAATTCATTAAAAGATAATAAAGAATATTACTAGTTATGAATGATTATTGTCCATAGAAATCAGCTTTTTTTCTTTGTCACTATTCAAACTAATAAAAAAAAGTCCTTGTTCTCGTCAGTAATCGATTAAGAGTGCATGTATTTCCCGAAACCCAAAGTGACGCCGATGCAAAGTGTAGCGGTGCAGCAGGCTGAGGAGCAGCAGACGGTCGTTTGTCAGCAGAGCGCTGCAGCTGCTGGAGCACTTTATTACTGGGCAGTTTATGATCTCGCCCATTTACCAAAGTGCTTCTTTCCCCAGGGGGTCTTTACCGGGCCCCCCGACTTCACATCGGTACTTAACATTACCAATAAAGCGGGATCCAGTGTCAATAAACAGCACGGCTGGTTTTAGACTGTTTCTGAGGAGCGACTCCAACAGGAGCAGCTCAACCAGGATCAAAAACACAAACAGTGGCAGGTGGAAATATTTCATGAAATCAAATGAAAACCTGACGATTTCACATGGGAACAGTAAGCATCTCTGAACGCTTTCAGCTTGTATCACTCTGAGCTGATTTGCATTAACTTCTGATCATATTTGCCTTCTGGCCTCATAAGCGTCACTTGTTGATGTTTTCATCCGTCGCTCCGGACAGTTCGGTTCTGGACCTGCTGAGATGTAATCTACAGCTTAATGTGAGCCGCGGTTCTGTGTTCAGGTTTAACTGAAGATTATTGCAGCCATTTTCTGTCAGAACTCTGGGTTGGTTTTGCTTTGCATTTTATTTAGCTTCATGTTTTAGTTCACTTTAGTTTATCCCTTCATGGTCCTTTTGATATTATTATTTGAAATATGTAGTGAAATAATAATTGTCTTATTGCTTTCCTTATTTTCAGCCCTTTTTAGTGTTTCTAGGTTTAGTCTTTAGTTACCTTAGGTTCTGTCCTTGTTTGTCTGAGTCCGTGTCAAGCCTTTTTTATTGACTATAGTTTAATTCTATTTTATCCTTCTAGTTATTTCTTGTTTCAGCCTCCCTGCAGTGTTTCTAGTAATGTTTATTTCTTAATTTCATCACCCTACGTTCAGTTATTCTTCCAAGTCCGAGTCTATATATAAATCTTCCTTTAGTGATTCTAGTTAGGTTATTTCTTTGTTTAGATCTCCTAGTTTCTCTAGCTCTATGTTCCTTAGTTCTTATTGTTGTTAGATCAGCCTTGTTTCTAGGTTTGGTTTTGGTTTCCCTCATATCTTTCTCTCCTGGTTCATCAGGTTTTCTTTACTCTTACTGTCTGTTGTATTAGTAATATTTTTCAGTTCCCTGTTTCCTCCCCTTTGTGTCCCCAGCAGATCTCCTTAGTTTCCCTGTGCCACCTTCTCCCCACCCCTCAGCCAGCTCCTGTGCCAATTACTCACACCTGCAATCATCTTCTCGTCTCGCTGGGCCATTGTTCCTTTTACTACCTCAAAGTACTTACGCTCCTCTTTTTCAGTCTCAACTCGCCGGTCCGTCTTGTTATCCTGCTCACCACGCTGCCGGTCGTTACCTTTGTTATCCCTCGTGTCTCCTGTTTCATTGTGTTTTGGATTTCCTTGTTTTCCCTGGATTTTGGATTTTGTTAGTTTATTTTGTTCATTAAAATAACATTCACATAAACTAGGTCTACTGCCTGCTGTGATTCACACACATCATGGCGTGTTCCAGTTTTTGGCAGGAAGAAGAAGCAACCCTAGAGTATCTACAGGAGAATAAACAAAGTGCAAGTTTGACTTGTATTTATGCAACAGCTTTTTATGAAGGATGCCGTTTTGTTCGTCAGAATTTACTATTTGGCATCAAACAGGTGGCTGCAGTTGTTGTTGTGGTCCAGAGCCGTGTGTGTTTAGTGTAAATATGATCTCCATGGACTCGACGGACTCCATGCTGCTGATCCGTTTCCTTTTAACAACTTTCACGCTTTGTAAACGATCCAATCACGTACGGGGAAAAAGTTCAGTTCAGCTCCACTTTATTTTGTTTGGCACTTTTAAAACCCAAGTGAAACACAAGCAGTTGGACCGAGACAAAAACAAACAGACACGGTGATAAAACAAGCTAAAATAGCAGAATAAGAGGTTTGTTTAAGCAGATTAATTTGCAAAGACAGTAAATAGATGAGAAATATTAACAGTTAACAGGATGGACAAAACACGAATTGGTGAAAATGTACAACGTGGTTTAATTAAGAGTGAGAATCAATAAATACCAAATATTTATTTTCCAAAGTCAAATTTTGCTTGAAAAAAGATTTCGAGAATAATCTCAAAACTTTTCTAGAAAATTCAAAAGTTTTTCACTTTTGGAAAATTTTTGACAGCTGAAACTCAGAATTTTCCTAGTTTTTTCTACAGAAACCTCTGAGATTAACGTCAAAATATCCGATTTTTTCTTGCAAATTTGAACTTTTGAAGCTCGAAAATGTCCTAGTTTTTCTAGAAAACTTTGAAGATTATCCTCAAAATTTCTGAGTGTTCTCTTGCAAAATGTCAACTTTTCGAGCTCAGAAATTTCCTTATTTTTTCTAGAAAATTTCTCCGATTATTATCGATGTTTTAAGGTTGTTTCTTGTAAATTTGCAACATTCGGAGCTCAGAAATCTCAACAAAACCTTTGAGTTTATTCTCAAAATTTCTGAGTTCTTTGGTGGAAACTTGCTCCTTTTTTTATCTACAATGTGTGAAGGAAAAATTTAGTAGCAAAGTTTAAATAAATTTGAATGTACACTTTATGATGTTTTTATTAAAGGTTTGCACTCAGTTGCAGCTCAACAGGATATATGCTCTTCTGACCCTCCTCAATTAAGTGAAGAACAGGGTGTTCAGCAGTTAGAGATGTGAGACATGACTAAGGTGATGAGCCTAGTTAGTAGAAGTTCAGTTACTAGTATCTGTTTAGAAATCAGCAGAGAGGCTTTTTGGAGAAACGCCTTACGTTGAGCTGTGAATGTGTATGCAACCCTGCTCGACTGAAACTTACAGACAAGTAACGTATAGATTTTTACCTGACACTTGAGCCAGGGGGTGTGGCTACATAATGTGTGATGTATCCTATGTAGATGAGGGGACGTTCAGCCCCAAGTCAGAACTCATCCGATTCTCACTGAGATGTGAGCTTTGTATGTTTTCTCCATTTGCAAATGTTAATTAAAGCTGTGTTTGTTCTCTTTTAAAGCTGAAGTTTGGTCTCGAATTTTGTGCAACTTAACAGACGGCTCGTACACACCGTTGTTCTAACCCCCAGGAACACTTTGGATCACTCCATGACATGTTTGTTTATTTGAATTTTATTCATTATTTGAACTCATAGGTACTTATTTAATGAGATGATTGTTTGTGTGACTGTGGTATTTTTCCATACATGCCGTTTTTGATGCTTAATTTAATGTTGAACAGCTGCTATTATTGTCACATTGTTTATTTTGCTTTCACATGGTTCAGTGAAGTTAGTCAACCTGAAGGTATTGAACAAACTTGACATGATAATTATTGCCGTTTTTCATTCCACAGGTGCAACTATGCAAATATTGACTTAAGTCCCTTCAAAATAAAGCGACTCATTTCCTGTGAATGTTGAAACTGTGGGGTTTCTTTACTGAACACTTTGCACCAGTTATCCTGCCCGCTCTTTAAACAACAACCCTTCAGATTGCCGTCACCGTGGCGATGGCTCACAGATCCACATTCAGAGGATGACTGATGTTGTGTTTGTGCAGTAAAGCACACCAAACCCCGCTCTTGCTGCTTCTCGCTAATTCCCTCTGTAGCAAAATGTCAGCAGGTTGGCACTCGCTCAAAAATAAGATACAATATTCCCGTTTATCAAAGACGGAGGACGCGCAAAGAAAACAAGAGTTCTCCCAGGCGCCTCGCCCTGAAAAACAACAAGAAGTGAAGCAGCTCAAGTGTTCCCATTTAGCATCATTGTTGACATGACAGCTTGCCTTAGTGCCAAGCAGGTGAGAAGGGCCAGTTACATGCTTCTCTGGCACTTTTCATTATCACCTGCACAAAAGCGGCGCTGAAAGACTTGGAGGCGGAGGAGGGGTGAACCCAACAGTATCCCTGCGCTTATTCATTACAGCCGAAGGCATCTGCATCATGCCAGGGTGTCAATAAAGTCGGGCTGAAACTGGAGCTGATTTCTTGCTAAATTGCACCATTAGTCACAGGCGCATATTTCAGGATTAGCCAATCATATAGAAGGTGATTGTTGCACCAGCGGGGGGTTGTTTGAGCACTCAAAGGAGGTTTCCATCTTCTTTGTTCGGGAGTTTTTTAAAGACCCACCAAACGTAAAAGCCACTTTTCTCGTCTTTTGCAATTTTCAAGCTAAAAAAGTGACATCAGTTTGAAAAATTGTATAAAAATGTTTTTGCATTAGCAAATGCTTACATTTAGAGAACAGTGGTTGTATGAAACCTTTTAACATTTTAACTCCTGTTAAAAGTCCAAAGCTTTGAGGCCTAAAAACATACGATCAGCTAGGATGATCAGAATTATGGCTGTGAACAGAAACAAAACTGAAGTTTTTATCTTTGGACATAAAGAGGGACGAGATCTAGCTTCAGTAATTACAGCTGGAAACTCAAAATCAGGATGAAATCTGGGTTTGAACCTTCAGAGCCACATAAAGACAGTTACAAAGTCGGCCTTCTATCACCTGAAGAACATTTCCAGGATCAGAGGACTAAAGACCTAGACTAGAGAAACACCACAATCTGGAACAAACGTCCAGAAAACTGCCAAACAGCCGAAACACTGAGGGTCTTTAAATCTAGACTAAAACTCTCCTGCTTAGAGCTGCTTCTGAGGCACAATAACTGAAACATTGACCAACATATTTGCTGTGTATGATCTTGATGATGACACTCATCAAATTGTAACGTTTGTTGCTGGTTTTCAGAACTGTTTTCATATCTTTATGATGTAGAGCACGTTGAACTGCCCTGTTGCTACACAAATAACCTTGATTGATTGACTGACTGAATGATTGATTGATTGGTTGGTTGAGATGAGAACGCTCTGTCTTTGTGTCATTGGGCATTAGAAACCTGGTGTTTGAGCAGGTTTGTACGTATTGCCGGTCCCTCCCCCAGCGGAGCGTGATCGGGTTTCTCTGTTGTTCTGAGGCGGTTGGAAGACAGCGTGACGCCCCGGCGCTGCTTAAGGTGATATTTGATAGAAGCCTTAATCGTTATTTTGGGGCGAGGCGAGCCAACGGCGCCCAGTCAGGCTGGATTCCCAATCTTTTCTCTCTTTTTTTGCGTTGTTTGGATTAACACATTAATGCGTCACGTTAAATCGCTGCCACTGAAGGGAGATTTTCAGCACCGGGCTTTAAATGCAAGACGAACTGCAGAGGAATAAGCCATCATTATGCAACTCTATCTCGTTTGATTTCTCTCTCCAGTGAAAGGAAATGGTTCCCACTGAGCTCTGTGAAACAGCGAAACCATAACATTTGGTCAGTCTCTCGTGTGGTTTCAGGGGACAAAGCAAAATATCCCGACCAGAACAGGCTTCCACAGGCTCACAGCGCACAGTGAACTCCTGCTGAACTGCTTGTTTAATGATTATAACCCTGATACATGCTGGTCTGTATTGTAAATGAGGGCACACTTAGGGAAACCACAGGGGCCTTGTTATGCTTTTGCTGTTTTCTTGCAGCTTAAGGAGGTCCACCTGTTCCCTCTTAAGTCATGTTAGCTGGGAAGATTTTAAAGGTAACACCCAGAGGTAAAAACGACGGTGGCAGCGAGTTTCTGCCACAACCTGGAATGGAAATATTAATCTCCAAACTCAGTTATTGTTGCCTTCTTTGTTCATCTTAACGAGAAGAGTTGTGATGTTTGGTAAATGTGATAAAATAATGAACAACTCGGCGCTAATTACAGTTAATTACAGTTTCTGAAAGTGTGGATTTGCTTTCTAATGATGTCAAACAAATAAAATTTAAAAAGAAGTTAATTAAAGAAGAAGAATACACTGAAAAAACATAAAATCTTACCAAGGATTTGTGGACGAGTTTCTAATGACGATATTTTAGCACACTTGAATGAAGACAAAACTAACTTAAAAGTAACTTATCAGGAAGATCTAGGAGATTGTTTTAAGTAAATTATTCCTTGATATTGATGATAAAGTATTAGTATTAGGCAAAATATTTTACTTATAATTATGGAAAAGGAATTATTTACTTAAAATAAGCTCCAATATCTTGCAGAAAAGTTACTTATAAGTTAGTTTGGTCTGATTTCAAGTGTAGTAAAAATATTTGTACTAGAAATGAGACTAAAAATACTTGGTAAAATCTGGTGTTTTTACAGTGTAGACCTGAGTTGCTTTAACAGAAACAAGAAAATCATCTTCTGTTCGTAAAACTGAAGATGATTTCAGTTTTACTTATAGTTGTATTTCTATCAGTATGACTGATAGAAATACAACAATTTCTATCAGTTGTATTCATTTGCTGATTAAATCATTTTTCATTCTATAAAAATAACTGTTGACGTGAGAGCAGAGCACAACAAGCAAGCAAAGTCGTAAAAAACAAAGAACAGTTCTCACCAGCTGAGACTCGTTCAGAAGAATCAAATCTCTTGTGAACGAAACATTAATACTCGTTTTTATCCATCATTAGTTTTAACCACAATCCTTTGGTAAAACAGCTTCATGCATCACTTTGAGCTCACCTCCTGTCAAATAAACAGTCGTTTGCATGCAGTTCCTTGCAAACCACTAGGAGGCGCCCAGGGACGACAAGTTTGAGAAAAACTGAAAAACTAGGGGCAAGAGAGGAATTTTTTTCTTTTGCGTTACCTTGCAAAGGTTTTACATTCGGTCCCAATAATGTTCTGGTCGGTTCATTTGGCTGCAATGTAAAGTTTTTGTATGTGTCTTTTTATATATGTTAAGTTATGCCTTATATAAATCTTTTTCTTTAGAATACAACTGCATCATACCGCTGTACAATGGCTGCTGGAAAAGACAAAGGATTGTGTTGTTGACTTACAATTCAGAAACTATTTTCTCTATTCTTGTTGGCTGTGCAGGAGGCTCCACTTCTGCTTTTCCAAGATGTACAGTTGTATAATTGTGCATCTACTTTAAGCCATTTTTACACGCGAACAGAAAAGTTGTGATTATTTGCAGCTCATTTGGATTTAAAGTGACAAACGGCCTTAAAACAGCTCGTTCTGAAAGGAGCTCCAGATTGAAATCTCATTCTATAAGAATGATGTTATGCAAAAAATGTAACGAACATGGACATGTTCATGATCTCCAAACAATATTTTCTCTTTTTTTATTTTGGTCAAATAAAATAAAATAGCATTGAAATGTATACCTGCAGTTTTTAAGTATCAGCTGTACAGTTTTCAAAAGGAAAACGCTCCATGAGCTTTTCACTTGGCGATTTAATCTCTGTGAAACGCGATAAGGAAAGTTTGGTCTAGCAGGAGCAGAGCAATAGAAGTACAGAGTTACAAGACGGGACGGAGGTCGACACCTAATAACCAGCAGTATCATCACACTCATTTCTAGGTGCTGACTTCTGCTTTCACTTTGGAAATTTATGGGAAAAAATAGACCAAACAAGCCAGTCGTGCCCCACTGAAGTTACAGAAGCTGATCTGTTTTCTTTCCTGTGATTAAATGTTCTTCAGTATCCTGACGATGCCAAGAAATCCCCACATTTAGCAGTCGCTTCCTGTTGGATGCCGTGAAAATCCCATCTGATCTGTCAACAAAGCAGCTCTGACCTGTTGAGGCACAGACTGAACTCTGCAGGTTTGTCTGAAATAAACGGATCAAATAAAGGATCTGTGCTATTATAAACGATGTCAGAGTTATTGTACTGTTACTTATGTGAATGCAGTACACTGTCTGCAGAAAGCAAGACCATATTTCTGACCACATCATCATCATCATCATTTTTAGGTATATTTTCAAACTCCAAGCTGGATAAACATGAATATTTAATGAATTTAATCATAGCAGTTGATTAGAGGCAGCAGAGAACCCAAAAGCCATACTCAAGTAAGAACAGCTCTTCTTCAACATATTTCAACTCAAGGAGAAGTAAAAAGTAGCCGTCCAAGAAATTACTCAAGTTAAAGTAAAAAAAAGAAGCATTTGGTAAAAAGTCTACTCAAGTACTGAGTGACTTATCAAATTATTAATTAATATTTAAAGATTTCCTCATCAGACAGAACAACATATCAAGTGGAAATGTTGGTATTTTAAGGAACAAAATGACAATAATTCATATAAGTAACGAAAACAATAACAAAATCAGGCAAAATAAAATGTTTCCGAATCAGTTTCTTTCAATAAAAAAAACGTATAAAACTTTAACAAAAACTGCAGGTGAATGTCTGTGTCTGCTGAACCTTTGCTTGTTTTTCATTCAGTGGGTAGAAAGTCCAGAAATTTTACTCAAGTTAGAGTAGAAATACTTCATCATAAAATTACTCAAAAGTAAAAAGTACAGCTTAGTGAAAATATTTCTAAAAATAATTCATTTTTAAAAAAGTTACTCAGGCAATTGTAGTCAATTACAGTTGCCTGAGTAACTAAGTGTAACTAGTTACTACCCAACTCTGGTGAGGCCAACGGAGGTCAACACCTTTATTAAAATGTGCAGAATAATTTGGGAACTTCTTTTTGTTTAGGCAAGATGAGTCAAAAAATAGATTTAAGTGACTCTGACGAGTCAAAAACCAAAAGTCTCTCAGAGGGAGGCGCCAATCTTGAAATCGCTAATATGTTGGAGCGTGAACACAGAACCGTCAAACGTTTTGTTGGAAAACGTCAACAGAAACGTATGGAGGGAAAAATGACGCAGCATGTTAGCTGCCAAGAGGAGAATCAACCAGGAATCCATTATCTTCCAGTTCTGTCATATTCCATAATGCTTCGGATTAGCAAAGAGCTAATCCGAGGTGGTGATAATCAATCAATCAAGTTTATTTATGTAGCACATTTCAAGCAACAAAGCAGTTCAAAGTGCTTTACATCATAGAAACAAAAACAAAAAGTCACAAAAGCAACACGCAGTCACCGATTAGAGACCAATCATCAAAAACATCAATACACACTAAATATGTTCCATTAATTATGGTTCAAACTGTAAACTGGTGGCTTTTCAGTCTTGATTTAAATGATTAATAAAAATAATCCTCAAAAAATTAGACTTGCCTAATAATTGAGAGCACAGTGTTAGGGTTAGAGCACAGTGTGCTAATCTCAAAAATTCTTATTTTTATTCCAGGCAGCCAGACTTTTTTCTAATTTAATAATGTAACTGGAGTGGAGCCCCAGAAAAAACGACAATACTATCGTCTATTGCAACAACATTGTGACAGGGTGTAAATAGTTTTGGGTTTAACTGTGACATGCCTGAGTTTAGGGCTGAGGGAGGAAGCCAGAGTACCTGGAGAGAACCCACCTGTGCACAGGGAGAACTCCAGGCAGGAATGTCCTGGATATTTCTGCAGCGCTAACAACTGCAGCACCCTCTAGACTCCCACTCCAGCGTTCGACAGAAAGAAACCTCTCAGTTTCTGTGAGAACTTTGAGGGCAGTTTGTCCGAAACGTCCCCAAAAATACTGAATTTCAAGTGTTTTTCTTTTTGTTGCTCAGTTTTATTGTCAGTGTTAACACATTTGACTTTCTTTCATCAAAGCATTTCCTCTGGTCAGATCATTATTCCCTCTTTGCTCCTTTGACTGCACATCGGATTCCTCCTGATGGCTGCGCTGGGCCTCCTGCGCTCCTGGCAGCGGGCCAGGCCCGTCTACATTTCACTGATGGGCTCATACAGCAATTTGCCTGAACAAACTTATCCCAGCTGTACACTTAAAACCTCTGGAAAACACATCACTCTGACAATTTCAGGCATGTTTGGGTTTTCGGGTGAATTTTTAAGGGATGTTCCTTCCTGTAAGCTCGTGTTATTTGAGTCAAAATAAAAATAGAATCAAAGTGACTAATGTCAGCACGCCTCGCAAAGATGGCGTTCAGCTCACGTCTTTCCAGAAAAGAAGCGTAGTTGAGTGGGGATCTGTCAGGAGATGAATGGTGGAGCAACGCATGCTTTGAATTCGCTATTTTCTTTGCATAAGATGGAAGAAGCAACTCCCCTCTGAAGGCTTGAAGAGTTTTAATTTGGAGTTTTTCTAAATACACTTGCCTGCTCCTGCCTCTCATCCGTTGGCTGGTATTGAGTTTACAGCTTTGATTGAGCTTAGTCTAAATTTAATAGGTCTGTTTAGAAGTCAAACATGTGGCTTATTTTGTGGGGAATCTCTGTATATCTTTTCCAAACGTTTTGCTTTTTAGCAATAATGCTTAGTGGAAAAAGTTCATGACCAGATTTTTACCCAACATGTCTGTCTGCAGACTTAGGCCTTGTCCGTAGCTGATAAACCAAACAGATTTTTATGCGATTTGTCCTCTCATCCACATGTAATCTCAGCTTAATATCACTAAAAACAATTGATAATGAAACATGCAGCCAAAGTGAAGATTTGTGAATTGTCCTTCTTTGCGTTTGCGTTCAGAAACCAGAGATTTAGTGGTAAACGCCGGTCAGTCTGCAACAAATGATGCAGTCCTGATGTCTGAGGAAAGATGGCTGCCATCAGAAAGCTGCTGATTTTTATGTTTGCTCAGACGCTTTTCACTTATTTTTTTATAAGCCCAACTGCTTCAATATGTTGAGTTGCAAAGGAGAAAGAGTGATTGGAGGTCAGCTGTTGGACACCAACTATCCACTCCAATATGGAGGCTACATGCAGTTCAGTGCATCTGGCTTTATCAATCGATTGTTTCATGATTTATTAACTTTATATTCTATTTAGGAGTAGTTAAACTTCTCTGCCTGTCCACACAAATGAATCTCATGTTTAGTGGTTGTTGTGAAGGATTGTGATTGGCAGACACAGGTTTTATGTTTGCTCTACACTGCCCCCTATTGGTGTGGGATGTTTAAAACAACGCTCAGTTGTGTAGTTCAGCGGGTTTGTGTTGATGAAAACGTTTCATCTCCCAGTGCTAAAGTCCCTCCACTGAGAGAATAGACTTTAAAATACTTCTGTTGGTTTATAAGTTACTGAACGGCTTAAAGATCTGCTGTTGTCGTATCAACCTTCCAGACTTCTCAGTTCTGGTTCTGGTTCTGGTTCTGCTCTGCATCCAGAACCAGAACCAAACATGGAGAAGCAGCATCCAGCTTCTATACACCACAAATCTGGGACAAACTTCCAGAAAACTGCAAAACAGCTGAAACACTGAGTTCCTTTAGATCTAGACTGAAACTCCTTGTTTAGAGCTGCTTTTGAACCACAATAAATGAAACACTGACCAACGTATTTGATGTGTATTGATGATTTTGGTAATAGCACTCATCAAAATGTAATGTCTGTTCAGTTGTTGACTGTATGGTGTTTTCTTTATAACTTTTTAATGTTGTGTTTTTATTATGTAAAGCACCTTGAACCGTCTTGCTGCTGAAATGTGTTATACAAATAACTTGATTGATTGATTTTACAGAAACAAATATCTCGTTTGTCATCGTTTTCAACCCGGCTGCGTGTGGACCGGGCAGAGTTACCCTGTTTCATGGAAAGGCTGCAGACGGAGGAGATGTAGTTTGAAACAACCACAGACTCTTCACACACAATTCTGTGAAAGCTTAGTGCCGAAACGATACACGAGCCTGACAAAAATGTCACGCCAATGTGATGGTGAGCAAGTCGTCACAGGATTCGTGTCCAGGGCTAGAAAGTTACAGCTCTGAAACAGAGAGGAGAAATGCCTTTTCGATGGGTAATGGTGCAGAAGGGGTGGGATTTGTGTTGAGAAAGGCCTTAGAGTTGGGAGGTAGGACTTTTTGACAAGCGCTTTGTTAGCAGAGGAGTCACATATTAATTGCAGTGAAGGGCGGCTGCCACTCGCTGTCAGTGAGCTTTCCTCTGCAGCGCCAGGTGAAATACCGCAGGCTCGTATTCAACATATAAATACTTTTCTTACGCATTGTTCTGCCAAAGTGAGTGTTGAGTCTCTAGTGAAAAGATGAAGGCTGACGAATCTGATCCAGTTTGTCAGAAACATGTCTGTCCGCACCTGAGTAATGGCTGAAAGCCTTGAAAGCTGTCAAACTGCACAAGGCTGACAAAACATACATCATCCTCTGTTTACACACACGCTATTAAGACCGGTGTGCGTTACAGCAAGTGGAAACCTGTGTACCATAAATCTAGCACGTTTTCAGAAGATCATGGTGGGAAAAAAATTGTTATGAAACTGAAATAAACTTTTTTATAATCTAACATGTAGAGTTAAGAAGAAATGTGACTTCAATACAATCGGAGACAAGTCAAATAGGTTCAGAGAGATAAACAAAAATACAAAATCCAAAGTTTATAGGTTTATAGTTCAATTTTGATCTTACTTCAAACATTAAGTTGCTTTAAATGTTTTTAATTATGCTTTCTATGCTATAAAGAGTTTTATACAAATTAAATGAGATTTTTTTCATGATAATCACCAAATAGGTCTGAGAGTAAAATATTGACTTGGGCAGCAGTGATTTGGGTTATTTAACCTGTTACAAGAGAAAAATGGGGGTTCATTTTTAATATTATTATTATTATTATTATTATTATTATTATTATTATTATTATATCATATTTTCCACTTCTAGCTATTGGCAAATGAATTTGCAATATATGCATATTTTTAGCTTCAAGCTAATTATTTATCTGTAAGCTAGTTTACTTTCAAACTAAATATTTAGCCCATTACATAAATATTTAGCTAAAATGTAGCTTCCAACCAAATATTTAGTTTACAACTAAATATTTAACATCAAGCCAAATATTAAGCTTGCTAACTTAATATTTAGCTTGAAACTTAATATTTAGTTTGAAACATTTAGTGAAAATATGACTTTGGAAAATAAACCCTGATTTTTTTTTCTCTTATCGCAGCTAAATAACAAATTACTGCTGCCAATCTTTGACTGTGTAACTTTACAAAGGGGGACGCTATGAGGAAAAGTTACTCTGGATTGGTCCTAATCCAACTTTATGTCTTCAGTCTTTCCAATGCGAAAAAGAGTTCCTGTTTCCATTGTGTCCATGAAGCTCAGCACTGCCCCCTATCAGTGTGGCATGGTACTTTTTTTTTATCACCCTCTGCATTTTCACTGCACTTTAATGTCCCATCAGAAACTCTAAATATGTCACACACATTCACTTGATATATTAGACAGACTGGAACGTTAGCATGTAATCAAACTTAGTGACGTAAAGAGAGCCAGCAGTGAGCATGTGCTAACTTCCTGCATCAGTAATCCAGCGCCACCAGGTTAATTTCAGGGATTTTGACCACAAACATTTTAAAATTACACAGAAAATAAATTTATATACCCATCAAGTGGACAGAATTTCTCATTGTTAGTATTCTAACTTGTCAGGGCGACAGGTGAGCAGTACCTCACCTGTCGCCCTGTGTTTACGTCACTGGTACAAATGTAGCAGATTTTACATGCAGGTCAAAACCCATGTGAGAAAACACAGCAAAATACCTTCATCTATCACTTCTGTCATGTTGCTGAACACATCTTTTGTTGAAATCTTCCCCAGTTAAAAGACACTTTGCTTCTGTAATCAACAAAGTATTTCAATTCACAATTGTCACTGCTGGACCACATTTTTCCTTTATGCAGTCCAATAAGGAGGATAATTCACAGTTTACTGGTTCTAACAGATTATTTACACTAAGCACTTCTTAATAACCACAAAATATCACATTCTGGTTTGTTTGTTAATTTTGTACAAGCATCAAGGGGCGAGCAGCTTTCTGACCAACCCGTTGGGCTGTGATCTTTCTCGAAAACATTTTTTCAAATGCTTTTTCTGATATAAGAGGAAAAGAAAATGCTTCATAGAGATGCATGAGATTTATCTGACCAACAATTAGGTTAAAAATGTATCTTTGGACAGAGATAAATGACAATTGTCTGGAAATATCAAGCCAAGAAATAAAATGATGGTTTGCAGGGGAAAGGCAGCAAAAAATCAAAGAAATATCTGAAATGTCTGTTTTACGTAAATTTCGAAGAACATTTAAAATATGTTTCTCTTTTACATTTCCATAAATATTTATAAGTGGTGGTCAATTTGTGAGCATGGCTGAAAGAAAGCATGTGCTCTTCTAATCCTAAAGATTGACATATTTTGTAACTATTTAAAGTTCTTTAGGTGTACTCAGTTTTATATACAAATCTCTCTCTCTCTCTCCATCTGTCTTATTCTCTCTTGTTATAAGTTTTATTTTTAGTCTTCCAACTTCTCCTAACAACTAGCACTGCTGCCTCTAGCTCTAACAGTAGCTCTTATAGCTTGTATCTAAACATAGACAACAAGGTTTTTAAATTTTCTTTTCTGTACTTCTGCCAATAGATCACTATAGACATGACATAAAACGGTCATAGACAGTTGACCTCTGAATGAATGGCTAATGAAAGTGGTGTTAATTTCCACTGAAGCTAGCCAGCGAGTTACGGATAGCACAAATGTAAAGAGGCAACAAGTGCAGATATGCGTTGTTTCTTATACTCTTTTTTACAAAAGATCAGCAGTCCCATCGAGGGATGGCTCATGACCGTTTTAAACTGCTACTTCCTGTAGCCACTAGCTAGTGCTAGTGCGACTTTATATTAAAATAGCTGGAAATGTTTCTGTTGTTATAATTCTTAGCTATTTCTCTACCAAAAACAATAACTGATCATAAACAGGAAACTTCTGAGGGATCAGATTATGCATATTTTAAACTATTATGTTTCTGATTTCCTGAAGCCGCTAGCTCTGCTACGGTGCTAACCGTAGCTCTTCCAGAAATAGGAGCAACAAATGCAGATTTAGTTTCAGCTACATAATTTATAGTGGTGTTTCTCTGTTAAATTCTGTAAACACATTTCTGTTGGCATTTCTACAGGAAAAAAAACTACTTTGTTCTTTGCTGCTTATTTATTTATTTTATAGTTAAGTTTCTACACCTGCCACAAGAGGAAAGAAGCTGCAACTCCGTCAGTCTCCGCTTTATGTGTTCTCACATTCCTTTCTAAATAAATAATGCTTGGTTTTCTACACATCAGGTTAGAATCAAGACATTTACATGTTAAAACTCTGGAATTGACAGAGAGTATTTTCTTTTACCATGGCTGCATGATGTATTAGAACAGCTGAATCTCTTGGAAAAGACCTAAGAAGATCTATGTCTTTGTTTGATTTCTTCAGCCACTCTGTGGTGATTTGCTTATTTTACAGGTTGAATTTTACTCAAGATGAATGGTGAATGATGATGGATCACCTTTTTATTTGCCAAGTATTTTTCTGAAAATACCTACCAAACTGTTTCCTACACTTGCTTCACTGTGTAACTAAACCATATGGTGCTTCAAGTTAAGTTGAAACAAAACCTCACTTGTATTTTATGGGTATGAACTTGGAAAAAAAAAAGAAATACATGAGATCCAGGAGTACTATAATTGAATTTTGTTTGTGGGAAAAAAAAAAATCCAAATCACAATACAAACCTCACGTATTAAAAGACAGACAGCATTTTTCCCCTTCAGATACCCGATTCTCCAAATACAGACAGACATGTTGCCTCTTTTTTAAGTCCTTAACACCACTAAGCCCACTTCTGTGCATCTGTTTGAGATGAAGTGGTGCTAACAGCTTACAGATGCTGACTGTGCGCTGACGATGGGCAGGTATTCAGGGCTGACTCCATCACCCCCCCATCGACTCACTGTGACAAGCCTAAAACACATGCTGGCTTTCAGCTTTCTGCTTCACTTCTGCTACAACTTGAAAGGTCTGGAAACACATTTGGATAAAAAGGACCAAACTATCCAGTCTTGCTCTTGTTCATCTGTTTTCTCTGGTTCCATCGGGCTGTGAGAAGAGAACACAACTCAATTATAGCCAGTAAAGCTCCAGAAGCCGTTCTTTTTCCTATACATGCCTTAAAATGTTGCAGCAAAATGCATTGAGTTTAAATTTAGCAGAGTTAGGTTGTAACTAGTTACATTTACTCAATTACATTTACTTGAGTAACTTTTAGGAGTATTTGTACTATGCTGTACTTTTTTCTTTTACTTGAGTAATTTTATTATGAAGTATCTCTACTCTTACTTGCGTAAAATTTCTGGATTCTCTACCGAGTGAAAAACAAACAAACAGACACACACCTGCAGTTTTTGTTAAAGTTTCATAAGTTTTTATTGAAAGAAACTAATTTTGAAAAAAGTACTTTTGCCTGATTTTATTTTGTGTTACTTTTATAAATTATTGTCATTTCAACCTTAAAATACCAGAATTTCCACTTAAATTTATCTTTTGATGATGCAATTCTTAAATGTATATTTGAGGAAACCTTTTATCAAATACATTTTTACTTTTCCTTGAGTTATTTCTTGGACAGATACTTCTTACTTTTACTTGAGTAAAATATGTTGAAGTAGTGCTACTCTTACTTGAGTACAGTTTCTGGGTATTTTAAGCACCTTGGTAAACATTTTACTGCAGAAAGTTGTTAATTTCCAAATTATCTCTCACACTGTGTGCAGATATAGATCATACGGCTTTGTTCTTTGTATAGTCTCTTTCAAAAAGAGGGTATTCTTAGTCATCTATCAATATATATAGTTGCATCTCTAACTAGCTACGCATATCTATCTAGCTAACCAGATCTAGCAAGCTAACTAGCTAGCTCAATAGATATCCAAATTGACTGATATATTACCTTGTCAAACATGGGAAAAAATTATTCTAAATAGCTAGATAGCGATTTAAATCTGGCTAGCTAGATCCAGCTAGCCATCTAGCTAGATTGCTACCTAGAAAAATAGCTATCTATCTAGCGATTTAGCTAGATCTAGATAGATAGATAAATTTACTTAATTCAGACTTAATTGTTTTAGTTATGAAAACTAAACATTAGATAAGGAAATAAGTATTACTTCGTATAAAGGATACAGAACAAGACTTGTTAAACCATAAAAGGCTTAGTTGAAATTTTATTTTATCATCTGTTAATAATCAACATCTGTTATTATCTGTCAGAGAATATTATCAAGCAGGGTCATCATCGTGCTGCTGCTTTCTTTCAGCCACAGCCACCAGATGTCCAGCAGGTTGTAATATTAAACAGCAGGCTTTAACAGTGAATGGCAGGGCACCTGCAACAAAGGCAACTACAAAGAGGCTTGCTCTGACAGCGTTTCCTTTCTTCACAGCCTCCGACATGGCCCCCGCACCATCTTGGAAAAAGATCTCAGTGCTGTTGCTCTGGACCAGATGCCGGTCTCCGGAGAGTCCTCCGAAAGCAGCTTTTGCAAACATGGAGAAACTGAGGTGGAATGATAAAGGAAGGCACTGGACAACCGCCTGTAAATCTGCTCAAAGTTTTCCTTTCATGAGTTGCAGTTAAAGAGAGAAATAGCAAACACTTGTCAGAGCTTCAGGAGATTCAAAAAACAACAAAAAAAAAAACCCCAACCTGCAGCAATATTTCTGGTTCAGACAGATGATTTGAAAGAACTACACCGTGTTCCAAATTATTATGCAAATTGGATTTAAGAGTCATAAAGATTACATTTTTTGTTGTGCTATTTAGAGATGGTTTTGTGTGTCAGGGCTCTTTGAATCACTATAATTAATTTCAGAGAGCTGGTTGATTAGTTTGTCTGCTGAGCTTAATTAAAGGAAATCTACTTAAGAAGGATGTTCCACATTATTAAGCAGGCCACAGGTTTCAAGCAATATGGGAAAGAGAAAGGATCTGTCTGCTGACAAAAATCATCAGATAGTGTAGTGCCGTAGGACAAGGTATAAAAACATTCGATATTTAACAAAAACTGAAGCGTTATCGTACTGTGAAGAGATTTATGGCTGATTCAGAACAAAGATGATTTGTACAGATAAAGACAGAATGAGGAAAGTTCCTGTTGGACACATTCATCGGATTAAGAGAGCAGCTGCTAAAATGTCCTTACAAAGCAGCAAACAGTGATTAGGAGCTGCTGGAGCCTCTGGAACCTCGAGGTGGAGGATCCTCCAGAGGCTCGCAGTGCATGAAGCTACTATTGGGCCCCTAACCAGAATTCACAAGCAGAACCAGTGGCAGTGGACCCAGCCGTACATGAAGATTAATTTTCCAACAGACTTGTTCACTGATGACTGCTGTGCAACCCTGGATGGTCCAGATGGAGGTGGTGGTTGGTGGTGGATGGCCACCACGTCCCAACACGGCTGTGACCTCAGCAAGGAGGTGGTGGAGTCATGCTGTGGGCCGAAATCATGAGGAGAGAATCATTGGTCGGCCCCTTCAGAGACCCCGAAGGTGTGAAAATGACCTCAGCAAAGTATATGGACTTTCTGACTGATCACTTTCTTTCATGGTTCAAAAAAAAGAGCCGTACCTTCAGTAGCAAAATCATCTTTATGCATCACAATGCACCATCTCATGCTGCAAGGAATATCACTGTCATTGGTGTCATCACCAAACCTTACCAAGAATTTTTACTCTTGTTTCTAGGCCAAGACAAAAATAATAAGACAAAATTGACTCATAAGTAACTTTGCAGCAAGATACAGAAGCTTATTTTAATGAAATAATTATTTAATATTGTTGAGAAAATGCCAGTTCCTTTGGCAGATAAATTAAATTTTTATAACAAGACAATTTCCCCATGTTATAAGTGAAATAATCTGCTAATGGAACTAGAACTTGGTTGCTAGGTAACAAGCTGGCTGGGCTCAGGTTGCTAGGTAACGACTTGAAATAAGTGAAATAATCTGCCAAAGGAACTAGAACTAGAACTAATATTGCTTTTCAACAATATTAAGTATTTATTTACTTAAAACAATCCCCTGTTTCATGCTGTTATGTCACTTTTAGGTTAGTTTTGTCTTAATCAAGTGGACTAATATATTTTCACTAAACCACAAATCCTTGGTAAGATTTTGTGTTTTTGCCGTGTTGACATTTCAAAAGCTGACTCAAAATTCGCTTGACAACTGAATATTAACAAAGCTACTGTTAAGTGAGGAAACAGAATATGAAAATATTTAGATACCAAAGTCATCAATTTAGCTCTAAGTTTTGGTTTTGGATTTTAGTTCAATTTGATATATTTTATGATATTTAAAATATCATAATATTTATATTGAAAAGTTGCCATTTAATTATGAAATCTTTTGATTAGGATACCAACACCGTAACATTCTGGATGCTGTTTGTTTGATCTTTTTCCCAGTATGACAGTTTGGCAACGTGATTTCACTATTTTTATTATATTTGGGCAATTCTGGAGAATATTAGTCGAATGAGTGCTGAAACAGGCATGTCACAACGCAAACTTCTTTTTTAAAACCTAAATCTGGAAGGGTGTATTTCTGTCGCAGTAAGCAAGAAATCAATTAATTTAAAGCATGATGAATTTAAACAAACTAAAAAAGAAATGTTCTTTTCTCTCTTTCTGTCAAAAACTTGATGACAAAAGTCTTCAGTCTGGTGTTTTGGACTCAAGTAGTCGTTTTTTTGAAGGACAATTTTGTTGTTTCTGTTGTTTTGTTTATTTATTTTTAATATTTAAAATGTCTTCCAGTTCCAGTGTTAAATGTTCATCATAATTTAAAGTTTATTGAGCTTTGACAATGTGTTCTTGCATTATTATTATGTCATTACATTTATATTACTTGAAAATGGTCTCAACAGAACAATATTGTCGTTTATCACAATAACGTCTGGGACAATTGATCACCCAGTAAAATTTGTTATTGTGACAGGCCTTTCTGAGAATACACTAAATTGAAGTTATTTAGAGAAACAAAAGACAGATATTCAGCAGCGCTGTGGAAAATATCACTTTTCAAATCCACCATTGATAAACTGTGTTTTGTTTTAACCAACATCCTTTTGGCTGCAGGATCTAAAACTAAAGATTCAAACATTCCTCAAGGCAAAATGACAAAAAAACTGGAGCTAAAGTCAGCTTATAATAATTCTTGTTAATATCAGTCATAAATTATACTCTAAATGCATTTAGTTTTGTGAAACAGACTCAAACAGTGTGAACTGCCGTGTTTTGAACGAGCACATTTGCTCCTCATGACCAGCAGGCTGCCTGTCTCTGCTGCTTGAACAGTCACTTCATCATCAAACTCAGGGAAAAATAATAAGTACGCCGCAATGTGAGCATTGGTTATTCAAATGGGACGCTCAGGTGACACAGGAGAAAAGCAAACAGCATGCTGCCAAATGTGGCACATGTAAAACTAATTATAGCACACCTTTTGTTTGCACACACCTGCAGATTACTGCGCAGAGCGGCATCAATGTCTGTGTTTCTGTAGCTGTCTGTCAGAGGAACAACATGTTTGAAAGGGAATAATCAAAAAAGATTAAATTATTTCATAACTTCATTAACGCATAATCTAAAATTATTCAATTTTGTTGTTCTTTCTAATGATTTAAATCAGAAATAACAGGTTTGTTTGAAATTACCAAACAAATATGTAATTCTTTCTTTTACAAACAAATGTTTTAGTTTTGTCTGATGAGACAAACAGGTTTTTATTAGTGATTATACCATATTAGCTACCATGAATGTAGTTTACATTCATTCTTCTAGAAAAGAAGTTGCTTTTATTATTCTTTCCTGTACATAAGTAGTAAATAAAGTTTTCTAAATAAACACAATATATGTATATTTAAGGTGATTTAAGTACACCCCTAAAATATTTCAGAATGTATAAATATGTAAATGTACTGAAGGTCAAAAATAATAAGATTGTTATGAACAAGGATCATTGTAATTTAAAAGCCTTTATGCTAAAATCTGTCAGTTATTGTACAAAATCCGACATTTGTCCCTTAACTCAAATCTTCTCCTTCACAAAGTAGACAAAGTAACATATTGAAATATTTATGAAACACTGCTGAATACATTTGAATATACTTGACATATATGTAAAAATGTATTTTGATTTGACACAAATCACCAAACCACACCCAATGTGCTGCAATAAAAATAAAAAAGGTTTTGTATGCATTTTGCCAAAAATATAATTTGCACTGAATATTTTTAGTGGTGAAAAGTGTAAACCTAAAAATGCAGTCACTTAATAAAAACCACAATTTTTAGTTGCTTTGTTCAGGTTTCACACAAATAGAACAGGATTTTGGAAGAAGAATACATCGTCTTTGTACCTGAATAATCCATTGTTCAACCCATCCATTAAAAAAGGCCGGTTCCCTTTGAATAAAATGTCATGCCATTGACTTCCCGGAGACTTTTTACGGCACGTTTCAAGGTGAATGGAAGCCACAACCACTAGTCCTTTCACTGACAAATGACTGCGGCCAAGCCCTTTCCTGGCTCTGTGACTCTAAAGACGCCGGCGGCTGCAACCGCGAAGTTGATTTGATTTGTTTACTTTGGGAAACATTTACATTTGGGAACCCTCTGAGCATCCTTTCAGTAGATACATAAGAACGGAGAGAATTGTTGAGGAGGGGAAGTTAAGATCAAAGTTCAAATGAGCTTTGGTCATTGACCTGTGAGTTTAATCAAATGAGGTTGGTGAAGCCTTTGCGCGTCTTCCCGGGTCATCCCAGAGTCACTGCTCATCCACAACGCACACATACCAAACTATTATTTTGAATAATACATGACGCATTGCAAATCCTTCTGACTGAATTTAAAAAAAAAACAACATTTAGACATTTACTATTGCTGCAAATGCACCTTTTTCCCTTTAAATAAAGGTAACCTATGGCAGCGCATGTTTACACAAAAGGTATTTCTCAGAGTGAATGATGAGACGTATTTTGAATACACATTTATTTAAGCTAACCAACATTATTTGATTTATTTGAATGAGGTACACTCGATGGTCAATACAAACAAATATTGAGCTGCAGAGAAAAAAACTGGATAATGATGATAATAACAATAATTTTACGACTGTTGAGGTTTAACAAACAAATATCCAGTGAAAACAGCTTTATCTTTTCGTCATGAAATCAAAACACAGTTTCTGATGTCAAAATGATGCAAATAAAGTTTTGCTAAACTTGTGTTTCATTTGCATGCCGAGCCTCTGGAACTCCACAATGCTATAATCAGACGTACTGATATTTAAATACCAGCTACATAGTTTCAGACTCAACTTGTTTGTTTTGAGCTCAGGTGGGTATTATTCATAAAGACTTGGCATTAAACTCCAGAGCTGTACAAAACCCATTTTTTACAGCAGCAACTGTGGATCAGTGCTGCCATCTAGTGTTCATTTAACGAACTGCCTACAGTAACTAAAACGTGCCACAACATTTAACCTAAAATACATTCACTAACAAAACTTCACCTTTGACGACAATCAATATCTCCCAATTGTGGCAATGAAAACACAAATTTTATCTAATTACATTTCTTAAGACCAATAATATTTGAAATGTGAGATTTTTAATCCAGAAATACCTACAAAAAACGTGCTAGTGTTTGGAAGTCTGAGCCGGTGTCAAGTTATGCTGGGAAATTAAATTAGCATCTCCATGAAGTTTGTTAGTAGAAGAAATCATGAAGAGAGCAACACTACAGCTCTTTTTATATGAAACCAATATCCGACTATTTCACAGCAGTATGAATGAACCAGTTCTGATCTTTTCACACCCAAAAACATCCAACCTGTGCCATCCATATGGAACTAATTCGGAAGCAGTCGGATTTAATTAGTAGTGTGAACAACTATGGGGAAAAAAATGGATTTCAGTAAAAAATATTTTTAAACAAACTGCTAGAACTGAGCATCAAGACATGTTGTGAACACCTTAGGATGGTTTAATGTAATCCATATCTTCAGTTAAACCTCTTTAGAAGTTTTGACAGTAGCCTCAAGAGTAATGTTTTCGGTGTTGTTTCTGCATTTTTTCCTTCCACTCAACTTCCACTTGATGTGGATACGGCGTTTTGTGAACAGCCGGCTGGTTAAAGAATGATTTTTTTGTGGCTTACACTTTCTGTGGAGACAGTGAATAACTGTTGACTGAACAACTGTAGTCAGTAGTTTTCTACGAGATTGAAAGGGCCTTAGCATAATTCTCATCAATCAATGAAACTTTAGTTGGGTCAATTTTGGATTATTTCTTACTTTAATAAATACAGCTAATTATCAAAACTAGCAATAAAATAAACATTTGAATTGCCCTATGATGTGCAGGGTTTATACCACCACTCACATAAAGGATGTGAAAGACAACAGATGAACTTGAATACACAATACATAGTTATTGTTTAATGAGTCTGCATAAGAATTTCACGTGTTGAATATAAATACTGAAAAAAAATCTTAGTACCTTTCTGAGAGTAAAACGAGTGTGAACAGAAAAAGTAGATCCAGATCTCAGAAAAGACCCCTAACTCCCGATAATAAGTGCCAATAGATTAGGCACACGCCCCGTATAAACAAAAAAAGACTGACCGATATTCATCCAATCATCAGCCTCTGGAGGCGGAACTTCCGGTGACATTGACAAATCAGTGTCAGCGAGGCGAGACGAAAGCAAACTGAATATGACAGCAAAACAACACCGAGGGGGGAGTGAACTTCTAGACACCCGTCATATTTCTGAAGAAACGTTACAGTAATCCCTTCTAACGGCGTGCGGTTTCACAACAACTGAAAGGTAAAATAATTCACGTCGCTCTTTTTTCCTAATCTTTACGCTTTCCTAATAACTGCGCGGTGTTCAACTGTCCAAACTTTGTGACACGGAACACATCACAGGGTAGCAGTCCGAAACGACAGCTAGCATGCTAAGCTAGCTAGCTGTTAGCTAAGTTCTCGCTCGAGCCAAACAAACACCTTTAAAATCGGCTCAATTATTTGCTCTGCGAGGCTCCGTCTTTCTGAGCGTCGTATTTAACTTGCATTAAGTCTCTAAAGGTGCTGGCATGACGCTGACAAAGGCCCGACTTTCCTCTTAAGTTTGATTTTTGTCTGCACACGATGGCCACCAGTTTTTTAGGGAAGCCATGATGATCCAATCAGAGTCGCTTCTTCTTCATGGTGATAGTTCACCAGCTAACGGTCATGTAATTGTACAGGAATGTCTCAGAGAATCCGTTGTTTGTTTAATTTTGACCTTTATATTTTGGTATTTAAATACAGTGGTTTATCAGCGGCAGTTTGCATTTCAGTGTTTAAACATTGAACTATGCGTCTGTTATGTATGTTGCTGCTGTTAATCTGGATGATCTCCCTTCACCGAGGATGTCATTTTTACACTGTACCGAAAAATTGTTTTCAGTATTGACAGCATATTTAAAACAATAACTTTGTATCAGGAAAAGACAACAATAAACATTACACCTGAGTTCATATCGGCTTTTAATTAAATGTTTCCTACATTGAATTTTTCTTGGTAGCTTTATAGCATGGGCGGTTCTAGACGGGGCGAAAAGGGGCCAATACCCCATAGAACTGTACTGAAAAGATGAGACTAAATTTGTTATGACTAATAATTCTCTTGGATCAAATTAAATGTTCCACCTTCACAGTTTTAGTTTAACCATGAATCACAGATTAAGGTGTTGTACTTTCAGCTTTAGCCGTAGGATGACCGTTTTCATTTGCTAGATCTGGGATCTGCAATTTGCAGGTCTGAAGTGCCGTGTTTTTTAAATTATTTTTTGCTGTTGTAATTTTTGTTTCATTATTTCGTTCTGTGCTCCCACAAAAAAACAAAACAAAGCAAAACAAAAACACTAAAAATATCAAATTCCTTTCATTTCAGCTACACAAAAACACATAACTGGCTCCACATTATGATTTGTTATAACTGAACACAAATAAAGTCAAAATTAAAACCTTTTCTGCTTTCACAGAATTTTAGAAGGACAAATTAGAGCAGTCAGGTTCCTATGATCAAATAACTTGAATTACTGATCATCTGTTGTCACAATAGCCAGAGTTTTGTCAGGTTTATTGTTTCCCCCAGAAAATGTACACAGTCTGGTGAAAACGACTGCTCACCATGTTTTTGAGTTAAAAGGTGTTTACAGTTGACAGGAAATTTGAAAATATCACTAGTTAATTTTGTGTAATTGGAAGACATTACGGTATATGATCAATCTTTAAAGTCTTAAAAGAGGCAAACAAAGAAAATACAAATAAAAATAATTTTTTGCACTTCTAAGATTGAAGAACATCAGCAATGTTGTTGTTGTCCACTATGGAAGAGGACTACGGTGATTTTCAAACTATTTTAAAGTATTTGGATGCTATTAGAAGACTATTTCCCAGTTCTATCACAATATTTGAAATCTGAATATCTACAAAGATGTTTTTAAAGTGTTTTCTGATTTGATTGAAAACAGGGTTGAAATGAAATGAAATTGGAATTAAGTTAAATTTTATGATTTTATTGTTGTTTTATTGTTATCTAGTTGACAAAAATTAAATAGTACATGTAAAATGTTTTCCTTTTTTTGTTTCTGTTTGTTGTTTACCTGATTTAAAATCCAATACTTGTTGTTTATTCCCCCTCAGCTGACTGGTGTCCTCTCAGTCCAGTAGATGTCCACGCCGTCAGACACGTCAGGTGGCATGTCCCATCCTGGCCCGTCACCAGGGGCAGGCCTGTCCCCAGGGCCCATCTTGGGCCCCAGCCCCGGACCCGACCCCTCACCAGGTTCTGTTCACAGCATGATGGGCCCCAGTCCTGGACCAGGGACACCCAACGCACCGCACGGCATGCAGGCCCAGGGACAAAGCGATTACTCTCAGGACAACATGTATCCTATGCATAAGGTTAGCTGTCACTTCCACTGCCTCACAGAGAGTTTAAAAGTTCTTTGTTGTTGCACTGACAAAACATCTGAAGCAAATTCAAGCTATCTGGGTGCAATTTCTTTTCTTCTAAGTGGAATGAAGTAAAATTTTCTGCTAAATTAGATTTTTATCAAGTGATTGTCCTCACTTCTATTCAAAAATACTTTATTTATCCCAAAGGGATAAATAAAGTAATGTTGTAATTCATAACAGCCAAGTATCTTTAAAAGAGTCGTTGTAGATGGTGATGCTATAGGCAGGAAGGTTCTCCGGTAGCAGTCAGTCTTGCAACAAATCTGGAACTGCTTCTGACTGAAGACAGTTTCTGCTTCTCTCTCTGCTCTGCATTCATGAAGCCTCCTTTTCAACTCCTGTGGGATTTGGCACTGCAGTTCAGATATTATGTGAACCTTTGAGAAACTAATTAGCTGCTGAAGGTAGTAAAAGTAACACTTTGCTGCTTTGGTTACAAATTATAATAAATGTTAAAAGCAATAAAAAAGTACGAGCAAAAGACCTACAAGCTGCAAAAGCAGAGAGATTAATTGTAAAAAAAAAAAAAAAAAAATCAACGCCAATCAAAAAAGATAAAACAAAAGCTATAAAAACTTGTTAATATATTTACTAAGAGTCAGATTTATCCAGCAGACCAACGTTTTGAAACAGGAACAGCAGCATGACCAAGTCTCCTGTTTCTCTGTCTTGTTTCAGCCCATGGAGGCGGCCATGAATGATAAGACGATGGCCGAGGCGATGCATTTCGGTCACATGAAAGGTGTCGGCATGCGATCCCTGCACAGTGGCATGGGGCCTCCTCAGAGCCCGATGGACCAACACAGCCAAGGTGAAACTCAGGGTGTAAAATTCAAATAAATATTCAAAGTTGAGCTTTCTTTTTGACGCCATCATCCAATTATCAGTGATAAAATCTGTTAATTATCTAGAAGAAGTGACAACTAATATCCCAAAACTGAGAAAGTAAGGATCATTATTATTATTAAAAATTAAATATAAGTCTTTACACCTCTTGAAATAAAACAACCACAGTCTGCAATGTATTTTAATGGTGTTTTATGGGAGAAACCAACAGGAGTTGTATGTTAATGGAAGCTACATGATAAATGCTTTTAAAAGAGCGGCTAGCATTTGTGTGTATCATCTTTTACTAGTGGTCATGTTAATAGTGAAATAATCTGACACTGGAACTAGGACTTTTTAAAATGAATACTGTGAAATTGGTGACTTAAAACAAGCTTCTGTTTCTTGCTGAAAAGTTAGTAGTAAGTTAGTTTTGTCTTATTCTAAGTGTAATGAGATATTTTTACTAGAAATTGGACAAAAATACTTGGTAAGATTTTGTGTTTTTGCAGTGAAGAGAAATAAATAATACTTTTATATATCTAACAAAATATTTGAACATCTTGCAAATCTCTGTTGATCTGTCACAAAAAAAGAAGTAAAATACAAATTTCATACTGATGATTGTGAATTTTCTGAAACATGAAACTTTTTGTGGGGTTAGGATACATGTCTCCACATCCATCCCCACTGGGAATCCATGAGCATGCCTCCAGCCCCATGTCTGGAGGTGGAGGAGGGCCGACCCCGCCCCACATGCCTCCAGCCCAGCCCAGCCCCATGATGTCCATGGACCCTCAGGGAGGCATGGCCAGCATGTCAGGGATGAGCCAGCCGGGGCGCGGCCCCTCTTCCTTCAGCCCCATCCAGCTGCAGCAGCTCAGGGCGCAGATCCTGGCCTATAAGATCCTGGCCCGCGGGCAGCCGCTGCCCGAGAACCTCCAGCTGGCTGTTCAGGGCAAAAGGAGCCTACCCACGATGCAACAGCAGCAACCGCAGGCACCGCTGCCGCCGCAGCAGCAGCAGCCACAACAACCACAGCAGCAGCAGCAGCCGCAGCCGCAGCAGCAGCAGCAGCAGCAGCAAGCATCTGGTGCTAGCCCATACAGGCCTTCAGGTAGGAAGAGCAACCAAACGGATATAATGACGAGTTTCCCTTTTTCAATCAATCAATCATGTTTATTTGTAGCACATTTCATCAACAAGGCAGTTCAAATTCTTTTCCATCATAAAAACACAAAAATACAAAGTCAACCAGTAAACATTACATTTTAAGTGTAGCGATGCACCGATTTCAGTTTTCTGGCCGACCACCAATTACCAAACCTAATCTGCTGATTCTGATTTTGGCTGATACCATTTTTTTTGTCTGAAAAGTTGCAAAGTCTAACAAGAAAGTTGCTGAGTTGGCAACAGTGGAGTAACTGTCGTTAAACTTCAAACATGCAGACATGACCTGGTGGGCCGGTCTGTCAGTCAAACCTCTCACTGCAGAGCAGAAGAGACAGCAGATGATTTTTAGACCTTTGTCGAGGTAAACATGGCTTGACATGTAAATATCAGTCAATCACCCAAAATTAAGAAAATCGTCGCTGATAAATTGGCCGACCGATAAATTGGTGCACACATAATCAAGTGCCAACATTATACATCAAAATGTTGGTTAGTGTTTCATTAATTATAGTTCAAAAGCAACTCTGACCAGGTGGCTTCTTAGCCTGGAACTCAGTGTTTTTGCTGTTCTGCAGGTCTTGAATGTATTTTTACTTGTTACTTTGCAAAATGTTTTTGCAATATTTAGCACTGCAAATACAAACAGTATTTTATTTTATTTATGCAGAAATAAACAAAAACAACAGAAACAACAAATTGAATGAATTATGAAGTCTCTTAGTTGAAACTAAAACACCAAACTGAAAACTTTTATCAGCCAATTTTTGGTAGAAAGAGAGAAACAATAAATCATGCAAATAGAAATTATTGAGTTGTTTTAATTTATCATGAGATTAGTTGATTTATTGCAACAGGCAGAGACCTTTTTATTACCTGAAGTTATAAAAACATGATTTAATTTCAACAATAATTGATTTTTCTTACAATGCAGCTCTTTTATCTGTTTCCCACTTTATAAATGACACAAATGAATGCAATAATAAAAAAATAAAGTAAGTATTTACACATATGGCTACAACTGATAGCTTTTGGGGTATTTTTACATCTCCAGCATTTCTTTTAAAAGTCAGAAAGCATCTCCTGGATGTTGCCGTTTTCTTCAGCCCACCTTGACATTTTCAGAAAACTTGCACAGTTGTATGTTGGATCTAACTGGTTATGTCTGAAAGGTATGTCGATGGCTCCCATGAGCGGCCCCCAATCAAGCCCCTGCCCAACACCAGCACTGCAAGGACACAATCAAAGCACCGGACCCAAGCCTTGGACTGACGGTGAGTCCTCAGGCTGGATCAGAAACCGACTCGTGTGCCAGTTTCTGTTCCGGCCTCAGCAGCTTGTAACTTTTATAAGCAACATGTTTTTCAAATATTTGTTATAGCTGTCACTTTGTCATCTCGGTATAATATGAAACAGAAAAGCTCCTTCATGTACACACTAAAGATTACCGAATGGTAAGATCATTAAAAGTCTTATTTTATTTTTCCAGGTCAAGCTAGTGACAATCAAGCACAGAAGCACCTCACCCCGGTCCCCAGTGGACGCCCGTCTCCCGCTCCCCCCCAGGCGCCTGTAGGGGCCCCAGGCCCCGTCCCGGGGAGTTCAGGGGCCGTTCACCCTCCAGGGCAGCAGGTGTCCCCCATGCTCCAAATGCAGCAGAAACAGAACCGGATCACACCGGTCCAGAAGCCCCAGGGGTTGGACCCGGTGGGAATCCTGCAGGAGAGAGAGTTCAGGTAGAGTTTGGACCAGAGGTTCACTTTCTTACTTTTCTTGGAAACAAAAATATGAAGTATCAAAGTTTGTTTTTATAGTCTAAAATGTGAAAACTGAAAATGAAGATAGAAATCTGGAACAAGGCTTCTGTCTTTCCACACTGCTGGTTTTAAACTCAGAGAATGAGCAACAAGAAAATGCATTAAAATTCATTAAAACATATTAAAGTGCATTTCTATGAGATGTAGCTGTTTATCAGAGCAATGAAATTCTCTGGAGCTTGAACTGAAATTATTGAAAATAAATCACAAAAAAAAATCTACCAAACTGTGTTCCCTTCAATCTGATAGAAAGTGGAGGCCCTGTGAATTTGGATAAATGCTTTATAAATTTAGCTCATTTGCTATTCATTTATGATGAATTTAATGAACATGGGACAAATTAATCTAATTTTGGCATCTAAAGGTCAACAGATTAGGATTTGAACTAATCTGTAACATTGGCCTACAGCTATCTGGTTGCAGGTCAGTTTGTGACGATGGTACATAAGTTGGAGTTGTTGCAGTTTTTGTCGACTGTTTGCAGACTGAATTTAGTTTTTTAAATTCTCTTTAGGTTTGGTTACTCCCTAACAATCTGTGATTAATGTCTCCATTCTGCCGTTGTTCCTTCTTGTCATTGGACAGCAAATGCAATAATCTTAAATTGAAAATGTGTTTCTGGCAATAATTCCTAGTGATTTCTGTTTTCTAAAACCTATTAACGTGTATTCAGTGGCTTTTAACGGCGTGATGGTCTCTGTTAGACTGCAGGCCCGGATCGCTCATCGGATCCAGGAACTGGAGAGTCTGCCTGGCTCTTTGCCTCCGGACCTCCGAACTAAAGCGACGGTGGAGCTCAAGGCGCTGCGGCTGCTCAACTTCCAGCGGCAGGTAGGAGAGCTGAACCTAAATGAAAAGTTTTTGGCCTCCAGTTCAGAATTGGAACTGTAATCCAGCAAGTCTTGGTTTTCTGAAAACAACAAAAATAATTAACAGCAACTTTTGCAAGAAAATTAATCAGATTTTCTTCAGGACTGCCACTAAAGACTACTTGTTTTCTTTCTTTTTGGCTCTATCCAATAATTTTTTCATTCAAAAATGACACATTTCTCTTACAGGCAAGTTTTTTGTAACAGTTTTTACTGCAAACCAGGACATAAAATGAAACAGAAAAACATTTGCTACAGTGCTTTCTCTAGCATGAAGATTGTTCAGCCATGAGTGCAACCGTTTCCCCGCTTTACTTAAACATCTCGTCTGTTGTCACACTTTTTCTTCTTCTCATGTAAACTAGCGATTGAAAAAACATAAAGTCATGTCATTTTGTGGCTTTTCTGCAAAAGAAGAAGATATTATGTGACTCGTGCGCGTACTGTTGAAACCAGATCTTCACTTTCACTGAATGAAAAGTAAATTTCTTTCTCACAGTCTGAAGTTAAATCAGTCTAAGCTTCTCCATTGTTGGTTAGTTGGAATTTCCAAAATTATTTCTATTTGACAGATGGCAGAAAACATAGCAAAAAATTTTTTTAGATATTTTTTGTAACTTTCTTCACTATGAAATACTTCTTTTCATAAAAAATTTTTTACTGATAAAAATCTTAATTTTATGCTATAGCTATGTTTTCATTCAATTGTCATACAAATTTTGAGCAAACTTTTCAAATGTCGTAAAAAAGAGAGAAAAGAAAATGACCATTAGGCATGTTTCCATTATTTAGGCTATGCAAAGCTCAAACATTCATAGAAAGGTGGTTAGTATTATAACAATTTTAAATGATGAGTGGCTGTTAAATGTTAGCACAACCTTTAGCATGCTCAGCATTATTACACATGCCTGTAATAAACAGGAAGTACAGGTTGCTAACTAGCATAAACCACAAATCTCAGAAAAATGAAGAGTCCTCCCCTCCATGATGGACGTTTGGACTTTAAACTTTTTTCAGTTTTCTGCTTCTGGTAAGGCACAGACCCACCAGTGGATGGAAACGTTCGCTACGTCAGAACTTACTAAGAACTCAGAGCCTCAAAATGTTGCAAAGTGAAATCACTTATTTCAAATTTCAAGCCCTTTTGAATGTGATGCTTAATAATGTGCATAAAAAAAGCATTGATGGAAACGTTTTTTTTTTTCTTATGTAATCGGACGTAACGTCCAGCTGAGGCAGGATGTGGTGGCATGTATGAGGCGCGACACGACCCTGGAGACGGCCCTCAACTCGAAGGCGTACAGGCGCAGCAAGCGGCAGACGCTCAGGGAGGCGCGCATGACGGAGAAACTGGAGAAGCAGCAGAAACTGGAGCAGGAGAAGAAGCGCCGACAGAAACATCAGGTGAGCCCTCTGAGCGGGCGTCAATGTGTAGCTTTTGGTATAAAATGGTAAAAGTCCTGAAGATTTTTAAACCTAAAACATTGTTGCCTGGTTTGCAGGAATATCTCAACAGTATTCTCCAACATGCCAAGGACTTTAAGGAATACCACCGCTCGGTGTCCGGGAAAATCCAGAAACTCACCCGAGCCGTAGCCAACTGGCACACAAACACCGAGCGGGAGCAGAAAAAGGAGACGGAGCGGCTGGAGAAGGAGAGGATGAAGAAGCTGCTGGTAAGTCTGTGGCTACATCAGCCACAAAAGGACAAAAGCAAATTATTTGCCTCAAGGTTTCGTTAAGTTATGTCTTGCTATTCAGTGCGCTGTGTTTCAGCCGGACCATTATTTCTGTTGCACAACGCTCTGACTTCCACCAGTGAGCTGCTGACAAATGCTAAGTGCTGTTAGCAGCTTTGGAGGAAGACGAACCGCCGAAAAGAGAGCGCTCACTCTGGAAAATATTATTTTAAACTTTTATCACTTAAAATTACTTCCAAACCTGACTTTGCTCTCTCTAGGTTTTGGAATATAATTTAGCTTTTGCTTAATATCTTCTTGCTCCATTTTGTTGCTTGGTGGGCAAGAAGACTAATAATGTGTAAAAAATAATAAAACATAGATTATCTAAAAAAAAAAACAATATTTTTTTTTAAATAAAAAAAGTTGTATAAAAGGCAGTGCCTCATTTTAGTCTTGCTTTTTATTTTTTAAAATTTAATATGAAATGTTTTATTTCTCACTGAGCATGTTTTTTGTATTTTAATCAATGAAATGGTTTTTTTTTAAAAAGGAGCTGAATTATTTATTTGTTACTACAAAAGGGTGAAATTACCATTAGTAATAAAAGGGTTTAGAACAGCCATAAATTGAATCCATTGACAATGTTTAGGATTTGTCTCCTAGGTGTTGTTTTTAATAGTTCTACATGTTTGCAGTCAGAGATGAGGAAGTTATATCCGTTTTGAATTTGCTACCTTTTGAGATGGCTGCAGTAGGAGTCTGAAGGTGAACTAATTACCCTCCTGTCACCGTCTTTCCAGGAAGAGGATGAGGAAGGCTATCGAAAACTCATTGACCAGAAGAAGGACAAGCGTCTGGCCTACCTGCTGCAGCAGACGGATGAATACGTGGCCAACCTCACGACTCTGGTGTACGAACACAAAGCCGCTCAGGCTGCCAAGGAGAAGAAGAGAAGGAAGACGAAAAAGAAGGTGGGAAGAAGTTTTGGGTTTGTTTTTTTCACCTGGCAAAAGCGCTCAATTCCAAAACCAAAAATATATATTCTTTTTTAGAAAATATTTCTATAATATTTCTGAAACACTATTAGCCTGTATTTGCAGACAGAAAATGGGCAAAGAAAGAAGAAGGTGGAAACATGCAGCAAAAGGCACCAAAACTATTTATCCTTGATTAATTAGTTTGTCTTAATCGTAATGTTGTCTATGTAAAACATACATTAAATGTGTATCATTAATCTTGTTTGTTTTGAGCAGTGGTGGTCACACTTCACTAATAGCAGAGCTCCTTTATCAGTTAGCACTTTTTGCTAACTTTTAAAATATTTAGCACAGTTAGCTTCCCCTAAATGTATTCTGGATACATTTGAAAGCGCAATTTTTTGTTTTTGTTTTATGAAGTTAGTTTGACATCTATGTTGAATTTTTTTCTATCTACTGTTAGAACTTCTTCAAGCAGCTAAGCGTTTACATTCATGCTCTAATTTTGAAGTGGGTGAAAATCATTTACACAGCAGTTTTTCTTTTTCATTTCCAGAAGGTGGAAGGAGACGGTGAAGGTACCAGCGCCATTGGACCGGATGGCGAGGTTAGTCACTGTATTTGAATGTTGGTGTTTTTCCACCTTTTATTATCGGGATTAAAGTTGTCTTTTTTCTGAAATGTTGTTCATGTACTTCTTCTCTAGAAGGGAATATGCAGCTCTGCTCTGCACTTCAGAGCAGAGAAAAACGTTTTAGTGACTGTTGACTCTTTATTTTCCTCTCATCAGTAATAAAACTTTAAAAGGTCCTTTAGTTTTTTCAATATGAGTGAACCTGGTGAGTTTAGTTGTGAAACTAAATTAAATGTACAATTTAGCTAAACAAGTCCAGTTTAGTTGTGAAATTAAACTCACCAGGTGAGTAATGAGTTTAGAGCTGAGACCAAAACAAACTCAGAAAAATTGCATTGATTGGATTAAGAGACTTTAATCCAACTCCAAGTACAGATCCAACAGTACAGATTAATTGCTTGGTCTTAATCTGTTTGCCTTTTTATCATATGCATCTTTAGAAACAAAAACCTGTCAGAGTTTTTGTGAAACTGCGTAGCGTTTGTTTGCTTGTTCTGCTAAAAGCTCAAAGCGTCTCGTTGTGTTGCAGCCCATGGATGAGAGCAGCCAGATGAGCGAGCTGCCAGTCAAAGTGATCCAGACCGAGACCGGGAAGGTTCTGCAGGGGACCGATGCCCCCAAGTCCAGCCAGCTGGAGGCTTGGCTGGAGATGAACCCTGGGTGAGAAGCCGTACTGTTACGCAGCTGCAGAAACCTTTATCTGCTCTGAGCACATTAACAGGCAGATTTATGTGGAAATAAATGGGAATAGCAAACCAGGACGGGATTACTGTTTATTGTAATGAATTATACACAAGTCTTATCAAAACCTCCTGACTTGGAGAGCTGTTCATGGACAGACACAGGCGGTATCAGAACGTTTCTGCAGCCAGATGTACCGGCAGATCCCTGATGTTCTGCTGATGGCTCCCCATGCTGAAGTGAAGAAACGAGGAGACAGAGTGTTCTGTTCAGTGGCCTCCAGGATTTAGATTTCTCTTTCTTTTGATTTAAAATTGGTCAACGTTAAAAGCCAGTCCAAAACTTACATTTCAAATCTGCTTTTTCTTTACTTGTGTTTTTATTAGGGGTGCACCAATGAATCGCCTCTTGATTACTTTCATTTTGGCTGAGCAGCTGATACGTCAATATGAAACCGATCTTATCTCTGATTTTCTGTAGAATAATTGGCATAAAATCTACTGGAAACATTAAAAAAGTACGTTTGTAGGAAGCTGATGATCTATCCTACTCACAGCTTTATACTCTGACCTCGATGCAGATTGTTCTGGTTTTAAATGAAATAAACCAAACGGTTCCTCGTTTGCAGCCGTTCCTCCAGATGTTTCTGTTTCTGCCTGTTTACTGAAATCTTCCCTGATGGTGGAAACTTCCTGTGTCTGTTTTTGTTCTGACCAGATATGAAGTCGCTCCCCGTTCAGACAGCGAGGAAAGCGGCTCAGAGTTCGAGGAAGAGGTCAGTGGAATCATCAGAATCATGTTCCATCCTCAGTTCTGCCCTGCTTTGAATCAGCTGCCTGCTGTTTGAATGTGAACCGGTTGCTCCAGCAGGGGGCGGCAGCTGCAAGCTTTATGTCCACAGTTTTAATTCTTAGCCTTTTATATGTTTGGACTCTTTTTTTAATTATCTGCTTTCAATTTGACCTTATCAGGATGAAGAGGAAATGGGCAAGGCGGAAACAGAGGAGAAGAAGAAAGTTGATCCCAACGGAGACAAAGTGGCTGAGAACGACACCAAGAACATCATCGAGTACTTCATTTGTTTTTCATTGTCACACATATTACATTTTAGCTCTGAGAAAACACGAGTCCAGCGCAGGCATAATGAAGTTAAAGCAGTGTCAGACGGGAGCAAAAGCACTTCAGCTGTTCTCTTCCTCTGCACACGTTCAGGTCGGCCAAACAAGACGTGGATGATGAGTACAGCGTCCCCACTGGGCAGACCAGCTCCCAGTCGTACTACGGTGTGGCGCACGCCGTCATCGAGAGGGTGGAGAAGCAGTCGTCTCTGCTGATCAACGGCATGCTCAAACAGTACCAGGTAAACACGCTCACATCAAACCGCCTCCTACGTTTGAAATGCTGCGAACCAATCCACTTTTTTCACTTCCAAGGCCAATATCTGAGATTTACTGGGTTTCTATCCACCACAAATCTGCAATAAGCTTCCAGAAAACTGCTAAACAGCCGAAACACTGCGTTCCTTTAAATCCAGACTAAAAACCCACCTGCTTAGAGTTTAGAGCTTTTGAACCGTATTAAATTAAGCATTGAAAACATTTAATGTGTATGATTCTGGTGAAGGCAAAATGTAATGCTGACTTTGTAATTTTGAGTTTTTATGAAAAGCGCCTTGAACCGCTGTGCTGCACAAATAAACCTGATTAACTGAAACATCTGAACTGGCTTAAAACATTTCAGAAGACATAAATGGACTGAATTACAAATGTATTTGATAACTCTGCTGCAGTACAGCTCATTTAAACACTTAAACACCAGTAAAAAACACCAACAAACCTTTCAGATGGTTCAGAAAGTGGAATTAGGAATTCTAAATGAAATCTAAAACAAATAATAAAGCATGACGTCACTCAGGGCACAAGCGTAGAATTAGACTGAACAGATCTGCACTCATGGATTGGACGCATAGTTACCGATCTAGAATTTTTTCAAGTCCGTGTGTAAATTAAATAAACCATTTATTAGGCTCAACTGAATTCGTTCTCTTTTTTGCTCGAGTTTTGATTCCTCTTGAGCTTTTTCATGTTTTCTCAGAAACTCAAACCCCAAAGAGGCTTGTCGGGTTTTTTTGTGTCGCAGAACAACAGCAGTGGTTAAGAGGAAAGATGAAGGAAATATTCCCTTTTTATAAATGAAACTTTCTAAATGGAGGTTTGGTGCGAATTGGAACTCGGCCTCCTGTTCTGCGAAGGCCTCAGAGGAGAACAGGAGTCATAAAGAGCAGCAGACAGCTGAGACGTCAAATCTGAAAACAAATCTAAAATAATTTGTCTTCAATTTTAAAATCCCCCCAAGATTATGCTGTTTTATTCTCTTTTTGGTTAAAAAATATGAATAGATATTTCTAGATTTCTATTAAAACAAAACATACTTGTACCTCAACCTAATCTGGTAGCTGAAATTTTAATTTTGGTTTTAAAATTACTTTTCTCTTCAGACTCCTTTCAACTTCATCTGCAGTCATTTTTCCTCTTATCGACTGTTCAGTGTTGCATATTTTTCTGTTAAGACGCTACGCCGGCGTAGAAACGCAGTTTGAGGTCTTTTTACGGAGTCGTACGTTTTCCTGGCTCTAATCAGTCAAAAAGACAGTTTGTTTAACAGAAAACACACACTGGTGACAGTAATGGAGCAGTCATTTTCTGATCATTAAGATGGATTTTAAAAGCCTATTGGAGTTAAATAATTGTCTTGTTTCCATGAGTGAAAGAGCTGGCTGTAATTTAAAATTCCTTCAGCGCACAGAGTGCAGCATGCGTTTATGTTAGAGCATCTGCTTTTAGTTTAATTTCAGCAATTTGATCAAATAGAGATTTTATACTGAAAACAGAAACAACATTTATAACCAACAGGTTGTAGTTTTTCAGCTCTGAACTACAAAAGTTAAAAGTTGCGGATTTTCCCAACCAATACCTCAAATTCCCCCCAAAATGACTGCTTTTAGAAATGATTTATTTAATGTTGATTTTTTTTTTCACTCCCTGAACAAACTGAAGGAAAATAGGGAAACATCATGATCTTAACAGAAATCTGCATAGTTTCTTTAATAGTTAACTTTAATATCCAAGCATTTAGGGTGCAAATGTCCATTAGATGAAAATTGACGGTGAGGATTCAAACTAAACTGACAATCCAAAGTCAATACCTGCAGACACTATTAGCCTTTTATTGGGAGAACAGATACTATCAGATAATAACACTTCCTCTCTGCCCTCTGGCGCTTTTCGCACTGCTGCAAACACAATTCAGTCCCCACATATTAATTAACCCCTTATGGGCCGAGAGAAGCAGCTTTATCGTCCATCACTGATGTTAGCTGATGCAGGTTGTGCGTCAAATTTATGGGTGTACCAGAAACTCTTTATTCACAAGGTTCTGTCCTGAAAATAAAAATGAAATGATTTATTGTATATTATTACAGTTTATGTAATTAATAAATCAAAATTAACGTATTAAAGCCCTGGCTATAGTACTTTGTGATGCCCGAATCTTTTTGTTGAATCTTGATGAGATGACCAGAGATAAGCAGGGCAGATACTTTCAAAATATGATTTAGTTTTTCTTCTCCATCTTAGATTCAGTTTTTAACTTAAAAATAAAAGTTAGGTGAAGTTTTAATGCTTATCGTCGCATTATCTTCTCATTCTATGTCTGAGTCAGAGGTACAAACCTGCAGCACATTTCTGTCTTTTACGGTTCATGTGTTTTCTTGCTAATGAGCTTTTCTGTGTTATAGTCTCTAGAAATTAAAATAAAGATTTTAAGAGCTCAAACAACACCTGGAAATCTGTGTTGTTCAGCAAAAAGCTGCTCAGTGCAACTCTAACAGGAACACAAAGGAAGTAATCTGCTGGAGATTTGTACTTTTAATAGAAGTTAAGCAGCAGCCAGATCATTTGTTTAGGAATAATTCCATCTTAATAATCCTCATATTCTTAATTAACATATAAATTATGCAAAGCTGGCTGACTGCAGCCTAGGTTTGTCGTTGTTTGCATCCATTAGCATAATGTAGTGCAGTTCAGTCAGGCACCTGGATCCTTCTGGAGCCGTTTAAGCCGATGCCCATCTTGTCTGCATGTCTGTAAATGAGTTTTTACCTGTTGGAGGCAGTCAGGTGTGACCAAGCAGATCTGCTGTGATCGAGGTTTCACTGTGCCGCAGATTGCTGAGATGGAGGACGAACGACTAAATTGGGAGCGGCTCACATTATTTTTCCTTCAGCATCCAGTTGTCTCTCTGCACATCCCCCTAATTTACTGTTTGGCTGGTTTTATTTGAGTTGTGCTGCTGCTCCTTAGGGATTCTCCAATAATTGGATCACTTGTTTCCACTTCCAGCATCAATCTGCATAACAAACCTGGGGAATTTATAGAAGCAGTAATATTTCTATTGTTCATTTGTGTTAATATAAGAGCTGCTTTCTGTTTCTGGAGACATCGCTGACGGACGCACTGATCAGAGACACGAGGTTTATAATTGGACCTTTTTTCTGCAGCCGCTGGCCTCCTTTTTGTTCTGCTTCATCATCCTGTCTTTTGTTCATTGTTATTTTGCAGCTTGTCTTTATTTTTCCACCTGCTTTATTTGCTGCAGCTCTGAAACGCAGCAAGATGGAAAAACAAATGCAGCGAGCTCACCAGGAAAATCTTTTTTGTGTGGTAGAAAAACTGACAATTTATTTAAATTCTGTTATTTTCCCTTCAAACTGTCACCATAAAAGTTCGCTCTTATTACGCATTCACACCTCCACAAACGAACCAGACTTTCTAGTCAAACAAACTAGAGTTGAATTACAGAGGACTTAACAGAACTGATATGGTGTTTCATCTGCAGTGTGTCATTTTCTGCGACAGAAACTTTGCAGCTCTGCGTGTCGGTGTCTGAAATATTTTCTTGTTTGTATCTTTTTAAGGTCCAGGGTCTGGAGTGGATGGTGTCCCTCTACAACAACGACCTGAACGGCATCCTGGCTGATGAAATGGGCCTGGGGAAGACCATCCAGACCATCGCCCTCATCACCTACCTGATGGAGCACAAGAGGCTCAACGGCCCCTATCTCATCATAGTTCCTCTCTCGTAAGCACTCCTCAGCTTTAGCACAGTGTGCTGCCACTGCAAATACACAACAGTACAGAATGCAGAATATTTTACTGGAGTGAAGTGGTGGATAATTGTTTCACAATTTTATGCAAATAAAAATCTAAACCGGAAAGGGGGAAGTGATGCTTTCAGCAGAGAAAACTTTGATTCCTTTTTATACTCTTAAGTCCAAACGGAGGGAGGGAGCAGAGGTCGACTCTTTTGTTATCCATCATCCTGACCAACAGCATTAAAAACAATCGGTACTAAATGTACTATTTTTACCTGTCAAACTATAATAATAGGTTATTTAGGCGCATTTTTATGTGGTTTAGTTAATGTTCACTGTGAATAAAGATCCCATCACACATAATGCAGATGAACGCACCTACATTTTTCTCCGTAGTGACACAAACCACTGACTGTGGCCCCAAGAACTTATAATACATTCAATTAAACGACTCCACTTAAATTACCAGCACTTCACCTGCTGGGCTCTGAACGCACCGCCTCACAAATTCCTCCTGGACGCATCTGCAGAGAAATCTGCGCTAGTTCCTTAATCAGTTGGCTCTGTCTGATCCAAACCGATCAATTGAACTCTCCGAGTTTTTTACCCTGTGCAGTCCGGGCCTGGGCTTTTACGAGGATTTTTTTGCATGGTTTCGCTTTCCCAAAATGGACAGATGTTACGTCTGCCACGCTTCTGAGCACCGCTCTCCTTCTGGGCGCGGGAGGTTAATGTCTTCCAGCTCCATTTGTTAAAACCGCTGGATGAGTTAAGTTTAATTCTTCACAGCGGCGGAGCTGCGTTCTCATTGGTTGTGCATGTTAGGGTCTAATTAGCTTCTGCACCGTCATTTATGTTCTCAAGATAAACTGTCGGCTCCTCTGTTTAGACTATAAATGGATTAACACAACATTGCATTCTCTTTAGTTTTCTCTGGTTTGTACCGGAGAATTAAAGGCGTCATGTCAACCAAAGGTTTGGAAAGCTCTTCCTAACCAGACGCTCCAAAGCGTCCGGTCCATAACTCTTCAACATGCTGCCAGCTCCCGGCCAGAAAGACTCAGTTCAGATTCCATGAGATGATTTTCAGAAAGGATTTTTTTTATTGATTGATTTTAGATGCCTCTACGATTAACTTTTTGCATAAAGTCTATAATGTTTGCGCATGTGCAACAGTCAAGGGTGTGAATTATAACCTGTCAAAATGACCGACGGTCTTCAAATTTTTCCGTCTTTTAAAAAAACCAAAACTGTCAAATACGGAAAATATTCTGTTAACGCGACCTCTGGGAGGGAGAGCTTAATTTTTTAATAAAACCTTTTGTTAGAAATGTCTTAATGTCAGCTGAAATCCTCCGACCATCTTGGAGGATTTCTTCTGTCTGATGTCTACACTTTTCTCTGAACCTTGATAAAACCGCCGATCCTCTCTGCAGTAATCTTCGAGTATCTCTCCCCTCTCCTTCCTGTATCTTTGCACATGATGGATTCGAAGTGGCTCTTAAAGTAATTTAAGCTGCTGCCTTTGAAGACAGACGCTTTGAGTGCTCCGGGTTCACACCATCCAGTAATGAAAGTTAAAGCTGACACATTTAATTTGCTCTTTTTCAGGACTTTGTCCAACTGGGTTTATGAACTTGACAAATGGGCTCCTTCTGTGGTCAAAATTGCTTACAAGGTAAAATCAAATCTATTGTTTTATTTCACCTGAGCTGTTTTTGTTTTGCTAACTTTATTTTTTTCTGTCTTTTCCATTTAAGGGAACTCCTGGTCTGCGTCGGGGTCTCGTCCCTCAGCTCCGCAGCGGCAAGTTTAACGTCCTCATAACGACATATGAATACATCATCAAGGACAAACACATCCTGGCGAAGGTAAAAGAGATCAAAGATGCATCCCGTTGGCTGAAACCGCTCTGAACTTACAAGCTCTCACCACATCTCTGTCTCAAAAAAACACACTCTTTGGTTCTGTTTAAAAAGAAATCTTTTATATTCAGTTGTTTTTCTTTGATTTTTATTTCTGTAAAATGCTGCAAAATAAGTCCTGAATGAAATAATGAGCTTTGCAGCATTAAAAAAAATTAAAAGCATCAGTCTCTTTTTGCAATATTTAACTTTTGGCTTCAATCAGAGCTTTGATGTCCCTCAGAATGAGAGCAGGAGTTTTGATGGATGGAAACGTGGAAAACATTTACATCTTAAAAAGGTGCTTCTAAAAAAGATCAGAAAATTATAAAAAAAATTTATATATTCTACAAATTTATTAACTTCCAAAAGTATAAATTTCAATCATTTATTTCTGATGATTTTTGCTTACAGCTAATGCAAACCCCATAAAAAAGTAAAAATAACTTGATACAAAAACAGTATTTTATGGTTCCATTGGTTAATGGAGGAGAATCCTGACTTCAGTTGTCCAGCAGACATTCTGTTAAAAAAGAGGTCAATACTAAAGAAACTGGTTGTATTAAAATTATTTCATCCTAGCTAAAATGTTTAGTGGAAGGAAAAAGTGTGGTGAAAAACTTGAGAGGGATTATAGCAGCCTTGAGGATTCTTAAGGGCTCTTTCTCAGCCTCTATGGTTAATTGTTAGCAATTTAATTTAGCCACAGATAATAAGTGAAGAAAGGCTTGGTTGACTCAAAAGAGAGTTAACCAAGGAGGAACAATGGAAGAGATTTATTAAATGGAGAATCTGACATTCTTGAATGAAAATTGATTCCTTTGAACAGAGATGGTGGAAATGGACACTATATAGAAACCAGAATGTGATGGACGGAAGTGTGTGAGAACATCTCCACTGTTTGTTTTGTCTTCCCTTTATTTTCCACCCATGTTCATTTTCTGTTGGGGAAAAAAAGACAAAACAAACAAACAGCATATTAAGAAGAAAAAAGTTAGCCACATACAAAGTTGGTAGCTCAAACCTGATTATGTTGTTGAAGAAGCTTTCTTTGTTTAAACTGAAATCACATGTACTGTATTTTCCAGACGATAAGTCCCTTTAGTCAAAAAATGAGTCAGGAAGGTGATGTATATCAGATGATATTGATTATTATTATTATTTTAAATATCTGAAACACTAAGTTACCAACCAACTTTGCTGTGAGAGGTTTAGCAGACAAAGTCTTTTTTCTGTCTACATTTCCCTGAAAGCCGCATGGTTCTGGATCCCATTTAAGTGAATATTCTATTTATATAATATTAAATATTCTATCAGATATATTATCTATTGATATGGATCACATGTCTGTTGTGATATGTATTGTTGTTTATTTTTTGTCCAGCTCTAACCTGAAAACTATGAAAAGATTTCAGCGTATTGTCTGGAAAATATGGTATTTTATTAGTTAAGGCAAAGAACTTATAGCAGGGATAAATTTGATGCCATGGAATAATTTTGTTTTTTTCCATAAAGTATTCATATTTCCTCTGTTCAGTTCGCTTGACCGCTGCTGTTTCGGAGTTTTTTTTTAACGATGCTGCAGTTCTAATTCCACCGCCGGTGTTTTCTTCCACCCAGATCCGCTGGAAGTACATGATCGTGGACGAGGGCCACCGCATGAAGAACCACCACTGTAAGCTGACCCAGGTGCTGAACACCCACTACGTGGCTCCGCGCCGCCTGCTGCTCACCGGGACGCCGCTGCAGAACAAGCTGCCCGAGCTCTGGGCCCTGCTCAACTTCCTGCTGCCCACCATCTTTAAAAGCTGCAGCACCTTTGAGCAGTGGTTCAACGCGCCGTTCGCCATGACTGGAGAGAGGGTAACTGGTTAAACTGCTGCTCTTCTAATTGTTGCAGTATTCTTAACGGCTTAGAAAAACCTTAAAAATGGGTCTAAATTAACAGCTTTCCTTTTAAAATGTCTTGCACAATTTCCTTTATTTGAACTGTGGCTACAGACTCATTATTCTTCTATTAAGGAAGTATAACTGCTGGGAGCTGCCAGGCCGGTCTCTGAGGTTCTGCCTCTCGTCTGTTTCAGGTTGACCTTAACGAGGAAGAGACCATCCTGATCATCCGCCGTCTGCATAAGGTGCTGCGCCCGTTTCTGCTGCGCAGGCTGAAGAAGGAGGTGGAGTCTCAGCTGCCCGAGAAAGTGAGATGTTTACTTTGACTTTTGCTGTTATGACTCTGTTTATGACATGAAAAATGTCAGATAATATATCTACTGCTTGACTTTTAACCCCTTAACTGTCGTGATGACTGCTGTCCTCATGGATCCATTGCCTTGCATGTTAGCGTTTATAGGGTGACAGTTAAGGGTATTAAATCTCTGACTTGTAGAGATGATGGTCCATTGACCAGAGCTCAGAATCCCCAAACTTTAATTTTATTATTTTTTATTGGTAAATATAAAATTATTGAAAAGAATGTTCAATAATTTCACTGAACTTCAATCCGGAACTGTACGGCATTCTGGGTCATGTAGGCAGAGAAAAGGCTTTAGCCACTCAATCTCTAGTTAATCTCTGCTCTTTTTTCACTATGACAGATATTTAAAACAAAAAAACTAATCAATAATTATCTATTTGTATTGATCTGGAACGCTTAAATGGTGACACGTTTTCCAGCCCTATTTGAAGTCGTTTCTCAAACCCAGCTTCAGACATCATTGAGTTTACAATGGATGCGTTTCTCCTCTTTGAAGCTGGCTGACATCAGTGGTGAAAAAAACCTTCTGAGTCTGGAGAAAATATTTTCAACAGAGAAACTTCATCATTGTTTTCCTCCTCTTCTTTATGGTGATGAAATGTTTTGGTGTGCTGGTGCAAGCGATCCTAAAGCAGCACCTTTAGGATTTTCATTTCTTCTAAATCATATTTGAATCTCTTGAATGAACTTTCTCTTTACTGACCTTTTAGTGCCACTTTTCCACTTCAAGGGGAAACTAAAGCTGTCAGCCTCTAACTGCTGATATGTGCAACTTGTCAGCTGCAGCTGTTAATTACTAACAGTGATGGGGTCACCATATAAGGAATGTGCAGTTTGGGGAAAATAACACAAGTCTTGGGCTTCAGAGTGAACTAACTGCCTCATGAAGTTGTCAAAATAACGGTTTTGGTTCCTTCCATTCATTCACTTTGTGTTTACTGTTTTCTCTCTATGCCGTTGAGCCAGAAAGTCTCTGCTGTGCTGACAATCCCTCCTGTTTGTACTCGTCAGGTGGAATACGTCATAAAATGCGACATGTCTGCGATCCAGAGGGTTCTCTACCGCCACATGCAGAAAGGCATCCTGCTGACCGACGGCTCGGAGAAAGACAAGAAGGTGACTTTTATCCTCATAATGACGCTTTCCTGCTGTTTTTACATCAAAGGAACCTCTTCTGAACACTTTCAGCCTAATGTGTAGACGTGCATCTTGATAAAATACAAAATAAATATAAAAAGTTCATTCAAAGTTCAGGTAGTTCAGTAACTCAAATCCAAAAGTGAAACTCGTTCTATATGGAACCTGCAGAAATCCAGTTACTGCTGGTTATTGTCATTGTTAGTTTAGCTAAATTCACAACAAAGGGTAACAATATTTTTATTTTCTTCAGGGCAAAGGCGGAGCTAAGACTCTAATGAACACCATCATGCAGCTGAAGAAGATCTGCAACCATCCGTACATGTTCCAGCACATAGAGGTGAGCTCTGCTGACAGGAATACATGTTTTCTGATGTTTCACGAGTTCAACTCCTTCATAACCGTTTTAGTTTTTCTCCAAGCAGGGTCTGCTGTCTGGGTTACTGTAGATTATTGAGGTCTTAGAAGTTGGAGTTGTTTGTGTAGTTTTGTCGTCAGATTCTCGTTAAAACATCATTATCTTCCATTTTGAACATTTTGGTTTGTTATCTTTGTTCATTGTTTAGATCAAGGTAATCCAAAATGCTCTGGGATGTATTTTCAAAGCTCTTCTCAGATATTGTTTTTCTTTTGAGGACCTCACACCTTTTTCTAATGAAAATCCGACATTTTCTTTGATTCAGGAGTCTTTTGCTGAGCACTTGGGCTACCCGAATGGCATCATCAATGGGTAAGTTACACATAAAAGAGCCCTTCTTTTCTACTGCGCCACAGCTCATTTCATCATCTAACTTAAAAAGCACTGAATGTGAAAGAAGATGGCTCAATCAAGCACAAGAGTGAAAATGTAGCCGTACTTTTAGAACTTTTCAGAGTTTTAACAAGGTTTGGTAGGTTTGACCAGACATATTCTACAGTATGGCTCAGGGTTTTGTTTTAATTAGTGGTAGTATTATGTTTTTATATGATTATTATCTGTAATGAGCCTTTATTTAACCAGTTTGCTAAAAACCGAAACACAGACAGTCTGTCTGTTTCATTTGTAAATGTAAGTATTTTTATTAGTACTTAGTTGCTGATTTCAAAGTGTTTTTGTCGTCCAGAATTAGTTTTCATTAGTATTTCTTTATTTTCTTGGACACCCTAAACATATCAAGTGATTCTGTATATGTCTACATATCAATATATTCTTTAATCTGGTGACTGTAAAACAGAAACTCTGTTTTCAAATGACATTATTTTTTTTGATCAAATAAAAAAGCATAAAATGTGTAATTATATTCACATATAAATATTTTTCTGAACCCTTATTTGTGAGGGAGTTAAGTAGTTTGCAGAAAAAAACAAACAGTTTTGGATTTTGGAAAATAAAATAAACCCAACTACCTAATCAGATTAGTCTGGAAAAATGAATTCTGTATTAAATGTTTATGGCTTTTGTGTTGTGATTCTTTGCTTGACCTGTGATTGTTAAAGTATAATTTCTTATCGTTAATGTTTTTGTCACATTCATACAAATCAACCCTGTATGGCCATCCAAAATTTTTGTAAATGTAAATTTATTAATATTTATATGTTTTTATTTAAATGTGAATGTTTTACAAAAGGATTAAGGATGTTTTATGGCCCAATTCTCTCAACCTTTATAGAGACAAAATAAATATATATGTAATATTTTCTAACACATTAGCTCCTTTCACAAAATCAGATGGAATTAATGTGCCTTTGTTATGTAACTACTATTCTTAAATCATCAAAAGTAGTTATAGTCATATCAAATAATATGTAAAATTGTGTAATGTTGTTACTATTTGTTGAAGTTAACAGAGAATATATTAATTACTAGCTAGTTGAAAAGTCCCAGCCAATACATATTTATGCATAGTAGCTATAATATCATCACGTTTCTCCAAAATGTGGCAACACATTCACCAAAGGACTAATGATGCGCCTGCTCACCACATTTCTTCTTAGCAAAACTTTTTTATTTGTTTTATATTACAAAGAAACAGCAGCTGAGCAGGTAAATCTTTTTTAACGCCATCGTCTCCATCAGGCATGAACTGTACAGAGCTTCTGGGAAGTTTGAGCTCCTTGATCGGATCCTACCAAAGCTCCATGCCACTGGACACAGGGTCCTGCTGTTCTGCCAGATGACGTCTCTGATGACGATCATGGAGGATTACTTCGGCTATCGCAACTTCCAGTATCTACGCCTCGATGGTAAGATCACACCTGTGAAATATACTGAGTTTACTGAGCCGGTATTTTACTGGTCGAGCATTAAAGGTGGTGCAAAGGACTCTTTACTAGTTCACTGATTAACCAGAGTTAATTAACAAGAGTTAATTAGTGAACTAATTAATTAACTAATTAATTGACCAATTAGTTAGTTAAATTGGATCACATCCAATTTAAAATTTCTTTAGTTTGGATATAATCCATAATTGACCAGTCAAATACTAACAACTCCTGTGCATAGTTTCCACAAGTCTGACCTGAAGTGATCCGTGCCTTCCTAGTAGGCAAGCGCAGTAAAGCACCAGCGCAGTAAAGCACCAGCGCAGTAAAGCATCAGCGCAGTAAAGCACCAGCGCAGTAAAGCATCAGCGCAGTAAAGCACCAGCGCAGTAAAGCATCAACCTACGGCTTCGAGACCAACAAAACGAACGTGTGTTGACACTCTTGACTAATGTGCAAAAGACATTTATGTCAACATATGGCTGCTGTCAGGATCGATCCGCATAAGACAGATTATGGAAACAAAAGAGCTAGTTCTAAGCTCGTGGCTTGTTTATTGTTATTATAGCAACTCCATAGCAACTGCCATGACGGTTAGTTACTGATACCTAGCAAGATGGCTTTCATCTACAAGAAACATCAATAAACTTTAAATTCTAATGAACTTTTAACACGTGAACTGGACGACATTTTAAAAACCCAAAATAAATAACCCAAACCACAAATAAAATTAATTTGGAAGTCTCTGTAAACAAAACTGCCTTCAATAGAAGGGCTAGTTGAGAACAAAACGCCAGACTGAAAACTTTAGTCATCCAGCTTTTCGTAGAAAGAAAGAAAAAGTAAATTATTTAGTTTATCATTATTTATCCTGCGGTTAATTGATTTATTGCTTCTTGCGACAGACCTAGCTGCTAGTTGTGAATAAATTTATAAGCCTAATTGTAACTAGTGTAAATAATTAAAACAACATATTCTTGCTTTTGCCAGGATATATTTATATATAGATCTCAATATATAGAGGAGTGCAATCAAATACTTTATGTATGTCAAAGATTGTATGTTTCTTTTATTATTATTACATATTCATATTTTTGTTTTCAATTATTCCATTGTAATTTTTTATACACTCAAACATTCCTGCAATGAGGGAAAGCAATAAGAATTGGCTCATTAAATTATTGGCAAGTAATTTCTTTTTTCCTGAAATGTTCTGTAATTCTCTGCTTCAGTTTAAATAAAGTAAATCTTTAAAGCAATAACAAGATCCTTGTTTTCAGGAACCACCAAATCCGAGGACCGAGCCGCACTCCTAAAGAAATTTAACGAGGAAGGGTCCCAGTACTTCATCTTCCTCCTCAGTACCAGAGCCGGTGGCCTGGGGCTCAACCTGCAGGCCGCCGATACGGTCGTCATCTTTGACAGTGACTGGAACCCGCACCAGGTCCGTCCATCAGAACATAATCGTGTTAATAAGCCGTTTATTGTTTGTTTCTGAAGGTGTGTCTGACTTTACAGTCTGCGCAAAATCATGTTTTTGCTTTTGACAATGTTTCCTATCATTGACTTTATAAAAAGAAACTTTTACTCTCTCAATGTTTTTGTGTCAGTAATAAGCTAATTTAGTAAATGACTTAATATGGTTGTTAGAAATTGATTAATACATTCATAAACAAACATAGTTTTCTTTCAATCATCCATTTTTAGGATTAAAACATCTGTCTTTTATTTGAAGGAAGTACATTCTCATGGTGTCTGAAGGTTTTACACTCATTGTTTTTCGAGGTGCATTCACACCAGTCCTATTTAGTCTGCATTATTCAAACTCTGGTCCTTTTGCTTTGAACTTTGGTTCATTTTCCACGTTTCCTTCTCAGCCACCTCTTGGGTTCACAGCGCAGCGCAGCAGAGACGCATGCAGTGTAAATGCCTTCAACTTCCTATTAATGACATTTTCTCCTGTAACTGTAGGACCTGCAGGCCCAGGATCGGGCTCACCGCATCGGGCAGCAAAACGAGGTCCGCGTTCTGCGCCTCTGCACCGTCAACAGCGTGGAAGAGAAGATCCTGGCTGCTGCCAAATACAAACTGAACGTGGATCAGAAAGTCATCCAGGCTGGCATGTTCGACCAGAAATCCTCCAGCCACGAGCGGCGCGCCTTCCTGCAGGCCATTTTAGAGCATGAGGAGCAGAACGAGGTAGGAAAGCTGCGTTTTGATGCTCTTCATCATTCAGATCCCACACACCATCCTCCGGCCCGAGTACGTCATTTAAGTGCTGGAATTGTAAGAAAAATAAATGGCTGATTGTTCCTCTTGAGGTAAATTATGTGTTATCCGTCAGGAAAATTTTAATTAAATCCTTGTTGGCTCAATGTCTCTTTGATGTGCAAATAATTTACCCTTCAGTCATTTTTATGGCCTTCTAATCCAACCGTAGCTGTTTATTTTCTACTTGAAATCTGAACAGCACACTTGAGTTTTTCTCTGTCTGGCAGTAAATATACTTTAAATCCTAAATGGGTGTCCGTGATCGTCCTGATGACTACGTCTTCTGCTTTGTTTCAGGATGAAGACGAGGTCCCTGATGATGAAACGCTTAACCAGATGATAGCTCGTAATGAAGACGAATTTGATCTGTTCATGGTAAGAAATTCATTTACATTTACTGAAATGTCATTCTGTGAAACACTGATGATCTGTCAGCTCTAGGAACATTTCATCATTTCTTTACACACTGCACAGAGACGTCAGTTTGCATTAAAACAACCTGATTGCTGCAAACTTCAGTGGAATTCACATTTGGCATTTTGGTTTCTTTCTATATCGACCAGGCCCACCAGGTTGTGTCTGCATGTTTTCAGTTAACAATAGTTACTCTGCTGTTACCAACCCAGCTGTATTTGGTGACATTTCAGAACAAAAAAAACCCAACAACTGTCTAAAAAACTGCAATCTGTGTACTCCTATTTTAAATATTCAAAAATGGTTTAAAGTGTAATGAAATTGTTTCTTATTTAATGTTGGACGTTCTTTAGACTCAAGCTTGAGCTCTTATAGCCTACTCTGTTACCTAACTATTCCTAATTAAGTGATTTATTAACATGACTTAACCTTTTTCCCTAATATATAAAATCAAATGTAAAACAAAGTGAAAAAACAACAACCTGCAATATCTTTTTACACAGATCCAGTTCTTCACCTTGATTTTTTTTGGTTTAGTTTTCCAAAAAATTCTCATTCTTCTTATGAGCTCCTCTTGCTCCTTTGTCTGTGGTGCTGTAGCGCATGGACATGGACCGTCGGCGCGAGGACGCCCGGAACCCAAAGCGTAAGCCTCGTCTGATGGAAGAAGACGAGCTGCCGTCGTGGATCATCAAGGACGACGCCGAGGTGGAGAGGCTCACCTACGAGGAGGAGGAGGAGAAGATGTTTGGCCGAGGGTCGCGCTGCCGGCGGGACGTGGACTACAGCGACGCGCTGACCGAGAAACAGTGGCTGCGAGTAAGAACTTTCTATCATTTACGATTTATACAACAAAACCTGCAAACATTGGGATTAATTAAACCAAATGTTAATTAAAAAAAATCACAATTAAAAACTCAAAATGCCTGACAAACTGGAACATAAATATAAAGTTAAACTCAAGCAAAGTTGCTTAGATTTTCCTATTTGAAAAAGCAATATATGTTTACAATATAGAATGTAAATAATAATAATAATCATTCAAATCAACATCTGTTTTTCTTTTATTATTTTACTGAAGGCTTCTATATAATTACAGCCAATGATTTAACAATTTAATACATGGTATTTATAGTAAATTAGAGCTCTTTTCCCTCTAACTTGAACCCAGCTATTATAAATTTAGGATTAGTGTTGCAAAAAACATTTCTCTGTTTTGATGCCTTTATCTGGCTGTTACTGTATTTCTTTGAATATTTTTTAATGATTCACATAGGGACAGCTCTGCAACAGAATCCTGTTTTTAAGGAACACTAAATATTTTATTTTGCTATAAATATTTTATTTTTAAGGCAGTTTAATTTTAAAGTTATTCATTGAAGAGCTGGAACAATCTTTTGTTTCCTGTTAATTATGTGAATCAATTACAGTAGTCATTGTGTGGGGTGGTGGGCGCCTTCTTTAGCTTAACAACAGAAAGCGTCTTCCTCCGCTTTGATTCACTCACTTATAAATACAAACACATTATTTCTTATTTATGATCAGTAGTTATTGCCACTATTACTTTTTTCACACTTGTTACTGTTTGTTTGCTCCCCAACATTTTTTACTTTCATTTTAATGTTCAATATATTTTAATATAAGAGTAAAAAAGTATTAGGTAAATGGTCTACTTGGGTACTGAGAAACTGATCAAATTATCAATCATTTAATATTTAAAAATTACCCTAGCCCCCTTTCCACCATTCAGTGGAAATGTTGATATTTTAAGGATGGAAATGACAATAATTCATAAAAAATAAAATCAGGCAGAACAAATTATTTTCTTTCAATAGAAAACTTCTGAACTTTAACAAAAATTGCAGGTGTGTGTCTGGTAGATTTATGATGTTTGTTTTTCATTCAGTGGGTAGAGAATCCAGAAATTTTACTCTAGTACGAGTAGAAATACTTCGTAATAAAATGACTCATGTCATATATATTATGTGCTGTAAATATACCGAAAAGTTCTGAAATTCAGGCCCTGTCCTTTTATTTAGCGACTTTTCAGACAAAACAAAGACTGATAGGCCAGAAAACTCCAGTCGGTGCTCAACCACCCTTCATATTTTGCTAAAGATAAAAACAATCGATTTGGTTTCTACCACTCTGATCTTCTTATTTGGAGCAACAGAAATGTGAAACATCTGATTTCTGTGCTGCCAGTTTTAAATGTTCTCTGATTTACAGAAAAACAAGAGAAAGTCAAGTTGTTTCTTTTTGTCCTGCTTCAGTTTTGCTTCTGCTGAGCTTCTGACGCTTAGTTGGCAGAAACTACTTTTTAAAAACACTGCATCCCTTTAAATTCTCCACTTGTAAATGTATGCTGAAGCTATTTATTGCTTTCATATTATATAATTATAACTTTTGAACATAATTAGAAGTTTAGCTTTGTGGGACGCTGGTTACAAACAACAAATAAACACTTTTCCTCCAGAGAAACACCAAAAGCTCAGCAAATCAATTTTATTGAGTTGCTGAGACGCTTCAGGGATAAACGGAATTAGAACAAAGACACTTTGAGGCCAAGGTGACAGGATGTTGAGACCAGTGTAAGCTGTGGTTCAAACAAACGCTCATTAGAGGAAGAAAAATGTTGGCCGACATGCTGGTTCGTGCTGCAGAAGAACAAAAACCATCACGACAAGGTGACACGCAAACAAGAAGATCTGGGTTTACGGCGCAAATTCAACTCCACGTCTAATGGTTTAAAAACAAGGCAAAAACGCTCCATTCTGAAAAACTAAAGTGTATAGAACCCTGAGAGATAACGAAAAAATGTATAGTTTCATGGAGCGAAAGTAGTGCTGGATGATACGACTGAATAAACATCATGATTTAATTGTTCCATTTTAGTTAATCGATTAATTTTTTTGTTTTAAATATCTGAAATATTGATAAACTGGTTGTGTGACCGAGGTTTGTCATGATAAAAAAGTTTTGCTGGCCGATAAATTGTCCCAGAAGTTATCTTGATAAACTATAATATTGCTGTTTTGAGACTATTTTTAAGTAATAAAATGGTAATAATGGCAAAATGATGCAAGAACACATTCTCAAAGATTAATAAACTTTAAATTCTAATGAATATTTAACACTGGAACTGGAAAACATTTTCAATATCCACATAAATAAACAAATAAATTATTATGACATCTCTGCATGATTTATTCTTTTTCTCTTTCTACCAAAAACTTGATGACAAAACTCTTCAGTCTGGTGTTTTGGTCTCAACTAACTCCATTTTTTTAACGACAGTTTTGTGTACCGAGACTTTATAGTTAATTTTATTTGTTGTTTCGTTTATTTATTTTGGATATTTAAAATGTCTCCCAGCTCCAGTGTTAAATGTTTATTAGAATTTATAGTTGATTGATTTTGAGAATGTGTTCTTGATTTGGTATTATGCCAATCTTACCATTATGTTACTTGAAGATGGTCTCAAAACAGCAACATCATCATTTATCACAGTAACGTCTGAGACTATTTATTATCCAGCAACATTTGTTATCATTATCGTACTTGCTGAGGCTAAGTAACATTAAACCCGGTCTCTGCTCTGCTCTGACTTTCAGGCCATTGAGGACGGGAACTTGGAGGAGATAGAGGAGGAGATCCGCTTGAAGAAGCGTAAACGCAAACGACGTCAGGACAAAGACTCGTCCAGCAGAGACGATGGCGGCATGAAGGCCAAGAAGAGGCGAGGGCGACCGCCGGCCGAGAAGCTCTCGCCCAACCCGCCCAAACTCACCAAGCAGATGAACACCATCATCGACACGGTCATCAACTACAGAGATGGGTACGGCTTTCTGTAGAGCTGCTTCACTTTAAAAAACAAAACACAACCCAGGGACATGAAAACGTTGTTTAGACCACACTCTTCACCACCAACAAATTTAATCCAAACAAATGCTAACATACGCATAATGCTAGACCGGTTATTGGACCATAAATTGTTTCAGTAATTAAACAATTACAATAAATAGAGCTGAGAAAACCCGCTCACGATTCGGCCTGTCATGACAACAAATGTCGCTGGACAATCAATTATCCATCCATCCATTTTCCAGCACCCTTGTCCCTTGTGGGGCCGGGAGAGGTTCTGGTGCCGATCTCCAGCGAACCTTTCGGGCGACAGGCGCGGTCACCCTGGACAAGTCGCCTGTCCATCGCAGGGCAACACATGCTTTCAGGACAAACAACCATCCACACACACACCTAAGGAGAATTTAGAGAAATCAATTAACCTGACAGTCATGTTTTTGGACTGATGTTTGGTTCTGGTTCTGGATGCAGACCAGAACCAGAAGACCTGAAAAATCTGGAAGGTAAATACAACAGCAGATCTTTAAGCCGTTCAGTGATTTATAAACTAACATCTGAAAGTCTATTCTCTCAGTGGAAGGACTTTGGTACTGGGTTTATGTGGTTTTACTCAGAACGCCAGCAGCAGTGTTCTGGATCAGCTGATTGATTTTTTTTTTTTTTTTTTTTTTTTAGGCAGACCTATGAAGACGCTGTTGCAGTAATCAATGCAACTGGAGATAAATGCTTATGTATTTCTCTAGATGTGGCTGAGACTTTAGTCCTCTAATCCTGGAAATGTTCTGCAGGTGATAGAAGGCCGACTTTGTAGCTGTCACTATGTGGCTCTGAAGGTTCAGGTCAGAGTCCATCACTATAGCCAGATTTCAGCCTGGTTGCTAGTTTCTTGCTGTAATAACTGAAAAAAGAGAAAGCATCAGTTGTGTGAATGAAAAGACCTTCTTGTTGTCAGGTTAGAACAGGAAACCTGGTCCGAGATGATAGGAAGGTACAGAATCTGAAGCCAAAATGGTTCTGAAAGGACTCGTATAAAGGACATGTCCAACAGACATTTTTAATCATCGTCCACCATGTCGGCGCTACGCCGGGCCGCCTCTGGTTCTGCTGTGCTGGCTCCATGTCAGAAGATTTGGTCCAACCCATTTGGTTTGAGTTTGTCGCCATATCAATGAACATATTGAAAAAAGGCGAGCCAGTTGTTCACACAAGCAGGTAAATGTGTGTGTGTGTGTGTGTGTGTGTGTGTGTGTGTGTGTGTGTGTGTGTGTGTGTGTGTACAGCGTTGTCAGTCACTGCCCATATAGAAAACACTGATTGTGCATTGAGCTGTGTGAATGGTCAAAATGACTCTGATGGAAGACGAGGAAACTCCATGAAGCTCTGAAATATGAGGCCTGTAAAAAAATATTTCTATAAAGTAGCCAAAGTTTTTCTCACAGAACTAATATTTCAAACTCTGTTGCAGCAGATTTTGGCACTGCAGAAAAGCCTTTTCATCAGAAAATAAAACTATAAATTTTAATATGACAACATTTTTATTTTAATAGAATGACCAACAAATGTTTGAAAAGTCAACAGCTGTGATGTTTGTCTGCAGCGTTGCTACATGTAGCTGGAAAGATGAAAACTGATCAGTTTGTTGATTTTAAAGGGGCAGTATTATGTAGAATCTTTCTTTTTTCACCATGTTTTAATGTTATTCATCAAAACAAACCTGGAGTGTTGCCTTGATTCTTTCATGCGTATTTGAGAAATCCTTCAATCTCCATGGCAACCAGTCAGCTGTGCAAGACGTCTGGGTGGATGTAGCCCCGCCTTCTAGGACGAAGCTCCTCCTCAGAGCTGCAGTTTCCAACCTTCTGTCTCACAGAACAGCCCTCCTCTGCTATTCCCCTCTCCGCTCCTTCAGACTAGCCAGCAGCAATTAGCAAACACTGCTGATGTCATTATAGGAGCTACTTCTCAGAGCAACGCTGGTTGAAAACGTTGTTAAAGGGTTAACAAGGAGCCATATTGTGATGGCTTCCTGAAGGAGTAGTTTCAGAAACAGCAGGAGTTCTTAAAGATTTAAGGGCATCCATTTATGAAGTCAAATTTCTTTTAGGCCATATTTGATATATGTAGCATTTTAATTACAACTGATGGTAACATAGTTACTTGATTATGCTATAAAATGCCACTATCTGCTTTGAAAATACATAGTAGTGCCCCATTAAAAAAAAGAACAGTATATATTTTTTACTTTCAAACCAAGAAAAGACAAAATTATTTTTGTACATCTGAAAGATTTTATTTTTAATAATTTAATCTCAGCTTCCTGATGTGCCAAGTGAACCACCATACATTTTGTTCTGGATTAAGTCTTCATTATTAATCCTTTCAATTTTAACCTATTTTCAGACACATCCTGGGAGAACCTGATAGGATTCAGTCGTAATAAAAAGATCGGCCCACACTGGGATTCTTTCAAATTCATTCAATAAAGGATGAATCTTTTTCCTTGAATCAGTCTCAGTTTGACTCTTTGCTGCTTTATTGGCGGCCGAATTTTCATTCAGGCTGCAGGAGAAAAACCAGAGAAACCTTCGGTCCTCCTATAATCCTGATTGTAGACTTTAATTAGTGCCTCTCCATAAAAAATCTCTACTTATAGGAAACAAAAAAATCAGTTTTCATGCGGGCTGAACCTGTAGTAATGTTCAGGTTTTTACTTTTAGCTGAAAAGCCACTCAAATACGATTAAACTGGATATTTTTTATGAACCCAGAAGTCAAATTCCTTCCTCTGTCTGTCGTTGATTGTAATTCTCAAAGCATATGTTGGCCTGTCTCAATAACAAAGAATAGAGTGGGACAGTTGAGACCAAAGCACCAAACTGAAGACTATTGTCTTTTCTCATCCAAATAAATAAAACAACCTCCAAACTGTGTGAAACGGTAAAAAATAAAACTCTTATGACTGTCGCCTAATAACAAAGCTTCATTTCCTCACATGAAGGTTTGTCAGCGTGGAAATCTCAGCAGATAAAGAGCCGCCACACCTACAGAGAACTGTTCTGGGATCTGTTGTTTTCCTGATCTCGCATCAAGAGCCGTAAATAAACAAACCAAGCAGCTCTGAGGTTTCTAGGAATTGCAATCATTCATGGTATCGTCACACTGCGAGGCAGACATCTGAAGATATTTTTCCTGACTCCGCATCCGGGGAACTTTACAGATTATATCAGACTACGGGGTTAGGTGATATTTGAGACTCCTGAGGCGTTCATATTATATATTTTTAACCTTGTTTGTTAAGATTAGAGATGCAATAAACATTTTGGTTTCCATCTAATTAGAAAACAAAGAGATTAAAGCAGAATATGAATAAATACTTGAACTAAAAAATTATTTTTATGACTGCAGGACTTTATATCTAAACGTTTTTATTATGTGTTTTCCAGGCATATTGCGCCATTTTTTTGCACATACAACTGTTACCTTTAGTTGTTATAAAAATGTTACATATATCAAATATGACTAAAAAGAAGCTCGACTTCCTGATTTAATGCCCTTAAATTGGGCCCCTGTTTCTTTAAGAAGCTCCTGCTCTTTCTGAAACTCCGCCTTCAGGAAGTCTTCACAACATGGCTCCTCTTTTAACCCTTTAACTACATTTTTACCTGCGTTGCTCTGAGAAGTAGCTCCTATAATGAGCTCAGCAGTTCCACCAGGTGTTTGCCAATTGCTCCTGGCTAGTCTGAAGGAGCTGCGCCTCGAAGGCGGAGCTAAGTCTACCCAGTCGTTTTGCCCAGCTGAATGCCAAAAGACTTTTTAAACAAGCATGAAACAGTCAAAGCAACACTCCAGGTATATTTTGAGGAGGGAATAACATTAGAGCATGATGTAACGCTCAAAGAAGTTGACTTTACATAACAGCTTGGGAGCATTATATATTTCCAGGCACATTACTTGATTTATAGCAGAATCTAGTGACTATTTTACCGTCAGATGTTAAAAATGCTTTACATATATATATATATATGACAGTGAAGGAAAAATCAGAATCCTATCTGTCATTTTGGCAGATTGCAGTTCACACATCTTGCCACTTTACGCAGACATTTTCAACTTTACACACATAGTACGTCGCAGAGGTAACTAAATCGGAACACATTTTTAAGTCCCATCACTGATTAGAATGTTGTGGCATCTGCAAACAATTCTGCAACAAAGAGTTGGCCAAAACTCCTCCATAGAGATGTAGCAGACTCCTGTCACCAGTGATGGAAGTTCTTGCTTTCTCTGACTTTAAAAATAAAATCTTCAGGGGAAAAAACTTTTTTGGCTGCATTGTGATACTTTCTGATGGGAGACTTGGAGTGTGGGTGTCGCTTTAATCGCAAAACACTCCAGAACTCCTGCAGGCGTTTCAGCAAACATCCAAACGCAGCAGCAGAGAGTTCACTCGACTAACAGATTGTCATTAAGAAGATTAATAGCAAACCCTCCTACACCATCGTTTTATGACTCTTCATTAGCCGCATTATCCAACCAGGACAAACATGAGAAGACATCTGCCTGAGTGGATGAAAGAGTTGCTGGTTTGTTTTCTTTCTTTTATTTTGATCCCATCTGTGCTGTTGAAGTTGTGATTAAAGTCAAAAACTCCGGTCCATTTTTTAAGATCGTATCAAATTTTGGAAAAGTAATAATTCAGCTGGTTGTAAACATGACAACAGGAAGTCTCCTGGCACAAACCGCCAGAGAAGCGGTCATGTCAACGCTTCGAGGCAGATGGTTCAGATTTGGAGCTGCTTGTGTTGTTGGCATTGAAAACTTGTGGGTGAAAACATTTCTGACAGAAGCAATCAAGTGTGTCTGTTTACAAGATGAATGTGGAAGAGGAAACTCCGACGCCTACTTCTAAAATCTGTTCCCCCTTCTTTCTTTTCCTGGGGAAATTAGCTTTGGGGAAACTTCAGGTAGTAAACAACCTTTGTAATCTTTGCTTGTACATGAGCTGGCAAATAAATATTCATGGGTTGCCAACATGTTGGACTTGGTTTTACAGCCTTTTAACTTCAACTTTAATAAATGTAGATGTCTGCAAGATGAACAGGACTGAGCTTAATAAAAATTAAATGTATAAACTGCAAATATGTTCTTCCCTTTTCCTTTAAACTTTATAAAACAGGGACTTTTATTATTAGTTGCTAATTATAAAACTGTATATGGACTGAATCGCTTCAGTTAAATGGTCTGTCAACCTGCAAATCTGATAATTAATACATACTTATATATTTCTGCCCTCCATAAATTGGTTGTTGCTCTAGTTGTTTTTTTTTTTACATTTGTGTGTCATAATTATCTTTCTGGTCTTTATGACGGCTCTGCTGTTTATGTGCTGATCCACTTTTCTTCATTTCAGCAATAGAAAGCTGAATTTTTCCGAGTTAGTCAAACAATCAATCAATCAAGTTCATTTATGTAGCATATTTCAGCAACAAGGCAGTTCAAAGTGCTTTACATCAGAAAAGCACAAAAATAAAAAGTCATAAAACCATCAGACAGTCAACAATTGAGAAACCAGCAACAAACGTTACATTTTGATGAGCTCCATCATCGAAATCATCAATACACATCAAAATGTTGGTCAATGCTTCACTTATTGTGTTTCAAAAGGAACTGTAAACACGTAGGCTTTTAGTCTAGATGGGAAGGAACTCAGTATTTCGGCTGTTTTGCAGTTTTCTGGAAGTTTGTTTGTAAGCTGAATGCTGTTTCTCCATGTTTGGTTCTGGTTCTGGATGCAGAGCAGAACCAGAACCTGAGAGGTCTGGAAGGTTGACAGAACAACAGCAGATCTTTAATGTATTGTGGTGCTAAACCGTTCAGAGGTTTATAAACTAACAACAGTATTTTAAAGTCTGTTCTCTGACCTGTGAATCCCAGTTTTAAGGTTTATTTTCTGTGTTTCCAGGTCAGGCAGGCAGCTGAGTGAGGTGTTTGTGCAGCTGCCGTCCAGGAAGGAACTGCCAGAATATTACGAGCTGATCAGAAAACCTGTCGACTTCAAGAAGATCAAGGTTTGCTGAGTGACATCAGCCCAAACTTAAAAATAAGATCCTGATGAAGGTTTAAAAAAGGCTTTTGTTTAATCTCCACCTGCCTTGTGAAATGTTGGGTACCACATAAATATCTCTATGGTTTTTGGGGGATTGGTTGTTTCTGAATAATTCTCCTGTGATTAGGAAGTTTTATAGCAGCTTTGATCATAATTATTTGTAGGTTTAAGATTCATTAATATGAGAAAACGTAGACCTTCAGTGTGATTGTAGATAACTCAGAGTCTAAAAAAACACAACACTTTTCCTTGCCGATAACAGGAACGTGTGAGAAACCACAAATACCGAAGTTTGGGCGACCTTGAGAAGGACGTGATGCTTCTCTGTCAGAACGCACAGACCTTCAACCTGGAGGGATCCCAGGTACAAAACGCCTTTTCTCTATTTAATCCTTCACCTCCCCACGTTTTCAGATGAACTCTGCAGTTTTCCATCTCAGAGTTTTGCAGAAAACTTTTCTTTGAACGAGTCTCACTCTGGGGACATTCATAGTGTTTTCTTTTGTCTTTCTGTTGGACGGTCTGTCTGTGGCAGAATGCCGCATCTTTATCCTTTTTTGACACGTTAGTACTTTCTGGTGTGCTTTGTGTTGAAATTGACGACGGATCATATTGTCTTCTGGACCAAACTATGCCTCATATGAACCCATTTTGTCTTATTTTTTACTTTTGGACAGTTGGACATGGCAACAAAGTATTTTTACATTTATTTGTTTTGTTTTTTGTACTGAGACGAGCTGATTAGCATTTCAAATTCATGTAAACTAAGTTTTTTGAATAAGAAAATAAACATTTTATTGTCTAAACTGAGACAAAGTAGCATTTTTTTTTACAGAATTTGGTGAACCTAAAACTGCCTGCTGATTTCTTCTTTGTAAAAATATTTGCAAATATTTTTTAATATCTTAAATAAAATGTGTGTATTTTTGAACAGTTGTGGCTTAATTGCTGCTCAATATGTTGTTCTTTCAGTAAATGGCCTATTTATGAGTTTGTATACTCCAGTTTATATTGGTTGACAATAATCGATTAATCTGATTAACTGCCTTAATATTTCATCACTTTGCACTGACTTAATTTGGACTTAATTTGAATCCTTTGTTGGGGATTTTTATATTTTCACACATGCAGATTGTGTTTGTTATTTAATAAGATGGAGGGAAAAATGTTTTTCTTCCCAAAATGCATTTTAACAACTTAAAATTCACCATTTATAGTTGAGCCTTCTGCTCCCAAAGGGATCCGTCTGTTTGCCTCTGCAGAGAAACGGCCGCTGCCGCCACTTTAAATAATTTTCCTAACCGTCAGTTCAAAGACATTTTTATTTTTTTAATAACAGATATACGAGGACTCCATTGTTCTCCAGTCTGTTTTCAAGAGTGCCAGACATAAGATCGCCAAGGACGAAGACAGCGAGGATGACAGCGATGAGGATGATGATGACGACTATGACTCAGAGGCCGAAGGTAACACACAGACTTTAAAACACACACACACACACACACACACGTGTCATCTCATTAGAAATCACCGCTGGAGGTCGACTCGGTGCCTTCCCACTGAAAACACCAAACCGCTGCAGCTGTCAAACTGTCAGGGAAAAAACACATAAAATATAAAATAAAAATACACTTTGAACTGAAAAAGAAACCTGTTATAACAACTCTACATGTTAATGTATTAAAAACCTTTTTAAGCCTTAATTTGTTCACAGATGTAAGGACATATTCAGAGCTGTCTCGTTGAAAAATTACTTGTAAGTTAGTTTTATCTTATTTCGAGTGCACTAAGATATTTACACTAGACATTAGTTGTAAATACTTTGTAGGATTTTGTGTTTTTGCAGTGCACAGTCGTTGCAGTTTGGAAGCGATACTTAACCCTGGTTCTGTTCTCCAACTTTTGTCCAGCCAAGTCTGTGCGAGTGAAGATCAAGCTGGGTCGGGACGGACGCAGCCACGACAAAGGCAAGAAGAGGCAAAGCCGCGGAAAGGCCAAGCCGGTGGTGAGCGACGACGACAGCGACGACGACCAGGACGATAACGTAGGTTTATGTTTATGTAACAGGGATTACGGCAGAACTGTCCACCTTTGGGACGCTTTTGTCTCCAGCTCTGGTACATTTCTCATTATTGGAGGTTTAAATCTCTTTGCCATCTGAGATCATCCGCTGCTCTCACAGCGGGTCGCACAAAAATCTACATTTCAGGTAAAAAGAAAGTCAAAGGTATCATTCAGTGTCATTTGTGTAAACCTTAGGTCAAAAAACAAACCAGGAAATGGAAAAAGGATGTTTGAGGCTAACACCGTGTGAACCAGTTTTAATGTTAAACCAAATGTTTCCGTTGCTACGCCTCGCTGTTTTCATCCAGGAACAGCAGGACGGAGGCGCTTTAATCCAAGGAAAACTTAGCTTAAAACGGTAGCGGTTAGCTTCTGGAAGCTAGCCACTAGCATGGGAGACAGCACTGATACCGAACGAAAACCTGGAAGGATTTCTAGTCTGACGTCTTTCCAGAGTTCCTCCTCTGATGTTCAGCTGAAAGTTGAAAACACAAACGCCTCTCTCCTCTGCTTTCTGACTGGCGGCTCTCTCTTCCTGCAGGATCTGTCGGATAAAAGCAAAAGCGACGACGACTGAGGAGGACCAGCAGCAGCTGCAGCAGCGTGAGGATGCTGCGCTTAAAAAAAGAACAATACCTTCATTTTCTATCGAGCTTCATGCATTTTTCTTTGATTTTGTTTGTAGTGTGTTTTATCTTCACTGCCATCAACTTTAAAATATATTACTAATCAATCAGTAACTTACAGCAATACCAATCAGCTTCTTATCTTGTTTTTTAGAGTTTTCTAGTATATTTTTATGTCTGGCACAGAAGAAATTCTATATGAAAAACAAAGACGCACATTTGGTCATTTTATGAATTCATCTTAAAGTATATGAATATTCCCCACATTTAATATAGGACAAATAAAATTTGATATATTAGTGAAAGTTTGTTTTTTTTACGTTCATGGGGAGAAAAAAGCAGTTTAAGGTTTTCTTGTTTTTTTTTCTCCATATTTTGGTCCTTGAAATGGTAAAAATTTAAAATGAAAAAAATCCTGTTTTTCCCAAATGCAGTAACTTAAACCGAGCTTATTTTTTTTTTTTTTTCCAGGTAAATATCAAATATCTGCTAATTGTTTAGGATTATGCAGTTCTCTTAGTTTAATGTTTTAATTGTCTTGGAAAGTCAGTAATATTAATATTGAAACATCCACCTTCAGTGCTGATGTTAACTTTTATTTAGGTGAAAGTGGATAAAATAAAAGATTAAAAAAAACTTTTCTCTTTTGACGTTAACCAACAGCCACAACCATAAAACCATTTTTAAAGTTGATCAAATATCTCAAGTTGAAACATGAAATTCCGACGGTTAGAAATGCAGTCTGCTTTTTTTTTTTTTATTTTCTGAATGGAAACATTATTACATGTTGTTTCATAAGCTCCTCCCTTTATTATATTCTGATAGTTTTAAAAATATTAAACACTTTTTCCAATTCCTTGTTTATTATGAGAAATGTTTGTTTTTTGAATCACTGCATTGTAACGGACAGCAGCTTTGTGGGGAGACGGTTTGTTTATTATTATTAATTTTTTTGCTCCAGCATCTTTAAGGAAATGTTTCTCCTCAACACGTGTTGCATGAAAACTAAACGGCGTCTCTCTGGTTTCTGAAAGGAATAAAAGCCCCTTTTGTTACATTTAAAGCAGAATTTAAATGAACAGAATATTTTTAAGTGTATTGATTTATTCATCTAGTGTGTGTGTGCCTCGTTCTCCCGCCTCCGTTCTGTGTGTTTGTAGCATGAACTCCTGATGCAGATTTCTCACTGCGGTCCGTGAAGCGCTCCGTCAGCGCGGCTTGGTGTTTGCTTTCTTTGCACAGTGTCCTTGTGGTTGTAAACTCATAACCCGAGCAAATAAATATTCATGACTTTCTGCACAAAAAGGTGTGATTTTTAGTATTTTATTGTTTTTATTTGATGTTTTATTTGTGTGGGGAGGTTGAATACATTACTGTTGTTGAAAAGTGATTCAATTCAAAAGGTGAAGCTCTAAGAATTTTGTTGTTTTACACTGCAAAAAGTCAAAATTTTACCAAGTATTTTCTAACTATAAAATTGGTTTATCTTGCAAAACTGCAATGGAAACACAGTTTTCGCGTCATGCGAGTCACATGATCAACAACCGGATGTTGCTACTGGTGGAAACCACAAAGAAGAAGACAGGAAGTGGTAGGAGGATCATGTTGTGGCATGTTTTTAGTGACTTATTTTAATTGTGTTTTCTATTTAATGGAACACCATAATTGTGAAATTGTTGGTTTTTTCGACATTAGCAGAACATTGACAAACGCCTGCAGTCATTCATAATGGAAACGCAGAAACTTTTCCCACTGCTCCTGGCTGAAACTGAAACATCGCAGGGCAGCAGAAGAAGAAGAGCCTTGCTCTCCACGGCACATCAAAAACCAGCCTCCTTTTTTTATCCCTGCCATTTTAAACAGAGCTTCTCTAAGCCAGTGACCATCCATGGCCTCCTTTTCATCCGGCGCTTTGAAGTGCCGAGGTGTTGGTTCAGGCCTGAGCCGGGAAACGACGGGCAAAGTGGATGCTAATCCTCGTCTGCGTAGCCGGGACGTCAGGTGCCAGGGCCCATTCCTGCTCTCCCTCTGTAGCCTTTGTCTTCGCCTCCACCGCCGGGGATCTGTCCAACTCCAAATAAAATCAGGAATCTTTTTTTTCGCCTCCTGATGACTCATGGATTGTGATCTGAAAGGGCCAGGTGTCCCGTGTTGTTAAAGAGTCCGGTTTGTTTGGTGCATTCAAAGGTGGGAAGCGGGCGCTATATCGGTGCTAACGCTTGCACAGCTTAAAAGGAAAGCTGGGAGAGGGCTTTGTGTCCCTCCGGATTCCAGGGTTCACTATCAGTTTAACGCATGATCGGGGAAAATCCTCATGGTTTTGTTTTTTCTTTCAGATCGGAGGGCAGCTGAGGACGCATCATACCTGATTTATCAGAGTTCACACCTGAACTGGATCGAAAGCAGTTGGCATCAGATTTTAATGTGTAGTAAAAGAAGCTATTTACATCTGGAGAACTTTCCAAATCCATTTTAGTCTTAAAAAAAACCCCAAATTGAATTCAGAATTTGTTTTAATTAATTGATCTCAAGCTCAATTAAAAGAAATTTTCTCACCTGATAGTCCAGTAGATTCGGTTTAATTTGGGACCAAAGTTGCAACATTTGTTACCTGTTCTCCTCCTCGCCTGTGGGGGCGCCGCACCAGGAACCACTGAAGGAAACGACATAAAAACTTCTAAAAAAAGACATTGAGTGCGACTTCCTTCTTCATGAAATGTAAACAAAAATGGAGCGGCGTCAGATTTGACCATCTGTAGGATTACTCTTTTTCCACTAGGCTAGCATGTTTGTTTTGCTTGTATTTACCCAGAATGCCCTGTGCTGTTGTCCACTTCCTGCTTTTGGAGCGGTCTGCGGTCCACTTGGTGTTCGCATATGAATTCAAAGCACACCAACGTTCACCTCACGCGAACCCAGACTGAGGTTTTCAGGCGGACCAGAGTTCGATTACGAGTTCACACCTCAACAAACAAACTGGATCTTTTAGACAAATGGACTGGAATTTGATTAAAGTTGCAGAACTTTTACAAAAGTATGTTTTTTTTTAATGTATTTATTAAAACTGTCTGTCAGAGCCAGAAGGCAACCTTAGCATTGTCAATCAAGCTCATGTATGCGCTGTTAAATGTGTAAGTGGCGTAGAAACAGATTATTATTACAGGAAAACTGCTGCCATTGGTGGCTATGCTAACTAGCTTTAGCATTCATGATGAACCAGTGAACTAGTGTAGCAAAGAGCCACTGGTGTATGAGGGTGATTGACAGCGCTAAGACCCTCCTCCTGGCTCTGATTGGTTATTTCTGACTGAGTGATTTATTTCTGTTATCTGCTACTGGTAAGATGCTGACCGCTCAGAAGCACTTAACAGAACCACACTATGTAAAACAAGCCAGACTTCCTAAAGTTTTTTATTTATTTGGTTTTGAAACAGTTCCATGAATCTTTCTGAATTTTCAGTAAAAGAAACTTTATCATTTATGGCAGCGTTTCACTCTTGCATGAAGCTGTCAGAATATTTCCAGCAGCGTTTACGTTTCTTCTTCAACGACGTTTTTAATTGATTCGCCCTTCAACCGTGTGAAAGCGAATACGAACAAGAAAAATAACTTTCAGATTCATAATGCAACATGCTAATTAAACGAGACAAACTCAAGTGTTGTTTGCTGTTCTCATTTACAGAAAATCTGCTAATTAAAAAGAGAAAAAAACAAAATAAAAATCAGTCGTTCAGCGTCTCGGCATTTTTTAAAATTCAGATCGATTTAATCCGCTGGAAGTGTGTCCAAAGTGCGGTTCGAGGGCCATTTGTAGCCCTTGGACTGATTTTTTGTGGCCCCCAATTGCAGTTGAAGAATAGTTAGTTTTTGTTTTTTAATGTTGAGTACAAAACAAATTACTAATGTTTTTAAACCAAACTTTTATCAGAAGTAGAGCCATGTTTACCCAAAAAGCTTTGAAAGATGGTGATCCAAAGTGTGAAGAAATTTGTTAAAATGAGTCTAAAAGAATTAGAAAACTAGACGCCTTTCTGTTCGCACAGCAAATTATTTTAAACATTTGTATTTACAATGAAAAACAAATAAAAATGATGCTTTTTTAGGTTGATATTTGTTGTTTTTGAATTCTTTTGACTTGATGTTGGCCCAAGAGACAAAAAAATAAAACACCCAAATGCCAATTGAGAAGTTTTTTGTAAAATATATTTAGAGAAAAGTTTTTTTTAAGTGCTAAATGTGTATATTTTTGTAAAATGTTTGCACTGAAAATGTTTTTCAGTAAATGACCTTTTTGAGTGTCCTTTCCAGCTAACAATGAATCATTACTAAATTAGTTGAAGATTATTTCAATAATCAATTAATTGTGATGAATCAGATTAACCGTTTCAGCAAATGAAAGTAAAGTTTGCATTTTATTTTTACGCAGGTCGATCACATACAATCCCAATGACACACCTTCACTTTTGTACTTGTAATCTAAAACTTTTTTTAAACTAAACCAAATATGAATATTTCTGGAGGCAAAAGGGATCAAGAACCAAATCAATTTTCTCCTAATTAACTCCTAATCCATCCATACAGCAATAAATAACTGGAAAATCTGGGAAAATAATGATGTCTGCTTCACATCACGCACATATGGACTAAAATGTTAAAGAAGTTTTTCAGATACGTTGGGCTGCAGCTGCCACTATGCGTATATATCATGTTCTTTTCAGTGATGTAATTCTTTGTTTGTGTTTTCAGTTTATTTTTTCTCTCTTTCTGCAGGTGCAGAAGCGACTGATGCTTTTCCTCTCTTCTACTCTTGTCTCTTTCTTTCCCTTTTAGTCTTTTCCATCAACTTTCTCCATTTCTTTCAGTCTCAATTAAACCTGAATAAATTTCTAATCAACTTTTATACATATATGAAGTGGAGCACCACAGCGAAAGCTGTAACTCTCCACTTGTGAAGGTAAACCTGTTGCCACCTCACTGACAGACATTATACGTTAAAAGAATAAATAAATGTACTTTAAAATATTTAAAAAGCATTAAAATAACCTGAAGAAAGCTCTTAACTTTCTAGATTTTAGTTTTCAAAGAGTATAAAGTTTTAAAATAACTGAGTTGGGTTTAAACTTAGACTGGGGTGAGTTTCTCCTGATGGTTTGTTTATTAATAGTGAGGAAAAATTCACACTATGACCATAAAATGACCATTAAAACGGCCAATTTTCTTCCCACCTTCCCTGTTTTTAACAAGCCCAAAGCTGCGACGTGAATCAACATCCAGCAGGCGGCTGGATGTTGATTCGCCAACAGTAGAAGAGAAAACGCATTCAGGTTGGCTAAATGGCCCAATTATGTCTGATAGGTGTGACACCCGGCCAGTGAATGAAATTAAACTGCAGCAGGGGAAATTAGTGTTTGTGTCAATTCAAGAAGGCTTAATATCTGGGTATGAAAATATGAATCTCTCTGCTTTCCTTTCACTGTTGGTGTCAGAATTATTTTTGCAGACTCTCGCTGCACTCGTTCTCAAATTAGTTTTGAATTTCAAGCTGAACTCTCAGAACCGGGAGAAAACAAAACGATGCCAGAGGAAAGGAAATTAGCAGCTTTGTTTTGACGGATCCACAAGTTCAGTTCATGGTGTCGACCAGGCTGACGCAAAAACAGACAGGCGGTTTACAGAGGAGACGGAAAACCAAACGTTTAAGAGAGTTGTTGCATTAAGTTTAGGCTGATGTGAATTTCAGTCGACCAACATCTGGATCTCTGAACTGAGACAATCATTTTCTGAAATTATGTTAGTTTTACTTCGACGTAACGAGATGCAGAGTCCAGTTAATCCACAAAAGATTTTTCCAGAAGTCTTGGGAATCGTGAAGAAGCGGTCAGTTTCTGGTGGTGATCCATTTCTTTCTTAATTTGTGTTTTTCCTGGAATCCAAAAGCTTTAGAAATGATTTCGAAGCAGAAAATAATTACATGTGAAGGAGACGTGTCAATAAAAATAATTTGAAAAATAATTGTTTGGACATGTAGGCCTGCCGCAATAAATCAATTAATTGCATAATAAATTAAAATAGTTTGCTGTTTTTGGCTCAATCGTTTTTTGAAGGTCAATTTTGTTTTTCATAATTCATTTTGTTTGTTTTGCTTTTTTAGTTTTAATATTTAAAATATCTTCCACTTCCAGTGTTAAATGTTTATTAGAATTTAAAGTTTGACAATGTGTTTTACATTATTATGCCATTATTATTGTTACATTACTTGGAAATGATCTCAAGACAACAATATTATAATTTATTGCGATAACGTCTGGGACAATTTATCATCCAGTAAAACAGGATTTAACAGTTTCCTTTGGAGGATTTTTCCCCTCTTAGTAAATGAAATCATTCTTAGTAAATGAAATCATTCTTGTTAAATGAAATCATTCTTGAATTTGTACTTTCTCTGATTTTTCTTATGTGCTACAAAATTTTATTTGACAATCACGTGTCAAACTCAAGGTCCGGGGGCCAAATCTGGCCCGCCGTAGCTTCTTATGTGGCCCTTTAGTCTCCAAACTACATCAATAATTCCCACCAAATAATTATCATTTTCTCCAAAATTCACATGAAATCAACAGATCCTCAAAATTGATCAAAACCATTGGATTTAGATCAGTGCTGCCTCAGCTTTACTTGAGGTGAAGTAATATCACACCTTAGCGCCAATATGGTAAATATTCCTCATAAACATTTCTAAATCAGCTCCACAAAATCTGTCATTTTGAAAGCAAAAAAAACACTAAATCAATCAGTGAATCCTGGAGAGACTGATCAGAAAGATGTTCCATATTATTTCAGAAACACTTATTGAATGCTGAAGCAAACAGTTATTTGTTCAGATTTGAACAGTTTGATGGTTTCTTCAACACATTCTGGCACAACCGGCCCTTTAAGAACATTCAGATTTTTCACATGGCTCAAAATGAGGTTGACACGCCCGATCTAGAAATCTGTAAGCAAATATGTCAAACTTAAACTTTACAAGACAATTGGGACCAAATTAAACTTTAACTAGACCAATTTATCATAATCCAATCAAGGTGTTTTGATCTAATTACACCGAATATTCAACCCAAACACTATGAAAGAAATGGATGCTTGGTTTCCAGTTTTGCTCGTCTTGACTGAATCTTCATCTGATTTCCTGTCTTCTGCTCACAGAGGCAGGAAATGGAGCGAAGGCTCAACACAGTCGCCGTTCAGCCAGGGTCGCGTAATTACCCGACTCAAAGCAGTCTGGGAAATTATCTGGGTGAAAAAAACCCGTTTCTTGATTTTTTTTTTTTCAAACACAAATGGATGTAATGCTTAGAGATTGCTGCAATCATGGAGGTACAATCACAAATCCTCAATAGCACCTCCAGCTTCAACTTGTTCTGCTTCAGCCTCCACAGAAATGGATTTTAACAGGCTTTTTGTGCTGCTTATATGTTATTATTTCCAAAAATCCAAAGAGAATCCTTTAAAATAGCCATTGTTATACGTATAATAGAACAACATGAAACTGAGACGGTAGCAACACAATGGAAAATTATAGCTACAGCCGATCGTCTTTGCAAAGAAAGCTTCACAAAGCTCCTCAGCTGACTGTCAGGATTTCTTTTGTCAGCTGCTGTTTTCAATAAACCTTTTATCTTTAATTGCAGAAAATTGGATTTGTAGTTTTCTTACATGAATCTCAAGTTTTCTGTTGTGATACGATGATTATCTTAAAACATCTCCACTTTCAGGCTGTTTAAAGGCTGAATCATGGTGCTTAAATGTTTGTTTTTTTATGTCTGAATGCAAATGGAGAAGTTGGAGCGGCAGCATTATTCAGATGTAGATGCAGCTGGAAACTGGAGCGCTGAGTCCGGATGGAGGAGGCGTGCGGATCCTCTCCTTCATCTGAGGGAGAGTAAAATGACTTTGAGGAATTTAATGTCTGAAAGAGAAGCAGGATTAGAAATGGCCGATGAAGCAGATGAAAAAAACAAAGCAATGTTGTCTCAGCGTTCTGATAACACAGCTGCAGCATCAGGTCTTTATTGCACTGCAGGCATTTTTTCCCAATTCACTGCAGCGTGCTGGAAACAATAATCAGATTGGATCGTCCTCACTGGACTCATTCCTCCAGTATTTGGAACTAAAATCTGATGACAAGTATTTTGTAATTGAAAAATGGAGGAAGTTTTTCACAAACATTTATGAGAATAGAATAGAATTCAACTTTATTGTCATTGCACTGTCACAAGTACAAGCAACGAGATGTAGTTTGCATCTATCCAGAAGTGCTCTACGAGATATGAATATTTATTTACAGATGTACAAGACTATGTATGTATGGACTATAAGGGGTTGTAGCAAGAGATATAGATATTGTGTATAAGTATAAATATGGGAGCTATATGCACAGATTATAGCTATATGCACAGATACAGATTATACAAGAATGTTAGGGAATGGATTACAGATAAATAATGGCAGATAAAATTTACAGGTTGTATGTGTGTGTGTGTGTGTGTGAGAATACTTCTGTGTAAAAATTATGCAGGAACAAAATTCATTAATTTGATTAATTAATACAGAATGTCCAGACTCTGCTTCGTGCTTTCTGCTGTAATAGAAGTTTTTTTTTGTAAGATTTATCCATATCTGTTAGTATCTCGTTTGTGAAATCTGAAGTTTTATATCTTTTATGTTTGAAATGCAAAAGGAAAACAAGCCAAACATGTGATTTCCATCTCTTTCCATCCCTACTGAGATATGAACAGAAACTTTCCGTAAGCAGGAAAGAAAGAAAAAATACATTTGGACTATTTGAGTTATTATCGCGGAGTAATAAAGTCATCTGACAGTTTTGATTGTGTCTCTGTTGTGTTGATAGTCTGAATGGTTTGAAGGGCCGTTTTCAGTGCAGTTCCAGCTCAACCTCACACAAACAGACATAAACATGCAGGGAATAAATATATTTTTAATCAGTTTGGTGCAAAAAACTGATTGAAGTTTTTTGCACCAAAGAGCATAATTATATACATTTCTTATATACATATACACCCCCCATATATATATATGTATATATATACAGTACAGACCAAAAGTTTGGACACGCCTTTTAATTCAATGATTCAATGAGTTTCCTTTATTTTCATGACTATTGACATTGTAGATTCACACTGAAGGCATCAAAACTATGAATAACACATGTGGAAATATGAACTAAACAAAAAAGTGTAAAACAACTGAAAATACCCCTTATATTCTAGTTTCTTCAAAGTAGCAACCTTTTGCTGTGATTACTGCTTTGCACACACTGCATTTTCTTGATGAGCTTCAAGAGGTCGTCACCTGAAATGGTTTTCACTTCATAGGTCAACCTGCCCTGTCAGGTTAATAAGGGGGATTTATTGCCTTATAAACCAGTGGTCCCCAAACTGCGGCCCGCGGGCCAGATGCGGCCCGCCTCCACATTTGGTCCGGCCCCCTGAACAATACCAGAGTATTTTCATATATGTGCATTTTTATTTGATAAGTTGGACTTTTGCAATAAAATAAATGTTAGTAATGAACTTTATTTATTATTAACTACTAGTTAGTAACTATTTTATACATGCATATAATTGACCCTAACCCTTTTTTTTATGTGGAGAACCCAGTGTTATTTGGTTATTATTTATTTCATAAATAGTGTTATTTCCTGACTTTTGTTCTCTGAAGAATCCAGAAAAGGTTATTTGATTGTGCTTTCTGAAAAACAATACATTTTTATGTTTAGCACTCTTACAATCATCACAGTTTTTCTGTTACAAACTGACCCCGGCCCCCCATCAGAGAAGGGACAAGTTATGTGGCCCTCACAGGAGAAAGTTTGGGGACCCCTGTTATAAATAGTCATGAAAATAAAGAAAACCCATTGAATTAGAAGGTGTGTCCAAACTTTTGGTCTGTACTATATATATATATATATATATATATATATATATATATATATATACATTTAAGGAGCCTCACACTGAGGCTCCTTAAATGTTTGTATATTTTATTTTAAATTTTACATGGACAGACCTGGGTATATTTGCTTATTGTGAGGAAACGCAATAGAACATTTTCCCCCATATCGACTCTGTACTTCGTTGCCAGTATGCAGGACGGGGAAACTTCGCCACAGAACCCAGAAATGGGCTGGTTCTGCCCGCTTCACAGGACAGCCAGCGATTCTTCTTCCTCTGACGGCTCATTGTGCCAATATGCTAATTTGCACTGAGAAGACAGTTTAAAAAGAAGCGTGATCCGTCTGCAACGCCCTCCAAATCATTCACACCTTTTTCATATTTTGGAAAATCTCCACCACAAATTTTATCCTTTTTTTATTAGGATTTTTCACGAGTGGAAATCTGAAATGCATGACTTGCTTTTACATGCAGCCCCTTCAATCCATGAGCTCCTAAATAAAATCCAGTGAAATAAACTGTTTTCAGTAAATCGACCCTCAAATATTTGTAATACACTTTATTTGAGAAACATTTCCTTGTAAAAACAAAGTTTTCATAAATTAAAAAAAATAAATTGTCACATAGGCGTCGCCATGTTGTTCACGCTGCAATGCATCCTGGGTAGATGATGTATGCTAGGTGCTACGGTCCAAACCATGCGATTTGAACCGGAAAATGTTTAGCGTCCCGGTCCACACTCCATCCAGTCCAGTAGATGGCGGCAATGCACATCTCAACGTTGCTTGCCAGCCACCATAAAGAAGAAGAAGAAGAAGAAATCTAAGGAAATGCTGGAATGAAGAGAAGAAATGTGACTGAACATCAGGTGTTTTTGTGGAGAGTGTATTCTGCAAAGAGCTCCAGTTTCTCAAGCTGTTCATAGTGAGATTCGGGTATTAAATATTTTCTCTAATATATTAGATTGGTGTGTTAGAAAGATGTTTTTTTGTTGTTGTCATTTTAAACATCCATTAATTATCTTCCTATTTGATTTGATTTCTGTTTTGCTCCTGCTGATGGTGCTAATATATCAAACAGGTCCAAGTCCATTATTATTGATTGTTTCAACAGATATTTTGAAACAAAACTTTGAGGGGTTTTTTCTCAATCCAGATGTTTGTGTTCTGTCCTCATCAGCCTCCATAACCTTCACTTCTTGTTTTTGTTGATAGATTTGCGTCCTCTATAACCAATCAGCGTCATTGGCCCGGCAGGTACAGAGCAGGTGAAAGAAGGGCGATTCTGCAGGTAGGTGGAAAACATAAATAACATTCAATTTTATAATTATGAGTTTTAGGTATCACAAACAGCAACTTTTAGGAATATTGCAGCATATTTAGGCCAACATGTTCAACTAATCATGGATTTTAAGGATATTTTATTTACTTTCCCTTGAGACTTTCTTTATATGAAATTATTGCTGAGTTTGTTTTGGTTGTATTTACCCAGAATGCCTTGCGCTGTCGACCATTTCCTGCTTTTTAGCGGTCTCCGTTCCGTTTAATAGTCGCATTCAAACCGAGACTGAAGTTCGCTTTTTTCCCCACATCAGAGTTTGATTACATATTCTCACCTCCAAACAAACCAGAGTTTCGAAGCAAATTAACACGCTAGGCAAATTTAAAGAGACCTTATTAACAAATAGATGTAAAAAGACTCAAACAGGCATGATGTTGAAATAAAAAACGAATAAATATTAAATCTTTGAGCATTCAGATGAATCCCCTGATCATCGTTGTGTTAAGGCTTCCTGAAAATAAAAAGCAAAAGGTTCATTTTCTAACTGAGCGACACAAACTTAACAGAACAACTCCCCGTTTTTCACCAGAGTTAACTATAAAGCTTCATAATGTGGTTGTGTGCTTCTGTGTTTAATTTCTTATCATCATCCTTTCATGTCCAAGTCAGGAAATGTATTTTGCCTCCAACAATGCAACACTCAGCTCACATCCACTATCAAACATCATGCAAAACCCTCACTAAAGTCACTAAACGTGGAATAATTTACAGAATGAATTACATTAAGGCATTTTCACCCTCATGTTTGCCTCTTTGGGCTGAGGGAAGCATCGGGTCTGGATATTAGCCCAACCTGCTGCTCATAAGCAGCTTCTCTTATTGCATTGGCCACTTTCACCACTCAGACGGATTTTGTAGAATCTTAATTAGCCGTTCCCCGCAGACGGATTAGATGGTTGAAATGCTGCCGACGTTGTGATGCGATTACTCTGAATTGTTTCACAGATGCCCAGTTCATTGGCCGTACGTGCTCAGACTCTGAGAACGCATCGGTTGCTTTCCTTTAATCCACCTGAGATGTTCATGCTCGTTTTTTCTCTTTCCACATCCGTACAGTTTTTACTTCAGTCCAAAACAATGCCAACCATAAGACAGCATGTTAGGATGTTTTGTTTCGCTCCCTCCATCAGTTTGCAGCAGAAAACCACCGCCTGACCTCCTGCTGTGACGTAGACCTGCCCCAGAATTAGAGCATGAAGAGGTGAGGGGCTAATTGGCCTCAGTGTGAAATGTTTTGAGTTGCGACAGGCTTCACATGTCAAGTTGCTGCATGACGTATCAAAAAAAAACAAAAAACAGCCATAAGAAGCACTCCCCCTTCAGGTAAAAATGTTTTAAAGGGGATGTATTAGGCAAAATTAATATTTTGTAAGTTTTTGTTTTTTTCATTTGCATCTCTCCGGCTTCTAAAAACATCCCAAACATTAAGAAAAAACACCCAGCCGGTTTTTGCAATAAGTTGAAGCCATTAAAAAAACGTCTAGAATGTAACGTCACAAATCACCAGGCACTCCCTGTTACCTAGCAACCCCAGCAGAGCTCTGCCCGTTACCTAGCAACGAAATGTAGCTCCAGCAGGTCTGCTGGTTTTATTGCTCTACAATGGCTGCTGGAAAAGACATGTGTTTTGTTGTTGACTTAACTTCCAGAAACCACTTGCTGCATCCTTGTTGGTTGTGCAGTAGGCTCCACTCATGCTTTTCAAATATGTATTTTTGTATGATTGCCCATCTGTTTGCAGCCATTTTCTCATGTGAGTGTAAACGTTGAGATGGGAGGGCGTCGCCATCAGCAGCTTATTTGGTTTTAAAGTGACAGGACCCTAAAACAGCTCAAAATGGACAGAACTGAGCAGATTCAAATTTCATTATCTAAGAATTATTTTGTGCAAAAAATGTAATGAATGTTTTTTTTTTTTTTTTTATAGAACATAGCTCTATCCTAACCTTAGGAAGCACAATAAATCATAACACCATGATTTACAGTGGGAATATAAATAAGTGTCTCTCTTTCGGGAAATATACCTTTTAATTCCTCATACATTTTTCAAATGGAACTGACAGGTAATGATTTGATAGCTGCTTCCTGAAACACATTAGGCTCAGATTTTCTTCCTCCATCACTGAGTTTTTAAGTGATCCTTCAGAGTGACAAATGGCCAGGAGAGGAGGGAAGCCAGCTTTGACTCTGGAAATCAGATTAAAAACCTCAGCGTGGCGCAGAAGAGCCGACTTTAAATGAGTCTGAACTCAGTGGAGAATCAAAAAGCTGCTGAGGTTTATTCTGCCAGGAAATGAACTGTTGGCTGTTTGGAAACACGAGACGCAACTTAAACCCAGAACTGTTCACAAGTCATTTACCCAAGTCCAAGTTTTGAAGGGAAAGTCCATTTTAAATTAGTTTAATGCCGTTAGGGGCCAGTATCTGAAGTCCAGATGAACTCTGGATGGAGTCGATAAAAACTCAAGTCTCTGAAATCGTTTAGTAAAAAACAGAACTCAAGTCTTTGACAGAGTCAAATCTCAACTCTCCACAGCCTTTAAGAGGAAAACCAGAGTAAGGTTTTTGGAATGCAGATCATTGTTTAGTTTAAATATTGGCTATGCGAGTCAGTAGTCTCAAGTACAACACAAGTTAAGTTTCAAGTCTTTGACAAGCAAACCAAGTCTAGTCCAAAGTCGTTTGGACAGAAGTCGAGTCTCAAGCCTTTGGCTGTGTTCACTCAGCAGGGCTTATTTTTGTCACTGTCATTATTTTGTATTTTGTAGAAGGAAAAAACAAGTTTAGAATAAAAATATTTTGATTGGAAACTGGGGTGAAGTCTAAAACCAGATGGAAGGAAACACATGAAACGATGAGAAAAAGCAAAAGTTTTCAGTTACAAAATGAAAAACAATTGAAGTTTAAAATGAAGTAAACCTTGGAAATGACACAAATCCCTTAAAAACCTTCTGGGGTCTGTTAGCCAAGCAAAGATAAATTTACTGAGATAAGCCTCAGAGATCAGCTTTGTTTCTGCTTTGAGTTTTTAAGTTCCAAAAATCACAATAAACACTTAATTTGAAAATCAATTCTTTTGATTTTTCAGAGTTTTCTACTAATGTCACGTCTTCTTACCTTAACTTCAGTGATTTTAATTAAACTCTGGATTCTTTGGTTGTTTAAACATAGATTACATCCATCATGTTTTTGGCCCTTTGTTTCATTTTTGATTCATAACAGAACGTTGGTAATTACCAACACACTCAGTCTTATCTTTCAAACAAGCTTACGGTTTTACATTAACTCACCATGCAGCGGGATTTCCTCACCATAGATGTACGTTAGAAAATGCTAAAACCGAACTGGTGATATGATCTCTCCTCATTACTGACTGCAGGTCTCTAAAGTTGCTGCAGTTAAAATATTCTGTCTAGTGATGGGAGTTTTAGTGTTATAGATAAACTGTGTGGCCTTCTGCAATCTAAGAGTTTCCAACAGGACTTGGTGAGAACTAGGCAGGTTATCAAAAATATCTGATACAGCTCACAAAAATGATTAATTCTTTCAATAGAAGTCAAATAACAATCCATAAAAATAAACTCTATAGTTCTTAGTTCCTGTTATATCACTGGGTTCTGCAGTTTTTCCATTTATCTCGGTTCTCTATGATCATCACTTATTTTTCTCTGCTCCTACAGAAAGTGAGTTTTGCTCCTTTTATATCCAAACACTCGCTCCATGTGATCCTTTTGACTGCTTTGCCACATGATGATTCAGGGTTTATCCTGCGGATGATGGGACTGAGTGATGTGACAAAACGTAGCGGTGTGATACTTGAGAGCAGCCAAGTAATTGTGGGACAGCTGTGCAGTCATCAGGGTCACACCTGGAGCAGAGGCACAGACCACTTCTGATTCCAGGCACACAGAATGAAAGCCAGTCCTGCGCCTCAGAGGTGAAACAGAAAATGTCTCAGAGTAATGAGGTCTGAGCTGCTAGTTTCCATTTTACAAAATACCTCAGAGAAGCTGGAGGTTCTTCCATTTTTCTGTCATTTTAAAACCCAACATCACACATTATCAGACTGACAATTAAAAATGAAGAAACATTAAAAATGACCTTAGGAAATGTCCCTGTGGCAGCTGAACTGCCTCTTAAGCATGAAACAGAAGTTCATTCTGCTGCTGCCCGCACACACCCTGCTGACCAAACATTCGGTGGCGTGAAGGTGAGCCATCTGCATTCCTGCAGCCCTGCAGGGTCTGCAGACCGAGCCGGAGCTTTCTCACTGCCGTATCACTCACACTCACCGCCCAGTGGGCTCGTTTTCAAACGCTCTGGCTATAAAAACGCACATCAAGACTCAAACAGCAGAAGGTTAAACAAAATTAGGGTTTTTTTTCTTGTTGTGCTTTTGAGAGAAAGCTGAAGTGGAGGATGATGGATGGTTTGGGATATGTTGGGTGAAAGCAGAGAATGTCGGCCTTTTCCACCCGTCACTCAGTGACTTTATTCTCAGAGCTTTAAAAACCAAAAGCACTGTGGGAGTGAAGGGCTCAGCTAGCTTAAAAACGCTCCCAGACAGGATTCCTCTCTGAAAAGCTCAAATTATTTCTGACACAGTCAAACTAAAGAATCCTGACAGTGAACAGTGGCAGCACATTTAGGATTTATTTATTTTTTACCAAAGGTTTGGACCTCAGTTTCTGTTGCCAATACTTATAGATTTGAATTCAGTTTTTTCTTTTCTTTGTTGGTGACATAAAAAAAAAAAAAAAGTTTCGTGGTCGTTGTGGGAAATGGACTTGAATCAAACCACATTGGCTGCGTTTCCATTGACCGTAGAAATGCCAAAATTGGAATTTCAAAATTTAATTTGCTTAATTGAAACGCCAAATTTTGTAATTTTTTTTTTAGCAAAAATAAATAAATACATTTTTGGGGCGTGCTGTGGCGGCAGGGGTTAGCACGCCCCACGTTTGGAGGCCTTAGTCCTCGACATCGCGGGTTCGACTCCCGGTCCCAACGACCTTTACCGCATGTCTTCCCCCCTCTCCTCACTCTCCTTCCTGTCTGCCTACTGTAGAAAAAATACGAGCCACTAGCGCCGCAAAAACTCTTCGGAGAAAAAAATAAAATAAAAATTTTTTTTTTTTATAAAACGTTTTTGCAATAGGATGAGTTGGTTTTTCGGTTGTATTGAAATTAAAATATTTCTCAAAACTGCAATGGAAACATTTTTCTTTATTGCATTATTTGAGTCAAATGATCACCAAACGGATGTGGAAACGACCAAGAAAACGACAGGAAACAGCTGGAGGATGTTGGCGTGGCAAGTTTTTTTTAACGACTTATGGAGCGAACAAACTTCACGTGTTATTCAATTGTATTTGGAAAAACTGCAATTATGAATTTGTGTTTTATTCTATATTAGCAGAACATGAACAAAGTTTTGTGCACATTTGTAAATTAAACGCAGACTATGCTGCGTCCTTTTATTTTCTTTAAATATGGATATTGACAGAAAAATAGATTTGGAGGTCTGCGCAGATCAATAGATGCAAATCGATTGGTATTTTTAACACTTTCTAGAAAACGAATTGGATCAGGAAGTACATTTTTAAAATATTTTCCTTTGTAGATCTAGCTAAAGATGTTTGCGTATGTAAAATTTTTAGAATATTTTTCAAAAATACACTTTGTATTAATTAGCATTTTTTCTATTCCAGCAAACGGTCATCTAACTTTACTGTGTTTTGGACTGAAAGACATTTTATTGAAGCTACATCAGTAATAACACTTTAAACCGCTTTTATTAAACTTTCCATTTTTAATTCTTGGATTTAGAGACACTTGGCAAGTAATACTCGGATGAAGTTAATAAATATGGTAATTGGACAAAGTTTGACCTTTAACTTCTTTACTTATCTCCATACAGGAACATCTTAGCTGAGGTTCTGTTCCACCAGTTTTCTTGAAAACAATTAAATTACTAACTTTTGTCTTCCTAAAGTCCATCTTATCTTACAACTTCATCCTCCACATATTTATTACAACCAACTGTAATTTCCTGGGATAAAATGCACCATATTTATGCATAATGTTGTGTACAGAGAGAATATTTGTTTCTCTTAGAGACGGTCATCTAAGGAAGTACGTAATCCTGTGGAGTCAAATATAAGGTCTGATTAGTTATTTCAGTCAGTATTAACAGTACGCACCGTTTCCACTTTGGGCAAGAACATTATAATTTCCACAGTAACAGTTTATAGAGCAGGTCTTCTGAATTATACAAAGGTAACTCTGCTACAGTAAAAGGAAAGTTAGATTGTCTTAGTTGGAGTTAAACTCAGGAAAGCACCAGAGATAATAAAATGGACTCCATTATCAAACACAGACCGACTCAAGTTGATCTAAAAGTCCTGATGTTTCATTGAGAATTATTATATTCGCAGTTTGTTGTTGAAATGTACAATTTTACTGAGTTTTTCATGAGTTTAAAATGTGATGTTTTAGAAACTTTTAGTGTGTTTTTAGTAGTTTCATGTTGTTTCGCCTTCCTGCTGACAAACCACCAGGGGGTGTAACACACTCAGAATATTTCATCCTTTCTTAACTTCATCTTCATTCCTGGTGATTTTAGTGCAGTGAAACTTTGAGGCCAAATCAAAGGAATATTCAAGATTTCTGTTTAAGAAGATGTTTTTTAAAACATGAGTAAATTTAAATGATGGTGTGAATCGGGACTGGTTAAGTTATTCACATAATTTGTTGATTGATTCAAAAACATTTGTTAAAATATGAGCCTTTAAAGATTCTTGGTGTAGTTTATTTTTAATATGAACTGTTGTACAGCTCAGCCGGTAAATAAATCATGAATTTCCACAGCAGGATTTTACAAAAATACAAAATATGAAAGTTTTTCTCTAGTGTGCAGATTGTGTGTGTACTGTACAGATCGATGATATCACATTAGAAATGGAGGATTGCAGAAAGAAGAGGATTCTGGGTAATTAGTTGGGCTTTCAGAAAGATTACTGAGGAATAATGGGTGAAGTTTGTAAAGTTACGCTGTTTAATATGTAAAAAAAATTGGTTATTTATAATAAAAAAAACGGGAGCTCAATTTTCAGAGTCATATATTCAGTGTTCTTCATTTGTCTAAGAATATTTAGATAGAAACTGAACATTTAGCTACAATGCTAAATATTTCATTTGATGCTAATATTTAGTTAGTAAGTCAAATATTTAGTTTGAAGCTAAATATTTAGCTTACTGCTACATATTTAGGTAATGTGCAAATTCACACAAACTACCAAAATAACCTGTTTCGTGGCAAGTTGATTTGCATATTAGCTAAATATCTAGTTCTGAGCTAGCTCAATAGTAAGCTAGCTAAATATGAGTTAGCCAAATTTTTAAATATTTAGCTAGCACTAAATATTTAGCTTCCAGCTAAATGTTTTGGCTTGCTAACTAAATACTTAGTTTGTAGCTAAATTTTTAAAGTTGACCTAAATATTTTGTTTTAAGCTTAATATTTAGCTGAACACTAAATGTTTATCTTGCAAACTAAATATGTAGTTTGCAGCTAACTATTTAAAGTGGAGCTAAATACTTAGTCTGAAACTATATATTTGTCTTGCTAAATAAATATTTAGTTTGAAACTCTGACATTTAAATGAATGAATAACATGCTAACTGAAAAATGAATCCCGATTTTAAAAAATACTTTTCTCTTATGACAGGCTACATGACCCACATTATTGCTGTTAACTTTTGACTCTAGATTTGTGGAATCAGCAGACAGATTAAAATGTTCTCTATTTCTGGCTGCAGAATAATATTTATTTTTACTTTATTTTTTCTCTGGTGTTAACTGGGCTGATGGTGACATCATGGACAGCTCTCCCATTGCAGACATGATGGAGGTAAATGGTAGGACTCAGCCCATTAAACACCTTCAACCACCATTATTGTCACCCTTAGCAAAGACGTATCCATGAAATAAACAATCTTTTCCTTCAGATTGACAAATCCAACCATTAATTTTAATGCAATTATTGAATGGGGGGAAAATTCACCTCCAATGCTGTTGAATTAAAATAATTTTGTAAAATGTACGAGTAAAAACTCTCCAACCAAGCCTGAAGAATCTAAATTAGCTTTGATAAACTTTAAATTATAATCTAAATTAATTTCATTTAAACTACAAATAATAACATCATATTCAAGAGTATGACACAAAGTACAATTTACTAGTTTTTTGTACAAACGTGAACCCAAAGCCTTCTTTTTCGCTTTTAGTTTCCAAAAGTATCCAACTTTTAGTTTGAATACTTTTGCTTTACTGCCTGTTGCTGTAAAGCAATCAATCAATTAATCACATTATGAATTAAAACAAGCTCAATAATTTTCATCTGCATGATTTATTGTTTTTCTCTTTCTACCAAAAACTGGATGATAAAAGTCTTCAGTCTGGTGTTTTGGTCTCCAGCTCCTTTCATTGTTTACAGAGACTTCATAATTCATTATATTTATTGTTTTCTTTATTTTTGATATTTAAAATGTCGTCCAGCTCCAGTGTTAAATGTTCATTAGAATTTAAAGTTTATTGATCTTTAAAAATGTATTCATGCATTATTATGCCATTACCATAATAACACTTGAAAATGGACTCGAAACAACAATATTATCGTTTATCTCAATGACTTCTGGGACAATTTATTGTGTGACACTTTATAGCTGGTGACCAAACCGTCGCCAGAATTGATTTATGTTCCTGAAGCAGGAGGAGCATGAAAATGGTCGCAGCGTCTTTATTTCTCATATAATTTCTATCAAATGTAGCTTAAATTAAAGCTGAGAAAATTGTGATACTATGATGCGTATAAAATGTTTATCCTTTCTGTCAAGATTCAAGTGAGGACTAAGTGAATTTCTGTTTTCATATTGGATAATCAATACAATTTTACATACCAGCATTTGCTGCTGTCGGAGCCACAGTTTGTTAAATATCTTATGATGTAATTTATCTTTTTTGACGACATGTTCATCCCGATGTTCTACAAATGAATGAGGCGGTTTGTCCAGTTTTTGTCGCTTGTTGAAATTTTGAGAATTTACAGCAGCTGCAGTGCAAAGGAAAAATAAGGCAGAAAAACTGCTGAATAACTCAAAACCACTTGTATTTGTCTGTTTTTCTATCAGCTACGCTTCACACAGACTCGTTGCCATAGCAACTGACAACGCCACTATATGTACTGTATCAGCATTCAACATAAAAACACTTCCCACAGAAAGAACAGAATATCCAGTCTCCTGCAGTTTTATGTTTTCAGGCTTGATATTTATTTTGTGATTATTAATAAGTGATTGCTATTAGCTAAGCTAACACTGCTGTGGTAGGTTAGCTACCGCTGCTATTAGCTAAGCTAACACTGCTGTGGTAGACTAGATAATTTAAACACCTGCTCTGCTGATGATCTGTCAAAGAGTCTGTATTTACATGGCCTTTTTTATTTTATACCTGAACCCAAAAGTCACAGAATTCCACAGCACATCTACATCTTAAGATTGTCAAAGTCAAACTAGCATAACTGACCTACTTCCCTCTGCCTCGCCATTTTTTTCTTAATAAATTTTTTTTTCTGACCTTATCATCTAGTTCATCTAATGTTGACAATTAGTAGCAAAACACCGCGTCCCTTTTTCTTTTATACTGTGTATCACATTATTACATTTAAGACTTAGTGTTATGTTGACAACTTAACAGCTGAATCCATTGTTAGCTAGCATGTTATTGGGGGAAGATATGTAGTAAAATATTGTGTTCCTGTTCAGATTCTGTAAGTGATTATTTTATCTTACTGACCAAATACGTCCATGACCGAATGTAAAACAATACCGCTATGCGACATGCCGTCCAGTCCACCAGCAGAAACATAAACCGGCGCTCCTGCCTGTGATAATCTACTCACTGTTTCAATTGGAAGAACCTGCATATATTTACATCTATTGGTTTGGGTTGACTGTCATTTTTCATTTAGTCTATTTGTTTTGTAAGGAATGAGATATGACAAGACACAGCTGTTGTCAGTGGGAGTGGTGCAAATAAAATGTAATTTATAGCCGACCCGCCAATGACCAAAGGAGTTCTGAAACAGTGACTGAGGTTTCATCAAGGACGGAGCAGCTGTCGGTTGTTTTTCATTTTAGTGACATGTTGTGATGAGAAAAACATTATCTGCATAACGACGTCTCCGCAGAGTCTGACAGCAGCCAGCAGGACGGCACAAAGAGCTGATGGGACTCATCATTCACCAATCAAACGCTGCGATTTAAAGTTCCCTGAACTTTCATTACACCCAAAAAAAATCCATCATATTCAAACATTGTTGAATATTTCTGCAGCCGATGAGTTGTGTAGATTCACCAAAAATATTAGTGTTAATCTTTTTATTGCACCGGTCACTGCAGGATAAACACTGGAACATTTTCTACCTGCTTTTTCAAAATAATTTAAACATTTAAACGATTTTCTAAAGTATATCCATCAGCAGGAGTTTGGTTTGAATGATTCTGGTTAAATTAGAGTTTCATCAAACTTTTTATACTAAATGGTTTGAATAGTTTTAATAAAAAGCAGGAAGGAACAAAATAAATGGTGAACACAAAATGGGGTTTCAGATTGGTGAACTGGAACACATCCACAGGATATTAAAGCGTAAATCATAATTACAGTGTCCACTTAAACAAAATGGTTGTGTCAGGAACATTCAGGACATCATCAGCCGTCCAACAAGCTCCGACTTTTAGAAACATTGAGATTTGGGACTCAGAATTAGCAAGGCTGAATAACAAGCTAGGCAGAAAAAACAGGAGAAAAATTCAGCCTCTATTGTTTGACTATAAAAAATGAAGGAAAATGAACAAATGTGACAATTATTTACTTAGCATTCATTCAAATGCTTGGAAATATTTAGATTGAAGCTAAACATTTATTTAATAAGCCAAATGTTTAGCCTCCAAATATTTTGCTTGTACTAAATATTTAGTAATTAAGCTGAATATTTAGCTTAATTGGGAATTTAGGTTTGCAAGAGCCATCTTTTGTTTTGACAGCTAATATGCAAAGTGAATTTAAATATTACCTAAACATTTAGTTTAGAGCTAAATATTTAGTGCTAACTAAATGTTTAGTTTATAAGCTAAATATTTAGGTTGCTAGTTTGAAACCCTGACATTAATAAATGAATAAATGACATGATGAAAATGTTACTTTTGAAAATGAACCTCCATTTATTTAGCAGCCTCGTCTCAATGCAAGTTTTATTTCAATATTATCCCAAATAAAAACCTAATAATGCTCCTAAACTTTTAATTTGAATATCAGATAATCTGCAGCAGACCCAGAAAAAGTTTGACCTCTTTAAAAACTGAATTGATTTCTCGTTCTGCTACTTGAGCACGCTGAAAACAAGGTGGAGCAATGTCACAAAAAAGATGAAGGGATTGCTCAAACACCTGAGGGAGAGCTTTTCAGACAGATTTGAGTTCTGACTATCTCCAGGGAAGCTGTTAAATTTCTGCATGACCCTCTTCACAATCAGCCCAGATGGAGCGCTCTCTGTTAATATGAATAATGCGATGCTGTTAGAGCAGCTGGAGGTTCAACGTGAGTGACGGACACCGAGGTTTTCCATAAATTAACAGCTTCTCTTCTTTGTGCAGAAATGGGTGACCCACTGTGTCTTTCAAAAGTATTCTCTCTCTTTCAAATGTCTAATATTTTCTCCATTTTAGGATCCCAAACTTCATTGTATTTCACTGGAATCACACAGAGCAGTGAAGTTTGTTGGAAAAAATTGGAAAGTTTTCAAAACTTTTACCAAATGTAATCAGAAACTGAGGATTTGTATTCCTCTGCTCTGAGTCGAGGAGATAAAAGTTTTGCTTTTTCAACTTTGGAGAATAGTTCAGGCTCAGTCAGATTGAATGGAGAGCTTCTGCGATCACCAATTTTCAAATCTTGACATTGATTAACTTGAGACCAGCTGCCTGTTTGAATGGTTCAAACACCAAATATACTTTAACATGCATCCATACCCACAGTGGAAACTATATTAGCAAAACTGTATAAGCCAGAATTTCCAGTCTTCCACGTCGTCGTTGTTGGGGTCAGAACCAGAGGCGCTCCTGTCCTGGTTTGACTCTTTAGCAAACGCCAGGCCAATAGCGTGTCAATCTTATAAAGCACCCTTCATACTAAAAGCAGGGCTGTACAGATCAATAAAAACAAACTCACAGAAACAAACGGTTACCCACCCCACATGGAAAAACACGGAGCTGAATGGAAAAGGCACAAACTGCGAGGAAATGATCCAATTAAGGAAATAGAGTTAAAAAGATGGGTCTTGAGCTTGCTCTTAGGGACAACAGCATCTCAATAGTATGTCAATTAGCATTACATCTACGTATTTCCACTTCCAAAGCTGCATTTTCTTGCAAATATTTCAGATATGCAAAAAAAGTCCAAGAATATGCTAATTTTATGCAAATAACTTGGAGTTACGTTCGAATAAAACATCCGCAAAAATGTGTATCAAAGAATACTGAACAATTAGAACGTAAGAGCTAATATACCTGCTTGTTTATACTAAAAAATGATACAAACCAACCTTCATAAAGATGCTACAAGTCTTTGTTCTATTTTTCTGCATTATTTGTAAAGACTTAAAGCAGCAGTGGAGCAACAACACATCCCTGTTGAACACCTGTAATCCAGGCATAATAATCAGATTAAAAACGGTTAAAGATTCGTTGTGTTTTTTAAACCCATTTAATCAGAATACTGAGGTCACTGTTTACATTCAGATCACACAAATGAACTTTGTGTGAAACTGTAAATGAATGAAAAGTCTGTGAACGTTATGCACACATAACTTTGAGTAAAGCATCTTCTACCCAGTAAAACCAGCACAGGACCTTTAAGTTCAACTATTTGTGTTTCAAAGACCCGAACCCACTGATTTACATGCTTTACTCTTAAATTTAGGAATATTTGGTCCCGGCAGTGTAAAAATCCAGGAAGTCTCACTCTACAGTTGTTCACTAACTGTGTAAATAAACCACTTTTCAGATTATGTAAATTATGAAAATGATCTTCAGTCATTTTCATTTCTCTGCAGCCAAACGACGAGTTAAGATACGGATGGATTTGGGTGACATCTGGTCCTTTACTGTTCAGTTAATGTAAACCTTTGGAGTGATGGGCAGATGTACTGCTGTAATGTAGTGTATGTACTGTAATGTAACCCTAATCATATTTTACACCAGGAACTCATCAGTATGTTTCATTCTGAATGTTTACTATAAACATAAATTCTCTAGTTTGGTTTTGATCCACATGGATGTAATTAAAAAGCATTAAATGAGATCAGCTGTGACACAACTCAACCACAGATGGTATTTCTGTTAAAGCTGGAGTCTCTGAAGAAAGAAACCTCAGAAATGTTTCACATCAACATGCGAGCCGTCCAGTTATCAAATGAAGGAGGTTGTAACCTTTTCACATAGGGTCATTCTGCTTTGGGTAGCTTTTTCCCTCAAGAAGTGAAGTCATCGTTTGAAAACCAGGTTTTCTTTGTCTAATATAAAAATGTGGCGCCTGGAAGTCTAACAAAAATGCAAAAAAGAAAAATCAGCCAACATTTAATCTTAAATGACTCAGGCCTGGTCCACATGTAGGTGGACTTCTGGGAAAACTAATACATCTTTATGCGCTTTGGCCGTTCAGCCACATGAAAACTTCATTAAATATAAAAAAATATCATTTATAACAGATCTGACCAAAGTGGAGGTTTGAGAAAACGCTGTATTTGTTTGCATGTGTACATAAAGAAACAGATTTATGGTGCTGTGTGTTGCAGTCTGCAACAAAGAAATTTGACAAAATATCCACATACTTGCTTTAATGTGATTCCCAATCGACATCGCGTTTTAATAACTTTATATTTTAATGTATTATTTAAAAATATGTCAAGCTGTAGACTCATTGCAATGTGACGTCACACAAGTGCAACCCGACCCCCAGCTTCCTGCTGAGGGCAAAAAGCTGCTAGTCAACCAAGACTAGCAGCTGTTTTAGCTGTCAGGTTGTCAGCTTAACGCGGTAAATCTTACATTTATGCGTTACGTGTGAAAGAAAAAGAGACGCAAGGCTTTGCTACTAATTGTCAACACTACAACAACTAGATGACAAGGTCAGAAAAAAGTTTTAATGAAAAAAAAAAAAACGCTCAGGAGTGGATTTGTGTGGGTTTATGTGGATGAAAACTTTTCCGAAACAGATCCCGTGCATATAATATAATTTTATTAAACAATGTAGCAGAGATATTCATGTGTACAAGGTCTCTTACTTATACTTATCTAGCAACCCAGAAGTCCAGAGGAAACTTATACTTTCTTACACTTATTTAGCAACTCAGAACAGGGATTAGAACAAACTTAGAATCCAGAAAAATTACCTTAGCATTTACTTTTTAGATTCTTATTCTTCCAACCCAGAAATGAAATTAGACCAGAGGATAATTACGTATACTAATCTAGCAACCCTGAATAAGAGTATTTAGTTTAAATACTTTGGATCAACAATATTAGACTACTTTTTAGACTCCTGTTTTTCCAACCCAGAAACTGAATCAGACCAGAGGATTCTTAGCAACCCTGAACAGGAACTCCTAGATCAACATTAGTTTCTGTTTCTTCTTTTGCTCTTTCCTCTGGTTTGTTATTTTGTTTCTATTTCATTTGATTTCCTATAAAGCACTTTGTATTACTTTGTTGCTGAAAATGTGCTATATAAATAAAATTACCGTACCTCAGATTCTTTCAGAAACAGATCAATTTAAACATCTCAGCTGACTGGGTAGCAAAATCGTTGATATCTATGGTTCACTCTCATGTTGATGTTCCTTTAAATCCAATATGTAAAAATTTGGGTTCAACAGTGTGAAACATTCATCTGTTTTATCTAAAAAGCTGTTCAAAAGATGATGTCTGTCTTATCTGAACAATAGAGATTAAACAGCACTTAGATAACCAACTGGGACCTATTAATATCCAGCAGAGATGCGTTAGATGAAGTGAAGAAGAACTTCACCCACGTTATGTTTGAGACCCTTTGTGTAATTTAGAGCAAAGCCCTGGTGTGCTAAAATGCAACAAAGACTTTTAAAAGCTGCAGGAGTTTTTATTGGCTACGCTGTTTTTCAGACTTGACACAGTTTCAAACAATCTAACAGCGTGATGCCGTAAAAAGCCCCTGGTGGCCCCTGGTGGCCCCTGGTGGCCCCGAGTCATGGCAGCAATGAAACAAGATAAAACTTAGTAACATATTTCATACTTTCACTTTAGCATAGCACTCACATTATGCCAGTTCCACATGGCATAATGTGCTCAAGTAAAGGTACTGTTACTTTGATCCAATTTTACTGAAATACAAGTAAAGTCACCGATCTAAAATCTTACTCAATCAGAAGTTCACTTTATTAAAATGTTACTAAGTTACCTTTTTATTAACAGGAGAAGATGAAAGAGGAGTCCATAAATAAAACATGTTAGCATATGACATCATAAATATTTGTGAGGTTTTACGTGTATTTTAATGAGACACAATGTTTTTATTATTTTTAACAGATACAGTTTGATTTTGAATGTTCAATACTAAACTAAAAACAACCTCAAAAGTTCAGATATTGTTAACAACTTAAAAAGGTACAAACAAATTGTACTTAATTACAACAAAGTGAGTAAATGTAACCAGTTAATTTCCACCCTTGGAACTGAGGCAAATGTTTGCTAATTTTTCCAGCTGGTCATTTGGTCGGTTTGTTGGTCTGTCTGTTTGGTTTGTTGGTCGGTTGGTTTGTTGGCCGGTTGGTTTGTTGGCCGGTCATTTGATTTGTTGGTCGGTTGGTTTGTTGGCCGGTCATTTGATTTGTTGGTCGGTTGGTTTGTTGGCCGGTCATTTGATTTGTTGGTCGGTTGGTTTGTTGGCCGGTCATTTGATTTGTTGGTCGGTTGGTTTGTTGGCCGGTCATTTGATTTGTTGGTCGGTTGGTTTGTTGGCCGGTCATTTGATTTGTTGGTCGGTTGGTTTGTTGGCCGGTCATTTGATTTGTTGGTCGGTTGGTTTGTTGGCCGGTCATTTGATTTGTTGGTCGGTTGGTTTGTTGGCCGGTCATTTGATTTGTTGGTCGGTTGGTTTGTTGGCCGGTCATTTGATTTGTTGGTCGGTTGGTTTGTTGGCCGGTCATTTGATTTGTTGGTCGGTTGGTTTGTTGGCCGGTCGGTTGAAATATCCGCTCTCTTCTTTCTGTGTGAGTTAAATGTATTTCTAAGATACAAAACAAATATGCCACTTTGAAACATTCATTCCTTTCATGTCTTTAACATTTATTTTAACATCATTTTCTTAAAACCAATTATTTATGTTTATACATCATCTTCCTTCCAGTGATTTTCCATAATTCAATTCAAAAGTATTTTATTGATCCCAAAGGAAAACTAAATGCTTTTGTAACTTATTTAATTACAATTGTCCACTTGAATGAATGTTGCTGTATGATTAAAGTTCCCTTTTCTTGCCATAAACAAACTGAATATCATTAGTGGTTATTGTTTATATCCACAGGACATATAAATAATAATAAAACTACTAAAGTTATTGATAATTAAGCTGGTTTAGATACATGCCTCCTTTCCTTTTTTATGTCTCATGATGTTTTGTAATCTCATGATTATTGTTGTGTTTATAGTCAGTCGTCTTTGTTCAACACACTTTAATAAAATTACTGGTTTTATTTGAATCAGGTTGTTAAAACAGCAACACAACTAGAACATGCAGAGACTCATATTTTACTCTTAAGAAATGAAAATGATCCTTCAGTCCTGAATATTTTGAGTGCATAAACAATACTGGGATTATTATTCACTGCTTGGTTTTATGTAAAAATATTCTTTGTTTTTGGAGATGGCATTTAAACTGAGGTGGTTTAAAACAGAAAGGTCAACTGAGCAGGAAATTCACCGACAGAAAATAAAGATCTAAAAACCAAGTGCAGTCTGAAGATGATCTGTTCTTTTATTCTATATATATTTTTTAACAATGTTAACGTTCATGTTGACAAAATATCAGGCAAAGATAAAAGAAACATATCAAACAGAAAATTTATGGGCAATTTATCCTGTTTCTTCTTCTTTTGTGTCATGACTCTTTGATGTTTGGGTTTTATTGTGGGTTTTTCATGGTTAATTGATTGTTAATTCTTTCTGATAAGTTTGTTTTTATAAGTTATTCTGCTGTTCCTCATCCTGAATAGCTTCTGTTGTGTTTATTCCAGCTTAAGTTTTTTCAGAACCTGTCAGTTTCTTTTATGCCTTTCTCATCGGGTTTCATTTCGGTCCGTTTCTGGCTTCATAGTTTAATCTTTAGCTCTGATTCTTAGTTTCTTTCATTTGGATTATTCCTGTTATTTTCTTGTCTCAGTAGCTGCACTTCCATTACAAATGTGCTCAAAACTTTGCTAATGCTGACAAAACAATTTATTTAGCTTTTGCTAAAGAAAAAATGCAATTAAAAAAGTTTGTTCATGTGATAAGTCACTAAAAATCATCATCCCGCAACTACTTCCTGTCGTCTTCTCCGTCTTCGTTTTTGCCAGTTGTAACATTCAGTTGTTGATTATGTCACTTTTGTGATGCGAAATTTCTATACGGCCAAAAATCCACCTCATAAAACTTTGCGAAAAATTCAAACTTTAGATAATTGGTTTGAGAAATTCACAAACTGTAACTTTTTGTCATTCTTGACACTACCTAAAGTTTTATTTATTTTAGAGATCTAACAACAGCATAAAAAGAAGATCTGCACAATAACCTTTACACAAAAGAAAACATTTGGCTTATTGCTCGTCAATAATGTCTGTTGACGTATTTTATGGTAAAGGGTGGAAAAACGAAACCCAGCAGCTGCAGGAAATGAGCCAATTCTTGCTGGTCGTCTTTTTCATCTCCTGTTTACAAGATCATGCGTAAAAGGTTGAGACAGCTCAGCTCGACCTACTTCCGCCTCCACAGGGGGCCGAGTAATTTACCTGTTTTACAGTTGGGGAGCAGTTTGCTGCTGCATCCAGCAGGCGTTAGCAGCCGGAGCGAGTCTCATGAAAGCAGAAGCTGATGGGGGGTCAGAGCGCGCCGCTTCACGTTTATCACTCATCACGGAAAATGAGAGGGAAACCGCAGCAGGAGCCACTCTGAGTTAAATAGTCATAAATACAGACAGTTTTACCTGACAAGAGCTCACACTCTAATGAAAGAGAGCAACAGAACATTAATTCAGTTAGCTGAGGCACAACATGTTCTTGAAATTATTATTCACAATCCCCAAACATATAACCATATTAACCTTTTAAAGAAACACGTGAATAGTTTTTGAGCATGATGATGTTTTTAACGTGGCCACACACACAGATCAAAGGCACACAAGAAGTTGCAATGCAGTAATTAGAAAGCTTTCCTGTTGCTCTGTGCTAATCAATAACAGCTGGTTTAAAACGATCTGATGGGCTTTCAGAACGTTCCCCTTACAAAAGCATGACGTTTCCCCACAATAACTTCATTTTAAACAAGAAACAGGAAGCACATAAAATAAACATGGACAGTATAGAACAGGATATTAACATAAACACAATATCTAGTGGATTATAAAACATTTAAATTATGTCAAAATTAAATTAGGGCTTGAAGGTTGGAGTGTTTCACAAGTAGGTATAATTTAAATTGAAGTTAGCGCTTAAGCATTAGCTAAAGCTAAATACTGTTGGTGAGGAGATTTAGCGTTAGCAGGGCTAGCTTTTCAGTTTAAGGGGCAGCATCATGTAAAAGGGGCTTTTTAATCTTTACATCATGTTATATTGTTTACCTGGATTGTTGCTTTGACTCTTTCCTCCATGTTTCAGAAATACTTTAATCTCTATGGCAACCATACAGCTGTAGAAAAACCTTCGAGGCACAGCTGCTTCTCTACTCAACTCCTTCAGACTAGCCAGCAGCAATAAGCAAACGCCTGCTGAGCGCATAGCAGGAGCTGCTCCTCAGAGCATCGCTGGTAAAAACAATAATAGGTTAATAGAGGAGCCATGTTGGAATGACTTCCTGAAGGCGGAGTTTCAGAAAGAGCAGGAGTTTCTTAAAGAGACAGAGGCCAAATTTCAAGGTGCTAAATAACAAAACCAAATCACTATTAAGTCACATTTGATTTGTACATTTTTATAACAACTGAATGTAGCACAGTTATTTGATTGTGCTATAAAACACAGAATATCCCCACTTTAAGACAAATCTAACTTACATTTAACTTTTCAGCACTATTTAGGTCCTTGTTTTAAGTGAATAATTTCTTAATTATTAATGAAAAAGTACTATTCATAACCATAAGTGAAATAATCTGCCAGTGGAACAAGGTATTTTTCCTATATTCGAAGTTAAAATGTTTTTTACTTTTATTTGAGTAAAAGTAAGTTTTTTACTGAGTGAATGCAAAACATGTCTTACATCATGATAATATGCAGAAAAATGTTTAAAATGTTTAAAGCTTAAACTGAATGTTTGTGTATTTTTTGGAAAATATTTCAAAGATAAAACACAAGAAGTACGGCGGAAAACTTTAGGAGAACTTTTAAAGAATCTGCCGTGGTATTTAAGCAAAAGTTGTTAAATTTTCACCACTTATTAGTGAGTCTTCATACAAACTGCTTTATGAATATTTAATTTAATATGCGCACTGAAACGAGGATGTTCACAGTACATCCAGAAAAGCTGAACTAACGCTGCAGGAAACTTTTTCTCTTTGTAAAAGAAAATCTCATCATTGCTCAGGGAACGTCGGAGTAACTCCACAGCTGCAGGCAATTAACATTTCAGAGTCTTAACAACCAGAAATGTTTTGCTTTCTATTACAGCGATTACACAAAACTTTTCTTTGTGCAATTTAATTACAATCAGTCTTCAGAGGATCATGAAGACATATTATGGACACATTACTCTACAATGAAACTCAGTTGTGTGTCATAAACTACAGTCAGAACAGATTGAGGTCGTCGGTCAATCAAGTCAGAATTATAGGTTATTAGGGACAATTTATTTTTTATTACACCAAAGCACACAAAAAACTACATACATTAAAAAAAACTAAATACACAAAATACCAAGGTAACCAATTTTAGCTGTTTGCTCATTAAATTAGCTCATTCTTGTTTTCTAAAATAAATCTGGAAGTCAAGAAGTAAAGTAAAGTTTGGAGTTGCAGTGTTTGGCGTTCAGACAGCCTGACTTTATCTGGAGCTCCAAACCAATTCATGAGGCTCTGAGGGATGATTTGACTGGTCCATTTCAGAGCAAACAGAGAGCAAAGTATCACCGCTGATTTCTGTTTCACACCTGAGGCGTTTCTGCATCCCCGACTTTGAGCTGGAAACGTTGCAAAAGTTTGAAATAAAATATCCACTACTGGTTTAAAAACTTTAAGCCTGCAGGAAAAAGTTCAGCAAAATTATAAGCTGCTGTGTTTTTAAAAAACAAAGACTTCAGACATCTGCTTCATCAGATGATGGCCAATTATAGTAAAACCTCAGTAAATCTTAAGAAAAGCCTTTTGAGTTCTCCAGAAACATAATACAGATGGTGGGCCAGTTTCCCTCAGATTTCTAACTTATTCGCAGTCAGAAGTCCATCATGTTTAATGAACCAATAGATTCAACTCTGTTATTTATTAAAGAAAACAAAGATGAATCCCAAACAATTAGTTTAACTGCACAGATGTTTGTTTCTGCACAGCTTTAGAAAGTGTCCAGGCCAGGACTTTGACTGGGTCATTAAATCATTTTCAGACCTTCTTTTGTAGATCTGCTGCTGTGATTGGTATCGTTGTCTTGTTGGAGACTCAGCTGGGGTCAAGCTTCGTCTGCTGGACAGATGGTCTCATGTTTGACTCCAACGGCGTTTTCACGCCTGCTAGACTCGTTTTAATTGGGACCAAAATTACAACATTTGTTTCATTTTCAGTTGGTGGGATTTGCTTTCACACTGCAGCGTGTTAAACGAACCAAACTAAGCCGTTGGAGAAGATTTAAAGCAGCAGTTAGAGGTGACTTATGATTCTTCCTTCAACAGAATAGCTCTATGGCCTATTCAAAACCTCAGTGTTTTGAATATGATGAGATTTTGTTCTGCTCTTTTCTGCCTTTTTTGATCTTTTGGGGGTTTTTAGGAGTTGTTTTAAGACCTCTGTCACTTTAATTCCAAATAAGCTGCTGTTGGCCACGCCCCCCAATTATACAACCATACATCTTTGAAAAGCAGAAGTGGAGCCTCTTGTACAAACAACAAGGATGCAGCAAGTGGTTTCGGCATTTTTACTGTTTTTAGAAGCAGCAGAAACCCAAACGAAAGTACAAAACGTCCAAAATGTGAGGAAGCAAAGAAAGGAGATCTGAGGCGCTGCAGACAACAGATCCACACGAACATTTAAACCAAAGCTGAGCATAAACGACTCAAAGGCTGCCTCATTTCCATGATCAGCTGGAAAAATATTCTGCAGAATAAAAAGGAAAAGATGTTTCCCATTGAAGGTGCATGTCCATTCAACTCAAGTAAATTCAATTCAGTTCGTTTCTACAGCACCGATTCACAACTAATGACGCCTGGAGGCACTTTATAAATGCAATTGTTTAATCCTACTTATTAATCAGTGCTTTACGTTTAGTTCATTATTCAAATGAGTTAAAAATAAATTCTAAGTAAACCCAGCACATTGCATCGAGTCGAGTTTCACAATGTTGGCGTTTCTATCAAAAAAGAAATTAAAACGAATTTCATTTAAATTTTAATTTTAAGTCAAGTGAAGTCATTCACGCTATAAATCCAAAAAACCAGTTACATGAAATATATTCATAATTCAGCCATCAGAGGAGATGTTATGTGATTTTAAGCTGATAAAATATAATCTGATAACTTTTCTAAGTAAATAAACTAAATCTAGTTTCCCTTTTAATTTTGAATCAATTAATTTTTCATCATCATCCTTGCAGTGATTCATGTTTTTTCCCTTCCTGCTCCAGCCGGACTCGGCTCATCGGCGTCCTGCTCTGCTTCAGCTCCCTCTGCCTCCCTGCCAGGTGAGCCGCCGCCTTGTCAGTGGAAGCCCAGCGGGTTTCCTTGCTCTCGTTTCGTCTCCTAGTTTTTGACCCAGTTCATGATCCTGGATCTTTCCTGCCTTGATTTCTGGATCTCTGCTGCCTTTCTGCTAAGTGGACATCAGTTCCCACCTTTCCTTTATGCTAAGTTTATCACTTGCTGCTTCTCTGTGCATTTGTGGATCTTTTTTATGTCTGTTAATGATCTTGTGTTTGTTTTCACCTGTGTTGAGGTCATGTCAGTGTTATTGCATAACATGCAACATGACCTCTAGCAACTACAATCTCAAATGTGGCAGAATGCTGCAAAGAAAAGTGATGAAGAATTTCCAGAAAGTGTCGTAAAAGTTCAAATTGGATGCTCGATTAAGATTTTTTCTTTTTGCTGAAATCTGATTGTCTTTTAAATTGTGTATTCATTTATACTAGTAATTGATTATTGGTGTTGCACAACATCGCTCTGCTACAGGAGAAATAAAGGACAGAGCCGTTTATGGACCGATTGTAAAGTTATTCAGAATCAACAATGACGAAGGAAGCTGATAAAAGAAAGGAAAACCTGCCATCAACGGCCTTCACTGACACAGACTGCTTTCATAATTTCATAATTATAATTTTCATCCATTGTTTACGTCCTGATTTACCGCATCAGGCTTCTTCTGCAGAATTGTGATTCATGTCTCGGGAAGTATTTAAAAGCTGGTAAATCAGGCGTGTTTCATGCGCTTTGGAAACAGTTTGATATGTATCCGGTTTAGTTCCACATATGGAAGTGAAACGAATCAGATTGTTTGGGTGTGGAAAGATCAGAATTGTTCAGACTGCTGTGAAGAAGCCAGATAAATGCAAAAACAAGTGGATGTGTGTCATGTTTGGCTGCTCTGTGAACATTAACGCTCATTGCTTATTATCGCAAACACTTGATGGAAATTGTTGCCACCAATGTTACTCTGAGGGGTAATTAATTTTTCCACACAGAGTAAAAAATAAGCAACAAGAAATGTTTAAAAAGGCACAATGTGGTGTCAGAAGGGCTCCTCAAACCGCTGATCTCCATTTATACTTGTAAATATTTAGCAGTTTCTGAATGTTTAGGTGTTTTTGGAAGGTGTTGCTTTGAAGCCACATGAACAAACGAACTGAGTGAATTAGAATCTGCTGCTAAAGCTGAGCAAATCCATCACAGAGACCCGGAGAACATCCAGAGCAGCCAAATCAACAGTTCAGACTTTCCCAAAGAAAAGAGACTGCACCGCTGCTGTCGGCTGTATAAAAAAGTTTTCATGCAAACAGAAGACAAGGATTGATTAACACAGGATCCTCTCCATGGAGAGGGGAAAAACCCTCACAGCATCCAGTCAGGAGAGCAGCACGCTGCAGGAGGAGGGCATTTATCATGGAGTCCAGAGCAGCACAGAGTTCACCACAAGGTGCAACCCATTCACTCGCATTTCGATTCCAAAGGTCAGATTAACCTTTTAAAAAACATGAAAAGAAGCACCAAGAAGATTATTTTGTGGACGGATCGAACTTTGACCTGCAGTAGAAACAGAGCAAAGAAAAAGTTTGGAAAATGTTAATTCAGTGATGAAAAAAAGAATCTGGAAAACATGTGAATGCAGCTTGATAACAAATTTCACCATGTCGCCTGTGTTTACTGCCGAACTGAAGGGGAGCAGAAAGCAGACGGAGATTCTAGTTTTACTTTCTGCTTCATATTTGGATAAAGGCGACAGAAAGGGCTGGTCTCCAGGCTCAGACCTGCAAAAAAAAAAAATCACTTTTAAAAAAGCAAGACTTTATTTTTTTGCTTTGTAATTTATAAAATTTTCATAAGATTTGATTATACTTACCTACACTTGATTTGTATTTAAATCTAATTTTAAGACATGTGGCTTTAGTTTGTGAATTAGAAAACCATAAACATATCATTTTATTAGGGATTGTAAAATGTTAATTTTAGTTAATTATTTACATAGTTTAAATTAAAAATTTTAGTGCAATTAATCATATTTTTAAAAAGGTTCCAGAAGCAGGAACCTTTATATTTGCGTGTTTCTGATACACCGATAAATCTGACGCACAGTCAACATCCACTTCTCTTGGTCCATCAGGGGTTAATTTCTGCTCTAACGAACGATCTGATTGGACTGTGGGAAACTGTTGTGTTCAAGTTGTGCTAAAAGGAGTTAGCCTTTTAGTGAAGCTTTTCAGGCTAAATTAGCATCTTAATGCTAAACATGTAGCAGCAGCACAGACGCTAACGCTAATGTCAGTGAACGATGACTGACACTTAGTATCAATCTGATGATTTAATAAACTAAATAACAGATTAAAAACAATAAATATTTTTGTTGTTTAGCTCATAATTGATCCACTTGGGGTTTTTCATTGTAAATGTTGCTTATTTTGTCAATATATAGTTTTTGATTAAATTGTGCTTAATTAATTATAGACCCTGCAATTAACATCAAAAATTTTTTACGTTTTTTGAAGAAAAGTTCCTCAGATTTTAAGATTTGTTTGATGTTTTTTTTTAATTCTGAATATATTCAGTGAATATGCTAAACTAGATTTTTGTTAAACAATCCCTTTCTGTTCAGCTACTGTCTGAATAATTATGAAGAAAAAAAAGCTCTAACATTTCCCTGCTAATGTGCACAGATCTATTCTTTTGAATTTGCATCTATTGAACAGAAAAATCCATTTGATGGCAGTTTTCTCTCATCATTTCCCTTCAGTTCATATGTAGATTTTTACCCTCCAGTGTTACCTTTTGACCTCGGTTTAATTGTCTTCCTCTTGTTCCCAAACAGGTCTATTCAGTAGAGGCCGTTTTTTAACATGTGAGCAACAGAAAAGGGTAAAAGGTTTCGTCCCTGAGGGCGTAGTTAGTAGACCCGCTCAGCACCACATCCAGCTTTTAAATTATGTCTGCTGGAATGTCTGCTTTTGCACGAGGATTTTCAGATTTCCAATCATCCCTCTGCTGTGGTCACAAAACAAAGGTCAGCGCTGAGGTTCGCGTCACCAGTCTGGCATGACTTTGGCGTTAGACGTCACAAGTCTTTGTCTTCAGGAGTTTTGTGTCTCGGGACAAAGCGTGTGAGAGAAAAAGAAAACATTTCAGGAACTTTCAAGGAATTTCTGTCGGAATCAAAACCTTCTTTTGGTATTTGGACACTAAAGGTTATAATGATCACAGCCACACAAATGTCTTTGTCTGAACAATAGCAAACCGACATTAAAGTATGCTTTTTTTCTTTTATATACGGAATTAAAAGATAGAAGAAAACATAAAAAATTCATAAAACACTCATACACTCACTAAGTCGTTTCTAGACATGTTATTTTTGGTCGGTGGAGTTGCTGACATTCAGGTAAAATGTGCAGAAAGCAGAAAACGTCCTGCAGGTCCAGGATCAACAGAACCGAACCAGAGGAGGAGGAAAGTAAACAGAGCTGTTTCTATGAGAACCGGAGCATTTACTCTGATTTGGTCCTAATCTTTAGATTTCTCTGTTTGGTCTCATCGTCCTGTTGCTGCATCCAGCCTGGTTCGTCCAGCCTGGTTCCTCCAGCCTGGTTCGTCCAGCCTGGTTCCTCCAGCCTGGTTCCTCCGGCCTGGTTCCTCCGGCCTGGTTCGTCCGGCCTGGTTCGTCCGGCCTGGTTCCTCCGGCCTGGTTCGTCCGCCCTGGTTCCTCCGGCCTGGTTCGTCCGGCCTGGTTCCTCCGGCCTGGTTCGTCCGGCCTGGTTCGTCCGGCCTGGTTCCTCCGGCCTGGTTCGTCCGGCCTGGTTCCTCCGGCCTGGTTCCTCGGGCCTGGTTCCTCGGGCCTGGTTCCTCCGGCCTGGTTTGTCCGGCCTGGTTCATCTGGCCTGGTTCCTCCGGCCTGGTTCCTCCTGGTGCTGCTGTGATCATTCTTTTGGATTCCTGCCGGGACCTTTTAGCTTTTGTATTTCTCGTTTTAAGTAAAGTTGTTAATTTTCACCCGCCTGCCTGCAGTGGGTTCTGCTCTTCACCGATACATGACAGACTTGTGTGTTAGACCAACACACACACATTGAAGAACAAAGATGGCTGTTTCTGAACCAATTTAATCATTACACAGTAAGACAATTAACTAATCTACATATATACTTTCTTTTGCAGATAAGTTCTATAAATGGTCAGTATGCAGAAACTGTCACTATGTCATGACTGTTCAGATAATCTGTGAAAGAAATATTCCCATCTCAATGTTTCACCTCAAAGTCAGACCCTGCGTTTCTTAGAGACGATACAAAAAAAAACCCCAATGAGCTTCAAACTCTGTTTGCATGTTAAATATCAATATTCATTACTGAACCATCAGGACACTGAAACACGAGGCTTGTTTCTAAACGCTGCCAAGAAAAAGCTTCTTGACTCCATGACAACGCTCATCTGTGATCTTTAACCCGCATTAAAAAATAAACTCCAATTATTTTCTATCAAACATCCCACACCAGCAGCGTCTCCTTCGTCCATTAATCAAAACTTGTCCTTTTCAGAAATGTCAGAACCTTTTATTAAGCCGTCCACAGCTGAAGATTTAACACGACTCATTGGATTTGTGCCGAGGGTTGGAGGTTTATGACGTCCGTTGGCGCCTGGATGTGTGTTACACGTTTACAAAGTTTAATCTGAATGAACATCAAGACGTTCTGAACAGACGAGGCCAAAATGAATGTACAGCACCAGGAACCAGAAAACCAACTCAGAAGGTAATTTGGGTTTGCTTTGCAGATCAGGGGAACCTTGGAGTCAAACTTCTGACTCCTGGTTCAAACTGGGTCATCGACACGACAATGATCCAAACGCAGCAGCAGATCTGCAATAGAACGACTGAAAAAGGAGAAAAACTCGAGGTGTTTCATTAGCAGAGTCAAAGATCAGACCTTCATGTGTCTCATGAAGAAACAAATGTCTGCAAAACACAAGGAGCTGAAGCAACTTGGCAGAAAAACCTCAACCGTTCGAGTCTGATCAAATCTGACAGAAAATGCTGCTTTGCTATTTCTGCTAAAGATGATGCTAGGCCTGTTGCAATAATCAATAAATCAAATAATCACAGGAAAAATTATAACAAGCTCAATCGTTTCTATTTGCATTATTTATTGTTTTTTTCTTTCTACCAAAAACGGGATGATAAAAATCTCCAGTTTGGTGTTTTGATCTCTGAAAGACAGTTTTGTTTACAGAGACTTTATATTTCATTTTATTTGTTGTTTTTGTTGTTTTGTTCTTTTATTTTGGATATTTAAAATGTCTTCCAGTTCCAGTTTTTAATGTATATTGGAATTTAAAGTTTATTGAGCTTTGAAAATGTGTTTTTGTATTATTATGCCATTAACATTACATTACTTGAAAATGGTCTCAAAACAATAACATTATAGCTTTTTCCAATAATTTCTGGAACAATTTATTGCACGTTACATTTCCATTACAGAAATGTAGTGGAGCAGAAAGTATAGATACTCAATAAAACACGCAGTGGAGTAAGAGTTGAAAGTAAATCTACTGCATCAAAGTAGAGATGTATGGAAAATGTACTGAAGAACAGTAACAACGTTGTGCCTCTGCAGGAAACCCAAAAGAATCTGGAGCAATAAAAGCTCTTCCTCTAACCTCCTGAGTAAAAATATTTTATCTTTCTATCTGCTCTGAAATCCAGTTTCGCCTCCCAGGCCTGCTTTTAATTTGCCTTGTGATTCTCTGCCAGTTGTAACAACAACTTATTTGTCTGGATGTGCGTCTGTGAGGAGGACCAGATGTTGGCCTGTGAGGCCAGAAGAAGGAAGTCTCTGCAGCGGGTCGACCATGAACAGGATGTCCATGAACTAAACAACAGTCACTGCTTTAAAAAGGAGCCGCTTGTGTCTCAGACGTCGTTATTTTCCTTCTCTATCTCCCTGTTGCTGCTTTCGACTCCCAGGGCTTCTCATTTACACGCTCCTCTGCCCTGAATCCTCGCCTTCCTCCTCTCACCGTCCTCCCATCTGTAGCCGTGAGGCGGGCAGATGTGCCAGTTAATCAGGCTTCCTTATCTGCTGACCGTCCGGCACCCAGAGCTCACTTAATCAACAGCCAGCCTGGATCCAGAACGCTTTCTTATCGGGGCGAGGAGGAAGCTCGGTGTCATGATGCCGCAGACGAAGCAAACGAACAGAACATCTTGACTCAGACGTCTAATGGGCGTTTGGCTGTGATGTACGATCATGTGTTGTCCAGGTGTGATGCAGCCAGAGTTCAGCGGCTCCATTAGTCTGACGCTTCCATCTTTCAGTCTGCAAACCGCAAAAGGAAAACGCCAGACTCGGTTGTTTTCCTGTTCTGGTTTGTTTGCAGAGAAGACGAAGGATGTAAACATGAGAACAACAGCAGCTGTTAATCAGGACAAACTTCAGGGGTTGTTAAAATGATCATCATGCATCTTTAATGGTTTGATTTTAGTTATGTTAAAAAGAAAAAGCAGATTTCAGAAGTACAAAAAGGGAAAAAAACAAACACTAAAATCAAGTTAATAAAGTTTTTTATTGTAAGAAAGGAATATTTTTTCTAAAAGAGAATATTAGGATTACACTAAGAAAAAATCAATTCAGAATATTGTGACAATGAAGTTGAAATATGAGAATAAAGTATAAAAAATTATAGAATAAAGTCCTAATATTACAATAATTAACTTCTATGAGAATGAAGTCATAATAATATGAAAATAAAATTGTAATATTGCTTCATTCTCATAAAACTACGACGTTATTCTAGTAATATTAGGATTTTATTCTCGTAACTTTATTATTTACTCCATCATAGTTATTCTCTGTGACTTTGGCAGATTTGTTGTCTAAAAAGAAAAGCATTTAGTTTTCAAATTCTTTTGGCTTCAATTTAACAAACTTAATTGTTAAATAAATTATAAAAAGCTGGTTTGGGTGCAAAGTTGGTTCTTCTTATTATAAGAGCTTAGTTATAGAAAGACCAACACTTTGTGTAAGATTTAACATTTTCCATTTAAAGAAAATTATTCTGGTAATAATTTTACTCTTATTGCAAATAAATCATCTCCCATACAACAGCCAACATATTCCACTACGTTGTTATCCATAACTGGAACATAATACGTTATTATTATTACAGTCGCTAAATTCAATGTATTTTAGAAATATCTAAATGAGATTGAACAACAAAATATCACTTAGGAAGGTAGAATAAAAAATGATGTATAATTTTGGTATTTTTACAAATAAAAATCAGAAGGGTCTGGCATGCATTTGAGTTAAGTTGATTTTATGCTCATATAACTTTAATAAATCAGCTGCCATTAGCACTAACTGTCTTTAAAAGTCATTTAATTAGAACACCCAGGTCTGGCATTAAAAACAATGTACGCGAAATTACAAACTCCTATTATTCTGCCTTTTATGGTGTCTGTGGGTTTTGTAATGGGAGTTTGCCTCTGTTAAAATGTCTCTACAGCGAATTGGAGCGAAGTGAAAAACTAAAACTGAAGAGTTGTGATTTTCTGTGGCAGCGCAGCCATAAAAAAGGAAAATGCTCTGTTATGGAAATCACCTTCTGGCCTGAAAGAGCCAGATCTGAAAGGAAGTTTTAATGAGCGCAGCATCCATAAACAAGAAAGTCCCACAAAAAGCCAAAACCTCTCTGGTTTCTCCTGGAAAGCAGCAGATTACAAAGAAACATTTTTACTTGAACCGAAATTAAAAGCTATTTGGACTTTTGTGTCCAGAATCAGAGAATCCCTGATAGATCTGGTTTAATGTGGTTTTGATCAAGACTCTGACAGAAATGCTTCGGTGTTGTCAGATCTATTTGTCAAATGTTTCTGGAGTTCAGTAATAAATATTTCATATTCCTCACGGGTTTTTCTTAACAAGCGAATCAATAAACCCGTTTCTGTTAGAAATCAGCTTCTAGGCCAAAACCAGGCAGATGTTGATGTGCAACAATACCTGCAGTTTCTCATCTTCATCCTGTCTGCTCGTCTTTTATCAATCAATCAATAAAGTTTATTTATACAGCATATTTCAGCAGTTCAAAGTGCTTTATCACAAAGTCATAGAAAACACCAACAACGGAGAAAGCATTTCACATTTCATTTATTACGGTTCAAAAGAAACTCCAACCAGGTGGGTTTTTAATCTAGATGTAAAGGAACTCTGTGTTCCGGCTGTTTTTCACTTTTCTGGAAGTTTATTCCTCCTAATGATTGACAGGTTATTGGTAGGATGCAGACCTGTGCCGTGTCTGACTCAACGTTTCGATTTTCTGATCATTTTGTTTTCACTTTTCAAACTTTCCATCGTCACCAAAGTTCCCAGCAGAAACGACTCCGGAGTAAAATCCCAGCTCCTCCGTTTTCCAGCCGTCCCAGACTTTCTGAGGGAACTTCCTGGGAGAAAATGACTTTCCCAGAATTCTCTGCTGTCTGACCTTGCAGCATCTTAGTCTGTTGTTGACGTTTCTGTTGCAGAGAAGATTCTTCTTTCTGCTGATCTTCACACCAGACCAGAATTCAAACCTTGGAAACTGCTGTCATCCCTGAGCAAGCTCTGCACCGGCGGCACAAAACTGTCTGGGTTTGGTGTAACCTCCTAGATCAGGGATGGCAAACTCATTTTCACAGAAACCCATTAAAACTGTTAATAAATATCTGCCTGTATTCAATAAGTGCTTCTTCAAATTAAAGAATTGTGAACATTTTTTTACACTGATAAGTTCCTCCAGAATTTCACAGTTGTTTTTTGTGCTTTTTTGCAATCAAAATCTCTAATTTTGTCAAGAAATTTTGTAATATTTACGTCTAACACAAAACATCTTTGGGCCACTGTTGACAGTAAAAAATAAAGGTGAATATTTCTGCTAGAAAAACTGAAACATTTTTGAGATTAATCTTAGAATTTTTGGGTGGAAAATCTTGGATTTTTTCTGAGTGTGAAAAGTCAAAAAATTGTTAGCAAAAAAAGCAAAATTTTGAGATTAATCTCAGAAATTCTCCAGAAAAATGCATGAAAATTTCAGAGTTTCAAAAGCCTAAAAATTTAACATTTTTGAAACGCAGAAATTTCCAAGTTTTTTCTAGAAATTAATCTCAAAATTTATGAGTTATTCTAGGAAGGTTATATTTTTTTCCTGGAAAATTGTTGGAAACTTTGTTATCCACAGTACAGAAACTTTTAACCTTTTTATTGCCATTACAATGGCTTTAATATGCCGTCACACTCTTTTGCAAGACGTGAAATGTGACCTTCTGTCACTCACCGTATCGATCACAGACTGTAACCTGACATAAAGTTAGTTTGAGGCAGGAGTGTTGTAAAAGTATGAAACACCGCCACCTGGAGGAGGGAGGTAGCAGTTGCTTAAACCCAGGGGTTGTGACCATTTCTTAAGGAAAATTTGCAATAAACTTTCAATTATACATTACAAATGCAGGAATGTGTTGATTTTGGATGAATTTCTGTGGGACTGATGGACATCTGGAGACCAGAAGGCCACATAAAAAGCTGTGAAGGACCAGATTTGGCCCGCGGGCCTTGAGTTTGACACGTGTTCTAGATAGTAACTTCACACACGCACACACACCCACGCATGCAATGTGATAAAGGCATGACTTTGGTTTATTGGACGTAATGCTTCCATGCACATCTGTTATTTTACAGCATAGAGTCTAAATGCTGCTGATGAAACTTTCCTGCTCATTTTGAACCAGGACTTAAAAATGACTTTTAGTAATAAAGCAAACTTTAAAAGACAACAAAACTTTTTCCAACTGGTTCATGCAGCTGATTTCTCTGCACAGTAATGTGAAGACAGTGAGTAAAGGAGAGTATTAGTCCTTCAGGTCTTATTTATCAGTAAAAGTGATAAAAACCGATTTTCTCACCTCTGAGTCTTTTATTTATGATCCATTTATGAAGTCAGACTGCTGCAGTTCATTTTATTTTCCTCTTATTGTTTTATTTATTAGAAGGAACAATGTGGTAGAAACACAGATCATTCAGGCAAACAAAATATCAGACATGATATAAAATATTTTCAGTGGTTCTGAAGTTATATTCACCTCTAGCCATATAACCCTCCATTTTACTGTAATGTGAAAAATAAGGTTATAATAAATTATTTTAAAATATATTCCACAAAAGACAGTGTTGTGCAAAATTGTTTGTTATGAGGGCCAAAATTTTCAAGTCAAAAACACTTTTGGGTGAAAATTAATGAGACATTTATCAATTATTTACTCAAATATTAAACTAAAACATTTTCCAGTAAGAAGTTCTGTAAATTATTTTAGATCCGAAACATACAACTTTCTGTTTTATATTATTATTTGGGGTCAATTTTGTTTCAGCCTATCTGCAAAAATAAACGTTATGACAATGTTAATTTAAAAATTGTGAAAATTGAAGATTTAAAACACAGGCACTGCGTGAATACATTTTTTTAAATTTGAAAATGTATTTATTTATTTAAAATGTCAAATTATACAATTTGAAAGGTTGAAAACAGGTCTGCTGCCATTACTGCTCACTGCTCCAGGTAAGATACTGACTACTGAGAGCTATTCCACACAACCCCACTCAAAAAAAGTTTTGGAAAAGTAAAATCAGGATTGGATTTTAAGTTTTATTTTTAGAACAAGATGACTGAAACTTTGCAGTTTGCTTAGTCAGAGACACAGTGACGTCCCGATCAGAGACGGTCCTCCTCCTCCTCCTCTTCCTCGTCCTCCTCCTCCTCCTCCTCGGTCCCTGGTGTTGGGGCTCGGTCAGAGGGCAGAGTCACGTCACACAGGGCTGGTCTAAAGGCTTATTAGCCCGGGGAACCGAGCTCCAGGCGGCCTCACTCTGCAGCTCTGTGCGGCCAGCGGCGGACGGCTGTCCAGGCGAACGTCGCCCAAACTTTCTGGAAACTCAGTGAAGGGAACAGAAACGCTCAGATAAAGTGTCGCAACCCGCTTCACTCCTGATTCAATCAAACTGCAGCTACTCCCCTCTCCCCCCCCTTTAATAATCAGAGCCTGCACTTCTACTTTTTCAACTTTTGAATGAGCCTCCTCACGTTTGACTTTCTTTTATTTTCCGCTGTTGCGCTTTTTAATTTGCGCTTCAGGTTGAGATAAAGCTCCTCTCGTGATGGCTGTGTTATCACTAGCTGTTCTGCTTGTTGGATTTGTTTTGACTTCAGCTGACAAGGTAAGTGTCTGCACATGCTCTCCGCTCACTGACAGACTGGTTGATTTTTAATCATTCATTTATTTCGCTTTTCCGGGCCGTTTGTTCTGAACTGAATGCGGCTGGAAAGCAGAAAAAAGTGGGGCGGCAGCTTTTAAAAGTTTCCCATCGCCTCTGCAAACACGCACACTGCTTCCTCTGTGCACCCCGTGTTGACACGGCACCACGCGTGGGTTCAGCCTGTCACATACACGAGCTGTAACTTACAAACATGTTTCTGTTTGAGGCTTTAGCTCCGGTGAGCCGCTGGGCTTCCAAGAGAACCAGGCCTGCCCGAGGCAGAGCGGACTTTACGCTCAGTAGCCTTTAGCCCTCCTAAAGAAGTGAATGCCCCCCTGACATGTTGGAAAACGCGCAGTCAGAGTTTAGAAAGGGTTATTTGGGCTTTAGCCCAGGGCGGAAACTTTTAGGGGTGTCCCAAATGTTTGCTTTTTGTTTTGCACTTAATATAAAACTCATAAAATCATGTGAGCTGCATTATTTTTTTGGATTTTCATGAATGCAAACAATATTAAAGTATTTGAAAAAGTTATAAGGCACCAAAACTGGCTCCAGCCCACAACCTTGTAAATCCGGCCCTGATTGTACTCTAACAGGAACTGTAATATGTTGGGAGAGTCAGACTTTAAAGCTTGTTTATGTTTGTGTTTTCTACATTGATAATGAACTTTATTTAAAAAGGGACAATATAAACTCAAACATAAATGTCACCATTTGATGTGCGGTGCCAGATTATAGCAAAATTACATCTGCAATTCCTGGACAAGTTCCAAACATGGGTATGCAAAACAAAAGGACAGAAAATATAATACTGTAAGTTGCTTTCTAATCGCAATAAACAAAAACACATGCAGCAGATATTTACCATATCTCCTTATGAGTAACTCTGGTTAGCTAAAGTCGAGAATCATGTCAAAAAATCAACACAAAGCAGCTAAAAGTTGCAGAAGAAATGTGAGCTTCCAATCGCTGAATCAATCTGTCAATCAATGAAGTTTATTTGTGTGGCAGATCAGCGACACATCAGCTCAAAGTGCTTTACATCGAGAAAAAACATCAAAAACACGTCATGAAGTCAACAGTTGTGAAAACCAATAACAGAAATCCCATTTTGTCAGGTGTCATCATTAAAATCATCAACACACATAGAGTACGTTCCTTATACAACTTCTACTCCAACAAACAGGTTTTACAAGTTAGCAATAATTATTTCCTCCATGTTTTTATTGAACAATGCAGATGCTAATAAACAGGTGTGAATTCTGGCTGGTTTCTCGTGGATTTACTTTCTGCTCCGTTTCTGTCCGGCACTGAGACTGAAATGTTGGCGGGTTTGCATCAGTGCTGCCATTTCTCTGAACAGCTGAGTTTCTGTGACTCTTTATGCTGCGGATCCATGTGGTCGTCGTGGAAACCTCACTTTTCTCCACAATCAGTTCAGCTAAACAAGGAATTTGATGCTACAAAATCACTTCAAGCTAATGCTACTTATTACTGGAGGGAAATTAAAATATTGACACATAAAAACAAAAAGAAAAAAGAGTTGCAGCTGAAGCTAATTAGACAGAGGAGATATTTAAGTAAAATAAATAAAAAAGATTCTTACTCGATAAACTTTATGCTCATGAACAGAAACTGGTCTGGCTGTAGCAAATGGTAGAAACTGTAACATGAACCATGTTGTGTCCTCATCCTCAGGTTATTGTATGTTCTTTAAAATCTAATTGTTTAATTACTGTAGGGTAGAAAGTTTTTGTTTTGGTGAGCAGAAACCATTTGCTACACCTGCATTTACCTCCACTGATCTCACCTGAGCTTCCTAGAAAGATGATCTTTTTAGCACAACTCCTCACTTTCTACGTCCATCAGAAATATTCTTCTTACAAACACATTTATTTTGTCCAGAAATCAGCCAGTTTACCGTCTGCAGCTGCAGGAAACGGCAGGTTTGATGCTGCATCATCACCCATGTATGGTAGTACTTCCTGTTTTAGAGAGAGCATTACTCTGAACGTAATTTTAAAAAATAATTTTTGCCATATTATTGTGGGCACAACAATTGCAGTTTCTGGCCGATTACCTGTTTTGTTTTGCTTTGTTTTGCCCGACTTGCTGATTCTGATTTTGACCGACAGTTGCTGAATTGGCAACAGTGGGTTGACAGTTGTTAACTGCAAACATGCAGACATGACCTGGACGACAAATTGTTCCAGAAATTATTGCGATAAACGATAATATTGCTGTTTTGAGACTATTTTCAGGTAATGACATAAAAGTAATAAAAGAAATTCTAAATTCTAATGAACATTTAACACAGGAACGGGAATACATTTTAAATATGCAAAATCAAAAGAAATAAAATGAATTATGAAGTCTCTGTAAACTAAATGATCCTTCATAAAAGGAAGAAGTTGAGACCAAAGCATCAGACTGAAGACTTTTATCATCCAGTTTGTTTTAATTTATCATGCAGTTTATTTATTTATTTATTGCCTAATTCTGTCTTCACTGTTTAGAAGTTCCAACAAAATATTAAAAACTGTCAAAGCAGCAGAATAAATTTACTTCTCGATCCCAAAGTGAATTAAATCCACTGTTTACACAAAGAGCTAAATTAAATTCAGAGTTCACAGTGGGAATTTGAATGAATGAACTCATTTTAAAATGAGCATTTTGTGTTTCCTTTGCGCTTCTTCACATTTATGAAGTCTGTTCTTCTGTCTCCTGCAGGCTGGTGAAGCAAACCAGGAAGGTAAGACCTGCTTCTTCACTTTCCTCCATGTTGTTATTAATTCAATCCAAACTCCAGTTCCAGGTTTTCTCTTCCAAACTGCTGACAAGTTCAGGAGGAGAACTGCACACTGATCAAAGTGGGAGGAGAGTTTTTCTGTTCAGCAGTTCTGTAACACACTCCCTGCACACACATGAACATGCCTACACACACACACACACACCCTCCTGACTCCACTGACTCACACACAATTATATTGCAACTGCTTAAAAGGCTTTGTTATAAAGGAAAGAGAATTCCACCTCTAAATCCTGCACATCTGTCCTCCATTGTGAGGTTAAGGAACCAGTGAGCTGCAGCCGAGTCCACGTAGGATCCGTTTACTCCTGGTTAGCTCCTGAACACGTCCGGGCCGCCGCACAGCGGGGCAGCGCTGGGCTGCGGTGGAGCGTTTGTGGCTGCCACTGTTGGCTCTCTGTGGCCATTATCGGGCTTGTAAAGCGGCCGCTGCGCTCACTTCATGTGGTTTCTGCTTAACTTTTCACCTTTTTTTCTGCCCCCCTTCATGCTGAATCCAACTGAAATCTTTGCCAACCTCCTGCAAGAACAGAAACATGAACGACTGGTTTATTAAATCAGACAGTGGGACACTGAACTCTTTACTGTATTTTGAAATAAGGTGGCACCCCTGCAGATTATGCCTTTATTTGCATTCACATCGGCAGCCATGTTAGTCCACTTTTCTCATGTTATAAATGAAATAGTCTGCCAATGGAACAATTACAATTTCACAAATATTAAGGAATTATTGACTTGAAACAAGCTTCCATTTCTTGCTGTAAAGTTACTTGTAAGTTAGTAAACTTGAAATAAGACAAAACTAAGACGTTTGCAGTAGAAAAGAGACCAAAATACTTGCTAAGATTTTGTGTTTTTGCAGTGTAGCGACACGTTTTTACAACACCTTGCTAAAGTATTCATACACCCTGAACGTCCAAACAGTTTATCACGTTTAAAACCGGAAATGCATTTTATGGGATTTTGTGTCAGACCAACAAAAAGTTTTACATAATTTAGCATTTTTCTCCTGTTAAAAATAAAAACCTGTAGAGCATGGTGAACATCTGCACTCCTGAGTCAGCACTTTGTCAAACTGACTTTAGCTGCAATGACAGATATGGAAGCTTCCTGGAATATGTCTTTACCTCTTTGCAGAATAAATCCACTTTGCTCACGTTAGTGTAAGTGTAAACAGCAATATTTTATTCTTGTCAGAGAATTTCAACTGAGTTAATGTCTAGACAGGATCATAAATCTGATCTGAACCGTCCTGCTGTAGCTCTGGCTGAATGTTTAGAGTCACTGTCTTGCTTAAAGGTGAACCTTTTTTATTGGTTTCAGACTGAAAACACTTAGGGTGCATTCACACTAGTCCTGCTTAGTCCGCTTGAATCAAACTCAGGTTTGTTTTAACTAGAAAGTCCTGTTTGTTTGGGGATGTGTGAAAAATGGCAAACTCTGGTCCGCCTACAAACCTTGGTCTGGGTTCGGTTGAAGGGAACTCTGGTCCGGTTTGAATACATATGTGAATGCAACTGGACTGGAGATCGCTCCAAAAGCAGGAAGTGGACTATAGTGCAGGGTAGGCCTGTCGCGATAAACGATAAATCGAAAGCTATCGACCATTTTAATTATCGGCTTTATCATCTCTTCCGACCTTTTTCTCTTTCAGCTAATGACACTGAATGAAAAAAGGCTGAACTCCGGTGCTCTCCACTGACCCTCCCTTCCTCATTTCCTCAGTGTAAAGCCCAGCGCACACGACACAATATTAGAGCTGTCAGCCCATTTTTAAAACCTGACAGATCACACATGAGCCGACAGAAATCCTTGGTATAACGGTTGGATCGGGTTCGTTCCTGCAGTGTTGTGTCCAACAATGGGCACAAAATAATGGCTACAAGTCCAGTTAACTAATTTTAAAACCAGGCATTAATCAATGCTTTACTACAATCTACCTGCAATGCATGTTGCTAGTGTCAGCGTAAAGTCCTGACTGAATGAAAATCATTATAACCTATTTACGTCACGTTAACAAAGAACAGCTGAAAAGTTACCGGGTTTATCAACTGCTGTAGCAATTTGGCTCCAACTCCTCCCCTTGTCATTTCTATATTCTTTGCATGTTGAATAAACATTAATGTTGTTTCCACGTATCATCTCCAATGTTCGCTGGACTTCGGGTTGCGCCGTGTCAGCTGTTTGGGATTCCCCCCAGTAATTTCCCATCAGAAAACACTGAGGAGAATCCGCGCTTTCTGATTGGCTGCCTGTCACATTCAACAGGTGTCTTAAAGCTCTCAGTCGGGGGAAACCCCCGATTTAGATCGGAGCGACAACGACGATCTACCGTAACACACCACACAATCTTAGAAAGACCAACGTTTTAAGATTGTTGTAAGGGGAAAAATAGGAGCAAAAAATCGTGTAGTGTGAACTATTGCATCAGGTAGTCGATGTGCCCATTTTCTCTATTTAAATCTAATTATTACTGAAGGGCAACATAATATACAGACTTCATAATCTGCACTCTTTTGGTTGAATGCAGTATTTATTTCCACTTTGGCTTTATGTTGTTTAGTTTTTATTTTCCAAGTGAGTTTTTTGTTAATGGAGATTGAGAATCCATTTTATTTTTGTTTTTGGTTGTTTTGTTTATTTTGTTTATCAGCTCCAGTGTTAAATATTCTTTTGAAAATAAAGTGTATCTATCTTTGGCAGGAAATCGCATGCATTATTACATCATTTCCATTAAATCAGTGTAAAAAGATCTTCAAACAATATTATCGTTTATCGCAATAATTTTTGAGACAATTAATCGCTCAGCAAAATTTGCTATCGTGACAGGCCTAGTGCAGGGCATTCTGGGTAAATGCAGCCAAACCAAAAGCTCTAGCAGGAGAAATAGCTTGTGCTTTTTTTAGCAAAGACAAGAGAAATACTCAAATCTGACGCCATCTTTGTTTAAGTTTCATGAATAATTAAGTTACGCTCAGTGTCTCCTTCAGAGGTTTTCATGTCATGTCCTTCAGTGGTTCTTGATTTAATATTTTAATTCTGACATTTTTTCCTCCAAACTGTGACTTTAATCTCTGAAGGGTAAAGGATTTCTGAGGAAGAAAGTCACATTTCTTTTGTCTTTTTTCTTTTAATGGCCATAACTCGGTTCTGTTCTGTACATATTAAATTGTAAGAGATTATCAGATTGTTTCTCTATACTGATGGTATAAAAAATCCCTCCTATATTTAGTGATTTTACTGAGTGATTTGGCTGAAACATCAGCATTTCTGTGTTTCACGGAGTCGACCCACTTCTGGCTTGGCGGGCAGGTGCAGCCCAGGCTGATCGGTTCCTCTGCATTTCCTGGTTCTGCCTGAGCAGCGGCATGTTTGACGTCATCCCACTGGTTTCCTACTGGGCTGAGGTGGAGTGGGACTGGCCTGGCTGCTCCACACCATCAATCCTGCTGGTCTGAAACCCAGATGCTGCTTGACTCGTGTGTTTAGGGCCGTTTTCTTCCACATGGTGGAAAAAATAAGCACATGGCCTGCCTAGCATTGCAGCTAAGGGGTTAGCACGTCCGGCGTCTGGCTGGGTTTACAATGCTGCACTAAGCCCAACTGTTTCAGTTCAAAGTCAGGTTTTATGAAAATGCTCCAGTTAGATGAGACTTTTATATGGATTATAGTTCTTTAAGTGAATTAATTGGGGACACATTCAGGGAGAAGGTTGTGAGTTTAAATCCAAGTCTGGGGTCTTTCTGCATGTTTACTTCCCGTGTGTGTGGACTCTGAACAGACAAAATGTTCTTATTAGGCTACATGGTTACATTAGGTTTGAGTGTGGGCGTGTGCGTGTGTGTGTGTGTGTGTGTGTGTGTGTGTGTACACCGAAGATGAACTGCTGTTCATCATTTTTGTCTCTTCTCAGATCCTTTTTAATGGTATTTTTTCATCTTATTACACAACTTTTGGCTTTTGTTTCTCCATTTTAAAGCATTTGAAGGCCTAACAAATGTTAGGCAAAGTGTTGACGGCTTGTGAATTTGTGACCTTTCAGAATAATGTAAAGGTTTTACTCTGAGATCTATTTGATCTGCATTTAAATGTAAAGTGTTCAGCTGCAGCCATGCAGGAAATGTTTGAACACTTTCTCACGTTTTCTATGCATTCAGAGGTTTGTTTTTGTCTGGTTTGAATATTTGAGGGAAAATAAATTAAAAATGCTTTTCCTGAGCCAGATTATTTAGATCACCTGAGAAATATATGAACTTTTATAAATATTTAGTGGATTTGTAAAACATCATACTCTTCTACACAGCAGTCGAATTATAAGACGTTGTGTATTTTTCTCAGGCCTGGTTTTTGAAAAATGTTTTTTATTGAGTACTTCTGAGCTGTCAGTATCTTACTGCACTAAACTGCTGTCAGAGGAATCTGTTTTTAGAAAAATAAGTCAGAAAAACAACAAAAATGTACATAAAATCAGAAGAATAGGAGGAGTAAATTTCTGCTAAAAAATTCAAAAAATTGGAGGTTAATGTCTAAAAATGTCTAGAAAAATGTGTAAATTTCTGAGTTTGAAAAGTCAACATCTTTGACTTTTGGACATTTTCTGAGTTTGAAAGCTTTTTCAAACTCAAAACTTTTCAATAAAATATTTTTGAACATTTTCATAAAAATTCTGAGATTAACATAAAAATTACAGGGCCTTTTGCATGTTGTTTTTGTTTTTATTTTTAAACTCTGAAATTTCCAAATTTCTTCTAAAACATTTCTGAGATTAATCTCAAAATGTCAGATTTTTCCCCCAGCAAGTTTTCAGCTTTTGGAGCTTGGAAATAATTTTTATCAGAAAATTTCTCAGAGTTTAAAAATAGTTTTGGCAAAAAGTTATTCCTTTTTTTCTGTTGTAACGGACTCTGATATGGTGCCATAAAAATGTGTATGGTCTTGAGTAAATAACAATTATGTGTCTTTGAAGAACCATTATTTCCTGAACTATTAAAGTCTGTCCCCTTTTCCAGGTGCTACATATAAAATCCACCTGACAAACTCACAAGCAAAATCTCAATAAATGGCATTGGAAAATTTTATTATAAACTTAGTTTAGATGTTGAAACTTTAACAGATGTATGACACACAGAATAGGCTTTGCCATACTTTTTTCTTCCACTAAACTTTCCACAAATATACCAGCTGCTGCTTCTTCATCAGCCGCCGTCTGTATACATTACGGAGTGTGTTGATGACTGAATACTGCTTTCCTTATGGTTATGTAGGTCATATCAAAATATTTCTGTAGTATAATCTCCATATTTTAAACTGGTTTAAAGTAACATTACGGTTTTCTCAGAAATTAAATATTTGTTATTCAGTAGCTGTTAAGTGGTATTCCCACAAATTGCCAGAAATAAAATCGGTACATATATTTCCTTGGCTTTTAAAGACTCAAGATAACGAGTTTTACTTTTTGAATTGGATCGTTGAACTAATTAACATTTAATTTATTGAGATGTACTTGTGTTTATTTAGTCTTTTTTTCACAATATGCTGTTATCAACTTTAATATTGAACATAAGCCTTTAGAGGAGCCTTTGGGTTTTTTGCATGGTACCGTCTGATCTACTACTGAAACTCAGTTAATCAAGTGCAATAGATTTGCATCAGACATTATAAAAATCTCTTTTCTGTTCACTGTATGTTTAGACTATTTTTATTTATAACTGAGGATTTGCCCAGAATCAAAATGTATTCTCTTTGATTCTCTACGTAGAAAACTCAAATGCACAGAAATTGTCCCTTTTCTTCTTTTAGGTGGGAGAAATGGTTGTTTAAATCCTGCAGAGGTTTACACAAGCGTAACATTTCAGCACACAGAAGTGAATTTAGTTCTTGGCTGCACCTAGAGACCTCTGGCACCAAGAATATTTCATCTTTCAAAGATTCGTCACAGGAGCTTTAGTGTTGAAGCACTCTGTTGGTAAACGCGTGTCATGATGCTGAGCATTACATCAGTCCTGCAGATGTTGCTCGAGATTTCAGGTGGAAAACTCAAGCAGCCCTTTCGCTGACGCTAACAGAGACCAACGCTGACATGATTTAAGGGCGAACTTTGTAAATGTTCCGTTAAAAGGATGTTCTGTCCCGGATCTCCTTGCATATTCAAAGCCCCAGACGTATCTGTGGTTTGTTTCTGCTGCCTGTCAGACGTGTTTATAATGAAGGAAGCCGGCGCTGCGTATGGATTTAAAGCTGCTCACATTGTGTATTATTATGGTGTCACAGCTGTGAAAAAGGTGCAAGTATTTTATGCCAAGTGTGTCAAATTTATATTTTTTCTTCATTTTTGCACACTGTGATCTGCAAGCTACGTCCTGCGCCTCAGACACATAATTGGGTTTTTGTCTTTGTGACACTTGCGTCAGCGTTTTTTGTCAAGATAATTATTAGATTTTAATATTCATCAGATTGCTTTTACTTTCTATTCCCGAAATGGAAATCTTTGAATGTCGCTGCAGTTGGAAAATCAAGCTGAGGCTGAATGGAGTATTTATTTTTAAAGGCCACACATTTCTTGACCAATTCAATTGGCAACAAATCAGGTGAACAAGAGCCTGATGGTAAAAGAAACAACGTGACGTGACCAGCTCACAGCTTTATAGCTGGTGTTAAATAAAACTATTTCCCCTCTAATCGATTTCTTCTGTTTAGTTTATTTTACATGTTTCATATCTACAAACCAATTTTGGAATTGGTTTGTAGATTTTAATAATTTCAATAACAATAGAATGAATCTAACTAGCTAGAAAAAAAGTTATGTGCTAACAGAACAAATCAGTCAGCTAACTATCCATATAGATTTAATCTAACTAGCTAGAGAAATTTATTCTAACTAGCTGCTTTGGTTCAGTTTCACACTCCATTGTGTCAAACAATCCAAACCTCTGAGCAACCTGTTCCCCTCCTCGCCTGTGGGGGCACCGTATGAAGAACCACTGAAGGAACCAACACCAAAACCTCTGAAGAAGACTCTGAGCTTAACTACTTTCTTTACATAATGAAGCGGTGTCGGATTTTGGCGGGTGTAGGATTTCTCTTCTGTCTTTGGTTAAAAACACGAGTCGTTCTTCCCACTAGCGCTAGCTTAGCATGTTTGTTTTGGTTGTATTTACTAAGAAAACAAGTGTATTAGTTTTCTTAGTTTTGTCTTATTTCATATTTACTAATGTACAAGTAAGTTTTCAGCAGGAAATGGGAGCTTGTTTTAAGTCAATAATTCTTTAATATTTGTGAAAAAGTACTTTTACCATTATTTTATTTATAACATGGGGGAAATGTTTTCTTATAAGTCAAATAATCTGCCAATGGAACTAGAACTTTTTATCAATATTAAGGTATTTTTGACCTAAAATAAGCTTGTATATCTTGCTGAAAAGTTGCTTATAAGTTAGTTTTGTCTTATTTCAAGTGTACTAAGATATTTGCTCTAGAAATTTTACCAAAATACTTTAAGATTTTGTGTTTTTGCAGTGTAACTTTGAAAACACTGTAAAGAGTTCTCCCATCTGTCCTACCAACTAATCACTCAGCCATCATGGTGATGCAACCATCACACTTCTCCTTTAGTTTTATTTTTAAGATTAGTTCACAGTTTTATTTTACATAAATTTTATTTTACATAAGCTCCATGGGCTGCCACCTTATCGTGGTGGAGGGGTTTGAGTGCCCCAATGATCCTAGGAGCTATGCTGTCTGGGGCTTCATGCCCCTGGTAGGGTCACCCAAGGCAGACAGGTCCTAGGTGAGGGACCAGACAAAGTGCAGCCCGAAGACCCCAATGATGAAGGAAAACCTTGGACTTGGTGTTCCCTCGCCCGGACGCGGGTCACCGGGGCCCCACTCTGGAGCCAGGCCTGGAGGGGGGGCACGATGGCGAGCGTCTGGTGGCCGGGCTTTTACCCATGGAGCCCGGCCGGGCTCAGCCCGAAGAGGAAACATGGGCCCCCCCTCCCATGGGCCCACCACCCGTGGGAGGGGCCAAAGGGGTCGGGTGCACTGTGTGATGGGTGGCGGCCAAGGGAGGGGACCCTGGCGGTCCGATCCTCGGTTGCAGAAACTGGCTCTTGGGACGTGGAATGTCACCTCTCTGGTGGGGAAGGAGCCGGAGCTAGTGCGTGAGGTCGAGAGGTTCCGGCTAGAAATAGTCGGTCTCACCTCGACGCATGGCTCTGGTTCTGGAACCAGTCTCCTTGAGAGGGGCTGGACATACTTCCACTCTGGAGTTGCCCAGGGAGAGAGACGTCGGGCAGGAGTGGGCATACTTGTTGCTCCCCATCTCGGCGCCTGTACGTTGGGGTTTACCCCGGTGAACGAGAGGGTAGGATCCCTCCGCCTACGGGTGGGGGGACGGGTTCTGACTGTCGTTTGTGCTTACGGGCCGAACGACAGTTCAGATTACCCACCCTTTTTGGAGTCCTTAGAGGGGGGTACTGGAGAGTGCTCCTCCTGGGGACTCCCTTGTTCTGCTGGGGGACTTCAACGCTCACGTGGGCAACGACAGTGAGACCTGGAGGGGCGTGGTTGGGAGGAACGGCCCACCCGACCTGAACTCGAGCGGTGTTCTGTTGCTGGACTTCTGTGCTCGCCATGGATTGTCCATAACGAACACCATGTTCAAGCATAAGGGTGTCCATATGTGCACTTGGCACCAGGACACCCTAGGCCACAGTTCGATGATCGACTTTGTCATCGTTTCATCGGATCTGCGGCCGTATGTCTTGGACACTCGGGTGAAGAGAGGTGCGGAGCTGTCCACTGACCACTACCTGGTGGTGAGTTGGCTCCGGTGGTGGGGGCGAAAGCCGGTCAGACCTGGCAGGCCCAAACGTGTTGTGAGGGTCTGCTGGGAACGTCTGGCGGAATCCCCTGTGAGACGGAGCTTTAACTCCCATCTCCGGCAAAACTTCGAACACGTCCCGGGGGAGGTGGGGGACATGGAGTCTGAGTGGACCGTGTTCCGTGCCTCCATTGTCGAGGCGGCCGATCGGAGCTGTGGCCGCAAGGTTGTCGGTGCCTGTCGCGGCGGCAACCCTCGAACCCGTTGGTGGACACCTTCGGTGAGGGATGCCGTCAGGCTGAAGAAGGAGTCCTATCGAGCCTTTTTGGCCTGTGGGACTCCGGAAGCAGCTGATGGGTACCGGCGGGCGAAGCGGCATGCGGCTCGGGCGGTTGCTGAGGCAAAAACTCGGGTGTGGGAGGAGTTTGGAGAGGCCATGGAGAAAGACTTCCGCACGGCTTCGAGGCGATTCTGGTCCACCATCCGGCGTCTCAGGGGGGGGAAGCGGTGCAGCACCAACACTGTTTATAGTGGGGATGGTGTGCTGCTGACCTCTACTCGGGACGTTGTGGGCCGGTGGGCAGAGTACTTCGAAGACCTCCTCAATCCCACCAACATGCCTTCCACTGAGGAAGCGGAGCCTGGGGACTCTGGGTTGGGCTCTCCAATCTCTGGGGGCGAGGTCGCCGAGGTGGTTAAAAAGCTCCTCGGTGGCAAGGCCCCGGGGGTGGATGAGATCCGCCCGGAGTTCCTTAAGGCTCTGGATGTTGTAGGGTTGTGTTGGTTGACGCGACTCTGCAATATCGCATGGACATCGGGGGCAGTTCCCCTGGATTGGCAGACTGGGGTGGTGGTCCCCCTGTTCAAAAAGGGGGACCGGAGGGTGTGCTCCAATTATAGAGGGGTCACACTCTTAAGCCTCCCTGGCAAGGTCTATTCAGGGGTCCTGGAGAGGAGGGTCCGTCGGATAGTCGAACCTCGGATTCAGGAAGAGCAGTGTGGTTTTCGTCCTGGTCGTGGAACACTGGACCAGCTCTACACCCTCAGCAGGGTCCTGGAGGGTGCATGGGAGTTCGCCCAACCAGTCTACATGTGTTTTGTGGACTTGGAGAAGGCGTTCGACCGTGTCCCTCGGGGAGCCCTGTGGGGGGTTCTCCGGGAGTATGGGGTACCGGGCCCTTTGATACGGGCTGTCAGGTCCCTGTATGACCGGTGTCAGAGTCTGGTCCGCATTGCCGGCAGTAAGTCGGGCTCGTTTCCGGTGAGAGTTGGACTCCGCCAGGGCTGCCCTTTGTCACCGATTCTGTTCATCACTTTCATGGACAGAATTTCTAGGCGCAGCCAAGGTGTTGAGGGGATCCGATTTGGTGGCCTCAGGATCTCATCTCTGCTTTTCGCAGACGATGTGGTCCTTTTGGCTTCATCAGATCGTGATCTGCAGCTCTCGCTGGATCGGTTCGCAGCCGAGTGTGAAGCGGCCGGGATGGGGATCAGTGCCTCCAAATCCGAGGCCATGGTCTTGAGCCGGAAAAGGGTAGAGTGCCTTCTCCGGGTCAGGGGGGGTGTCCTGCCCCAAGTGGAGGAGTTTAAGTATCTCGGGATCTTGTTCACGAATGGGGGAAGAAGGGAGCGGGAGATCGACAGGCGGATTGGCGCAGCGTCTGCTGTCAAGCGGGCGCTGTACCGGTCCGTCGTGGTGAAGAGAGAGCTGAGCCAAAAAGCGAAGCTCTCGATTTACCGGTCGATCTACGTTCCCACCCTCATCTATGGTCATGAGCTTTGGGTCATGACCGAAAGAACGAGATCGCGGATACAAGCGGCCGAAATGGGTTTTCTCCGTAGGGTGGCTGGGCTCTCCCTTAGAGATAGGGTGAGAAGCTCAGTCATCCGGGAGGGACTCAGGGTAGAGCCGCTGCTCCTTCACATCGAGAGGAGCCAGTTGAGGTGGCTTGGGCATCTGGTCAGGATGCCTCCTGGACGCCTCCCTGGTGAGGTGTTCCGGGCACGTCCCACCGGGAGGAGGCCCCGGGGAAGACCCAGGACACGCTGGAGGGACTATGTCTCTCGGCTGGCCTGGGAACGCCTCGGGATTCCCCCGGAGGAGCTGGAAGAAGTGGCTGGGGAGAGGGAAGTCTGGGCCTCCCTTCTGAAGCTGCTACCCCCGCGACCCGACCTCGGATAAGCGGAAGAAGATGGATGGATGGATGGATGGATGGATAAAATCCTACAAGATCAGTCAATAAGCCAGGATTTTGTTTCGGTATTCTGCCCATGTCTGCTTTTAAATATCGGGATACTTTCTACTGGAGATAATTACTTTGAGTAGGTTGAAACTATGGGTGCACCGATTGCAGCTTCCTGGTCGATAGCAGTTTACCAATTTTTCTTGTTGAAACAGACAGTAGCTGTCTGTTGTGAAGTTCTGCTGCCGCTTTTTGAAGAGCCTGTTCTGTGTTTGTTCTGCCAGACCAGCTGCAGAGCCGGCTGAAGGAGTACGGCCTGGTGACGCCCTTCAGCACCGACTCCCACGGTCACTACCTGTCCCACCTGCTGTCCGCCACGCACAAGCAGCGCGTGAGGAGGGACGCGTTTCTCTCCGAGTCCGAGCAGAGACTCTTCTTCAACATCACGGCCTTCGAGAAGGAGTTCCATCTGCGACTGCGGCCCAACGACCGGCTGGTGGCGCCCGGGGCGATGGTGGAGTGGCACGACGAGGTTCGGGGGTTTGGGAACGCCACAGCGGGCGCCAACTGGACCGACGCGACGGAGAGGATTCTCCAGCGGGAGCTGCTGAAGACGGACTGCACCTTTATCGGTGACATCACCGACGTCCCCGGAGCCACGGTTGCCATTAACAACTGCGATGGACTGGTAAGTCCCTCTCGGCTTTAAAGTCCTTCTCTTCTCTGCCTCCTGAAAGCCTTTCTTTTCCCTACAAAGCTCCATGACCTTATCAAGTGCGGTTAGGGATTGTGGATGTCTGTAACTCTTGAGTCATCCTTTCTTTACGTCAGCGCTCGGCGTTTTTATGGCACATTGTTTTTGGAAACACCCTGTGACGGGCAGGAGTTTAACGGGTGATTGCTCACAAACACAGGTTTCCTCCAGATCTCTTCCCAGCATAAAACACGAGTTCCTATTGTGCCTGACAAACGTCTCCTTCCTATCAGCCCTCGTAAAACGTCTGAATGGGAATCTGGGAACAACTCCAGCCAGAACCTCTTGGAGTGGAGTGAAGCACTCAAACATCTCCATGTTTAGTAACAGAATCTGTAGAGTTCCCAGCTTTAAAAGTCACAAAGTTTTATTGTTTCGGGTCGGTGGAGAAGTTAATGTCAAGTTAAGCCACTTATGTGTATCAAACAAACCAAACGTTTTACATCATGTAGGCATTGTCAAAGATAGGAATTTTACATCCCGCATCTTCAGATTTCCTCAAGCAGCCAGCAGGAAACCTGGAAACAAAACATGAAAATATAAAAACTCTGGGAAATATGAAGAGACTTCTGCACCGAACCGCATCGAAGAGCTCATAGTTATTCCGCCTAATGTTGATTTCTGAACTCTTCCTGAGTTAAAACATTAGTATTGTTGTTTCTAAAGGAATATGAACTTGTTTTCTTTGTATTTTTAGGTCAGAAAGCGCTGCATCTTTTTCGTTATTTTGACCATTTCTCATTTTCTGCAAATAAATACTAACTTTTTGCTTGGAATTTCGGAGACATGTTGTCAGTAGATCATAGAATAGAAGAATGATGTTCATTCTACTCAAACATATACCTATAAAGAGTGAAATCGGAGAAATTGATCATATGTGTACGTTTTGTTCAAACAGTCCAAAAGTCTGTTGGACGTCCAACCAGACTTAGAAAGAAGTTTCCATCGATTTACTTTCTATTTCTGTGAAGTTGGTAGTTCCTGGTGATGAAGGAGAAGATGATGTTGCAGAGGTGAAGGTAAACGTAGCCATAGCAGCGCTATTTCTGTGGCTGAATCATCCTGTTCTGCTTTTATGTTGAAAGACATGCTTTTATTTTCTAATCCATTAGCCGTGCCACTGTTAGCAGGCTCTAGTCTACACAGACTGAGTCTGTGTAATTGAGTAATTGTGGATCTTCCGCACCTTAGTATAAATCTCTAAGTGATTAGCAAAGTTTGCACGATGACTTATATAATCCACCTGTGTGAGGATTTATGGGTGTGCTTCACTGCTCCACCTTTAGCAGCAATAAATCTGTTAGTAGCTGTTTACTGTCAGATTTGCTCTGCTGCTCCTGCTTCTGTGCAGGAAATGAGACTCATTGGTAATTATTGCATCACTACAGTGAGGTTTGTTGACACTTCTTCAGACACTTCAAACATTATTCAAATCTGTTGCATCACCTTGATCCCTGATTTTTGTCTTACTCTTTTTCAGCCATTTTGTTGTTCATTGTCTGGTTGAAGATCCAGTTTGGGCCAAAATGATTCGAATTGAAATTTGAGACTTTCTAACACTTTGATAAACAAAAGAGTTCATGGTTGACTGAGTGACCAGGCCTGTCTCAATCAATCAATCAATCAATCAATCAATCAATCAATCAATCAATCAATCAATCAATCAATCAATCAATCGCATGATGAATTAAAACAAACTCAATAATTTCCACTTTTGATTTTAACACACTGCAAAACCACAAAATCTGACCATATCAGATTTTTCTATCACATAATAAAAAAATGGTCAAGGATTGAAATATTCTCATGATCTGTGGCTAAAACTGGATGATATGGCTGAAAAACGCACCACGATTTAAGCGTTTTATATTGGTCAACACTGATAAGTACGGATTAGTTTTTTGTTTTAAATGTGTGAAATGCCGCTGGTGTAACGTTTTATCCACAGTTTTCACGCCACGCCGTTGTTTTTTATTTTTAAGCAGCTTTGAGGGACGATGGCGAAACCTAAAACTGTTGCCAGTTACTCAATAGGTTGTTGCTAGGTAACCAAGGAGTGAGTGGGTTCCTTCAGGCCACCAAGCAAGCTTAGCTTGTAGGGGTTGAGCAGCTAATCTCTTTACTCTGCCTACATCTCCCAGAATGCTGTGCAGTTCTGAATTGAATATTGCATCAGACTATCAACTATTGATATTGATCACATGTTTATTGTCTTACATATTGTTATTGTCAGGTTTCCTCCAGGTTAGTGGCTAAAGCTCTTGCGGCCATTTTGATTATGATCAACTAAAGAAGTGTATTTGATTAGCAGCACCTAGCTTCTGTTTTCTGACTGTACATGTGTCAAATAGCAGAGACAAATAGTGTTGCCCAGCGACTCTCAATGACATATTGCACAATTAATTCAGTCTTCAAATCAAAAGGGGAACAAAAAAATTTCTAAAATGTCTGTTTGTGTTTGGGGAAAACATCAGGATCTTCGTAGTCTGAACAGAGGATGTTTGATGGGTTCTTCCAAAACTTTGATGAGCTGAGATTATTTACTTGGAAATATTTTCTCTTTAAATGCTGAAGGTTTTCCACTTGATCCCTTCGCTATGACAGATGCTCAGAGGTGGGCAGAGAAGCCAAAATTATACTCAAGTAATAGCAGCATTACTTTAACATATTTTTATGTAAGAAACTAAGAGTAAAGTGTTTAATAAAAAGTCTACTCAAGTACTGAGTAGCTGATCAAATTATCAATCATTTAATAGTTAAAAATTACATCATCAGATGGACCAAAATATAAAGTTATGTGAAAATTTTAGTATTTTAAGAACCAAAATGACAATAATTAATAGAAGCAACAAACATAACAAAATCAGGCCAAAGAAAAAAATTCCAAATCAGATTTTTTTTTAAATATAAAACTTATGAAGCTTCATCAAAAACTGCAGGTGTGTGTCTGGTGAATTTTTGGTTTAAACATGTTTGTTTTTCTTTCAGTGGGTAGAAAATCCAGAAATTTGACTCAAGTAAGAGTAAAAATACTTCATAATAAAATTACTCAGGTAAGAGTAAAAAGTACAGCATAGTAAAAATACTCCTGAAAGTACATTTTGTTTTTCAAAAAATTTACTCAAGTAAATGTAAAAAGTAAAATTTAATATCAGTTTTATCTTTTAGCTAATTGACATCAGCAATCCTGTAACTGGTTAAGATAAGAACTGTAACAAGAGTTAAAAATTGAGAAAAGAATAGTCGATAAGTTATACCAAACCTTAAAAATCCATGAATATCATCACATAATCATGTATCATCCTGTGAAACGGTAGGATTTCTGAAACCTATCATTATTTTTAAAACATCCTGATCAATGGCAGCAGCTCTTTAACGACCTCATCATTGATTCGTTGCCCTTGTAGAAAAGGTTGATGACTAAAACAAAACAGTGAGATCTTGTGTAGAAGATATTGCTTAGAAAACGTTAAGAAGACACAAACATTTTGCAATAAGTAACATAATGTGAGTTTGTCGTAAAGTCAGTTTGTGAAAAATCTCTCATGAGAAATTTTGTAGGAATATGAAAAGTTTTATTCAAACTGTCAGTGAATATCCTGTTCAGAAAGAAGTAGAGTTTTTGTACCCGATGTTTGGTTTAATGTATTCTTTTGTGCCATAAAGCTCCACGTCGCCCACGGCTTCACAGAGCACAGCTGACCTTGAGCTGTGTCTATAGATTCCTGGCATTATGATTACCATAAAATAATAGTCTACATTTTCTGAGACTTTTAAAACATTGGCAAACGTTTTTGACATTAACCTGCTGACCTTCAACATGCAGCTGTGCAGCAAAGCACTTGCATCAAGATTTTCTTTCCCAATAGGAGGCAGGAAACAAAAAGAGTCTGAACTCTGACTTGGTTTGCTTTAAGCTAACTTTTAGGATGCTAACGTTTTCAAAGTCTGAGTTTTCTGCAGTTCAAGTGAAATGTTGAATGTGGATAAAACATTTAAAATCCTTGACATAGAACATTATAACCAAGGTGTGTTTAGAAACTGAAACTGATTTATAAAAAAAATCTCAAAGATTTTCAGTGATTGTTTTAATATTTTAAGGCTCCATATTGACTGAAATGCATCAGATCTGATGGCGCTGAGACTTTAATTACCGTTCAATTGTCAGAGATGTAGTCAGAACGGTAATTAAAGTCTCAGCGCCATATAGAGATGGACTGTCTGTCACCTTACTGGACCTTTTTAACATTTCCCTCATTGGTTCAGCTGGTGCATATATCTAAATATGTACCTTGAAGACAGAAATTTACATTGAATATGAATGAAATGAGAGCAAACATCCGAATCTGAATAGAACAATTATATTTTTTGGGGTGGATTAATACGTTTTATTAGTCCTAACTGTACTAAAATAGGAAAACCTTACATGATTTATGTTTTGTTAAAAGTTTTTATGAGGGACAGTTTTCTAAAAATGCTAGGCTAACATTAGCATGTTTTGATACGACTTGTTGATGATTTGTGTTGCTACATTCTCAGTTGTGTTCCAGGCAATCCCACACAGGGAAAACCTAAAGAAAAGGTTATTTTGCTTCATAAACTTGCGTTGCTTTGAATGCAGTAAAATTTATCAAGTGGTGTTTCAGTTGCTTTCTGCACAGCTGTTGCAATGGCAAGAGCTGAAACGAAGTAGATGAAAAAACACGTAGACACAGCAGCCAGTATAACATCTCCTTTCATTGTGAACTGATTTTTCTCCTCAAAAATGAAATACTATTTTGTTGGTTTGATCTGAAGTGTGTACCTGATTTTTTAAAAAAAGCAAAAACAGAATAAATGTGAAAAGGGGTTAGAGGTTTTTCCCAGCATGTTGAGCTAATTGCTAATTCAAATTTCTTACAAAAGCAACAGAAGCAGAAAAGAACAGATGAAAATCGTTCATTAAGATGCTGAACGATGTGGAACATTGGGATTATTTTAGCTTTGGTCGTTATTGACGGATTTTCTTATGGCTAACCATAAAACCTTATTCATGTTTGCAGTCATTAGGAAATAATTATTGTGTTTTATTGGAACTAATTTTGCAATTTAAACTTGAAATTCAGTAAAATGAGGACAGGCGTAAAGAACAATGGATCCACCTGCAAGTTTTTGATTTGTAGAGCTAAAAACAAAAGTGTGACATTAAAAAACAAGGTTTTTTTTTCACCTTTCTGGGATGACCATTTTTATTTGATCTGAGCTTTAGGAAGCAGTTTAACTTAAGTTAAACTTCATTATATACTTCACTTATATTTTATGTTTTTTTTCTTCTGGAGATTGAGTTCTAAAGGTGTTAAAAGTTTTTGTTTTTTGAATGCTGTTGTCAAGATATTCTTGTGATTAAATCAAAAGCCATCAAAACTCAAGTCTCATCTCACACTGAATCAAACTACAAGATTTAGCTGGAAAATCTGAAAACTGTAGGACCAGGCCGTTTCACTGCCAGTAGAAATGATTGGATATGAAAATAACTTTCCAGAGAAGCAGTCTTGCCACTTTGTGTAATTGATTGAAATTTAGTAATATTTATCACCCGTGGTGTGTTATTATATTCAGAAAGTCTTCAGTAAAAGTCCAACACCTACAATAAATCAATCTTCTGGCCCTCAGGCTGCTTTGTTCTACAAACAGACTCATCATGTGGTGAAAAAAAGCTCTATAAACTGAGAGAACAACAGTTCTTTGTTAAAGTACTTTTCACAAGAGCAAGTTAAAGTTAAATAGCCTTACATTTTTTAGCAGCATATCGTTAGCCTGTAGGAGCTGAAATGTTGCTTTGGTAAGTAAATCAGGTCCTGGAGATCACAGTAAATAAGTATTAATTAGGAAATTTGTGTAATAAAACAAAGTTTATAAGGCACAGCTTTACAAATTAACACAATGAGTACAAGGAATGGCTCAGGACACAAAAGCAAACAATATTCCTGATCTGCAGGAAGGCTTCCTTTTACCTTGAGTCTGTAAGGCTAAGCTAACAAACATTGAAGAAATCCCTAAATTATTATGTTAACATTTTGGGTATTAAGTAAAAAATTGTGACAAATTATATAATTTTCTTAGCACTTGAAGAAAATGTTGCGTCTTGCTGCTGCTAGCTAACAACGCCAGAATTTACATGCAATTTTTTTCTTTAACCTCCTATTTGCAGTTAAAAATCCAAAACAATCTTTATTGGTCAATCCTGAATTATTTTACACGTCTTAAAGAAGTTTTAAAAGATATTTTATTAATCGCTTCCTGTTTTGTTTTTCTACAACCTAAAATTGAGTCTCAGAACAGATTCAGTTGAAATCCAAGAACCAAATGGAAAGAATATTTTACATCAAGTGACTAGAAAGTCTAAATATTAAACTATGTATGTATTTAAATGACACGCGAACAAAGAGATGAATATCAGTTATTGGAGCAAAAAAAGGAAAATGTGTCTGGAAATACCCTCGTTAGATGGCTTTAATAAAAAATATTTTGTAAGACATGGCTTCATAATCAATCAATCTAATTTATTTGTATAGAGCATTTCAGCAGTAAGGCAGTTCAGAGAGCTTTACACCATAAAAACACAAATAAAAACTCATAAAAACAATATACAGTCAACAATTGAGAAACAATTGAGTATCAAAATCATCAAAATACATCAAATATGTTGGTCAGTGTTGCATTTATTGTGGTTAAAAAGCAGCTCTATGCAGAGGGGATTTTACCCTTGATTAAAGGAAGTCAGTGTTTCAGCTGTTTTGCAGTTTTTCTGAAGTTTGTTCCAGATTTGTGGAGCATAGAAGCTGAATTTTGTCGAGTCTTCTCTAGGAGTGCACTGATTGCAGTTTTCTGGTCGATCTCTGATTCCCGATGTTTCAGAAGCCTGACAGGCCGACTTCGCTTTTGGCCGATACCAATTTTTTTGTCTGAAATGTCGCTAAATATAGCAAGAAAATATCTGAGTTGGGTGACTATAGTTAACCGTAAATGTGCAGACATGACCTGGTGGGCTGGTTTATCAAACCTCTTGCTAACAGTGGTTGGAGACAGTGGTTGATTTTTGAGATAAGATCAGCTTAAGGAAATCGGCTCCAATAAATTGGCTGGCCGATAAATCGGTGCACCCCTAGTCTTCAGTTCTGGTTCTGGATGCAGAGTAGACCAAATGTGAGAATTTTAATGTTTCTTTATTTTTGGATTCCATCACATTTCCTGTCCTAAAGCCTTTGAGGCGACTTTTAGGAAGAACAATTTGTAACGTACCTTTCTATTACTGCCGTATAATTTGGACGTTTGCTTTGACGTGGAACGTGAACGCCGCTCCTTCCTTTAGTTCGCAGCAGTGCAGCACTGCTAACATCAAACAGTCACCAAATCAGGGGTTTCTGATGAAAAAGCTGGTGGCTTTGATCTCAAGTGGCAGCTCTGGCCCACAGTAGGTGTGGGTTTTACTGTTTCTTAATTATAGCCAGTCTGCAGTCTGGAAGTCTTTACTGCAACAAGCAGGCGGCCTGGCTGCTAAATGCTGATGAGGCAGATGCTCCAGCAGCGTGGCTGACCTCCCTCTCTCTGGTCGGTGTGGGGGTCGGCCTTCAGCTGTTCTTTTAAACAACATTAAACATCTGACGCTTTTAAATTTTCTATCTGCTTTAGTTGTTTTGTGTGCAGCAGAAGTGATTCCGTTATGATCATAAAGGCAGGTAAATCAAAAAGGTTCATTTGTAGAGTAATAATGCTCACTTCATGAAAACGTTGTTTTATCTCCTCTGCGGTTCTGGTTCTGCTGTTCAGGAATGAGCAGATCGTGTGCGGTTTGTTTTCAGAGCTTTCCTGCAGCTCAGAGGACAGTGATCACTGAGGATGAACCAAAACAGAAGGCTAGAGGGGTAGAGACCGGAGGGGGAAAACGACTTCCTGTAAGCATCCGTGAATCTCCAGAGCTCGCAGATTCATGTGCCGTTTCTAGCAGAAACCTTTTGTTTTAAAACGTTAGAGTTAAACTCCGGATTATTCCTGTTTGACTGCAGAAAATGGGCCACTTTTGCAGAAATTCATTTAATGGAAAATAAACATGCACAAAGTGATAATACCTAAATAAAATCCAAATTATGGTTTTATTTAGAAAAACTGGCAGTTATCCAGAAATCAGAATTTGCCAAGTTTCCCTTGATAGAAATCAATGAGTGATTGGTACAATAAATTCTAAAAAAAATGAAATTTCTTTTGTATTCATTAAGTGCATTCATTCTACAAATGTATGAATCAACTGGATGTACTTGGATGGACGTTTTGAGTTAAATAAGAACCAGATAAAGATGCATTTATCTCTGCATTTAGAAAACATAATGTGATCCCCAGATTAACCAACATTAATTAAACCTGACAGCCTGACCTATTTCCTGATTAATTTCCTAGGTCCTATGTTTCTTACTTCTGTAGAAACGTAGAACAAGATGAGAGTGTGAAGAAAAAAGCAACATCCCATGTTAGTTCTCCAGAACGTTCTGAATTTTACACCCTTGATCCTAATGGACCTGCACTATTCAGCAAACGAGAGCATCAAAACTCACACGATCAAAGATGTTACTGGACTTTATGTTAAATAAAATCTGCTTTATTATTTCATGTTTAGGCCCAGAGGGAAACACAGCCTGGATTTAAGATGTGACTAAACATGCAGTGTCTGACGTTAGACGTAAGAGTGAAGTTGCATCTAAAACGTTTATTAATGGCATCATAAATTAAAATGACCTCAATAATTATCATTTTGACAACAGACATTAAGGAGACTGATAGGTTTATTTTTGTCCTAACCTGCAAAGAATCAGCCAGAGACAGAGATTAGTTTTCTTTTCTCTTCTGCAGAACAGGAGAATTGAGAGCAGACGCGACGTATCGCTGTCAAACACTGTCTGAAATCAATTCTGCCAGGTCTTTCTTTGCATTTCTCTTTATTGTATAGAAAAAGGAGGTTGGGCTTCTTCACACAGAGAATTGACCAACCGTCTTTACATTCTGGAACCTCCTATGGACATGCCCTTACAAGGGCATGTGACTGTCCACAACTAATCAATTACATATGGAACTAATAACACATGAATGTTTAACGTTTTTAGCTTTCAAGCAACCATCCTAAACAAAGTTAATAATATACTACAAAAGATTAATAAAGTTCTACAAAAGAAAGAGAAGTTAAGTAAATATAAAAAGAATAATAATATGAGAGTAATAATATAAAAAGAATAATATGAAAACATAACTTGTAAAATAAACTCATAAGTAAATGAACAGGAGGATAATTTTTCTAACAGAGACGCTTTTGCTTTAATATCTTTGAAAAGCTAACATTTTAAGAAATGCTGCAAACATCCCACACTCATTACGAAGTAGTTAGTTTGCATTACCTGAATCTTTTGCCTGTTTTTCCTGTCAAAACTGATTATTTTTTTAAATGCATTTTGGTCACAAAGACTTAAGAATCCTTTTTAATTATTGTTTTTTGGGGAGGTTTTTTAAACATTTTGGATATTTAAAATGTTTTCCAGTTCCAGTGTTAAATGCTCATTAGAAATTAAAGTTTTTTTTTAACCTTATACATAAGGCATTATTTTTATTATTTTAGTCAAAAATGGTGTCAGAATAACTATCGTTTATCTCAATAATTTCTGGGACAATTTATCATCCAGTAAAACAGGCCTAGTCAGGAAGACTAGTTTATATTTTTAGGGAACACCATAAAGATGTGTCTGTATCAAACCTTTTGAAGTTTAAATGTCTAAAAGTGTTTAACGCTGAAGGATTTCTGAAATCAAAGTTTTTTCCTGTTTTGTATAAATGAAGTCAATGAATTTGTGTTTGTTGTTGGTGACAGTTTGGGTCTAGAGAAACATTTGGTTTGTACGGAAACTGTCAGAAAAACACAAAGAACAAAATTAGTTTTTATTGTTTTTACATGATCACACAATCCAGCAGAAAAATGATTCCATTAAATGCCTAAAGCCGACCTCAGCATTTCAAAAGTTCCTTCAAATTTTATGATTCCTGTCTTTCTCCCCCTTCCATGCCACCCCTGGAGGTTTTCTGCTCTCATATAGTCCAATGGGTCACATAGTTCTGGTATTTTATTGTGAAGTCATTACCCTGGAAGGCGAAGAGAGGAAGCTTCTCATGTCTGATATATTTTTGGACTGGAGGAGTGTGAGAGTAATCGCTGGCAGAAATAACTGATCTGCTTCTGAAGTGGCTTTGAGAGGAGTCTTCGGAGTTAAATACAGAACATGAGCAATGAATAAACATTCAGACTTAATTTGTTTCTTGGCCATCAAAGGCATATAAAAGATCTTAAGCTGAACTTCCTGTTGTTATTTTGGGATTTTTCTAATCTAGTAAATGCTTCTAGGAGAAATCTACTTCTGAAATCCTCCTGACACTTTACGTGAGAATGAAACGCAGAGAGCGGAAATGACTTTAAAGATAATTTCATATATAGTCAGAGCATCTTTTTAACCATTACTGGCATTACATATTGAAACCAAGAAAATATTTTCATCAACCCATATAATAAACGATTGTACAGTAAATTACTTTACTAAATGCGGATGTTTTATTTGGAATGCAAAAACGTGACATCAATGATGCAGATCTGTAATATGTACCATAAATACTAAATAAATTATTCACTCCCCCAAACATCTGAAACAAAAACCTAATTTCCAGATTTTCTTATATTCGGTATGTTACTATATGCAAGTTAGTGTTACTCGAGTCCTTAAATCAGCTTTAAATCCGAAAGACATTCAAATTATATCTTGGTAATGCCCATAGATATGATTATATGTGTTTCTCTCCTGTCTTTTATTTTGGTCTGATATGTTTCTTGTTATAAGTAAAGTTTATGGGTTAAAAAAGGGAGAATGTGAGGAGAGGAAACAGAATTAACAGTCTTCTTCCACTTCAAAATAAGAGCATGAATAGAAACGGCTAACACGAACGGAGAATAACCAAAACTTCAACACAAATGTTGAACTTTATCAAACTGAAAGCTTACAAAGCATCCAAAAAATGAATAAAAGGTCATTTAGGAGAAACTAAGTGCGCCAAATGTTTCCAATTAAAGCTGCTAGCACACTAGTGGATTAGGGGTAGTATTGGCGTGAAAAGCCACTCTTTGACCATTCTGGTCAGTCTGTAAGGGGTTGGTGTTCTGAAACTCTTGGATGAATCAAACGGTTAAATTGTCTCCACATCAGTTAGTTGGGCCTTCGAGGCTCAACTAACTGATGAGCTAATTATTTCACTAAGGTGTGTTTAAAATAGACATGGAGTTTGACATGTGATTTAGAGGAGGTATGGATTGAACAATAATTAATTAAAAGTTTATTGAATTTATTTGGAAGATATCTCCCCTATTTTCAGTACAGCCAGTTTAATTTTTTTTTAAAGTGTTACAACTTTATATTTAACCAAATCTAATGTAATAACAAACTGAAACCAAGAAAATATTTTGTTAACTGAAATAAATAAAAACGGTAATCAATGGAAAAAACTGTAACTGACCGGAACCATGTTGTGTGTTTATAAAACTAAAACATACTGAGACTATAGACATAATATTCTTTGTTTTTTGTGTTTCTGACTCTGTTTTTTAGCCTTTTGAACTGATGTTAAAATATATATATATATATATATATTTCCACAGAGCTGTTTGCAAATTACGGCACCGACATTAGTCCACAAAATGGCAACACCAAATGTTTATGAGAAAACACCAGAGTTATTTGGTTGTTCAACAATTTGAATCTATTTTTTAAAATGCTATCTTCTGTTGAGTATTCATTACCTAATCGAGAGAAAATTCAAACTAGTACTCTAGCTAATAAAAACTAAAACTAAACAGTACTTAACTAATAATAACTATTAATAATTAGCAAACACACTGTAAAACCTAGCACAACCAAATGAATTAGACAAACAAAAAAATCACAATGAAATAAAACGAAGCTATAATGAAAAGCCCAGAACTGTTATAACTCGGGTTACAACAAACTTTATGGTTGAAAATCTGCAGCAAGTTGCAAGAAGAGGCGCTCTGTCTTTGTGAATGTAGAGAAATTATTCGTTGAGGTGTGAAGAGATCTCCTGAGATTATTTAAAGCTGTGAAGTGGTGAGGGTCAGGCGGGGATCTGCATAGAGACACTGAGCCGTGGAGAAATGGGCAGTAGAAGTGACAGTTTGGCTTAAGGTGTGAAAGGCTCACAGCGTGCCCTTTGTTTCTGACAGACAGGCTGACGGACGGTTCAGGCAGGAGCCTCCGAGGACGCTGTCCTTACGCTCAGGGAGAATTGGGGTTAACAGAGTTTCACTTTACTTTTCTCCATTTTTTTTTCCTGAACAGGGAACCATGTTCAGGGAATGTCAGACGGATACTGAGCCGTTGCATGTTACTGTTTACATCTGTACATTTTGTGCATGGACACAACGCTGGAGGACAAAATGACGATTCTTTACCTGCCTTCCATAGCTGCTCTGCCGCAGCAGAACAACTCTGTTAGCCAAATGAAACCTGGAGATGAAGGTATTATTAATTTAGTGCAGTACGCCACAACAAAGGGAAGATTAAAGCAGAAGAATTGTTGAAGAACAACTCCAAACCACTTTTTTCTTGCTCTCTGTGTCAGCTACACTACACAGACTCATTGCCATAGCAGCTGGCAACTGATTCAACACCAGAAAACACTCAAACATTTCCCACACAAAGAACAGAACATTCAGTCCACTACAGACTCATGTTTTTACGTTTGCTGTTTATTTTTCAATTATTAATAAGCGATCACAGTGGTAGATTAGCATCTGCTGCTATTAGCTAAGCTTACACTGCTCCTGGTAGATTAGCTAATTTAAACACCTGCTCTACTGATGATCTGTCAGAGTTGGTGTTTAGGTCGCCTTTTATCTAATTTTTAACTGAACCAAAACACACAGAATTCCACATCATATCTACATGTTAAGTTTTCAAAGTCAAGCTAGCGTAACATAACTTTCCTCTCCCTTGATATTTTTTTTCTTTTCCTGACCTTGTTATCTAGTTGTTGCAGTGTTGACAATTAGTAGCAAAACACAGCGTCTTTTTTCTGTTACATATCAGGCAAACATTTAAGATTTAGCGCATTATGTTGATAATTTAACAGTTAAAACTAATGCTAGTCATCATTAGCGAGCAGCTTGCTGCCATCTAGCAGGGAGATGGGGGATCTTGTACGCATTACATCACACAGCAACAGGTCCATAGCTACCACATTTGTAAGTATAAAAGAAAAGCTGATACTAGCTTACGAGGAAAAACATGCAAATCTACAACTTAAAGTGAAACTACCCCCTCTGTGAAAGCAGTGATCCTCTCCCTACATTTCTTCAGACGGCAATAGTAGCTCAGGTAGCTCAGGGAAGAGTTGGAGGAAATCTATCTTTTCACAGATTTGCTGTCACAACATGGTGAGAATTTTAACAAATATGTAAAAAAACATATTTTTAATTAAAGTTATATGCTGCATATCGACATGAGAAACTGATCTCCAACAAAAAGTAGAGTCGCTTCTTACACAAAGCAGACCTGGTGAATAACGGTGAAGCAGGAAAACATAATTGGCTGTCATGATGCTTCACATCTTAAATTGCCAAACTACCTGGGAATGAATCACCACTGTCCTCTGTGACATTTTAAATCCTCACGGCTTGAATCGGTGTGTAACAGCAGCCAATTAGCGAAAAGGAGAAACCCGAGGCGCGGCGCTGGTGTGGAGGGAACATTCCTACTGGGATCCAGAGAAGGGAGCAGGCGAACCAGAGAACCTGTAGAGCCGGGGTTTTCCTTTGGAGAGAAAAGGAAAGAATCCATACATGTCAGAGGAGTTTGGCAGCTCTGAACCGATTCAACATAATTGGAGTTGAGCGACTTCAGTATTCAGCCCCTTATACCGGCCGTTTATATCTGTCCATAAGTTTTTGCATATTGAGGCAAAGTGTTGAAGACTTCCCCCTGCCCCACTGGCTGTAAGATAGACAAGATAAATTAGGATGAATCAAACTTCACGTTATTTTCCTATGAAAAATAAAAAAAATTGTTATTGCACATTTGTGCTTGAACTTAACGATCTTACCGAACATAATAAATCAAAACATTCAAGAGTAGATGTTACACACTGCAAAACCACAAACTCTTACCAAGTAGTTTCTACTGCAAATATCTTAATACACTTGAAATAAGACAAAACACATTTCAATTTCCAATTTCAGACCAATCAGTACATGCAGCAGTAGCGTTGGTTCATTTTGTAACCATTCAGCTTCTATGCACCACAAATCTGGAGCAAACTTCTAAAAAACTACAAAACAGCTGAAACACTGAGTTCCTATAAACCCTCCTGGTTAAAGTTGCTGTGGAACCTTTATAAATAACTGACCATTATTCTGTTGTGTAATATTTACTGCTTTTCTCAGTTGTTGACTTTGTATTTTTGTGTTTTTATGATGTAAAGCACTTTGAACTGCCTTGTTGTTTAAATGTGCTGCATAAATAAACTTGACTGATGGAAACTTGATTGAAAATGGCCGACAACGGTGGCTGATAAAGTCCAAAATCACATACAGTATATTTCCTGTAGTTGGTTTGGTTCGGACCGGTCTGTGTTCACACCAGAAGTGAACCGTACCAGAGTTTGTGTGGATCGAGATCAGCTGAAAAAGTGGGTCTGGGTCCAGTTGTTTGGTCCACACCTGGAACTCTGGTCCGTTTAAGGCGGACCAAATGTTTCAGGTGGGATTGGAGAAGGAGCTGGAGACAGGAAGATGAGGCGCTTATCTGTCTGTAAACACAACTGATCCTGAAGACAAAGCTGCTGATTTACACGTCCGTCTGTGTTTTAAGCTTCAGGGTTTTCAGATGTGTGAATAACTCTTTGCTCAAGCAGCTGAATTGAGCCTCCTCCATGTGTTTCCCGCCTGTCAGAGCTTTAAATAGAGCTGCTGTTCCCCGACATGAAGTGAGTCAGTGGAGGAGGTTAAGTCATCGGATCTGGATTCCTCATGGTGAATATCTCTGGAGGTTTTCCAGTCACGTTGTACAGGAAGGAGACCTGAGGCTCATCCACAACTTTCACACTCTCAGTGTCTAACAGCGCTTTTGAATTATAATAATACGCAAATATTAAAACATTTCCTTACTACACAGGACAGTGAAAGTTGTGAGCATGTTTCGGAAATATTGACCAAAAAGTGTCCATTTATGCAGAGGATATTTTACTTTTAATTTTGAATCTGGATGGTATTTTTACCATTTGTATTATTTTTTCTTACCCAGGTAAATAACTGTTTAGGTTCTGAATAAGTTTGCATAAAAATAAAGGATAAGAGAAAAAGCTAAAGTATCTTGCAGCTCCTCCTGCAACATTTATGACCGTGAAACAATCAGGCGAGCAGAAGACAATACAATTTCTGAATAAAATGTTTTTTTCTGAGTTAAGAGATTAATATTATCATTTCAGGTTGTATTTAGATTAACCATTTCATGCATAATCTATGATCCTCTATGTCAGGATTTTTTTGTTTGTGATTTTCTTGAGGCATAAAACAAAGTTAGGGAAAAAAAATTCTAGGGCTTTTTTTCAAGGTAATCAGTTGCAATTTTCTGCAAATACAGAGTATTAATCTACTACTACCCTTGTAGTAGATTAATACTACATGGGTAGTATTAATCTTTAGGGGTTACTAGATGTCACAGTATGTTTTTTACCTCAATAGTAGAAGGAAGGACTGGATATTTCTTAGTTGCTTTTTCGTCTGTCTGCCATATTAGATTTAACAAAAATGTTCTTGCACTTTCAGTGGATGGCCAGCAGTTGTTAGTGCAGTGTATGATGCACTATTGTCCACTTCAGTGGTCCGTGTGCATTTATAACATAAAAATTCACATGAAACATAAGAAAAAATGTCTGATAGATAGCTGTCCACTGCAGTGCATGAAGGGTTAAGATGTTGTGCTGGATGATGTTAGCTGGCCTGTGAGTTTTTGTTAAGTGATCCTGATGCTGGAGAAGTTTGAGAAACGTTCTATTAAAGACAAACGTCTTTAATAGAAACCAACGTTTCTCAAACTTTAGCTCACTTTATCTCTAATCAGCAGGGCGGCTAAATATCAGATGAAACATCAGAGCTGACCTGACAGCGGCCTTTACTGGACGCCTGACTCGTGATTTTCCCTCCTCTCTGTCCGCCGCTCTGTGAAACCTGGCCACCTACTAATGTGTGTCAAGTTGCATAATCCTCTGTGTCAGCCAGAGGTGGCGGTGCTCATGGTGTCTGTGTGTGAGTGTAAACACTCTCTGGGCCTGATGAGTAAAGCGTCAGTCAGAATCCTTTCAGAATAAGAGCGTTCCAGTACCTGCAGTTCCACTTTCCTCAGAGGGAAGCTTCAGCAGACTGAGCTTCATGAGGAGAGACAAAATGAGCAAAGAAGATTCGCTGCTGTTTAGCTGAGAGCCGTGTGTTCACTGGCCTAAACTTTTGGCCTCACAGACATAAGAAAGCATTTTTGACGCACACCCATCCTGACATAACTGGAGCTGCAGCAGACCAAGGGGAAAAATAAAGAAAATATCCTATTTGATTAGAAGAAGAAAGTGAGCCAGTACCTCTTTGCAGCGAGCTGAAGCAGCTCAAAGGTTTTATTCACTAACAGTTGTCAATGTTTCTTGTTGACTTGGCCGTTCTTGTTGCAGAGGTTTGACCCCGGAGCTGTTTGGGTTTACGGTTTGAGGTTTGCAGAGCCAGGCTGTTCCTCCAGAGCGCTGAGCTCTGAGTGTGTGTGTGCTGCCTGGATGCTTTTATTGATATTTGTCGTGATTAAACAATTTTAATCACGACCTGCAGAAACCCGAGAGAAGCCCACACTTTCTGTTGTTGTTTCAGACACTGAGAGCATTCACCAGCCTGAAGTTTTATTTTAGTCTGACTCCTCAGATCTCTCTGTAAATGTTCTCTCTGTTCGACAACAAGACACAGCTGAAATAAATTAGCTCATTGTTTAATAAATTATTCCTTTTTTACCTTATTCCGCTCCAGGCTTTAACCAATTTATCAAAAACTGAACTTAAATATGGAGGACCAAAACTGACATAATTACAAATTAAAGCACAAATGATTACTTATATTTTGCTTTTCCTTTTTCTTACACATTTGTTCTTATAACCTTTCCTCATCTCTTCTTTTTAATTTTCCTTGTGCATTTCTGAATTATTATGCAAATGAAGGGGGGGGGGGTCTTTAGGCTTCAGCTTCTACCGATTGGTTGGTTAGCTTCACACTACTTGGCCAGCAGTTTCAGTAGCTGAAGCTTAGCAGCTTATTAGAAAATATTACTGTAATGCATGTATAAGGAAAATGAAAAACGAGAGATATATTTTTCTGCTTTTTCTTTTTTTTAGTCATGGCAGTTTTGGTCCTCCATACTGAAACATTTGCATAAATGAGCTGATAATATCGACATTTTGACCTGTGATTGTTTTTGCCTTGGCTTCAATTTTGTTTTGTGAGATTTTTGTGATAAACTGACAAAAATATAAAGGATGTATTATTGTATCAGTTCCAACCAAAAATTTCAGTCTGTAGATTGAAAACGTGACTATTTTACAAAATTTGTCTGTGGATCACATTTCAAGAATGGCAGAAATTTTATGCAAGCTATTTCATACGTTGGAGGATTAGGGTCACGCTAAGAAAATAAATAAAATGACGAGAACAGTCAAAACAAAAATAAAGTCAGAAAAGTATGATTGTATTTTTATATTATTTTGAATTTATTTATGTCATTTTATTACTTTATCCTCATAATTTGTATTTTTTCTCTTTTTCTTTTTTGTGTGGCCATTTTCTGTTTTTTTTTTTCTTTTCTTTTCTTAAATGTGAGCCAGTAAAGGTTCTTGATGCTGAGAATATAAATAAATGTTAACCAGAAATGTTCAGATATGGTGTCGTACGTCTACGTTTCCTTATGACTGAATACAACAATCATTTATATATATATTTTTTTTCACATCACAATTAATTATCACTCTGTGTAAACATTATATTGCATTGAAGTTCGTGGCTAAAGTGTGATAAAATATGAAAAAGTCAGTTGAGTATCAATTCTTGTGCAGATTGAAGACTTTTAAAAGTCAGTGTGGAAATGGTAAGAGTCCAGCTTGTGTGTTTTCACCCCATAAAGTCCCTTTAAAGGGAACTTTAGGATGAAAATGCAGGTAATGACGAAGGTTCCCTTACATTTTTGAAAGCAAACACACCTTTGAACAACACCAGGGGTGAAAGGTGGCAGTGTCCTGCATGAATCCAGACCTTTTTCAACATGGCGCCCCCCCTCTTTTTCAGCTAAAGCGCGCTCATAACGACCTCCTTAAGAAGTTTAGACTGAAAGAGGCTGTTTTCTGAAAACTGGAGCCGTTCAGCTGAATCCCATATGTTTTCCTTGGCAGCCGGCTGCTGTCTGCTTGGCTGGGCTCATGTTGGGGATATTAAACGGTTGGAACACAGGACTCCTGATCCCTATTTTTAACAGTTATGTGTAAGGACCAACTACCAGAGCTTCTGTCAAACACCTGCGATTGTCGCCTCTGGCTGCCAAAGGGAAGACACCTAAAATATTTTAAACCTACTGCACTAAAATTATAAGAATGTAGTGATATATTTTGCTCTGAGTTTACAAATGAAGAGCTTTTTTTAAAAGGAAACTAAACCTACTTTTTTCTTTCCAATATGCTTCCAGAAACAGAGTAAAGAAATATTGAAATTAAACTGTTAGTATGCTAGCAGTATCTTCAGTCAAACAAACTTGTTTTAGTATCACTTAATTCTCATATTATCATTTATTTATTCTTATAATTCCATGACTACATTTATGTAGTTTTATTTTTTATTTTCTTAGCTTGACACTAATACTCTGTCATACTGTTTCAAAAGTGATTGAAGTTTATTTTATTTTAAACCTTTGGAAATATTGAAATAATATTCAGTGTATTATTGGAAGTCATACGCTTACAGAAAGTAGGCAGCACATTTTGAGACAAATACTTCATTTTAATAAAAACTATTGATATTTCTAGTTGTCACGGATGTTATATCTTAAAATATCAGCATGAATTAGCTTTGCTTTCCAGTAGCAGGAACAACCCTGAACTTGGGATGGATTTTTGATTAAATTTTACACATAATTTTTCCTTTTGAAAGCTAAATTAGCTCTTTTTTCTGTTTGATCCAGTTAAAAGCTCCAACATGTGTCCGTTAAGCAGATGGTTTCTTTACACGTTTTATTTTTATGTCAGAGAAACAGATTTTAGCTGATTTGGAGTCAGAAGTCACTGATTCTGTCATAAATTTTAAATAAATTACATTAAAATGATTGACTGTACCAATATGACCCTGAAAAATAAAAATACATTTGTTTAGTTTGAAACTTTTAACACACTTAAGCTGCAGGCAGCAGGATCAGGTTGTGGATGATGATGTATTTCACTGCTTGTTTAATTCAGTTGTGATGATAATATCACAGCTTTAAACCAGTTTCATCCATATGAGATGGGAACAGTTTATGTTTTTATGTTGCTGCATCTTCTTCCTTTGGAGATAATTCATCATATTAAATTACATTTTCTTTCTCAGATCTGTTTCCTTCTGTATTTTACAGATATTTTTTAGCTCCATGTACATTAATATCACCCAAAAATCCAGTTATCAGTAAATTAGATGTTTTCTCTATGCAGTGCAAAATAACATTGAGTCCTGTTTATTTAATAACGCTGAGATAAAATACCTGTGATGTAATAATGAATCTCTTGACCTTAGATTGAACATTGATGAACAAACGTGATATTCTTTCTTTTGAATGAATATTTCAGCAGCAACTCAGCAGACATGGCGTTTCTCAAACGACTTTCATTATGGATTTCCGGCCTTTTATTGAATCCATAAGTTGCTTTGAGTCGTCAGAATAACTGGAAGAGGGCCTATAAATTCAGTTTATTTGTTATTCACACCAATATTCACCAATTTCCAAAGAGTAGAGACGAATATGGAAAACTAAAAGTGCTAAAATAAAAACTAAATGCAGTTTAAAGCAGAAGTTTACATACACCAAATAAAGAGACGCACTGTTTTTTGTTTTCTTTCTTTCTGAAGTTAAATCAGACCAAACTTTTCTTGTTCTAGGTTGGTTAACTAATAATGATTATTTTATTTATCGACCAAAATACGTGGTAAGATTTAGCATTTTTTGTAGACTGTTTACCAAATAAGATTTATATTTATTAAAATCACATATTATTGTCACTTCACAATTATTGCTAAAATCCCAACAAAAAAATCTATTGAAGTTTTTTTTTTGTTAAAATCCAAGATAAAAGGGGGAAAATGTCAATGCAGTGATACTTTCAAAAGCCTCTTTATGAGAGCTAATGTTTTTAAATGATGAAGTCTAGCTGTAGGTTTCATGTTCTTGCTGTGCATCAGTCGGCGGCTGCTCTCGACTCGAAGTTGTGAAGTTGAGGATTTATAAAACATAAATGAAATGATGAAAAATTGATATGTTCTTTTTTTTCCATCTCCTGTGCGAAGAGATGAACATTGCTTTCACGTTCATGGCCAGTAAATCAGGCTTTTCTGTATTGATTTTGTTTCTTCTGCCTTTCTAATACTTATGCACAAAACTCTTGTGAAAACTGAAAAAGTTTTCTTTAAAGAACATTTTCAGCCAACATTTACAGTTTGTTTGAAATAGCAAAGAGCTTTAATTTTCTGAAGCAGTTCTTTATTGGGCGTAAGGCTAAGCCTTCATCAATATGAACAGTGTCTGCTACGTTTGTTACAGAATGACATTTTCAGCTGTGAAAGCTGCAATATGTAAACATGTATATGTAAAAATGTAATGTGAGACAGATAATCTGTGAAAATACCAATCTCCTCCATCTTTTCCCTGAACTGCTATTACTGTCTGGAAAAAAGCACCAAAAACAACCAATCAGAGCTAGGAGACGGGTCTTATTGATGTCAATCAACCTTATGAACGCGCTCCTAAATATGCTAATGATGTGGAAAAACTCACCATTACAGATAAACTGTTTTTCCACTGTTTATCTGTGTCCAGCATTTATGACAGGCAGCAAAGGGCATGATTGACAGCACTAAGACCCACCTCCTGGCTCTGATTGGTTGTTGTAGTTAGTACTGGGAGCACTGGGAGAAGTCAAAGAAGCTCAGTTTTTTTCATAGATTATCTGTCTCATATTAAACTGTCATGACATAGTTACTGTTTCAACAAATATGTACAAAAATATATTTTTTAAAGTTAAATACTGCAGCGTTGAGAGGACACGACTGCACTGAATCTGAAGTTTTTGCCATTTGTGTGACAGACAGAGTTACAGATTCATCCCAGTAGGAGTTTGTTAGTAGGGCTCTTTGGGTAAAGGTTGGTGTTTTTTTTTGTTTTTTATGAATCAGAGGGGAAAATGAGTTACAGTTCATGTTTGATGAAGCCCAACGCGTCAGAATCTGTGGATTTTAGTTTGAAGGATCTTTAAAGCGTTTCGGTGATATCTAAGGCCGTCCTGTGTGAGTCTTTCAGAATAAATTGTTGCTTGTTAATAATTAATGAGGAGGCAGATGAGTGGAAGTAAACGGGTGAATCGGAGGTGGTGGAGTGATTTACAGAGGATCATTTGGTTTCCTCGCGTCTCAATGCTGGTGGTTGTAAAGAATTTGAAATAAGTTCATTGTGAGTTTAGCTGCGTTTCGGTGTGATTGTGCTGCTGACACGCAGAAATCCTGGAGACGACATGAGTCTGCAGGCAGGAGATAAAGGCAGACATAATGCTGAGATGGAAACGCCTTCTGCACACACATTTCCATAAGACTGCAAGCAGAGTAAACTCATTCAACAATAATAATTGGTTTATGTTGTCATTACTACACCTGGCAATTCGTTGAACGCAACGTTGTTGCTGTTGCTGTGTTTCTTACAATGCACAGCAGCACTTCTGTGTTATACGTCTATCCTTGCCTTTTCTCTGACATGACAGTTCCGGCGCTCTGCTGCAGAATACAATAACACAGGTATTAAATCAGTTCTCTGGATTTAAATATTCATGTCTTTGGAGCATGAACGGATTCCTAAATTTGCATACTGTATAGAGTCAACAAGATAAAGTGCTGCATGACTTTATGCGGCTAAATTAGCTTTGAAGCCCTCATTGGGTTTAAATTGGCTTTATAGCAACTTTTTGGATTTCCAGTGAAAACTACAAACTCAGACAAACGAGTTATGGACGACTTGTTGACTTTAAGCTTTGAATATGGCACACTTTAAAATACATTTGGAATGCAGTTGGACAAAAGTTGGTCAGGATTAAAATATTTTACTGACTGAAATAAACAGCGTTAAAAAAGCTTGGTAGGATGTTGAACTTTGACCTAGCAGGTAGGAGAGTGAGAAGAATGCCTGTTCTGTCAACTATAAAACTACAAAAGAAGACTTTATCATATTTACAGTCAAATCCAAAATGATTTGAATCTATTTTTCTTCTTTTTAAATGTATGTTTCTATTTACATTTTCTTAGAAAATACTATGATGAGTTAGGGCTGAAAAACCAGCCAAAACCAGCATTTTGATATCAAAAATTGCGGATATTTATAATTATTGATTTAAAGAATGAGTTGCTAGGCAACCAAAGAGTGAGTGAGTTAATTGATGCCAGACACCTTGCGATGCAATGAGGTTGTCTATCGGCTGTATTTTGCAAAACTGCAATAGAAAAACTTTTTTTCGCATCATATAAGTCACATAATCAACAACAGGATGTTACCACTGACAGAAATGACAAAAAAGAAGGAAGTGGTTCGAGGATGATGGTGTGGCTTGTTTTTTTAATGAGCAAGCTTATACACATGTGTTTTAATTCCCTTTTTGCTTTGTAAAAAGGGAATTACTGGAATTGCAAATTTGTTTTTTCAAGATTAGTGGAATATCAACAAAGTTTTGCAAACATTTGTAATGGAAACGCAGCAGGACACTGAAGCTCGAGGACTGGAGTTTGACACCTGACGTGAGATCAGTTCAAACTTCTTTTTTTAAAATCCAAATTAGTTTTTTTTTTTGCAAAGTTTATACTCACAAACGAGGCATTTTTGTAAGTATATAAACATAGTGTTTTAACTAAAGAGTTGGACATTGCTGAATTACAACAAAGTTTTCTGAAAACATTAATTCTGCTCATTAATGTATGTATTTAGTGCAGAACTAGTTGTAATGGCAACAAATGGCAACATGTGGGAGCTTCTACTGGCAGTTAAAGGAAGCACATCGACTTCAGGATTTTTCAGAAAGCTGTAAGGATGATTAATCACATGGAAATTAGACCAAAATTCCTTTAATTTGAGCTCCAAGGAGTTTCCCTCATAAGGAATGAAGCCAAGTGACAGACGGACAGCTAAAATGATCCACTTTCATACATGATAAGTGAAACATCATTAAGTATGGAAGAGATTTTGGCATGCACACCTGCTTTTTGTCAGAAGACACATGGTCCTGCAGGGCTGGCGCACACACACACACACACACACCCACCCACACACACACACACACACATTTAGTTGTTTTATTAATGTGACCTGGGAGCGTCTGCCACAAACTTTGCGTGTTAAAGTGAACACAAACATAAACTGGCTCAGCCGACTGCTCCTGTAGAGGGAGGAGAAGATGAGGCTCTGCAGATCAGGGACCGAAGGAGGTAAAAGTCACTTCATTCTGTCGGCGACTTGTAAAACCCCAAATGTGTTTAGACAAAAGAATGGAGAAAGAAGTCACCAAGCAGTCATTATGGGGCCAAAAGTTTCACCGTCTGACCCGGAGCCGGAGCGGATTCCTTAGAGGATCTGCTAAAATAACATGTACAGATAAACATCTCAGTTTCTCCTCTGTCAATAGATATACCATCATTTGGGTTTCTTTTTCTCACAATTCATGCTGCTGGTTATGGTACAAAGTGTAAAAACGTTTTTTAAAGCGGCATTATTACATGTAAAATCAACATTTCTAGCTTTCCATCATGTTATAATGTTATTCCATCATCATAAACATACCTGGAGTGTTGCTTTGATTCTTTCATGCATGTCTGAGAAATCCTTTAATCTCCATGGCAACCTTTCTGCTGTGAAAAACACCTATTTGGACCTAGCTCCGCCTTTGAGATGCAGCTCTTCCCCCACTCGGCTCCTTCAGACTAGCCAGCAGCAATTAGCAAACACCCGGTGGAACATCAGCTGAGCTCATTATAGGAGCTACTTCAAAGTGAAACTCTGGTAATAATGTTGCTAAAGGTTAATAGAGGAGCCATGTTGGGATGACTTCCTGAAGGCGGTATTTCAGAAAGAGCTGGAGTTTCTTAAAGAGACAGAGGCCCAATTTGAAGGCCCTAAATTACAAAGTCAAATTTATTTTAAATCATGTTTGATATATACTGTATAGGGTTTTTATAACAGCTGAGGGTGACAAAGTTACTTGATTGCGCTATAAAATGGCACCATGTGTCTTGAAAACACATAATACTGCCCCTTTAAATCCCCAGAATTTGCTGGAGGAAATAAATATGTGGGTCAACAGTTACTGTAAGTGTTGATATAAATGTGTAAAAAGGCTTTCACCATCACAACAGTGCTTCTCTACGCCATCTACTGATTGAGTCAGAGTCTTGTACTTCCACCAGATCTTTGCTAATTGCTGCTGGCTAGTTTGAAGGAGCTGAGTGAATGAGGCATGTGGAATCATAGGGAATCACACCCAGGATGACCGCATTAAGGACTAGAGTCTCCAATTTAAGGTTGGATTATTGAAGTGAATTATTCAGAGTGAGATTACGTTATTGCAATAAAACATTAATAACTTAAAGATTCTTTCCACAACTTCCCCAGCAGTCCCTGCCTGTGTGCAGCGCTGTGTTGTTATCATTAGCGTTTTGCTGAAAGCAGTCACCAAGGCTGTTTTAACAGACGCCTGATGTTTCAGGATCGCCTGCAGACATGACACTGGCTCCACCACATCATTTAGATTTAATGAGTCCCACATCCAGTTTGTACATTATTTCACTTAAAAGCGGGCCCCTCATATTTCCGCTCTAAATAAGAAACATGGCTGGTTTCTTATTGCAGGAAATCTGCAGGCTGCAGGTAGCCATCACTGAGCATGTTTGCTCCACTGTGCCTCTAATGACGCTCAGGTTTCTGATCTCCACCAGCGGTTGTTGGGTAACAAGGCGATAATTACGGACAGATGGAAAAATGCTGAAAAACCAATAAAAACAACGTCTGATGGTGTCGCAGAGATGTTTTCACACTGGAAACAGATTCTTCTGTGGATAAACCGTTGAATATTGCATCAGCACATCTGCTTTTTCACTCTCCTATATTTTATTCATATTCAACTGGGGCGGTGTTTTGTTAGACATTTTGTTGTGTGTAGATTAGGGCTGCAACTAATCAGTTCATTTAGCGATTAATATAAAAAAATGGTGCACTCTACAGATTTTACAATCTTTTCTTAATAACAGAACTACATTAAAATATGCAAATAAATAATTCAATTTCTTTTTTATTTAATAAAATAAGCATTTTCTTGCCTAAAACGCCTTAACACAGCATTTCTTTTGTAAATTTGAACCAGGTGAAGCTAAAACTATCCAAACATATTCGCAGACAAAGGTGGGTTTATCTTAAATGCAAATGGTACTTTTAATAGTTTTGGCTTAATTACTGCTCTAAATATGTTGTTTTTTTCACCAAATGGCCTCTTTTTTTGAGTTTGTACTTCAGTTAACGATTACTTAATGACAAAAATTAGCTGACAATTATCTCAGTAATCGATTAATCATGATTATTTGTGTCATCCCTCGTGTAGATTCATAGGTAACAATATAAAAAACAGATTGTGGATGTATTTCTTGTCATCTTTCAGGTAAAACCAGTCATGCAGTTTCTCATAATAATTGAGAAAAACCTGAAATATCCGGACATTAATGTTTGATTACAGTAAATAACAGAAAGACATTGAAGCTTGATTTTTTTTTCCTCTCAGAACTGCATCTTTGTGGTTCTGCTCACTCATAGCGACCCGTTCTGTTCCAGGCTGGGATGATCCGAACCGACTCGGATGAGTATTTTATCGAGCCGTTGGAGAAAGGCACTCAGGAGATGGAGGACCAGGGCCGGGTCCATGTGGTGTACCGCCGGTCGGCGCTGCTGCAGCCCCCCTCTGACAACTCACTGGATTACCAGCTGCAAGGTAGGAGGGCGACTGACAAAAAACACTGCTTACAGGATAGACTGACATCAACTGGTGCTGCTGGGTTACACAAACTTGATCTCTTTTCTTAAAGTGGGAGCAATAACTTCCAACAAATTTCTCATGAAATGTGTTTTCTTGTATAAACATTTTTGTAATCAGGTTGAATGATTGCTAATTATTTGTGTTCTGACTGTAAGCAGCAGCTATTTTCTGCTATTTACCTAAGCTGAAGAAAACAGAGGGAATTATTGTTAATTTTAATTTTTTTTGCAAATAAACAAGAAATGGATGGAGCTAAAACATAATATCAAAAACAAGACACAGATTCCCTCAATAGAAGTGGATTCACAGCACACGTTGTTGCAACCTCAAACATCCATGTTTTTATTGGGATGGATGTTTTTATTTATTATCATGACATAAGCATTTCATGTCAGTCAACATTGATAATTATTGATTAGTTTTTTGTCTTAAATATCTGAAATGCTGCCAAACTGGTTGCCTGATCTTTTCTGTTTTTTATTTTTAAGCAGTTATGAAACATGAAGGCAAAACCTGAAACTGCTGCTGTGCAAGTTACTCAACAGGTTGTTGCTAGGTAACCAAAGAGCGAGTGAGTTGCTAGGTAACCAAAGAACGAGTGAGTTGCTAGGTAACCAAAGAGTGAGTGAGTTAGTTGATATATCCAACCTTGCTGGCCATGAGAGTTTAAGCTAAAGTCTTTCCTCTGCCTTCATTTCCCAGAATGCTATGCGGTTCTGGTTCGGAGTTCAGCAAAATTATTGAACATTTTATCAATCAGACGTATTATCTGTTGATATTGATCATGTGTCTGTTGTGATATCTATTGTTATTGATTTATTGTCCAGCCCTAGATGTATGACAGACCCACCATTGTTTCTATGGCAGAATATGGTGGAGGCAGTATGATGCTGCGGGCCAGTTTTTTTATGAAAATGAAAAGGGAAATGATCTGAGCAGAATAAAGGGTGAACAGAGTTAAATACTAATCATTTATGGAAGAAAACTTGTTAGATTGGGTTACAGTGGAGTGGATTAAATAAAAGCGTTTTTATCTGTTAGCGCGGCCCAGTCAAAGTCCAGAGATTAATCCAATTTGATTTGGAAACTCTGGAAAGACTTGCTGTTCAGATGAATAATGGAAAAAAAACTTCAGTCTTTGACTTTGTAAAATTGGCAGAAACCTACCACAAAAAGTTGTTTTTAAATCGTAAAAAACATAAAATTCACGTATGACATTCTTCTGCTTTAGTTTTTCACTACTTTGTGTTGATAGATGGCCATAAAATGAACTGAACTTTGTAGCTTTGATTATATTTCATAACAATAAGAACAGCATTGTAACTTATAGTCACGGCCATTCATTTACCTTTATCATCACTTTTATTGTCATTACAATAAAAACAACAAAATATTGATAAAAACTTGAACTTCGTAACACCCATGATCACAGTTATGTATGCAGTATCAACGTATTGGGAAAAGCACAGTTTTTCAGATCAGAAAAACTCAATCAGTTGATACTCAGGCTGTAGCGACCCCTGGTGGTGGCAAAATGATACAGTTTTCTCTTTGTTTGCAGTAAAAGGAAAAAATAGCAATCATACTTTTTGTTTGAGGGGCAAAATTCAACTAAAACTAAATCTAAACTCACGAATCCTGATAATGCGCAACCAAGGAATGGAACTGTAGCACAGCAAATGATACAGGAAGTTAGAAAAGTAGTTAAAAGGTATTATTTCTGGTAATTTTGATGTTGTTCAGTAAGACGAATATCCAACACAGAGTTGACTCTGTCTCTCACCAACCTGCTGCATTGTCCATCTGTTAATGTGACTCCATGCCGCCCAGCGTCCACCTCCATCTTCATTCATATACAGAACCAATAAACTGGTTATTACGATGTTATGACATGCAGGATGTGAGTAAATATGTGTTCAATAATCATGAATACAGAACAGCAGGCATTCTTAGTCTTAATGTTTGACTTTCTTCACTTTCATCAAATGTTTTTTTCAGCAAACTATCTGCTGGCAGAACTGTTTGTCCTGATTGCTATTTCCTTCAATTTGTGTGTCCAAAATTATATTTTTCATTTTGCCTTACACCAACAAATGAACTGTAAATTAATGGCAGGTTTATTTATCTCTCAGTTTTCAGTCATCTTAAGCAGACAAAAATTACAACAACATAAAGTAATAATGAGAGAAAAATTATCTGCTACAGTCAATGTCCAATTTTATGGAAACTTGCAATAATTAAACTAAACCAACCGATGTTCTTCATTTAATTATTTATTTTTATTGGACTTTATTTGAAAAGGCATACACCTAACATGAAGTCCTCAGTTTACGTTTCTTTTTAAGACTCAAAATGATTCTGTTAGCATTAAAAATCTGATACACAATTTCTGCTTTTGAGAAAACTAATTTTCATATGAGTCTGTTCAAACTAGCCTTTTAATTAGCCACATGCTAACCAATATTTGGTTAGTCTGATGTGAAACAACAGAAATTATTATTTAGGGAAGTTGTGCACAAAGTAAATAATTTAGCAAATCTTTCTCTTACAGACTAATTCTGCCAATAATGCTCTGCATCATTAGCAACTCGCTGTGTGTTTCATGTTAGTCTGTTTTTAGTTTCTTTTTAACAATATGAAGCTAACATGCTGTTGCAGCACACAGAAGCTCAGCCCCATTATTTATCACTGCCTGATCGATCACTTTTCTTAACCTGCCTCTGGGAAATGAATGGAGGCAAACGAAGGAAAACATGTTCAAAACCCAAACAGCGTACGCTTCCTTCTAAGTGAAAATGGAGGAACAGTAGATTAAAGGGTTAACGTGGTGTGTGATTGATGCTGTGGGAGATTATGACCGTAAGGCACCGCCGCCATGGCTGTGGGATTATTTTCTCTGCTCCCCCCTGGGATGTTTAGTGTTGATTGGATTTCTTACCTTTCACCAGCTCAGTTTCTGTCGGAGGATTGTTGAATTGATTTTATGGCTCTCCTGTTGGCCGTGACACCAGATCTGTAATTCATCCTTTTCCTTATCATCTGCTGCTGTGATCCTGAAGCTAAACACACAAACGGACCTCAAGAAAACATATTTAATCCACCACAGCCCAAAGGTGGATGAATGGAAACAGATATAATGAACAGATATCTTTACGTGAGTATAGGCAAAGATATTTTTAGCAGTAGAGATGCTGCACTATTAGTCTTCTTTGCTTAGCAACAGCAGCTGAGCTTCTATTACAAATGTTCAGAAAACGTAGTTGATAGTTGATATTCTGCTATCATTGAAAAAACACAATTTTGCAATTGTTGTATTCCCATTACATAAGAAATAAACTAAAATCACACGTAAATAAGTTTGTTCATGTGATAAGTCATTAAAAAACATGCAGCACTGGTCGTTTATGTGCAGAAAAGATTTTCAAAATAATAATAATTTTGATACAGCAGAAAAACCACCTGATACTAGCACAAAACGTTGTATAGAAAAACATGACATCTTTTAAAAACTGAGAAGCTAATTTGTTTTCGTAATTGGAATTTGTGCAATTATATGATAAATGGAAACACAGTTAGTGTTCACAATAACCTGTTTTCGCCAATTCGCTGATATAGATAGTTTAATTTTTACTGGGGCTTTATTTTGAGTAAATTGTTCCTTTTTAAGCTATAGAGCATATTGGGAAGCTAGCAGATTCTGTTTCTTACAATCGTTCTGGATGCTGAGCCTTGTGTGTGGTCAGGATGCTGTGTTTGTTTTGGCATCTTCACTTCCTGTTGTGAGGCTTGAGGGTCAGGCTGAAGCTGCTGGGCCATTCAGCAGCAGAGCGCGTCCAGTTCGCCACAAGCAGAACCGTTTCCTGAAAAAGCAGCTAAAGTTTCTTCATTATACCTCCAAAACATTGGCTCAACAAAACCAGGATAAACGATCAATTTAATTGTGTTTATGGTATCTCATTGTTTCTGTTGGAAGCCCAGATGTGATGAATTTAAGTGGAAGCATCTCCTTAATGCCTGATATGGACCCAGAACTGGAGTCATATTTCTGAAATTACATATTTTTTATTTTGATTAGTTGGATGACACACGATTTTGTTAAAATATGTTCAGATTCATAAGGTATACCTTGCTAATTTGTTCAGAACAAATGTCTTTGTGGTTATAAGCAATTAATCAAATAAAGACGGGTTTGATCATTTCCATTCCGATAATGAACATTTTTGAAGGGCAATTCTGTTTACACAATCCATTTCATTTATGGTTTTGGTTGTCTGACTTTTATCTGTTCATTTTCATACCATTTTTATTTTATTGTCAGATTCAAGTTATTTCTGTGACCACTGTGGGTTTTTCTTTCATTAAGCAAAGGGCACCAATTTTGTCCAGGAGTGTGTTTGGTTGAAAACTTTTAAATCAGAGGATTACTGTCACTCATTCATTCTCTTATCCGCAGTACGATCTTCATATGAAGGGACAGATGACGTTTGCATTATGCAGGTTTCTCTGTCATAAATCAAGGAAATATAAATTCAGCCACTTACTTGCTTTACTAGTAGTCTTCAGTCTTCTACTATAACAGTGTCTGGACATTTAGTAGTTCTTCTTGGTACAATTGATGCAGTTCAATCAAACTAACTGGTTTCCTGGCACACATCCAGTTTTAAATATAGTTCTCAAACTTTTAACTCTGCTGCGGTTGGAGTCCTTTCATTAGCTTGATGCTAGCTTATTTTATTTATTACAAAACCTGTTTGTTTGTTTGTTTTAAACACCTGGGCATGTGTCAGGAAACCAACAGATTAAATAAACAGCCAATTCTGCTAATAAAATTATCATGACATTCATCTTTCTTCTGACTGTATGAAAACTTATGACCTGTTTCTGTTTGGTAGGTCTCGAACCAAAAGTTCTCCACTTTCTGAACATCTAGTTGTGTTTTCCTTGCATGTGTTGCAGCTGAATGAATAATTTCACCTTTGAAACTGCAGGTTGTGAGAAAAGCTGGGATGTTTTTGTTCGTGTATCTCAGAGCCCCATCGACTGTTTTTATTGTTCATTGAAAGCAGTTATTGTTGTGGTTTGAAGTCAGAAACCTGCAGCAGGATCTGAGATGCACGTTGAAGTTTAGTTCGTCCTTTGATCAAAGTCAAAAGACCAGAAAACTTAAAAATAAACCTCAATAAATTTGAGCCTTTTGATCTGGATTTAATCTCTGGACCTGGTTAATGTTTCACCTCAACACCAGAACCTTCTCTGCTGCTTTGACTGAGTTTTGATCAAGCCAGTTGGATTTACTGTATTTTGTTTCAATCAGTGTCACAAATTTATCAAAACCTAATATGAACTACAAATGTATTGTTTTTCCTGTTGAATTACTTATAACACACCATTTAATCTTAATCAACTTTAACCAGAAAAGTTAATCAGGGATTATTAATACATTATTTACATGTTTTTTCTAAATGAGCAAAATTAGACTTTCATATTCCAAAAAAAGGAAGGATTGTTTCTTTGCTGTCAAATCTCAGAGTCAGAGGTAAGAGTATTGTTTTAATGTACAGTGGATTATTCCCACAATGATTTATGTGTAAATTTTTAAGCACTAATCTGCACAAAAATATTAACTATTCTCTAAGAACCGAAAAATGTGACAGATGTTGCAATTTTGTTCCAAAGAAATGCTGTGTTTTGAACGTTTGTACATGGATCAAATAGGATCAGATTCGTCTCTCCATCCATCTGAGTCAGAGCTGAAGAGCAGCGTTGTGTTTAGCATCGTTACCTTGCAGCAACAAGGTTCCTGGTTTGTATCCCTGCTCTTGTTCTTCCGGTACAGGTAATCAGGTTTCCTTCTGCGCTACAAGAACTGAACTCTGCATTCACACCAGCCCCGTTTAGTTCACTGTAATCAAACTCTGGTTTGTTCATCTAGAAAGCCTGGTTCGTTTGGTGAGGTGTGAATACTTAATCAGACCAAAAAAGTGAACTCTGGTCCACCTACAAATCTCGGTCTTGGTTCTGTTGAAGTGAACTCTGGTGCTGTTTAAATGCATGTGAACACCAAGCAGACCGGAAACCACTCCAGAAGTAGGAAGTAGACTGCCGCACAGGGCATCTTGGGTAAATACAACTAAAACAAACACGTAAGCCTAGCATTAGTGGAAGAAATGCCTTGTGTTTGAACAGAGCATTAAATTAAAATAAATATCAGTTTTTTGACTTCATTTCACAGCCTCAGGACATTATTCTGGCTAAACAGACATCAGAAAGTTAAAAACTGAGACCCCAAAGATAAAACCGTATGAAACCTTTAGATTGCAGCATGGAAAACTGGATCCTCAGACTCTGAGATGGTGACCTCAGCTGTGGGAACCGTGCCGTTAGCAGGTCACACCAGAGAGAAACTCTACCTCCTGTTTATGCAACAGGAATCTAAGCAAATAATTCTCCAGATCTCTCCTTTATTTTGGCAGTTTTTCCTCTGAAGCGTGTAGAAACAAGATTCTGAAGACACTCCTGGAAGGAAAAACAGTCGGGAACATTTTTTGTTTTCCTATAAAACACATTTCTGTAGCAGAGGTACCAAAGAAAGCAGATGTAAGCAGGAAGGATTACACTGCTGAGGTGATAATAATCATCCTAAACATTGTTTCTTTGCAAAGCTGTCGAAGATCAACAGTTTGATTCTTTGGACAGATTTATATCTGAAAGTACTGCCACTGATATTTAATAGTGTTTATTTATTTTTAGTTTTTATTTAAGTTTCTGCTGCATCTGTTTCTGTTCTGTGAGGAAAAGCGTTTTTATATTCCTTGATGTACAGCTATTGTTTGAACTGCATAGCTACTCTTTGTGGTCACAAACTGTAATATTTTATACTACTTTCTACTTTCACCAGATGCAGGTAAAAATTTCTTGGATTTGATAGATATTATTAATATTTAGACACACCCCTCCGAGTGCAGAGGGCCACATAAAAAGCTACGGTGCGCCATGTTCTGCCCCAGGCCTTCAGTTTGACACCTGTGGCTTAAGGTGTAGGAAACAATTCAGGCAAACAGGAAAAAAATATAAAAATGTAGTTTTTAGGAACTTTACTGTGCCTAAATTAGCTACTAACAGAAGAAAACGTTTTTTCTTGTTGGTGTATTTAATTAATCAAGAATACAGGAAGGAATGAAGAGTAAAATGTTACAGGAATGCGATTTACTGCCTAAATTCTCCTGTTTCTTTTCATCGAAGGGAAATGAATGATTTCCACCTGAATATGAACGTCTGCACCATAAACTCCATTCTGTGGCCAGATCTTTGTGTCATTTGTTCTGTTTCTGTGGAGCCGTTCAACGTTTCCTCTCTGACTCTGGAGCGAGTTCAGAGTTTAAAAGCATTGAACCAGTTCCTGTGTAAATCCTTCGGAGGCCTCTGGCTTCTGAAAATGAACGCTCCAGGACAGCATCCAGGCTGAATCGAAGTCGTAAAGTCGGTGGATGATGGAGTCTGAGCAGCTGTTTCCAGCAGATTCAGACATGAGGTTTTTTTTCCAGAGTCTGGCTGGAGTCGATGCCAGAGAGACCAAGACGGAGAGCGTTCTCTCATTGGTTGGATGTTGGAGGAGATGAGCAGATAGAGCATGATGGATGAGTCAGAAGTTACATATCTGAAATCTGATCATAAAAGACCAAAGCTGCCTAATGTCACTGCTTCAATGCTGTGTATAAACAGGTTTTCATGTTTCCAGTAGCAAACACCTAAAATTCTGGGTGTCAGTTTTAGTTTTTACTGGTTGGATGAAGAGGCCAGTAGGAGCGGAGTGCACTTTCTCCAGAAAGCTGCAAACTCTGCAAGGCGACAGCTAAAATTTCAAACTAATTGTCTTTGCTTTCCTGAGCTCCATTTAATGAACAGCTTGTGTTCTGAGCCAGGTTGATAAATGCAAATGAATCCTCAGTAGCAGCTAATGGCTTTTCTTAATCCACACCTAGCTGCGCTGACTGACTCACCGTGGGGAATGTAAAACCGCGTTGCTCTGAACTTCAGACATGATTCAACTCGACAATGAGCTCATAAAGGAACACATCAGAGTCCAGTTTCTATCAAACCGAGCCACGCTTCGACTCAGTGTGTGTCGACAGGAGCAGAAAATTATTTCTATAATTTCAAAACATTCAAGGTTAGCAGGTGTTTTGCTGGATTGTTAGTGAGGATGGCTTCTCTTAGATATAGTGAGCAGGTAGTTGTAACTGTGTGACCCCATTAGGAATGTGTGAGGCGCCAGCTTTGAGTTCCTCAGTGAATTGTGAGCATCTCCTGTGTGAGTCTCTGAACGCGTCCTCCTCTCGTCTCCTCAGTCATGCCAGTCACGCCTCCACCTGAATCTGCTCTCTCTGTTTGCATCACAAGCCGGCGGATTAAGCAGATATTTTCCAGGTTGCATCACATCTTCAGAAGTACGAACCCCGCATGCGCCTGATGAGCTCTTTCCATCTTAAACCTGCTGATAATTAGCCGCTCCACACAAAGCCAAGAATCTGGAGGAGGATGGAAAAGACCTTGAGTGTTGTGCAACATCCTGATTTAAAAAAAAGAAAAAGGCTTGCTTAACTCTCATCTAATATGCTTTGTTTGTTTTCCAAAAGTCTTCTGGCAGCTGACTGGTGCATCTTTTTTTTCCTTTCTGTCCATCCAGTCTGCAGCAGAAAACCAGATGTTTTAAATTCTTCCTCCTTGTTGCGATCATACATCTGTTCTGTCTTTTACAGACGGCACTGTCTCCATCTGTAAGATGGAGAATGTGCTGTTGCAACATTTTTGGTTTTCTTCGCCAACATCTTTGCGTTGTGTAAGAATGTGAACGCTGCAGGAACTAGGAATCGGAGAAGCTGGCCAGTGGCAGGGATTCTGTGGTGGAGTTATGTATTTTGAGGTTTTGCTGGTTTTGTTTAAACTTTATGCCTGAAAACATTGATGATTGAGGCAAAACAGATGTTTTAAACACTGAAAATATGAGTTAAAAGCTGCAAAAACAAAATCTTCCCAACCTTTCACTGCTCAGCAAGAGATAGGAGCTTGCTTTAAGTCGATAATTACTTGGTTTTGATAAACTGGTGGATTTATTTTACTTGTAACAAGGCATTTTTGCTGCATCTTGCTGAAAAGGTACTTATAAGTTAGTTTAGTTTTATTTCAAGTGTAACAAGATATTTGGACTGGAAACTAGACCAAAAATACTTTGTAATATTTTGTGTTTTTGCAGTGTAGACATACATTAACTTTTCAAAATCTTTTACAACCGCAGACTTGCATGTTTTTCATTAAGATTTGATGTGATGGATAAACACAAAGAACATTTTTTAAATATTATTTTAACCACATATGATTGTATTTACTAATTATGTGACTTCTGAAGGTAACTGGTTACACTAGATTTTATTTTGGGGTATCAGAATAGAAATTTCTGGAAACTAATGCACTTTGCAAAGTTCAGAAACTATAAATTGAGTTTGTCTTATTTGCAGCCATCCCACAAGCAAAAAACGATGGTGTCCCAGAAGGGTCATGAAAATGCAAAAACCACAATGGAAGTTGAGCTAACTTCTGTTTTAGCATAAAAGACGTTTCATCAACGAGGCAGTTTGAAGTGCTTCACATAACAGAGATAAATCATGGATGAGTTGCTCCAGATCTTGCTAAAACTTTAGGTCTTTAATCCCAGAAATGTTCTTCAGGTGACAGAAGACCAACTTTATAACTGACTTTATGTGACTCTGAAGGTTCAGCTCTGAGTCCATCACTAAACCTCTAATAACTTTTCACATAACTTCTGTTGTGGTTTTTGTTATTGAATTTTTCCTTTTGCATTTTCATCCTTTACCTTCTGGGCCACCGTAGGAAACAATGAGTATATGAAAACACAACCAGGTATTTCTGTCTCTCCAGTGAAAAGCTCAGAAACTGCAGACGGAATCATTGAAGAAACCCTGAAATTTTCGGTGCAGGTCTGAGTTTGTTTGGGTATTTTTTTCCTGCCCTGCTCGTTATCAGGAACTCGACCTTGAGTTGCGCAACAGCAGCAGCTGAACGCTCTCCAGGCAGGTTCGTCTCCTCAGTCAGTACATTGCATTCCCATCCAGAACCAGCACAGTCTGAATTGTTATTATGATTCGCTATGTTTGGCCATGATGGAGAATTAAACACAAAATGAACACTAATAATAATTTAAGAGAGCCTCCCATCCATATTCAACCATAGAGAATAGAAAACCATCTCTCTCATCTGCCATTTCTTGAAGGATATTTTCTCTTTGGTATTTCTGAATCATGACCTCTGACCTTAACAAAGTGAAGCATGCAGTGCTGAAATGTTGCTCTGGTCATTATGTGACCTCCTGGATGAAGCATCAAGCTGGTTTGGGACTAATTTCTTCTCCTGTGAAGGTTCTCCATTTCCACAGTGACTTACTGAAGTCTGAGAGCTTTTAAAATGACTTTGTAACATTTTCCAGACTGATAGATGTTTGTGAATTTCTCATCTGTTTCTGAAGTGTGATGGATGACTTGTTGCTTTTTGAGATATTGTTGTTTCATTTGTATCAGAAAAGCTCTATGAAAGGGTTTTATTTTTCTTTTTGTCCAGTCTGGAAGTAATCAGGTCTGGATTTGCCAAGTGAAAATCACCCAAAAAGATTATGGCTAATTATAGTTAATGCAGGATTTAGCAATGGGGCCAATTCCACACATGGACAGCTGGTTTCCCTTAATAAATGACATATTCATTTAGAAACTGTTTGTTTTTAAGTGTGGCTAAAAAGTTAAACTTTACAGATCTTTATGTGCTAATATGAACATCAGATAAATTTATTCTTGTAAAAGTAATTCTGTAATATTATCTCTGCATTTCCGGTTTGTTTACTAAATGCATTGGAAACTGCTGAGACAAACTGGAATTCAAGGAAGCGGTGAGGAGGCTCCGCCAGACCTTTAAGTTTCTATTTTAAGAGTCTGGCATCATGGATTCTGCGTAGGTTTTCTAACTGCTAATGCAGAAACAAACAGGACAGAAAACATCCTGTGTGTAGGTGAAAACAGACTCCATTCATAAACGTCCACCTCCCTTCATCTCTGGCAGCCATTATTCACTTCACGCTTTTATATCGGTTTGTTATCAGCTGTTTTTTGGAAGGGGAAGCAGTCCGCTGCTCAGCCGGCGTTCAGCGATGACATTGGGTTGTTTGTTCTGGGACAGAAAAAAAAAACACAGATGCAGGTCATGAAAATATATAGAACTACCTGAGAGGAAATACAGTAACGTTTTCTTCCAGAAAGTGGGTTTGGAGCCTGTTATGAATGGAGCCTAAGTTTCTCTGCATGTTGTAGGTGAGCGACCCAAACAAGGCCCGGCGTTGTTCGCTGCAGGCTGCATTTCTGCCACTTCTGACTGGCCTCAGGCTCCTGGCTCAACAACAGATAAGCAGGCTGCCACCAGAAAGAGAAGCCATTCAAATGTAAACAGGCTGCCTTAAAGAGTGCCTTTAAAAATCACATTTTATTTAATAATCTGGCAAATTGTTTGCATTTTATTTTGGCAATATTTAAGAACACTGTTAAAGATGTTTAAGGTGCTTAAAACAAAATTAATTGCTTGCTGCAGTTGCATAATCAATCAATCAAGTTTATTTGTAGAACATATTTTAGCAATAAGGCAGTTTAAAATGCTTTCCATCGTGAAAACAAAAAAAGTCACATCATACAGTCAACAGTTGTGAAAACCAACATCAGACGTTACATTTTATCAAGTTCCATCGTTAAAATCATCAATACATATCAAATACGTTGGTTAGTGTTTCATATTTCATGGTTCAAAGCAACTCTAACCATGGGCTTAAAGGAACTCAGTGTTTCGGATGTTTTGCAGTTTTCTGGAAGTTTGTTCCAGAAAACCTTCTTTGTGACGGCACTTGGATAAATTTAATGTTCCGGTTGTTGATTTTTGTGTTTTTATAAAGCTCCAATTCATCATAGAGATAATCTAAAGATATATTCTTGCTGTGTAGAATTTAAATCGTGAATTTGAATCCAACACAATTCTGCCTGAGCCCGCAGGCATTGTGTCGGAGCCTGGTCCGAACCCAAAGTAAACCCGCCATATTATTTAAGATTTTACTGATTTTGTTTTTAGAGCACCATGTGAGGAAGCGTGTAACTTCCCCAGTAGGTGTATTTTTACTACACTGTGCTTATTTTTAATTGGGTAATTTTATTATGACGTATCTCTACTCTTACTTGAGTAAAATGTTTAGTTTCTCTGCCCATTTCTGATTAAAAGTACTTTTTGAATTTACTCATGTTGTCTTTATCCGAGTGACGTAGGTGTGAGGACAAAAAAAGAAAGAAAACCCAAATATTAAGGGTTCCTGTTGCTGTATGCACTAAACCGAATTCACCTTCATTTTTTTCCTCCACCGTGAATCGAGGTGCAGAAGTGAAGAGTCTCACCAACAGAGTTAACTTTGCAGGTTACACACAGAAAACTCGTCCTCAGGCAATCACGAGTAAAAGAAAATAGTTTATTTATTAAAACAGAGACTGTACGCAGTGGTTGGCTGCCTTAATATTTCATGTGTTCTGAAAGTGAATCTGTAAAGTTTTAGCCTGAATTAAAGAGCCAGAAGTGTGACAGGATCATTGTCACAGTTTCTAATGTTCCAGTCATTTTAAAGTTCTCACATAATTTTTAGATTAAAGTTTGAATTAACTTCGACTGACGGCTTAGACACAGAGACAAAGCTTCATGTTTTAAATAATTTTCTTCATCAGTGGCCAGATGGAACAAAAAAAAAAAAAACAACATTTCAATTCTGTTACATCAGTGAACTTAACCATTGATCTGCTTTTAGTGTTTGAGGAATAATTTCCTATGGACTGAGATGAATTGTTCAGATTTTACTGTATTTCTTTAAATGTCCTGATGTTCTTCACTGATTGTCTTTGCTTGCTTAAAATAACACTCATCATTATCGTTGCCCTTTTCCAATCACAAAGCGTTATTCCTGACAGGGAAGCATTAAATGCCAAACTAATCAGAAACAACAGCTTCCTGCCTAATATTTTGTGCTGCTGCTGAGAATCATAAAGACACAGAAAAAAACTGCCCAGTTTTTATTGTTCCTGGATTCTTAGAAATCTTCCTGGTTTCTGGTGTTTTCACCAGGTCATATTTAATATCCGATACAGTCCATATCTGCAGTCTCTGGCTTCTTTTTACCCTGATATTTGAAATCCCTGATCACAGAGCGAAGCTTTGACCCAGTTAGCCTCCGCCCTGTACTTTGCTTTATACTCGTCTCCTGTGAGGTTAAATTGATTCTGAGGCCTTTTCTTGTTTTCGCTCACCTGATGCTGTCGGTAAACTTCCTGGTTGAAAGATGTAGAGTTGCTCTTACCGCTGAGTTGCATCACTTCTCTCCCCTTATCCTATCTTCTCTTTTTACACATTCAGTTCCTCACTTTGATTCTCCTCCTCATGCCAACTGGAGTGCGAAGAATTAAGGAAATGCAGCTTTAGCAAACATTTGAGAGTTTTCAACAGACATCTATAAATATGAGCGATGATTATAAACTAAGCTTGAATCTGCAGCTGTAAATTCCAACTGATGATGAGTAATGTTTTTCTCTACAGTTCACATATTCACATATTTCCTATGAGTCTTTTTATTTTTAGTAAAGTGTTAATCTTACTTCCTCCCCATTTACTGGTACCCCTGGTAGGAACCCTTAACATGAAAGTTTCCTTTAATTTTCACTCTGAAATGTTTGCTGCAGTTCTCTAACTCAGAATTCTGGATATACTGTATATATATATATATATACTGCATATATATATACAGTATATGCAAATAAATTGGATCACTGTATGCTAAAGTTAATTGTGTTTTAAGATAATTGTGATTGCATTTCTGTGCCATGTAAATGTATTCAGCAGCAAAGCTTAATCTTTCTGGCACTTACCAACTTTCCAGAATCCTATAGCAACTATTAAAAAAAACAACTTTACTAGCAACAAATCTAGCTACTGTATTTGTGTTGTTAGAGACTTCAGCAACATGTGACAGTCTCACAGTCGTCCTGCACTGCTGCTCATCAAACTTTGATGTAAATATAATTTTAATGCTTTTCTTGTCCTTGACTCAGTTGTCGTTCCCTAAAATAACAGTAAAATATAGCTAGCATTTCCACTGGTGCTTTTTGGATAAATTAGACCTTCTACTCAATTGGATTTATGTGGTAATAGTTAAGGTGGAGCATTAGTTCTAAAGTTATTTCATAAAGTTAAATTGAATTTGTTTTTGTACTCACATTCTGTCTGTATTTTACTCAGCATATTCTTGCTTTTTGGCTAAAATATTTATTGCTGCAGATACAGGAGTTTTGCTGAACTTTTTAAGTTGCTCTCTAACATTGAATGTCATTGCGTTAGCTTGTAATGTTAGCGCAGCTAGCCTGTGTCAAAATGTAACATTTGTTTTTTCCTGTGTGCCTGCCTCATGGAAAATGTAACTCCAAGCAGTGCTGTTATTTCACTCATCAGCTGAACAGGGTCTCATGTTTTTCTTTCTTGTACTTTTCATGTTAGCAGATTTTAAAACTTTTACCTCTTTGAAGAGCTGAGTGGCTAGCAGGAGGTCAGGAACTGAGTGTCTGTTTTTGCAGAACTACCGTTGAAAGAAGTGCAAAAATGTGGGTAAATGAGGTTAGTTTTCATATACTTTGATGCAAAGAGTATCTAAATAATAAAACTTTTTAGTATCGACTATATCAAAGGATGGCTTATGTTTGACAACACTGGTGTCAAAGCGTGTTTATTCCCTCAGGCAAACAGAAAGTCGTGGATTACTAAAAATAAAATTCATATAAATCTTTTTATATGTTTTACTTTAAAAATCAGAGGAAAGATAAACTTTCCAGATAATTAAACTAAGATTTGCATTAGATTAAAGGGAACCCTCCTGCTCGGAATCAAACTGCCTTTTACCTTTGCAGTGAAAGTCCCATAACTGATTTTGTTAGCTAAGGAAACCAAGAGCTAGGAATCATTAGCTCTACTTTAATATAATTCCCAGTAGGAGGTTGAGTGTTGGCTTCAAATTTATGCCCTAAAACCTCACAGGAGCCTGTTTAGTGATTTAAAAGCGCAGGTGGGCCACAGAGAAAGCACGTAGACACACACGCAGCTTTTTAACGCTTAGCAGCGCCGAACCGCAGCGCCGCATGGCGCAGAGGCCGGCTGCTTCGTCCAGCATCTTTTTGTCCTCTTGTGGTGCGCTGCTGGTACTTAGGCTGCATTGTTGGTCCCGTCAGCACCCATTTTCATCTCTATTGAGAAATGAGCAAAGAGAAACGGACAAAGCGTTAGCCTCGGTCATAAAATCCAGGGTAATTATTCTTGGTTTTATGTGCAATAGGAAGTTAAATTCCCTTATGTGAAGCAGTAAATTGCCTGCATTAAATCACCTGCAGGCTTGGAGGATCTTGGTGTAGAAACAAGACATTAGCTTCTGGTATGGTTTATATTTGCTACGTCTTTTATACCTGGTGAGTTAATTGCTCATTTATCGGGTTGCTAGTCTCATAAGGGGGATAAAAATACACAAAGTGGCTCTTAAAAGGGCACTTTTGTTTTTGTGAGAGATGCAATGTATGATTTTAAAACTTTTTCACTAAATAAACTTTGTCTTTCCTACTTGGAAGCCAAAGCTTTAGTTTGCAGAGACGTTGTAATGCCAGGGTGTCCAAAGTGCGGCCCGGGGGCAATTTGTGTCCACTGGACTGATTTTGTCCGGCCCCCAACGGAGGCATTTTATTTGTAATGTTATTTCCTAAATGACTTTTTTACAATGGAAAATGTTAAAACAAAGTATTCATCTTTTTATAGTTAGGTTTTTATAAAATTTAGAACCTTGTTCATCCAGAGACTTTCACTGAAAAACCGACTTTGCTGCACCTAAATCAGCTTAATTTATGAAACTTAGCTAAATATAGGAAGTGATCTGAAAAAAATGTGGCTGGACAATTTCTTGACATGTTGGATTTGTGACGCATGTCGAATGTTTTGATCAGACGTCTTCTCCTTTGAATGTCAGCGTTTGGCGATCCTGACCTTTTCACAGTCCATGAATCCCACCTGAAGCTGTTTCCAACCATCCGCGTTCAGGGAATGAGAGGCTAACGCTGATGAACTGGAAATGCTCTGAAACATGACAGCGTTGTGATGATTTAGTGGCTCTGACTCATTGGTCTAACTCCACTGTTGAGTGAAAGCCGTTCTGACTGCTCTGATGTTTCACCCTCGTTTCTCTTTGGAGCTTTTCCACTTTGAGTCATCGAGTACGAAATCACTACAAAGGACTGGGAATAAATCAGTAATTGCTTATAGTAAAGTTTATTTTGGAAGGATTTGCAGTGGAGAGATAGTTTACACACTCCTGTTAAAATGCCATTTTTTGGATGCAAAAAGAAACTTCATATATCCGGCGCAGTTTAGTAGAAACTCGTCCAAATAAATTTTCTCTTGTTTACATTCTTGTTTTTCAGTGTTTAGGTCATGCTTAAATCCAGTTTAATTTAATATCTTTAAGATGAAGCCAATGACATTTTAGTTAAGTCTAAAGTGAGAATATTTTGGATCCTCAAAGATGACAAGAACTGTTTATGTTTAGTAGTTAAATCTGTTTGAGGACTTTGCATTAACTTATAATCATTAAACTGCAAAAACACAAACTTTTAAAAAAGTATTTCTGGTCTAGTTTCTAGTGCAAATATCTTAGTGACTTTAAAATAGTACAAAAATAACTTACTGGTAACTTTTCAGCAAGATATATTAGTTTGAATCTTATATGTACTTCCTAAAACGAAATAATATTGAACATCTTTTCACATTGAGCATTCCCTTCAGGATTTTGCTGTTTTTTTATGCAATCACTGATTTGTGTTACTTTAAAAATATGTACAAATAATTTTGCTATATTTATGCTTGTGCATAATGGTAGACATGACTTTTTGATACTCTTCTCATTGATCACAGACTTTAACCCCACATTAGGCTGAGGCAGTTGTGTAGTAGAAGTAAGAAATACTGCCACCTGCTGGTGGGGATAGCAATCACGTAAACCCATTTTTTGAGCTTTTTTTTAATGGAAAATGTGCAACAGACTCAGTTTTAATCAAACAATTACGCGTTAGTGCAAAAAAGTGCAGGGATCTTTTGATTTTGTGTGAATTTTTGCAATCGCAAAATCACCAAAAAATAGCAGAAGGCATGTAGTTTGGCTTTAGGCAGAGAAAAATTGTTTGATTTGACTGTTAAACAATATTTTAGCACAATGGTCCTATTTACGCTTCACTCTGGAGTCCAGAGGGCCTCATAAAAATATATTTTGTCTGGATTTGGGAAAGCAACTCCTGTTAGCCATTGCACTCACCCTCGTTATGCATTATATGCCACTTCCTGGTTGAAATTATTATGTATGTACAAAATAATTATTACTTTTGTCATGTTTTAATGTGATACTGTACATTTCTGTAGAAATGCGACATGAAAAGGTCAAAAAGAGTTGCATGATTGCATTTTTTAACAATAACAACCAGATGTTTTGTGGGTTTGTAGATTTTGTTTCCACAGTTTGAAATTAGCTTTTTGCTGCAGACAAAGGTAACTTGAACTTTGTGAGCCACTTTGTTTAAAGCCTTTCTAGTTTTGCCACAAGAGATGAATAACTCCCAGCTTAGCGTAGATTTCATGCTAATTCTTGGTGAGGCTATTTGAGTGATTCCCAGACATGGCGGCAGTAAATGGGTCAAATCCTGCAGCCCAGCGCTGCTTCACACAGAACAGATAAAAGGATTACGGCCCACGTTTTAATGTAACATGCTGCTTGGGGTTGTTGAAAATTTGGGATGCCGTCCAAATAATGAGAATGTTTTGTTAGTTTCCTGTCAGACTGAATAACATTTATGATTAGAAATATATTTATTTTCTGCGTCCACACAGGGTTAGACTTTGGCCTAAATGTTATAGTGTAAAAAGAAGAATACTCATCTGTTGACATACCTACATGTCTAATGGGGCTCTGGAGCAAAGAATGAATTAGGGATGCAAACAGTTAATTAAATCAATTGCTGATTAATGGTATAGTAGATTAAAATGAGTTCCAATCAATTAATAACATATGCCTAGACCAGTGTTTCTCAAACTTTTCCAGGACCACTTAACCCGTTTAACAAACACTCACAGACCACCGGATGTGAAATTGCCCTGCAGTCACACAACATCATGTTCTAAAACAATAAAAGTTCAGTTCAACCCGAGAAACTGAAAAATGTTCCTGAAGACATGAAGACATGAATTCCTCCGATCACATTATTATTCACATTATTTTGAGTGACCTGCTCTTAAGCTACTCATCCATTATTATTTTTAAACACAATCCTTTGGTAAGCTAGCTGTTTGCTGAAACTTAATGCCCCTCATTTCAGTGTTGTAGTTTAGCCTTCATCCAGCAGAAGGCGCCACTGGTCTTTAAGGAGAGCCAGTTGATACAGAAACAAAGATGGCGGAGCCATACCAGAATAGGAACAGAGTCTGGTGTGGGATACAAAGTGACTTTATGCGTCTAAAGTTTCACCTGAATAGCGTTCATACAACTGAGCTGCATGACGGAATAGAAACGACTATCAACCAAAAATTGCTGATGTGGTACGAAGGAAAAAATGCAGTAAGGCAGAAAAATTATAACGTTATGTAAAAAATACGCTGATAATGTTGATTTTGACTTCATGGAGTGAAGTTTTAGCATTCTGACAGCAACACTCTTCTGTGTGTTTCACATATTCCATTCTTTTATTTTTCTATTTAGCAAACGAAGAGGTTCCTTTTTGTTATGATTTATACATATTTATTTCACAAAATATATTTTAGATGTAAAAACAATACAGTAGAAATTCTGCAGATTGTTTGGTTTTTATAAATTTAAATGAAAGATTGTCACACTGACGACATCAAGGTGCTTTAGGCTGCAATGCATTATGGGTAAATGATATATGCTAGCTCTGTGCAGAGCTGTCCAGAACAGATTAATAAAGTCATTGAGCCGTTTCAATTTGATCCGGAGTGCGTTGAAGTAGATGGGAATGTAGAAATCACAAGAAGAAATGTGTAGCCTTGTCTAAAAAACAATATGAGAACCAACAACTCTGGTAAAGTTAGCCTTCCTGTGTTTTTAAAGTTAGCCTTCCTGGGTTTTTAAAGTTAGCCTTCCTGGGTTTTTAAAGTTAGCCTTCCTGTGTTTTTAAAGTTAGCCTTCCTGGGTTTTTAAAGTTAGCCTTCCTGTGTTTTTAAAGTTAGCCTTCCTGTGTTTTTAAAGTTAGCCTTCCTGGGTTTTTAAAGTTAGCCTTCCTGGGTTTTTAAAGTTAGCCTTCCTGTGTTTTTAAAGTTAGCCTTCCTGGGTTTTTAAAGTTAGCCTTCCTGGGTTTTTAAAGTTAGCCTTCCTGTGTTTTTAAAGTTAGCCTTCCTGTGTTTTTAAAGTTAGCCTTCCTGTGTTTTTAAAGTTAGCCTTCCTGTGTTTTTAAAGTTAGCCTTCCTGGGTTTTTAAAGTTAGCCTTCCTGTGTTTTTAAAGTTAGCCTTCCTGTGTTTTTAAAGTTAGCCTTCCTGTGTTTTTAAAGTTAGCCTTCCTGGGTTTTTAAAGTTAGCCTTCCTGTGTTTTTAAAGTTAGCCTTCCTGTGTTTTTAAAGTTAGCCTTCCTGTGTAGATTCCAGTAGAGGACGGACCAAGCCGCACCATCAACCCAGCAGGTGAAAAAATGGGGAGAAAAATACAACAAAAGATATAAAAATGTTGACGTAATTTTAAATCTTTTGCATATCACAAACAGCAATATCTCTAGTTATTTGACAAATTGCAATAAATTTAGGCCAAAATGTTCAAATTATCGTGGCCACTTCGACTTAAACTTATTTTATTGTCGTTGCACAAAAACACAACAGTGAAATTGGCAACGACATGTTATTGCTTGGAGCACACAGAAAATAAATCAATAAAATATTAATAATAATATATTTCTAAATATATGTAACTTAGAGATTAGGGATTATTGGTGTTGAACAATCTGATGGCTTAACAATTAATTATCGATAAGATCAATTAACTTTAGGTATGAACGTTACAGATTAATGAGTTAATCCAGTGTGTATTAACTCCGTCACAGCAGTCAGAGTAGATTTCCACTTGAGGCGCCGGCCGGCCTCTGGTCCATTTTTAGCCTGCGGTAGCTTGCAGCCACCTTGCCCCACTGCAGCCCGTGTGGGCCGGCGCTGGCCGCTGCAGCCGGGTTCCCATGGGAGCGGGTTGCAGGCTGGGGTCGGGTCTGCCGGGCGTGGCGCGGCGAGGCGGCGGCAACAGGAGCGCTGCTGAGGAGAACCTGTGCGTTTGAAGTAGTGGACCTCAGAAAAGCCTGTTTACTCAGCAGCAGGACGACAAGAATGCCCGAGTCATGACCAGAGCGGCAGAGCGGAGGAATGCGCTCCACAATCCCCACTCTGTGGGAGCCGCGCCGCACTGAGGTGGCAGCCATCTCTTCCTATTTATCCAGGCTCCCTCTCCACTCAATCACTGGCAAAAAACTAGTAGCAAAAAATGTAACTAGTTACATTTACTCAGTTACATTTACTTGAGTAACCTTTTTTGAAAAAATGTACTTCAGGGTCTTTTTGCTATCCTGTACTTCTTCCTTTTACTTGAATAATTTAATTATGAAGTATTTCCACTCTTGACTAAAATTTCTTGATTTTTCTACCCACTGAATGAAAAACAAACATGTTTTAACCAAAACGTCACCAGACACACACCTGCAGTTTTTGTTAAAGTTTCATAAATATTTTATTGACAGAAGCTGATTTGGAAAATGTTTCTAATTTTTTAAATTTATATAAACTATTTTCATCCTTAAAATATCAAAATTTCCACTTACCCTTATATTTTGGTCTGTCTGACGATGTAATTTTTAAATATTAAATGATTGATAATTTGATCAGTTACTCAGTACTTGAGTAGACATTTTACCAAATACTTTTGTAATCTTACTGTAGTAATTTCTTGGCAACTTTTTTACTTTTACTTGAGTAAAAATATGTTGAAGTGGTTCTGCTTTTGCTGAAGTAAAATGTTTGGGTCCTCGGCTCTCCTCTGGTTTAGACCAATCATCGTGCTGCTGTAACCAGCCTCATTTCTAACCCTGCTGAATAAGCATATTCTTGAACACACGAGGTCATTGTAGGTCATGTGGCCTTTGTTTACCGACTCTGGTTTGTTTGCTGAGTGGTCTTCATAAACTGACATAAACTCCATATTTGGTTTCATGTCTGCTCCACTTCGCTGCTGTGGGTCCAGATTTCTGCCTGCTGAAGGAAGATGTTTCTGCTTCTGCTTTATGTCAAAAATGAATTCATGCTACTATGAAATTTGTGGCTTAACATCAGTAACACAGTTTTGCTATTTTCGGTTTAATATTGGAGTTCATATGCAGGAATGTTGTCAGATGGAATCTGAAAATAGCAGCACCAAATGGTTTATTAATGCAGCATCTCTTTGTACTGGAGATGCACCGACCTGATATTAACATCTGTATCTAGCCTGATCCGCAAAGGCAGATCTATTCAGCCTAATTCTACGCTTTTGAAGGTTTGGAGCAGTTTATTTTAGGTAGTTAACCTAAAATTGTCAGTTTTCGTTTCTTTATTGTCTATTTTACATTAGCTGTTATGTTCCTAATGGCACTGTCTCCAGTTGGTTGCTGCAGATGGCCGTTAATGCTGAGCCCGGTTCTGGTTCTGCTGGAGGTTTCTTCTTGTTAAAGGGGAATTTTTCTTCTCCATTGTCGCCACATTCATGCTCAGTATGAGGGATTGTTGTAAAGTTGATTGTCTTCTGTCTCTGATTGCTATAAGTCAGTTACTGTGTTTCCACTGAACTAAATGTTTAGCAAATATTAATTGCAAAAATAAATTTGCTTAATGGAAACAAATTGATTTTGAAAAAAGTCTCGTTTTTCAATAAAAAGATTTTTGTGCGAGGTTGAGCTGTTTTTTTTGTTTGTTTTTGTTTTGGTTGTATCAAAAGAAGTAAACACTTTTCACATCACGAGTCACATGATCAACAACCGGATGATTCTACTGGCAGAGATAACAAACAAGACGACAGGAAGTGGTAGGAGGTTGATGTAGAAACATGTTTCTTAGTGAGATGTCGTGTGAGAAAATTTATTCATGTGTGATTTTAAGAATAATGAACTGAACTTTATGATAACTGGATCAATTGGATCGTATTTGTTACTGAACTGAAATGATTTTTTTCTGCAAAGTGCCTGAAGGCATTTGTTGTAAATTGGCTCCATATTATAAACTGAATTAAATGGAATCGGATTACCAGGCTGCAATAAAACATACAAAACATTTTAAATGACACGTTTCGTAGAAACTGGCTGATGTTTAAGAAACGGTGCAGTGAAGGTCAAAGCTGGCAAGATAGAAATATTTATAACAGCCTCCAGCCATATTTAATAATTATGTTTTCAGCAAGATGTTTATTATTGAATAAGTATTTTACTGGTACTTTAATAGTATATTAATACTAATCAGATTAGGTTTTTCATCTGGGAGATGAATGTGCTCCTGCTCCAGTGGGGATTTATAATCCCTCTCCAGTCAGATTATTATTATTTTTTTTTATTTTGCCTGTTTTTATAGAGATTTTCTAATTTAAAAGTAAAAAATACTTGGTAAGATTCTGTGTTTTTGCAGTGTGCATTTAAAATAGAGACCTTTTTTGATAAGACAACAAAAACTACAAATACAGAAACAAAGCAAGCAATTAAAAAATTAAATAAGTTAATAAAATATGACCTAAAAATACTGTAAAGGCTTAAACATAACTGTTAGCAACAAAGCGGATAAGAATAAAGTGATACGATTGAATTTCTGACATGTATTAGATGTAAGTGAACTAATGAGTTACTTTCAGAAACACTTAGATTTCCCAGAGTGTCCTTTTATATTTAACATCAGTTTTATGTTATAGTAAAGTAACAGCAGTGAAACTCTCTCCTGTGGTTGAAACCAGACAAAACCAGCAGCAAACTTAATGAAAGCCTTTCTGTGATCTCCCACCTTCAAATCAAACACTTAAACGCATCGCCATGATTTCTTTAAATTGCGGCCAAGCTTATCTCCACAGGTTTTAGGCCTGCAGCTCTCTTCTGCAATATCCAGTCAGTCGGCTGATGCCCAAAAGAAGGATTTTTATTTTAGATATTGTTATAGAAAGTTGAATTTTTTTGACATTATGGCCGCTGCGTCAGATCTCTGAAGGAGAGTCTTCAGCTTTCTTGAGGAGACGGAATAAAGGCTTTCTTATCCACATCGCCTCTCATTAGTTTTGCAGAGATATTACGCCGTCCGAGTGAACGGCCAAGAAATATTTGGGGTAAAGTTAAGAACCGGCGGTCCGTCCATCAAAAACAAAGCCTCATCAGTTCTGATGGTCTGTTCTGGCTGCAGATTGGCTTCAGTTCTGTCAAGTCAGACAGTTCAGTCCGTCTTCATCTGGATTCCAGGGAGAAGCTTTCTTTGAAGTCGGATGGTATTTTTCTGTCATGAAACCTCAGAGGAGGATCTGTGAACTGTAAAGACGCCTCGCACAATAACCGTGAACTGTTTGTCATCTCTGTTCCCGGCAGTACGTCACGCCGGCCTTTGTTATGCGGACGTGAGTTGTATCAGAACGCTCAGCAGTGTCACATTTCCTTTATTCTCCCTGAAAGTCGAGGTTTAAGTCTGATCGGTGGTTTTCAGGGCTGTAAGCGCTGCAGTTGTTGCTATTTAGTCAACAACTCAGAAAGTCGAGGCTACAGGGCAGCCAGTCCTGAATAATAAGTACAGGAGGCAGATGCAGTGAAACGCTGGAGGAACAAATATACAGTCAGATGGATACAGGAGTTCTCCTCTGATTATGTGAAAAGGTTTTGGTTTTGAGGTAAATATTAAAAAAATGCTTTTAGATGTCATTCATCAGTCGGTAGATTGTTTTATTTTGACTTACAGTGGAGTCCCACCTATTTATTGTTCAGTATCCATGGATTACCTCGGAGCGTATCTGAAATATTTGAAATAAAATGCAGCTCTGGATGATGAAATACTTGAATGCACAAACAGCCTTCCCACTCTAAGGCGTCACAAACTGGAACAAACTCCCACAAAGTCTTAAACTTTCTCCCTCAACAACTGTTAGAAAACCAGCATGAAATAAAAACAGTAATCTTGGCATTAATGACTACAGAGCAGAAGTTTATAATTTTATGATTCCATATAGGGTATGTATGGACTTTCAATGATTGTTTTGTGATATGAGACTGATTCTTTAACTCACCTGCTCACGGATTACAGATGGAAACTGCTTTAAGCCAAATCTGAGGCAAAGAATATTTTATTTACCGTATATTTTTTTTCTTTTGTTCCTGTTCTAAATAAAATAATGCACAAAACTAAACAATGCTATTTGACATGCTGTTGGCTGCTGCTTATTTTACTTTTAACAAGACAATCAGAAATAATTTACTAATGGAACAAGAACTTTTTCATCAATATCAAGAAATTATCGACATAAAACAACTCATATTATTTGCTGAAAAGTTACCTCTAAGTTAGTTTTGTCTTATTTCAAGTTATTTCATTATATGAAATACCTTGAAATAGAAACCAGATAAAAAATACTTGGTAAGATTCTGTGTTTTTGCAGTGTGCATAAATACTAAACATACCTTTTTAAAAATAAAATGTAAATAAAATGATTATTCCTACTCTATTTTTCACATTTGAATCTGAAAAATTTAATTTAAGCTCAACATAGAACCTAAGGGTTAAGAAGAATTTAAGACTTAAATGTGGTTTTCAAGCAAGTATTAAAAAATGTGTTCTGTTTGTAGATTTTGTCTGAACCGGCAGCTGTTTGAATCTTCAGTTTGTTTTTGTCTTTGTGCAGAACCAGAGCTGGGTGTCGCCGGGACGCTGGACTCACTGACGCAGCAGGTGAACCAGACGGTCCGCCGCCGCCGCGACGCCGGAGAAAACGACTACAACATCGAAATCCTGCTGGGAGTCGACGACTCGGTGGTTCGCTTTCATGGCAAGGAGCACGTGCAGAATTACCTCCTGACTCTGATGAACATCGTAAGTCTTTTTTATTTCAAATCAATATAATTCACCATTTTTGGATTGGAAGAAACGTGAACGAAAGATGTTATGATAACAGAAATACTTTGGAAGTTCTTGTTTCCTAAAAACTATATTTAGTACCAACCATGGAAGCTGGATTTTATTTTTGTACTATAGTTAAAGTTTTCCTCAGGCAGCTTTAAAGGACCAGGATTAAATGCGAATGCTGCATCTATTCAAAGGAAACGCAGCGATGGGCCTTCCTGGCCTGAAGGAATACGGTCCTGCTGCTCAGCTTAAACCTTTAATCTGTCTAAATTCCCCAACCTGTTCCTCAGGATGGAAGGAAATAAAACACAATGTTATTAAAACAATGCCTATCCTGGTAATACTGACAGACATTAAACTGCAGAAGATCACAATGCTTACTGATGATTTTCATATTCGAGTCCTTGCTAAATTTATAAAACAAACCAAAAGGTGTAAAGTATGTGAACTCTAATGGTGAGGTGCCTAATACACAGGATGAAGTTTTAAAACAACCTAAAAACAGACTTTGAAAAGATGGATTTAGGCTTTTTGCATATCTTTCCAAGTTTAAACCACAGAACAACTCGATATCTAATTTATAGGAAGGAAGTAAACATGACAGCACAGAAAGTTTAAAGAAAAATGAATAAATTAACAGAGTTCAGATGGAGGAAAATGGTTAGGTAATTTATCACTTCGATGCAACAATGCCATGGAGGTAATGGAGATGCATGTTGGAGAATATATTCAGCAATATTCAGAGTTGCCAAAGAACATCTTGTAGATCCTCAAAAACCTTTTAGACTGGTATGGGTCGGTCCTGGAGATTCTGGGTGGGAATCTCCAGTCAGGAGGTCATGACCTTTATCTGCATTTAGTTTAGGTTGTGCAGCAGGACAATAATCCAAAGCGCATCAGAGCCCCCCCCCCCCTTTTTTTTCTTTTCCTCCAAAAAACAAAATCAGGGTTTTGCTGTGGCCTAGTCAAAGTATGGACTTGAATCCAGTTGAAATGCAGTGGGATGACCTGGATTACCCTCCAATGAGGCTGAATCGAGACAAACTGTCCCACGCTGCGAAGGTTAGCTCACCAGTTTAGCAGACTGGAGTCGCTATTCAGTTGTTACGTTTTTCAGCATTGACCCAAACCTATCACAACATAAGCATTTCAGATCAGTCAGTACCAATAGTTATTGATTAGCTTTTTGTTTTGAATACCTGAATAACTGGTAGTGAGGCTTTTCCTGTTCTATCCACAGTTTCCTCTTCACACCGTTTATTTCTAAGCAGTTACAAAGCAGAGTGGAGAAACCTGAAACTGCTGCTGCGCAAGCTACTCAACAGGCTGTTGCTAGGTAACCAGATATTGAGTGAGTTGCTAGATTACCAAAGAGTGAGTGAGTTAGTTGATGCCGCCAAACTTGATTAGACAGAAGCCTTTCCTCTGCCTACATTTCCCATAATACTGTGCGGTTCTAGATCAGAGTTCAGTGAATATTCTATTGAATATTGAATATTCTCAGATGTATTGTCTATTCATATTGATCACGTCTATTGTGATGTACAGTATATTGTTATTGATTTATTATCCAGTGCCTTGTGTGGGTAGTTTTATTTTCCATCATAAAGAAAAATATACTTAAAATCATAATTTCAAAACTAAATTCTGTATTTACTCTGGTTATGTTGCATTGTGTTTCTGTGTTTGATATGATGTAAAGCACTTTGAAATGCCTTGCTGCTGAAATGTGCTATACAAATAAAATTAGATTGATTGATTGATGAATGCAGTATGAAAGGCAGAGCAGTGGTTCATGCAGGGCGTAGCAGGCTGCAGTCCTGAGTGTCCGTGTCACTGGCTGATGCTTCAGACGCTGAGGCACTTTGAGCAGCATCACTGTCAGACGCAGCATCAGGCCTGACACACGTCAGCCTCCGCGCTCCTGATGCCGCCAGAGTTCTTCTCCAGAGTTCTCCACCTCCGTGTTTTCACTAAGCTTCGTCATCTAAGAGTTTAACTTCTTTTTATTTTACAGTCATTATGCATCTGAGCTGAAAGGAAAAATGACACTATGTCTAGATCAGGGGTTCTCAACCTGCAACTCCGGAGCTGCATGTGGCCCTTTAGACTGTCCATTGTGGCTCTTAATGACTTTATCCAAAAATGCTAAAGACTTGAGCATTGTTCTAAAGCAGGGGTGTGAAGCTCAGTTTCATTTTGGGCCACATCAACATCGTGGATGTTGTCAAAAGGCCGGTTGTTCCAGAAAGCATTGATAAAACCCATAAACAAACTAAATAACCAGCTGTCTCTGAATTCAGTAAATTCTTCATTGAACATCTTTTACCACTGATCAGTCCCTCCAGGATATCGTGATTGTTTTTTGGATTTTATTTTAATCACAATCACTGATTTTGTGAAGCTAACTTAGAAATATTTGCAGTTTTTCAGATATTTGCACTTATGTAAAGGTGACTTTTTGTTACTGACCACATCATTCACAGTTGGAAAGTCAGACATAACAAAACAATCGAAACCAATTTAAAACAAATGGTAAAATCAAACTTCAGTGCAAACACAAAGTTAACCTGCAAGTACAAAGAAAGTTATTTAGTGCTTTAAAACAAACTTCAGTGAAGAAAGAAAATAAAAACTGTCTAAAAGTTACTCAGCAGTGTGAAGTGTTTCAGCGTTCACATAATTCTCTGTTTGAGACATTTTTTCACATTAGAAGTACAAGCTGTAACATTTCATTAACTTTTTATTACTTTTCCAAATCTGGGGTCCTTAAAATGAGAAAGATGATTATTGAAGTCATGTTTTTAATGTCACTGAATTGCCCGTCTCTATTTAAAGCGCTGCTTGTTAGGACTCCTGCTGTGGGTGGCTTTGAAATCGTCTGACTAATCACTTCTGGGACAAAGTTATTAATACGTTTAAAAGTCAGTTTTATAACAGAAAAATACAATTTCAACAAACAAGATGCTATGAGACGAAAGCGTTTGAGATTCATTCTTACAGTTTAAAACATTGAAAACGTTCCACTGTTGTTGCTGTTGCAGAAAAGTTGTTCAAATAACGTATTAATGTGAACTAAGTCATTCTCTGTAGGATATTCCAGTAATATGCTTTATGTAATATTAATGCGTTAACTTTGACAACGCTTGTAGTAACATGAATGATGCCTCTGGTTGAGGATCATCTGGACGTTTTGGTTACTTGAAATATCCATTAGTAATTTGAACCTGATTTAGCCAGAATCACAAACTTTGAGTGACGTGTTGTGATCCAGGAAGCTGCAGTTGTGACGACGTTACTGAGGCCTGGCAGCGGGAAACTCAGGGGAGTTGCTTGAATCCATAAGGACGAAGTGTTTTGGGGGCCAAGGAGGGAGTAAACCCAGCACATGAACAGGTCAAACACAAAAATCATGAGATTCTGGATTTCCACCGGAAAATACGGTTGATAATCTGACAGGGAGGTCGAGATGGAGAGAGCGCAGAAGTAGGGAGAGATAATTAGGCATGGCACAGGTGGGCTGAGTAAAACTGATTAGGTGAATTGAATGGGCACCTGAAAACATGAAATAGTTTCAGACATGGCAGAAACATTAATTATTACACATTTCCAATCTTTGTGTTATGAGTGACTCACTTGGAGTTTTCAGTCGTTGCTTCATCTGATAAAAGAAGATGGTTTTAGTTTAGTGGGCATCTTGGCTGCTTCTCTGGCTAATGCTCTCATTATGCGGCCAGTCAGTTTGGGTTTGCAGCCGTCATACACCCTCCATTGGATTGAAACGCTCTGTGGCTGCGGATGTTATTTCAGAACCTGACCGAAGCTTCTCCACATCTTTCTCCCTCACATGTCTGCTGTGTCTCATGATGTTTGTTATCCATGTTGTTTTTAAGTAATTAGTAACACCGGCTTTCATTCATTAAAAATGTTAACAAATTTAATCCCTTTTCTTTTTTTTTTACATACAAAAGTTCTGACCGGAAACTTTGTGTTTTTTTTCTGTTTCTGGTACAGCCGTAAATCTGATGCACAATCAATATCCACATACAACAACAATGGACAACTAAGCTGCTTCTCTTGGCCCACTGGCCGTTAATTTTTGCTTCAAAAATGTCCTGATTGATTGCTGGGGAAGACTATTGTTGTGTTCAAGTTGCGCTAAAAGTAATTGGCATATTAGCAAAGCTATTCAAGCCTAAAATCTCAATGCTAAACATGTAGCAGCAGCAGAGCCACTAACGCTAATGTCAGCGCACACAGTCGACATTTTTTAAGAAGTTTCATGAATAATCAGGAGTTCCTGAAACATTTTGCTCCAATCTGATGGTTGAATAACCTAAATAACAGATTGAAAACAGTAAATATATTTGTTGTTGAGCTCATATGTCTGTTTATTAAATTATTTATAAGCAAAAATGTTTTTTAAAATAAAACATCGCTTCTTTTGTCTGTGTAGTTTTCTATTAAAATGTTTAAAATGAACATGTTACATGTTTGGAAGAAAAGCTTCTTAGTCTACCCCTACTCTCAAAAGCCAATTTTTCTATACCATAAGTAACTAAGCATCAATCCATTAAAAAATTACTGACCTACCGGTGATGTAATTCTGGTAGTGACTGCTGAATTTGATATGTGCTGAGATTCTCCCAGATGTATTTTCAATGTTTTAATTAACTAGACTGCGCAATTAACTTGATAAAAAAAAATTTTAATCAAAACCCACCACTAATAATTAGTAATTGGGTATAAACTGAAGCCATTTGGTTGCACTGGGTTTTGGTTTTGGACAGGACTAACCACAAATGCCCGTCACACCAGGGCTGTCCGACTTGAGTCTGCAATGTTAAAAATGGTTCTGGCTCTCGACCAGATTATTTTGTCCTCAAGCTGGATCCTCTGGATCCAAAACCAGAATGCTAATCCCAGTTTAGCTGCCTATAGTTCCAGACTGTCCCTGTTTTGGCTCCAACCTGAGTGTCTGACTGTTGCCTCTTGATCCCAACACCACAATACTAATCCCAATTTTGTTGCCTTACAGTCCTTGACTGTTTCTGAAGTCTCTCTGCAGAGAGATAAACTGGACACAATGTGCCTGCAAGTGTCGAGATTTCTCTTATTTACAGGAATTACCGCACACGTAGTGGCACAAATCCCTCTGCTTCCCATATGGAGGATTGGTTTACAGTCTATTTCCAAATTATAAACAGTTTTCTAGGTAGATTCCACACAGCATCACATAGCAGAGTCACAGTCTATTGCAGAGACCAGCAGTGGTTTGGATGACCTGTGCAAATACAATAAAACAACATTTTCTAATGCCTTTTGATAATTTATGATCACTTGTAAAATAAACATTATGTTCACTTTGCCCTCAGAACCAACCTGAGGAACATGCTGAGAATAATGAGTACTTGAGAGCTGTGCCACTTTTCAAAAACACCTGAACGAAATGAGCGGCTTTTTATCAGGTTTCTCCAAACTCTGATGTCATGCTGAGGAAATAATTTAGCCATTTGATTCAGGAGTGTTGTTGTTGGAAACCGCTGCACCACAATTTTCAGATTGCAATATTACGACTCTGACAACTGAGGCTTCTGAAGGGTTCAACTTTTAAAACCATTTCCTCTGACATGTCAATCCATTTTTACACCAATTTATTTAACCTTATTGTTACGACTGGGGTCGTTAAATCTGATTATGCAAACGAGTGTGCAGGTGCCTGCTTGTGATTGGTGCCTGGAGGACGACGGGGGACGTCCGATTGGTGGCTTCCCGGATGCGACGAGTATAAAAGCTGCTGACCTGGACTTCCTGGAGGATCCCTCCTCTGCTCATCTCAACCGGCCACACTGTTTGTTTTGTTTGTTAAACCTCTTGGTTTGGAGTTTGTAGGAGTGAGCTGCCATTTATGTTACCTTAGTTCTTTCCTGTTTTTTAGTTAGGGAGGTAAATTTTTGTCATTTGGTTTATTTATTTTCAGTTAGGTAAGTTGATTATTTTTCAGATAGTTTCTTTTGTTTGTTGATTTGGCGCTAGCTCATTCTGAAGTTATATGCTCCATTTTTGTCATATCTAAATCAAAGACATACATATATATATATTTTAATGAATATCACTGTAAAATGTTTAACTTTGTGTGTGTTGGCTGCTTGGGATGGGACGAGGAGGGACCTTTCATTTATGATCTGGCCACCCCTAGACGGGTCGCAACACTTAGACATTTTACAACAAATTAATCCAGTTAGGAGTGAATCTATTGGAGCATTTTAATCTCCTCCAGAAGTCACGCTGTTGTGACTAATTACCATCTAAACAGATGAGTTCTCGGTGGTAATAACCTATTGTCTGAGTGTCCACCGGTCTGTGCTTCAAACTCACATCGACTCAAAGTGAGATAATTGGCCATCCAAACACAAAGGAGGCTTCAATCAGATTCCTAACAACCTCAGTTCAGATCCTCTCTGAGCTGGTGTCGTGGATGCCGCTCCCCCCCAGGCAGGGTCATTTCACCGAGATGCTTCTCATGGTAATTTGACAATCGACTGAGGCTATCGCTGGTCTCAGGGGGGCTGGTTGGACATGCAGCATTAGCTTGTCAAGTTGTCAGAAGCGTTTCAGGAATACCTCACGACTGCTGGGAGAAATTGGCTATGTGCTGCAATGTCTCTGTAGTGTGGGTTTAATGAGACGTGCTTGTTCAGACGGAAGATGAGGATAAATGCTCTGAAGCGCTGCTGCTGGTACTTTCTGGCTCCACAAGCCGCATATGTTTCTCAGCAACAAGTTGGCTGGAGATGAAGCCCTCCCTGTGCGCGTGGCGCGGCGCGGCGCGGCAGAGGGCTGCAGATAATGGCGTGCAGATACTCTGAGATGCTTTTGCACCTTTTGAAACCGCGTCGCCGAAGCCCAATAATTAGTATAGAGGATGGAAAACATCACAGAAACAAATCTAACACCTCTTCCATGTGAAGGCGCATGAGGCGCAGCAGCGAGGGATGGTTGGGGGTTCTGGGTGTCGTCCTCCAGCAGAAATCCCTGCAGCCTGGCAGCTCCGTCTGGCCTCTGCTCTCTGATTACTGGGATTGACAGGAACGTTCAGCTGGTCTGGATCTCTTGGATCTCAGCGTTTGCCTTATTCTCCCTCTCTGATCCTCACTCTGCTCACCTTCACGTTCCCACAGCTCCGTCTCTCCACTCCTCCTTCCTCCTGTCCTAAATTGTGCATTTATGTTTATATTTGTAGCAATTCTATCTGAAGAACTATTCTCCTTCCCTGTCGGCTCTGGGGGTTTTTCTTTCTACCTACTATCTTCTGTTATGTCTCCTTTTCCACAATTCACTCCCCTTGCCCTCTCTGTTATCTTCCTATATGTTTTCCTTTCATCCTCCTCGTCTTCCTCCTGTCATACATTCTTTATTCCTCATCATATTTCTGTTTCCTTTTCCTCCAATTCTCTTTGATTTTTCATGCTAATTAAGACAGACTCTCTTTTTTAAGGCATGCTGTATGTGTTTAACTAGAGAGAATCACAGCTAATTGAAGCATTAAAAGAGCCTGTATGTTTGCACAGACGTCTCAGGCTTTTTGTGTTTGTCAGCAGTTTGGCAACACGTTGCTTGAATTTATTTTAGTGCAGCGGGAAATGAGGTGATCCTTTAGTTTCCATCCATTGTTATAAATGGGACTCTGTAGGAAAGTGAAATGTCTCTGATAATCCCTCAAATATAATTTAAATATAATTTTACTTCCTGATTTAACACCTTGAAATTGGGCCTCTGTCTCTTTAAGAAACTTTTGCTCTTTCTGCAGCTCCGCCGTCAGAAAGTCATCACAGCATGGCTCCTCTATTAAGCTTTAGCAACATTTTTACCAGCGTTGCTCTGAGTAGTAGCTCAGCAGTCCCACCAGATGTTTGCTAATTGCTGCTGGCTAGTCTGAAGGAGCTGAGCCACGAAGGCGGCACTAGGTCCATCCAGACTGAATGGTTGCCATGGTGATTAAAGGATTTCTCAAACAAGCATGAAAGAATCAAGGCGACACTCCTGGTCTGTTTCTGATGAGGAAATAACTTTATAACATAATGGAAAGCTAAAAAATGTCAGTTTTACATGATACTGTCCCTTTAACAGAAATAAATTACTAAAATGTTTTTAAATACAGAAAATGGCCTGGAGGATTATGGGGGAAACGACGACTTCACATCGTTGAAGCTGCTTATTCACAGAATGCTGTATCTGGAGAAATATCAATAGGAAAGTTGAGAGGAAGGAAAAAATGTGGCAAGAGTCTTAAAGGAATCATGAAGCAAAGCAAAGAGGTAGCGGGAGACTCAGTCGATGGGCAGGAGTCAGAACATGTTACCTGGGCTGGACCTTTGCTCAGCACTTTAAACTTCTTGTTTTGGATAAAAATGCTCACCACATTTCATTTGGAATAGTTTTAGTTACATTTGATAACAGTTTAATTTCTTTTCTTCTCTTTTTAACCCATTTGGCTGACAGAGGCTGCATCCTTTCTGTTTCTGGAATCTTCTCTGTCTTTTAGTTTGTAGATGGTGAAGACGAAGCCGCTTCGGTCTTTGTTGCTGAGATAAAAAAAATACACCGACGGCGTTTCTGAACCATCAGTTCTACCTCTCAGGGAGTCAAGAGGTCGATAAGAGCTTCATATTTGCCTCACATCTTTCAGGAAAGTGTCGGAGGGGAAGGTTATTACACATCCCTCGCTTTTCGTGACAGGCTTCAGAGAAAATGAAGCCTGTCACGAAGCGAAGATCCATTGTCTGTCCAAACATGAGCTCCAAGAAGCACTTCCCTCTGAGAAAAGGAGTAAAACGTCTGGAGTTTAGTATTTATAGTTGGAGGGGAAAAACTCTGTTTGAATTGGCTCAACAGTTCTCATACCGGTAGCAACTGGTACTTAATCCAGGCAGCACAGGCGAGCGACAGCAACAGTTCTCATACTGGTAGCAACTGGTACTTAATCCAGGCAGCACAGGCGAGCGACAGCAACAGTTCTCATACTGGTAGCAACTGGTACTTAATCCAGGCAGCACAGGCGAGCGACAGCAACAGTTCTCATACCGGTAGCAACTGGTACTTAATCCAGGCAGCACAGGCGAGCGACAGCAACAGTTCTCATACTGGTAGCAACTGGTACTTAATCCAGGCAGCACAGGCGAGCGACAGCAACAGTTCTCATACCGGTAGCAACTGGTACTTAATCCAGGCAGCACAGGCGAGCGACAGCAACAGTTCTCATACTGGTAGCAACTGGTACTTAATCCAGGCAGCACAGGCGAGTGACAGCAACAGTTCTCATACTGGTAGCAACTGACATGACAATAGACAAATTTGACCGCAGACAAGATGAGACAGATTAGACGAGGACCCGACAAGGAACAAGAAACACTGGTGGGATTAAATACACAGGGTCAGGGAAATGAGACACAGCTGGGAACAATCAAGGGGTAGACGGGACAACACGGAGACTCAACTGAAAACGACACGGAAACCTAAATTAACACAGAGAAAAACCCAAATCCTCACAGTTTGACCATTCTTGCAGAAAAGCATTTCTGAGGTCGGACGCTGATGTTGAATGACTTGGACTGACTCAGTCTCCACATTTATCTGGCCAAAGATGAAAAATCTCACTTTAATTTTTTCCATGTGGACCATGTTTTCTACTGTCATGTAGGAACTAAAGGGGAAATAATAAAATAACAATACAATAATCACAATAATATTTTAGTTTTCATTCTTTAAAGTTGTGGTTTCTCACTGAATGGTTTAGTCAGAATATCCAAAGAATCATGTTGTTGTTAGTGTTTGCTGTGTGAATCACTTAAAGGAAGCAGATTGTACAGGTAAGTCCAATGTTCAAAACCCCAGCAGATTTTCATTTTACCAATCCTCATATCTTATATTGACACTTATTAGTGATCACACTTGAAATTTGTACAATTCCAATGAATTACATTCCAATGATTTACAAGACAACAAACCATCCAGTTCAAATCCAGAATGATGCTGTCGGTTCGATTCAGTAATGTAGAAAAAATCAAAGTAGATCACATGTATTTTATTTTCAACTTATCGAACACTGGAGACAAGTACAGTTTATTGTTCCAAATGGTGAAATAGTTTTTGATCTAAGAGACTAGGTCGAGTCGCTGACCATGCAGCCGTCACTTCTCCTGGATGATGATGTAACAATTGGATCTAGTAGATGATCTGTGATGAGATGTAAAGATTAGGGTGATGGAAAGGAGGCCTTCTAAGGTTACCCCAATAATAAACCCCAATAATACCCCAATAATAAAAAAAGAAAACAAAGGAAACATGCAAAAATCTGTTTAGCAGTTCCTGATTGCTGTAATGATGATTATTAATTGAAAAGTATATTAAAAATCTTTATCATGAAGTTTATTTTAATAAAAATGTAAATTAAAAAGTTATCAAAGTGATTTTGTTTTTAGAGGTGGCTGGCCAATTTCCTATTTAAAACAAGCTGCAGTTGGATTAAAATAATTAATTCTGTGCTTAATTATTATTAATCATGGTTAATAATCAGTTTTATGTTTTTAGTTTAACACATCTATTCAACACAAATAATACCTTCAGGTGAGTGTTTTCTGTTAAACTATCCTCATTAAAACTCTCATCTTAGTTTTCTGAACTCTAAAACAGAATCAGTTCCTAAGTACGGCGTTAACTCAGCTGCTTCTTCATCTGTTTTCACAAGTTATTAATGCATCAGATGAGTTTACAGCTGTAAAGACATTTATCATATTTTTAAAAAATGATTGCTGCTACCTAATAGCCATGGCATGATAACTAATAATAACTATGTTTGCATCCACAGCATGCTGTAGATCCATACGGGGTGTTTGCAAATCGTATTATTTTTCTGCTGGAACAGCCTCCATTGGTCTAATTTTAGACTCTAAAACAGATTTTGGAGCCTCTTTGTTGGGATTTTTTCCATTTTCAGAGAGAGTGGAGGATTGTTGACATCCTCCCTCCATGTTGCTCACAGACAGGATGAGATGAGGTCAGCACAGAAAACCAGACCCGTTCTTCCCCTCTGAACCTCCTTAATGGAGCGACCTGATGCTGATGGTCTCCTACAAACTGCTGGAGGAGAGAAAAATGTCTCCAATGGAGGGAGTGGGAGTAGGAGTTAACTAAAGGAAGAAAGTCTGAGGGAGTTTTGACGGTCCTCTTAAAGAGACAGTAGACCAATTTCAAGGCCTTAAGTTGTGAAGCCAAATTTCTTTTAAGTCATGTTTGATATATATGGAGCATTTTTATAACAACTGAAGGTAACAGTTACTGAATTGAGCTATAAAATGGCACTATGTGCCTGGAATATACATAACACCGACCCTTTAATTAAATGTGAATCGTAAAGAAGACCAAAGAAATGTTAATAATGCTAAAAAACATGACTTACAATTCTTTTGACTAACCTTTTACCCAAGGTCTTGATTTTTCTCCAAATGTTGTTTCTGTGAAGATTATCTCCACCTACCATAACAGCATATTATGGCATCTTCACTAACTTTAACCCACATGGATGGAGATTTTATTAAAAGCAGAAGAAAGAAAGTAGTGAAACAAATATTCAGAGTTTCGTATTCTAAGCTGGAAACTTGTAACATATCACCACGTTTTCTCCTTCATCTTCCTCTGACATAGAAAGAGCTTCTGTGTTTGCTGCCTGCTAGGATTTGGTTGATGGAGTTAAAATCCTAAAGATTGTTGATAAATGTACCCACACAGCCCACGTAAAACCAGCTAAAGCATTTTTTCCTTTTGTAAAACAGAACACAGCTCTACCGCGTACTTAGTTTTGAACTCCTTAGAACATGAAAGATCAACAAAACGTTTTTTTTTTCTCTCCTTGATCCATTTGACGCAAATACCAGCTGTGGCTAGCATTCTGCTGAACAGGACAAACGGCTGTTAGAAAAAAAATATTTTTGTGTTACAGAAAAAAGCCTGAGCTTCCTGAGGAAAACATTTAAGGCTGTAACAGCATAACATATTTAACCACATTTTCTGAAATTTCAATTAGATTTGAGAAAAATCCACAGTAAATTCATGCTTAAAATTTATTTAAATTGTTGCACAATATTTTCAACAAGTAAGACTAATGTATTTCCTAATGTATTTTAATCTGTTTTTAGTTTATTTGACATATTCAAATGTTATAGATTTAGTCCAGATGATAAAAAATCTGAGGAATAACCCTTTACATTTGAAAGTCAGTTTTAATTGTTTAGTTTAACAATGTTCAGAACCAACTGATGACCAGACCCAAATGCTGAGGCTGGGGAGACATTCAAGTTCTGCTAGAGCCCTAATATTCACTGACTGTAAACAAAAAAAAAATCTAATTTTTGAGTTTCAGTCTGGCCTCCAAAACTCCCTTAGCTGTAAGTTTTGTTGCGTTCGCCTTTGTGGTGCTTAATGATTTCATATTTATCATTTGAAAGTCACTTTGACCTGCAGCCCCACTGCAAGCAACTATAAATACAAAGGAAATTACTCCAAAGAGACACAAATGGGCCATAAAAGCTGATATCTGGTGACTCTGTGTGTGTTTTCCACTGGATGGATGCAAGCTTTAGTGACTGTAGAGTTTGCTGCATTGATTAGACCTTCAGCTCTTCCCTGCTTTCCTCCTTCTGAGACATTTATTGTTTGTGTGTTGGTGTGCTTCAACTGCTTGCATACAAAGTGAGATTGAACGCATGCGGTTCACAGAGACGGAATGAACTCTGCTGTAGCTGCGAGGAAGTGGTTTAGAAACTGCAGCATTAGCGTTTCGGGCGATAATGCTGATTGGTGGTATCTTTTAGATCTGGAGGAGCAGCTGACAGTAGAGCTTTCAGAGTTTAATCTGTCTCCCCCAGCCATGTCTCCAGTCACATGTGGGGAAAATTGTCTCATCAGAAATGTGAAGTTTTTAGGGCAGAAGACGGCGTATGGATTTACTGGTTGGTGCTGCAGCACTTGAGTCGATGAGGGACAAAAACTGCTCTGAGGACAGTCAGATGGAGAAGATTTAGTGAGAAATCACTGGGCCGGAAAAAATGAAACGCAGAGTGGCGGCGGCGCTCTGGGAGGCAGAGAGCGGTACTAGATGTTGATTTATTCACAGACTTGATCGCCGCTCAACTTACAGTCAATCATTTTTCTGCACAGCAAGGCTGAACTGCGACCGGCAACCAATCTGTCAACAAACGTCTCATCTCCATGTTTCCACTCGTTCTGTAATATGACATTTCTGCAAATCTTAATATCGGAGAATCAATATGCTGTAAATATGATGTGCACTCTGGTTCAGTTATTAGATCAATACACAACTTTTCCCTAAACAAAATCATGTAACTTTTCACATTATCTTGAAAAACAATAAGGTTCCTTCTCTACATAAATGTACAAACATCCAGCGGGGCGCTCAGCGGGAGCGTCCTGATTTGGAAGTAATTTGGTGTTCATGCAGACCAACAATGGATATGCAAATGTTTGGATTAGCAAGAAGCTGGCGTGTATAGAGAGGCGTCAGGGGGCAGAAGTGGTGGCATCGGGGGGCAGAAGTGGTGGCGTCGGGGGGCAGAAGTGGTGGCGTCGGGGGGCAGAAGTGGTGGCGTCGGGGGGGCAGTAGTGGTGGCGTCGGGGGGGGCAGATGTCGCTGCGACTCCACTCCGACTCCCATCACCCTGACGGGGTTGTGGGCTTGAAGGCCAGCCGTTACTGAACCCTGGACTCCTTTACACACGTTTCCCCACCGGCTTTTACTCTGGTTGCTCGTTACGTTTCCTGCTGGGATGAAACAGGAGATGAACAGGAACTGATCCGGTTTGTTGTGGTGAAGAAAAAGCTCAGTGTACCGGTCCGTTTACATTCCAGCCCTCAGCTATATGGTGATGAGGATCTGGATACAAGTAGGGCTGAAATGATTCATCTGATTAATCGTGATGACTCGGAATTACTCCAAATAATCGTCAACTAATTTAGTAATGGATTACTTGATGTGTTTTCCAGACACTGAGCCTCTGTCTCTTTAAGAAGTTCCAACACTTCATTTTTCAGAAAGTCATCACATCAACATTCCTCTTTGAAAGGGGCAATATTCTCTGTTTCCCAGGCACAAAGTGTCAATTTATAGCACAATCAAGTAATTATGTTCATCTTCAGTTGTTACAAAAATGCTTAATCTGTCAAATATGACTTAAAATAAATTTGACTGCGTAATGTAAGGCCTTAAAATTGGGTTTGCGTCTCTTTAAGAAGCTCCTGCTCTTTCTGAAACACCGCCTTCAGGAAGTCACCACAAAATTACTCCTTTGTTAACCCTTTAACAACATTTTTACCAGGTTGCTCTGAGAAGTGGCTCCTATAATGAGCTCAGCAGATGCTAATTGCTACTTGCTAGTCTGAAGGAGCTGAGTGGGGAGGGCTGCTCTGTGAGGCGGAAGCTTGGAAACTCCTCTGAGGAGGAGCTGCGTCTCAAAGGCGGGGCTAGGTCCAACCGGGCTTTTAGCAGCTGAATGGTTGCCATGGAGATAATAAGGTTGCTTAAACATGCATAAAGAATCAAGGGAACCCTCCAGGTTTGGTTTTGATGAGGGACTGACATTATAACATGATGTAAAACTCAAAATAGGCAATTATAATTCTGCCCCTTCAACTGGAGCAGACAGACTCAGAAAGAACAACAGTACAAAAAATATAGAGATCTTATCATAAGATGAAAAACAAGCTTTTGACTGTAATTATGTTCTGTCCAAAACTCGTCAAGTGGCAATTTTAGTTTCACCTGATTCAAATTTTGTGAAAATAAATCTTCTATTAACTGCTTTTCCTCTTTAATCATTAATCAGTTATTCCACAAATTATTCTGCATGTACTGATATTAAGTGTAGCAGCTTTTCACATGTTGATGTTAGAAGTATCATTATTTCAGTTTCATGCTTTGTTTTTTTGTTTTTTGTCCTGAATTTTCCTCATTCCCTTTTCAGGGATTTATCAAACAACAGCTGGCGTCCAAATCAGATTATGCTTTCTCACAAAAGCAGCGCCAAATTCATCTTAAGACATTTAAAGAAAGTACTTTTGTCTGCAATTTTAGATGGGGTTCAGCCACTGTTGTTTAGATGATTACAGTTTATTTTCCTCCTCCAGCAGCCGTGAACAGAACCCTGATAACAGGACACAGTGATGGGCTGTGTTTATTGCTGCCAGCAGCGGCTCAGGTCTGTGATTACAGTGCGGCTCACAGACTTGACTGGTCGGGCGATGAAACGTGCCAGTGACGCAGATGCTGTTTGTGTAAATTACTGAAATATTTTCTAATTCCCCCTCCTGCCGCTGCGTTTCCAGGTGAACGAGATTTACCACGACGAGTCGCTGGGGGTTCACATCAACGTGGTTCTGGTCAGGATGATCATGCTGGGTTACGCCAAGGTGAGTCTGAAAAATTCATCAGTAGAAATCGTTTTCACACAGAAGGAAAATATTTCCTTTAATTTGTTCGTATGCAACGTTCTAAGCACATTTACAGACTTTTATCCTCTGTCAGAATCACATTTACTTGAGCACTTTTTTGGGGGAAAAATTTACTTTTAGGAGTATTTTTACAGCACTTTACTTTTTACTTTCATTTGGATGGCTTTATTATAAAGTATTGTTACTTTTATTTGAGTAAATTTCTGGATTTTCTACCCACAAACATGTTTTCACCAAACATTCACCAGAAACAGACACACACCTGCAGTTTTTGGAAAAATCTTCTTTTGCCTGATCTTGTTATTTCGTAATTATGTTATTTATATTAATTACTTTCATTTTGCTTCATAAAATACCCAAAATATCCACATAACTTTACATCCGTCCGTCTGATAATGCAACTTTTAAATATGAAATGACTGATAATTCGATCTTTTTGACTCCTCTGCATACTTCTGTCTTCTTTTTCTCTAAAATCCTATAATTAGCCTGAGAAATGCAATCTGTGATCTTATTTGCTGATTTTTATTCTAAAACATGACTGGTGATGTTAATCCATTTTTAAATTTCCCTGTGTTTCCAGGAGAATTTCATATATAAGTAAGTCACTGACATTCTCAACATAAATCATCATTAGAATCAGATTTTGGTCCACTGAATGGTAAAAGATAAGTTTTCTTTTGAGATAATAACAATATTTTACTAAATGCAAGGGTCATCTACTTAACATTTGATATTTATTGTAATATTCAAACCTACTAGTGAAAAAGATTCAACATGAAGTCCTGACAGCCAGGAGCTTTGATATTCAAATTAATCCCACAGAGATTGAATTAGCTTTGTCTAGGATGATTTAGTGCAGATTGTATTGAATTTGTAGACAAACAATCTGAAAGTAGAGATAATAGGATTAAACCCAAATCAGTAAAAAGTAAAATAATAAGGCTTAAAGTGAGTACAAATGAATGTACTTGGGTTTTATTTAATGCTCAGCCATTTCCGAGGTAAATATACAGATAATTAAAATTAATAAACCCAAACAGCCAGTCTGAGATTTCCCAGTAAAATCTCCCAGAGACAAAAGAGAAGACAGAATGAGTTCTGCTGTGGATTGGAAATCAGGACATGGATCTGGGAAAAACCTCAAGTCCAACTTAATGAGTTTCCTCTCCCAGATCAGAAAAACCACTGATGACCCTAAAGGATCATGTGACCTATCGGAGGTCATACAGTTCAATGGCTGTGGAAGATTTAACGTCCAAATAAATCGTTTATCTTTCAGCTTTTTTGTGAAACATTGACCTCCATATTTTTAATATATAACTGTTTCATGCTTTTCTGCTATGAATATTCATGAATTCTTCATATTAAGAGCAACGGTTATGTTGCGCTGTGAGTTGGAGACCATTTGCTAATGGACTTTAGCGCCTTACATCAGTAATTAGCATTGTTATACTGCCCTGCATCACCAAAAAAAACGGTTTGTTTACAGGAAAACTGAATTTTACACACACTCTGTAAAAACATGAATGAACTTTTTTTATTTCTCTGTTTGGGTCCGTTAGGATTACTGCAATTATTTATTTTTGCTAAATGTCAAAATAATTAGGAAGAGTGGCTGTTGGTGCGCTTTTCTTACTTTCTTTAAATCCAGATGTGAAACCTAGAAATATATTTTCCATGTTGGAATTGTGTTAAACATTTTCACAAATTAGAAAACAAAACAAATAGTTTACTGGATTTTTAACCCATTCCTCCTGATCAAACTGGCATAAACTGGCAGTTTTTTCTCCGTGTGATTTTCTCTCTACTCATTGATTTTTATGCAGTTTTTGGAAGTTTGTTCCAGATTTGTGGAACAAACTTCCAGTGTAATGATATGGATGTCAGACAGATTTACAGGAATAAAACCCCCACACCATATCACTAAAAAACCCGACAGTAATTATTATATATCTGTCTGTATTAAAACTGAAATTAAATCAGATATTCACATTTCATGTGTCTTCAAATCAAACAAAGATAAAGTAAAATAATTCATACTGGTGCATATTTCCCTGTAGATTCTGGACAGAGTTTGGTTTCCGTCGTTACTTTGTGTCCTCGCTGAAAATGAACCCATCATGTTGTGCTGCTGCCTGAGAGGAAATGAAATGAGCACTTTTCCCCTTTTCCCGTCTGTCAGTCCATCAGCCTCATTGAGAGAGGAAACCCATCACGGAGTCTGGAGAACGTTTGCCGCTGGGCGTTTGTGCAGCAGAAAGGCGACCCTGATCACGCCGAACATCACGACCACGCCATCTTCCTGACGCGCCAGGGCTTCGGCCCCACCGGCATGCAGGGTAAGGCCGGCCCCACGGGGCCGCTTCAGACCGGGCCCTCCGTCAGCCCGCTGTGCTCTGAGCTGCTTTCCTGAACACAGATATGAAACATCTGGAATAATTAGAAAATGTTGTCTAAATTAGTCACAATAAGCAATAAATCAATTAAAATGGATTTGATTTATAAATCATTTAAATACATGTAATTTCTTTAATTCAATTGATTTAATTGATTTAAATAAATCTAATTGATATAATAAAATTAAATAAATGTAATTAATTTAATTGAATTAATTTAAATTAATTGGTTCAATTAATTTAAATTAATCAAATAATTATTTGGACAACAGTCGCTATAGCGATGCTGCTCTTTAGATTTGACGCCCAGTTTGAAGTCGTCAGTTTTCACTACCTGCCACTTTTGCCTGTTTTCCCTGTCTAATATTTTTTTAAATGCAATTTTTGTTGCAGAGACATAATCCACTTTAGTTGCTTTTTTTTGGTGGGGGGAGGGTAATATTTTCTAGTTCCAGTGTTAAATGTTATTTATAAGTTAAAGTTTTTAATTCTCTGATATAAGTGAGAAAAATGTTACTTTTTTAAAAGATTTTTTTTAGATGCCTGACTTGTTTTTTACTTTGAAAAACATCATTATTTCCTCTTTTCTTCCATTGCTGTCAGGAACAGACATACACTGAAAATGACAAAATCTGAAAATGAAAACTTCTGAGAGACACAAACACAGATCTAAACAGATTTATCAGGTTTAGCTTAATGAAGGCTAACCCTGCTGGATGTGTGCAACTATTCCATCATTTCTCTGTTAAAATAAAAAACTGTTTTAAAATTTGCTTCAATTAAGACACTTTGGGTGTCACACTGAAGATTTGTTGCTACGGGGGAATCATGCCGCAGTAACATATTTAAATGATTGAACAACAAGTCAGAGTTTCTCCATACTACTGGAAAAAAGTGAGACATGCACAACCACTCCATAGCTCACTAATACGTAGACTCTTGTTATGAGGATCGTCAGAATAATAATGCCGGTCAGAACCTGAGCAGAACATCTTTCTAAATGACAAATTATTGTCCAGCAAAGTGTATTGCGACAGGCCAATTCAAGTTTGTCGTCTTTTTGCATATTTTCACTAATTCCAGTGTATATAACAAATCAAAGATGATGATGTTTAGTTGCCTTTTTAATGTATGCATTTGTTGGAACATGTCATGAAGACTCTCACTTTGTTTCACTTGTTGCAGCTCTTGATTTTTTTTATCATACTGTTGGAAACAAGCCACTCTGCATAAAGCAGAACAAATTCTTCTTCTTGCTAAACAACTCGCTTTTTTTTACTTCCACAACCTTGTTATCTAAGCCAGATGGTCTTAAAAGCAAGACATTTATAAAACAAAGGGTTTTATTTGGATACTTATGTACTTGAAGGACTATTTAAAACAAAAAAAAAAGTTTTGTTCAAACTTAATTTCTAACCCAAAATGTCCAAACGGTGGAAATAGTTTTTAGAGAGAAAGTAAAGTTATAAGATGATAAAATGCAGTTATGCTTAGTTTTGCTTCATCATGTCTTCACTTTGTTTTCAAATTTATTGATTCCCAACAAACAAAACTTAATGCAATTATTCTGACAATTCAAAGCAGCCATGTTTTAGCCATCAGAAGCTCATCTTCCAATCATCCTAATAATAATAATGATGTTGTTGCTCAGGACGACAACTCACCGCGTCGCTTCTCCAAAGAAACAGAACAAACACAGCCATTACTTTACAACAAAATCTATATCTAATTTTCACCGCAAAGCAGGTAAACACTGCAATCTAACCAATCAATGCAGATGAAGACGATGTCTGCATGAAATTACATTTAAATGAACTCGGTTCTGACTTTGGAAACTAAAACAACTTATTGAGATGGAAGTTGGATTCAAATCGACGGTTGCATTTGAGCTGGAGGAACGTTTGCTATAAATTCCTCAGTTTCTAAAGTTTGCATTCAGCCTAAGCTATACTTTTGAGATGCATGTACAGAATATAAATCATTTCTTATTTTTCCACACCAACATATTTAACTAAAACTTCTGGTTCCACAGCGTATAGGCCTGAAGTGACTCGGCACTCTGCGGACATGTGGCATTTCAAGACAAAAGTCTTAGATTTGGGTGAAGAGAGACGGTTACAAATCCAGTGCTGAAGAGAAAAACTTTTCTGTTCTACCAGTTCAACGTCCGGTTGGTTTGCCATCAGCCATTTTGACTGTTTGACTCCAGATCAACTCCGCTTCACCATCTTGGTTTGTGTGCATAGCTTTCATCTTGTCTTTTGTGATTTTCCTTTTTGTTCCTGTCCAGCCTTCTCTAATTCATCCACTTTACCAGAGATGCTGGCCTCTCGGCCCTCTGGCTGCTCGTTGGGTTTATATTCTCGTGTCAGTGCGCCTCTTGGGGGCCATTTTGCTGAAGTACTGCGTGATCTCTGCTGTTTGGTTCTGGGTAGTGTAAGCTCTTTGAGATCTGCCAGTCCTTTCTTCTTCACACTTTGCAGGATTTTAGGGAAATGTTGAAAGCTCGGTGTGAGACGCCTTCATACTGAGAGGTGAGAGTTTTAGCTTGATCCACTACAAAAAACACTTTGAACTACTTCACTGACTCTTCACTTTTTTTTTTATCTTTCATGTCTAAAATCAGGAGATGCAGGCATTACTGTACGAATAATATGCCTTTCATAACAGCACAAGCTTTTATCCCTCTCTTTCATCTCTGCAAATGACAGCATCCTGTTTATATGAGGATTTATTAGAGTCCCTCTGCCTTCACTGTTCGCGCCACAGATTCAGAAGAACGGTGTCTTTTGTTGCCCGTTTTGCAGCGAGTGATGGATCTGGTTCCCACTAAGCAAAAGAGAGATGAAACATGAGTGACAGCCGCAGCCTCATATCCAGGCTTCAGCTGTTTTTCCTTTTTGTTTCTTGTGAGGATTTTCTGTAAGCAAAACATTTCATGTTTTTTGGCTGAATCTGTTCTTCTGCCTCCCGTGCCTCTGTTAACCCTTCGATGTTTTTACCAGCATTTCACTGAGCAGTCGCTCCTACAATGAGCTCAGCAGATACACCAGGTGTTTGCTAATTGTTTCTGGCTAGTCTGAAGGAGCTGAGTGGGGGAGGAGCTGCGTCTCAAAGGCGTAGCTAGGTCCATTCAGGCACTTTTTTGCACAACTGAATGGTTGCCATGGAGATTAAAGGATTTCTCAAACATCCATGAAAGAATTAAGGCAACACTCCAGGTTTGTTTATGATGAGAGAATAGTATAAAAACATGGTGGGTGATTGAAGAGTTTTTAAGGAATTTATTAAAATTTTACGTAAGTCCAGGTTAAATGACTTTTTTAAAATTTAGTAGATGAAAAGACAAATTTTAAAGGTTGTAATTCTCTGAGTCGCTGTGCGTCATTACTGAGCCACCCAGACTTTAGCTCTCTGTAACTGCCAGGTTGCTTACTTTCATTTTCCGCCTGTTCAGAACAATATAAGATTTGTTCTGCAGGCTGGAACAGATTTTTTATTTTTTATTTTTTAGCCTTTGTTCTCCACCTTCCATATATTACATCAATTAAAGCTAAAATCAATTGGGAGAAACAGACCAGCAGCTCCTTCCTTGTGGCTGATATCAATCAAATCATAATCCTCACATGGGGCAGCTTTAGTTCTCTTTGATTCATTCAAGGACAGTAAGATGTGACTGGTTTTGTGGCTTCCTGTAGACGCTACAGGTCCAAACAGAATTAGTTCAGGGCTGTCTGGAGACAAAGCATCAAACTGTCAGGACTTTATCGTCTTCCCTTGAGCCGCGGTTAGACTTTGACAAGTTTAGAGCCTCGCTGGAAGCAAAATATCATTAAGCTCCTCTGTTTCTGTGTGTGACATGTTTTGAAATTGAATCATTCACACAAGCTGGCATAAACAGACCAATTTACCAAATTTAATCCCACTGACAGTGAACGGACAACAGGAATTTAATGGGAAACATGGAGAGGAAGAACATTTTGTACTTTTCTAAAGTATCAAGTGGTTGATTTTTGTGTGTAGGTTTTCTGCTTAAAACTGTAGCAGGAAAAAGTGAGAACAATGAAGTGCAAACTAGAAGCTGAATGTTGGATACCGTGACATTTTTATTAAAATATGAAACCTATTACTTTTTCATCTTGCAGATAAATTACATTTCTTTTCATTTTTTACATATTTTCATTTTAGTTTTGTTTGGGGTTGTAGCTTTTGATATTTATATGCAGTTGTGAATGAAGGAAGATGATCACAAGGTAGTTATGAAAGTTGCCAAAGATTTATATTACAGGTTTAACAATCTGCTGTAGCACATCTACTGTTCTCAGAGATGAATGTTTTCTGTGTAAAATTTCCTAGACAACTAGTGTCATCTAAAAGTTGAAGATTTACTGGGTGATTAGGAGAAATTTTACATGAGAGGCGTAGCTAAAAGACCTATCAAACCGGCTCCACGCCCGGGCTTTTAAAAGCGCTCTGTAGCATTCTGAGTCTAGCTGTAGCTCATCATGATGGTGAAATAACCACATATGATGAACTGTTCAGATAGATATTTTATTTTATGCCCCAATTCAGATAACTAGCAACATTGACGTGATGCATAGACACTAGCACCTTTCCCCAAACAGCTGTGTTTCAAGTACAGCTTACTTTATATAGGCAAATAATACAGTGATTGTGTAAAAAATAATAAAAAGTGAATGGAAGTAGTTGAAAGTCCCAGTTTTCTATCCCTTATATGTTTTATCCAGTGAATGTTTGGCTGCATTATATTTATCACTCCAACTCTATAAATCATTCTACTCTACAAATTATTTATTTTTTGTAAACGTTAACCCTAAAACACATTTAAAGGGAACGTCACACACGTGATGTTTGACAGAAAAGATGTTCATTTCACATAAACACTGGAGAAAAGCGTCTAATTATCAAATCAACTTTGGAGAAAGTGAATTAATGCATTTTGGGAAAGCCACATGTTGGCATCAGTGACACATTTTCTTAAATAAACTTTAAGCTCACAAATTACACCTGCTGTCATCTTCATGGTCTGACTCTTTTGTTTTTGTCTTTTAACGGCTGTGGAGAAATTATCCGGTGACTTTTTCTTCAGATTTTGGTTGTTGCTTCCTATGAAACTAAAATTCACATTATTTCATCATCCTTTCAATCAAGCTAATCTTTTATTATTATTATTATTATTATTATTATTATTATTATTTACAAACACTATTCCGATGGTTTGGAGGCGACTGCTTCTGAACTATTATATCCCTTTGAGAACGGGATACATTAATTATTGTCTGCATTCCAGACAATAAAAATGTAGAAAACAGTGACTTGTTCTTTCAAAATAACATTTTATTTTCAAATGAGACCATTTTTCCCCAGATGGCACAACCTGCAAATTAGAGGAAAGAAATTGAAACAAGTCAAGTGAAACCAGAAATATTCATAAAAACGAGCTAACAAATCAGTCGGGTCGCTCTGTGAAGTGGAGACAAGATTTCAAGAAAAAGAGAAAATTAATTCTCACACTGTTGCTACTTATAAAGGTCAAATTAAAGTGAAATTAGATCTGGCGCTGAGAACAAGAAGCAGGACACTCAGTGACCTGAATTACATCAAACAACGATGCAATTTGTGTTTTAAATATCTGATACTGAATAAAACATCTCACACAGTTCATTTGTAAATGCAAATTTGTCTTTGCAAGGTTTTCTTGGCTTTTAAAGCTATATTTTTTAAGGCATTAAAGCTTCAGCTCTCATTGTGATCCAGTAGTTTTGGGCTGTACCCAGATCCTCTCCTTATAAATGTTTTGCATTTGAGAATAATCCTTCTGGATTTGAAATGATCTGTTATTGCTGTTGGACAGAGTATTGGGGTCAAGCTGCAAACTGTCAAAACAGCTACTTTTACAGAGCTGATTTAGCAGCACATGGCTAAAAAAAGAAGAATGTTAATTGTCAAAGACGTTTTACAAAGAAAAAACTGAGAACCATGCTCATGAAGGGAAACCTACAAATAGGGATTGTTGAGACCTTAAAAAGACTAAAAGCTTAGCGCTGTCTGAAAGCATCAGAATGGGAAGATGACAGCATGAAGTTTCTCTGCAATAAAGCTGTCAAGAATCTCCTAGACTCTGAGAAGAAGCATAAAAGCAGAAAGACATTCAAAACACTTCAGGCTGATGTGAACCAGGCTGAAGTTGTGTTTTCTAGTCCTATCAAAGACTGAAAAGGACCATAAGGGACAAAAATAGCAAAACAAAACACGACTGGAAGAAAGGCAAAAAATAGAAAATACAAAAAGCGACACAAGCCTTAAAATCACTGCACTGGAGTCAATGAAGATTTTCTGCCTTTGGTACAGAGGATGGACAGTAAAAGTAATTAAACTAAAACACTGAGAAGGCCTCAAAAAATAAAATACCTTATCCAGAGTCAGAAAAGTTAAAGATTCATGTGAAGGTGCTTTTGACAAAAATAACTTTAAAAGGCCTGAGAATAAAGAAAAAGAAAAAACCCAGTAATATAAAGCATCCAATTGGAAAAAACAAAGACTAAAAACACATAAACTATTTCTTCTAATTACCTGATGACTGATTTGTTACGTAGATTTTTGTTTTTTAGAGCCTTTCAAGGTGAGGCAAGTTAAAAGTTATGAAAACAATGAAATGAAATGGAGGAAAACAATGCAGTGGCAAAACAAAGGAAACTGAAATTAATGATGTTTCAGTTCATATTATGAAAAAGTTCATATTTTCCTTCCAATCAGACAGACTTCCTGGGAACCCTTTAGACGAAGGAAGCTGATAAAAAGAAACTGTAACTAACAGCACCAGTTTGTGGAGCGTTGACTCAAACTGCAGTAGAGAAATCTGTCTGGATGTGAAGTCAGAGCTGAGACAGGTGGGATGTGACGTGCTGCTGACACAGACCTCTTTTATGAGTTCAGAATGATCATTTTCATCCATAGTTTATGTCCAGATTTACCATAGCTGGCTTCATCTGGAGCTGAATTATGATTCATGCCCGACGTCAGCGACGTAAAAGTCGGATAAAGTGATAAAGAAATTCCTGAAATACCCAGACTGCCTCTGTGCGTGGGAGCAGGTATGAGGCGTTACCTCAGGGACCAACGCTTCTGGGGTCAGCAGGAGGGATTTACTTTGTCAATACTTAACAACATGAACATGTCGCAGCTTTTCCTGCTGCAGGTGCAGCTTCATCTGGAGCCATGGGTCGCTGCTGCTGTGCATTATGGGATGTGAAGTATGACTGAATTCAGAGGTCGGGTGCAGCCTGAAGGCGTTGAGCTTAGCACGTTTTCTCTAAATACTCTTAGCTGAAATGCTCAAAGCAAAAGGTGAACTGAATCACAGTTCAGGTCCTGAAACACCAGAGTCACTGTTGATGAGACCAGCAGTGGTGTTTCTGCAGTGGAGTAGTTTTCAAACAATGCAGTCGAGTTTTGTTTATTTTTCTAACTGATTTATTGTTTTATTTGTATCCAAATTGGTGCAAAATTTTTGCACTTTTACATCACATGATTCACGGCAGTTTGGACACCACAGACCTCTACGTCCTCATTTCAAAGTTTTCATGTCAACAGGGATGGATGTAGCCTGAGCTCTGCTGCCGTTTCCTTGGGAACCCTGCTGTTCATAGACACAACTCTCTCTCTTCTCTTTATCTCAAACACCAGGTGTGTCTTCCTCTGAAGGAAACTGAAACACTGTTCAGCGCTGAATGTTTTTAACATGAGTAAAAAAGACAGAAGTCAAGCTAACCCAATGCCATCAGCAGAACCACCGACGTTTAATAAAACTTTTAATTTTGTGCTATTTTTACCTGCCTTTTTAACAGAAAAACAAATTTTAGATTGAATTTTTAGCTCATTTGTTGTGTTGAACTTTTCTCAAACATTTTCCAGGCTGCTGATTCTCTCAAACCCAACTTGAAACGCTGCTGGCTGATTTTCATCAAGTTCAAGGCAGCGAAAAGACATCACACCGAATCTGACCTCCCTCCAAATCTGACCTCGCTCCAAATCTGACCTCGCTCCAAATCTGACCTCGCTCCAAATCTAACCTCGCTCCAACTCTGACCTCGCTCCAACTCTGACCTCGCTCCAACTCTGACCTCGCTCCAAATCTGACTCGCTCCAAATCTGACTCACTCCAAATCTGACTCACTCCAAATCTGACCTCCCTCCAAATCTGACCTCCCTCCAAATCTGACTCGCTCCAAATCTGACTCACTCCAAATCTGACTCACTCCAAATCTGACTCACTCCAAATCTGACTCACTCCAAATCTGACTCGCTCCAAATCTGACTCACTCCAAATCTGACCTCCCTCCAAATCTGACTCGCTCCAAATCTGACTCACTCCAAATCTGACTCACTCCAAATCTGACCTCCCTCCAAATCTGACCTCGCTCCAAATCTGACCTCCCTCCAAATCTGACCTCCCTCCAAATCTGACTCACTCCAAATCTGACCTCCCTCCAAATCTGACCTCGCTCCAAATCTGACCTCCCTCCAAATCTGACCTCGCTCCAAATCTGACTCGCTCCAAATCTGACTCACTCCAAATCTGACTCACTCCAAATCTGACCTCCCTCCAAATCTGACCTCGCTCCAAATCTGACTCGCTCCAAATCTGACTCGCTCCAAATCTGACTCACTCCAAATCTGACCTCGCTCCAAATCTGACTCACTCCAAATCTGACTCGCTCCAAATCTGACTCACTCCAAATCTGACCTCGCTCCAAATCTGACTCACTCCAAATCTGACTCACTCCAAATCTGACTCACTCCAAATCTGACCTCGCTCCAAATCTGACTCGCTCCAAATCTGACTCACTCCAAATCTGACCTCGCTCCAAATCTGACCTCGCTCCACTGCCTTCCAGTTTAGCTGTGAATTATTTTAAGGTTCTTTTATTCATTTATAGGTCTTTGTGTTTCATTGGCTTTCTCTGAACTGATGCAACGACTCGCTGACCTTCTGTCAGCAGGTCAGATGGATTTAAAAGTGTGAAGCTCTGGGGTGAGAAGTGGAGGATTGAAAACGCTTTCCCAGTTAATATCGGGCAGATTCCATCACTAACCGTTTTAAATTCTCACTTTTATCTGTTAGCCAATTTTTTATTGTTTTAATGGTGTAAATTTGTTTTTTCTGTCTTCAAATATTTCTGTTTTCTGTTTGTTTTAAAATGATCTTACTGTAAAACACAACTTCCTCACTGCTTTGGTAGTGATTTCTAAATAAACTGATATTATAACTTGTTCAGTGCAGTGGGTCACTGCAGTGGAAAAATTTATCTTTATCATTTATTGTCATTTGTGTCAAAGTTTAATCATAGATAATTAACTGCTAAACAAAAACTTAGTTTATGTTTTAACATCTACCTGAAAGATGGCATAACTTTGAGAAAGTGACATTTTTTGTGACAGCAGTTGGAGTTCAGTCAACGTTTTCTGGTCTGGATGTTTCTAATTCTTCGCTGAACTTCTGTCCAGGTTACGCTCCGGTCACAGGGATGTGCCACCCAGTCCGGAGTTGCACCCTCAACCACGAAGACGGCTTCTCGTCTGCGTTCGTCGTGGCTCATGAGACCGGACACGTGTGAGTTCACGTTGGTATTTCCGTGTGTTCTGATGCGGCGCTCCTGAACGCAGTGACGTGATCAGAGCTTCACCTGAGAGGGGATTTTTCTGATTGGCTGCCAGTTTAATTCATCCAGCTGCTTTGGAAATGGAAAAGGTTCTGACCAGAAAAAGAACAAAGGAGCTGAAAAAAAAAACATAAGAACTGTGGGAATAAAATAAAATTTAATGTAATATAAGATATTATAGGAGAGGATCGTGATGAAAACTTGTCATGATATATTATCTTATAACAAAACACAGAACTCCATCTAAAATCAGACGGTATGAGGTGTCATTTATTCTAAAATAATATGATAATTATTGAATATTGACTAAAAACAAATCTGATCCATTGATGCTTCGGTTTAGAACTGATGTTCCTTCTTTCATGGGTCTACGGCCAACATCCTCACCAGATACCAAAGGTCATCGGGGTCAGAGTCAGGACTGTTGAGAGATATCAGCAGGCGATCAGGCAGGTGGTCATAATGTTCTGCCTGTCTGTACTGAAACTGAAACCACCCCATAAATAAACACAACAGTTAAAAATGGCGGCACTCACAACTAAATTGCAACAGAACGGTTTTCTAATCTTCAGGAAGTGGATCAGCTCTTGAAATAAATCATAAATAACATTTACTCAGTTACATTTACTTTAGTAACTTTTTGGACATTTTTTTTTACTATGCTTTACTTTTACTTGAGTAATTTTATTCTGAAGTATTTCTACTCTTACTTGAGTAAGTCTGGATTTTATACCCACTGAATGAAAAACAAACCAAATATTCACCAGAGACACACCTGCAGCTTCTGTTAACCTTTCATAAGTTTTTCTATTGAAAGAAACTAATTTGGAAAAATGTTCTTTTGCCTGACTTTATTTTTGTTACTTATATGAGTTATTGTCATTTTTGTCCTGGAAATGCCAACATTTCCTCTTAACTTTATGTTTTGGTCCATCTGATGATGTAATTCTTAATTATCAAATGATTTATAATTTGATCAGTTACTCAGTACTTGAGTAGATTTTCTACCAAATACTTTTTTACTCTTACTGGAGTCATTTCATGGACAGACACGTTTCACTTTTACTTGAGTTAAAGTAAGTTAAAGTGGTTCTGCTCTTTCTTGAGTGCAGTTTTTTGGTTTCTCTACCGGCTCTGCTGAACGGTGATGATCAGGAGAGAAAGAATCAGCAACAGAGTTGCAACTGAAAGCATTTGGTCCGCTCAGCCGGTCCGGCTGGTCGAGTCCAGCTGGATGCAGAGCTGATCGTGTGGATGTCGGGATTTAGGAGATAACAGATTGTAATCTGGATTAGAGCGTCCGTGTGGGGACGGCTTCGAGGAACATCCATGTTCCAAGTGGTCCAGTTCAGCAGATCCTGCGACGCTTCGACCCACCGGCAGGAGAACCGTCTTTGAGCCGGCGTTTAAAAGAGCTGAAACATCTAGGTCAGGGGTGTTCAAAGTGTGGCCTGGGGGCCATTTGCAGTCCTTGGAGTAGCTTTGTGTGGCCCCTGGATACAGATTAGAAATGGTTTAAATGGAGTGGATGCAGATGGAGGCTTTTTGTGTTTTTCTTTGTATGAGGTTTTCAACCAATCAAGTTTCAGTCAAGTTTATTTCAGCAGCAAGGCGGTTCATAGTAAACACAAAAAACTACAAAGTTATGAAAAAACAGCACACAGTCAACAGTTGAACAAACATAATACTTTGATGAGTGTCGTTACCAAAATTTGATTTTCAGTGACAAATTTATATCAAATAAAAATGTTTAGGTACAAAATAAGTGTTTTTCTTTTATTATCCATGTTTTTCTAGTGTTTTATTTTTTGTTTATTTGCCTTAATTTCAATATGATGGTAATAACCACTGACTTTTTACTCAAAAACAAACTCAGTCACTAATTAAAATGGGTTAAATCCAGTTAAAGATTTTTAAAGACAATTCTTAATTTTGTTGGTAGGAAGAAACTAATAGTGACTTTGAATGTTTTATTCAAAAATATTACATGTTCATTTGCTTCTTATTAGATAAAATGAAAAAAATTCACAATGAAATTATTTCACAAATTTTATGTAAAAGAAGTAAAACTAGATTGTGGCCCCTTTGTGATTTCAACTTGCCGGTTTTGGCCTTCAGTGAAAAACGTTTAGACACGATTTTCAGCAATTCCACAAACCTTTGATCTTTGTTACTTTACAGCTTGTAAAACATTGATTTTATCCTCTGGTTAGTTATAAAACAAGTCAGACTTTTATTAGATGTCACCAGAAAAATTCAGTTCTAGAAATCAAAAACTAAATAAAAAAACAAAGTTTTCCTCCTGGGTGGACGAGCGAGACGATGTTTATCGGTGATTTCAGCACAACGAGGAGAACGCTCACAGCAGCAGCTGGACCGAGGAGGTGAATCTGTCGACTGACCTTCACACGTCCTTGAACCCTCTGGAAATAGAAAACAGTGAAATGCTTGAGGAGACCTTTAACATTTCAACAATGATTTGATTTGGAAGCTGCAGCCTGTAAACGCCAGCTCCACTTGTTAGCATTTCCTGGCCACAGCTTTTGTATTAATTACTTGTGTTGCTAGGTAACGCTTTATGTACCGTCCTGTGGATGGCTTCAATGTGAGCAGCCAGACTTTCTTAGTATTATTAAGTCATTTTGAGCAGAGATCTGAAGGTTTCTGTCTCTTTTTTTTAACATTGGCACCTTAACTGTCGAGTAAAGTTTGTTTGTAGCACATTTCTTTTACATCATAAAAACACAAAAATACAAAGTCACAGAACACAGACAACAGTTGAGAAAACCAGTAAACATTACATTTTGCCATCATTATACATCAACATGTTGATCAATGTTCCATTTATTATGGTTCAAAAGCAACTCTGAACAGGTGTTTTCTGGAAGTTTGTTCCAGATTAGTGGAGAATAAAAACTAAAAGCTGCTTCTCCAAGAAACAAAGTGCAGAACAAATAAAGAAAGAACTGAAGAGAAAGAACAGAAGAAGTTGTCTCAGTTCTATTTTTGCTTTTTCAACTCGTGACATGTCGTCATATTTCGTCTGCAGTGTCAGTAAATACGTCGTCCTGGTTTCAGGGTTTTCACTCCAACACTCAGAAGATGAAACTCAGAAACCGTTTCTCTCCAGGCAAACAACAAGCTTCCACATTTAGGAGGTTCTTTTTACTTTACTTCTAAAATGTCATCCATCTGAGGTCGAGTATTTTTATTTTGCCTCAGGTTGTAATTTAATCTAGGTATCTATTTTTAATAGTACTTAAATTATTAAGGAAGGAAATGAAAAGATGAAATAATTATTCATTTGAGCCTAAAAGCTACACTGTGTTCATGTGAAAACATAAAAGTATCGCTCGTTAAAGTTCATGTATGATTACATAATTATGTGAAATTCTCCTAAGGTGTTATTTCTAAATGTCCCTGCAGGTTGTACTGATACGACGGCTTTCATTTATTCAGATTTAGCAGCTCACACTTAATAAAATGTTCTATCTTTGGAATAACCTGAAACAAGGTTTGAAAAGGCCTTGCAGTGAACTGGATGTAATCTCTACCAGCAGATTTTGACCATAATTTCCCAATAATAATTCAAGATTACAGAGAATTTATTTTACTTTGAGGTAAGAGAGGATTGGTATGGAAGCTGAGAGCGGACATTTTCCGCATTTACTATTTACTGATGGTTTTCTTGAGATAACGAGTTAAATTTAGAAATTTTGAGAAAACTGGATATTTGTCATTATGTGAAGAAAATCATCTGAAATAACAAAATAAAACCAGGTCAACCAGTTCACTGTCTCCATGTTCAAACCAGACTGGATCACACCAAATTCAGAGAAAACCATCTTAGTGTCGGTTCATCACAATGCTGACATTTCCTAATTACTAGAGAGCCTGTTTTTAAATTATTTTTATTGCTGCTTCTCTTTCCATCCAGGATTTTCTCTCTTCACTGGGATTATTCTGCACCTCGACCTTAAATAACTTGCTGTGGGAGGATTTATTTTATCTGTTGTTGTTCAGAAGAGGACCTGGAGTCAGGACTCTGATACCAACGCTAACCGCTAACATTAACAACGTTCCAGTTCTTCACTGTTTCCTTTGCAGTAAAAAGGTTCTGGGTTCAAATCTGGGCCAGCGCCGTTCTGTATGGACCCGTCTTATTCTTTCAAGCATTTAGTTGCTGGAAGCACAACCTCCTCTAAACAGGAATGACCTACATTTCTACCTTTTTCTCTGGATTTCTCTATTTCTAGTGGAGGAAAATTAAGACGCACAAACTCAACAGAGGAAACAAAATTCACTGAATTACATGACACAGAACCAGAACTCATTCTAATATATCCTGTTAGGATAAGTTTTATCCTAACAGGATACGTTTCAGTTTACTTATGAAAAGTTTAAATGGCGTCAGTTGTTTGATGCAAACCCCTAAAAACATCGTAATGTTCTGACTTACAGAAGCAACCGACACATATAATCACAACTTTGAGGCTTTAAGGAGGAGATTATTAAAACCAATTATCAAAGTCTGCAGAACATTGAGTTAAAATTTATCTCGGATGAACAAACTAATTCAATTCTGCAGCAGGACAGATTTAACAAGCTGAATATGGGATCATTTCTCATCCAGTCCCAAACCTCGACTCCAAAGTTTTGTTTTGTAGTAATTAAAGGAGCAGTGCTTGCAGACCTCATAACGCTGATTATAAGTGAAAAACACAAACATTTGGTGTCCATCAGTCACAGAAAAACTCAGATTTCTACTCCACCCATTTAGTGTTTTCTCAGTAATTGAATTGTGTCATGCATGAGCGACCTTCAGTTTTTACCTGTGTTGCATTTTGAGAAAGTTTTTGATTCCAAAGGTCATTGAGAAGACCAAGAGGCAAACTGTGCTGATCGAGGGATAAAATCTGTGCTGTGGTAATAATAGATTTAAATGTCAGTTTACTTATGAAAAGGTCGGACGGCCTCAGTCCCTCAGGGAGAGTTTCTTATCTAATATGTCCACCTTACTTCACTTTAGTTCTTGGTCAGACAACATAAGATGTGGTTCAGTTTCTTCACGTCGGCTTTTGGGGGAATAAAAACATCCTTGATGGAGAAATGTTATAAACCAAATGCAGTTTCTTTACTTTTTTGGTTTAATTGATGCCAAATCTGGCCAGCAGGTAAAAATTCACCCATCAGGTTTTACTCACTGACACTGATTTCTGTTTCTTTTTGACAGTCAGAAATTCAGCAGATTCTGCTTCTTTTTTAACTGGTTTCACCACATAAAACTCATTTATATAAACTTTGTAATTCAGCTGTAACAAACATGCAACAAAATGTGCTGCATGTTTCTTGATGGTAGTTTTGAATCCAAATAACAGGAGGATATCAACTCCACTTTAAAAGCCTACTGATTGGAAGCAAAATAAAGACAACTTGGCACCTTTACACAGTTTAAAATGGAGTCGATACAAAACTTTGTCACAAATTTCTAATTTCCTGAAAAGTCTCAATCTCCCCTGAATCAAATCATTTGACTGTAACCCACATCTCCCATCGTCTCGGTGGAGTAAAAGCTGTTTACTTTGTGAAACTCATCTCCCATGTATGACCTTGTCCTCCTCCTCCGCCGCCGCCGGCTGCAGGCTGGGCATGGAGCACGACGGCCAGGGAAACCGCTGCGGGGACGAGACGGCGATGGGCAGCGTCATGGCGCCGCTGGTGCAGGCGGCCTTCCATCGGTACCACTGGTCCATGTGCAGCGGACAGGAGCTGAAGAGATACATCCAGTGAGTCCATCTTTCTGCTCTGTTTTATAAATAGATGAAGAGAAGGAAACATTACCAGAGCATCTCCTACGATACACACCTCTCCTTTGGCTCTTGTAGATTCATAAATATTTCATATTTTTTTGCAGTGCCCAGAGGTGCAGGAAATAAAGTGTTTTCACTCTGAATAAAACAATATAACAATAACATAGAGACTTTTTTGAGTAAAACAGTAGCAAAGATTTCTTAAATTGTAAGTTTTCTGTATTATAACTGATAAAGTATCTAAATGATTTAAAGATTAAAATCAGCTAAAACAAAATTACATCCAAACTTCATCTGTTACTGTATAAGTTCATCTATTTCATGAATTTTATCACAAAGTGAAACATATTTTATAGATGAATCACATAGATGGATGAACCAAGCTCAGTTATGTTCCACCATAAATAAATAGATATTTAGTGGGACAAATGCAGAGGAACGAGAACTGAATGTAAATGTTGCGTTATCTTTTTAAATGTCAGCTTGTATCCAAACCTGAACAGTTTCTGTTTATGTTTCATCGTCGTTCATAATTTAAAATAGGAACCAGAATCCTGACATCTGCTCATGAATAAAAATAAACTCTGGCTGTTGAGGTTTAGATGTTTCTGGTCATAACATAACAGCAGATAACAGTGACAGTAGGCAATCAATCACAGTGTAATCCTGACCAGTCTGCACCTATTTTCATGCAAAATAGTCAAAAAACATGAAATTCTTTGCCACCAGTTTTGGAGCTGGTGATACATCATGCATCATGTATTTTTGGGATGGTTTAAATGTTGGAAAAACAGGAAGTTTTGCTTCCTGAAAGCTCACCTGCCAACATAAGTTGCTTTGCAACAGTTTTATTTGTATTAATTTTACAACATTTATGATGTCACAGCTGCTGTTGTGGTTTTTACATGAAGTTTGTTTGCATTTAAGAGCAGGATACCCAACCTATACCCAACCCATTTTCTTTTTTTAACTTTCTGTTGGTTCCTGGTAATTAATAAACGAGTTAATAAACTTGTATAATTCACACACCCACTCTTCCTATTCATCCTGTTCGTATTCCACTCATTTGCACAACTTCAAGAGCAACTTTTATGGCAGATGTCAGAATGAAAACATGGTCTTTTAAAGAGGCAGGTGTGCATACTTACTATAAGATGTGGATACTGAGACTGTTAAGAGGCCAAACAGTCTCTTGTGGTATTCACCATAAGGTTATATGCTGGGCGACAGAACACGCGCACACCCCCACACACACACACACCGCGCACACACACACCGCTGTACATTTCTCAGAATATGTATCAGCAGCTTTCTTAACTGATAACAACAGTAAGTCGATAACCTTCTAATTGGTGGTAGGACTTGGTTAGAGTTTTGTACGTTGATGGAAGTTGGCCACCTGGCTAAAGGTTCAGTATCGTCCCATTTAAAAAAACACAAACAAAACCTTGAACTTTAATTGAGCTAACTGCAGGGTCTAATTAATTAATCACATTTTAATTTAAAATACAGGATATTTTCCATCACCAAAACCCTTTTTGCTGCTAAATTATTGAATAAATAGACATATAAGCTCAACTACAGAGATATTTATTGTTTTTAATCTGTTATTTAATTTATTCAATCATCTGATTGGTGCAAAGTGCTGCTACACCCATTGAGCTCGTCAGTGATTCAGTTACTCCTGATTATTCATGGAGCTTCTTTAGAAATGTGGACGCTAACGTTAGCAATAGCATCTGTGCTGCTGCTACATGTTTATCATTGAGATGCTATTTTAGGCTGGAACAGCTTTGCTGATAGGCTAACTCCTTTTAGCACAACGTCAACATAATAGTGCTTCTCCAGTGTCCTGTCAGATCGATTTTTGAAGTAGAGGTTAACCCCCAGAGACCCAACAGAAGCGGCTTCGTCGTCCGTCACTGTTAGCGGATGTAGCTTGTGCGTTAGGTCTACTGGCGTACCAGAAACACAATAAAAAAGTTCCAACTCAGGACTCCATATTGAACCTATAATCTCAGGTTTCTGACCTTACTGAAGCACAGCCATGTTTCATTTCCTTACAGCACCTATGATTGTTTGCTGGATGACCCTTTCAAACACGACTGGCCTCAGCTTCCTGAACTCCCCGGCATCAACTACTCCATGGATGAACAATGCCGATTCGACTTCGGAGTGGGATACAAGATCTGCACCTCGGTGAGTCCATCCCTGAAGCTGTCCATCTACCCACAGAATATATTCACCATCGCAGAAGTATGCACTATGTTCCAGTATATAAACCAAGACCAAATCAAGACCAGAGACCCATTTTATATGACACAAGAAAATGGGGAAAAATTAAAAAAAACACCTGGATATTAAACACTCAGAGGAATGTCATTATTAATTCAAACTATTCTTTGTGCTGCATCACAGACAAACTATGCGATATGTGAAGTCAAGTAGCGGATAGAAACCCAGAAACCTGTTGAGAAAGTTGTTACTATGGAAACGTGTTTAAATACTAAGTTATTCAGCTCCTGTCCGTCACTTTTAGACACATTGCAATAAGTTGTCAACATTATGTGCTAAATCTTAAATGTTTGCTTTACATAAAAAATAAAAAGGGACGCAGTGCTTTGCTACTAATTGTCAACACTATGACAACTAGATAACAAGGAGAGGAGAAAGTTTTAATGAAATAAATAAATAACACAGAGGGAAAGAGAAGTAGGTCAGTTATGCTAGCTTGACTTTGACAACCTTAACATGTAGATGTGCTGCAGAATTCACAATGATTCAGCTCAGATAAACAAAGCTAAACAAAAAAACGTGACACACACACCAGCTCTCTGATAGATTGTCAGTAGAGCAGGTTTCTAATTAATCGGCCACCGTTGTGTTTGGACAATCACTAATTAATAATCACAAAAATAAACATCAAACCTGAAAACATAAAACTGCAACGGACTGAATGTTTTGTTGGTGTTGATTCCTGATACATTAGTGGAGCTGTTGTCAGCCAGTTGTTATGGCAACGGCTATGTGTGTAGCGTAGTCGACACAGAGAGCGAGAAAAAAGTCAAATCCGATTGGTTCTGAGCTGTTCTTGCAGACGGGAAAAGTTGGGCGCAATCTCAGCGGTCTCTGAAAGCGAATCACACGCTGCTGTTTGGTTTCTTCTGGATGTCGTTTCACAGATTTAATTTTTATGATTTATTGCTGACGATTAGGCAGACATCTTGTTCCGCTCCCAGATAAACCCCAGCGCTAACAAAAACACATAATCAGCAATGAGTGACTTTATTGCTTAGATTTGAGTCGATACGTTTTGCATCTAATGAAAGCAAGGATATTAGAAAGTACATTGGACAATATTCTAGTAATTTTGTGATATTTCTACTGTTGAGGTGTTGAAATAAATCCAGAGTCCTCAATGACCAACACTGGTCTAAGAGTACTGCAACTCTGAGTGGCAGTGCTTCGAAAGGAGGAAAGATGGACTCCGCTGAGGATTCAGTCTCTGCTTTGAAAGAAAGGAAATATTTTCCTCTTCAGAGTTTTTTATTTATGCCTTAAAGATGACAGCAGAGACGATCCGGAGTCCCAGAAACACCTGCAGAAGTTTCCCGATGACAGCCTTCAGAGACTCTGACATTTTGATATGAGCAAACCTGGACGTGTTGGCAAGCAGCTGATGTGGTCATCTGCTTATTTCACCATGTCTCCGCCTGGCAGGCCGCCATTCGCCAGCGACAGCGTGCCACTCAACCTGTCACCGTTTACTGTCATCACCACGTTTACAGCAGCTGGGTGGCGACGCTTGTTAGGGCGCTGATGTAACATTAATGACATATTTTCCTCAATTTTAGTAACTTTTTTGTTTTTTGTAATATTGGGAGTTCATAAAGTTTTCTCATTTTAGACGTATCAAAAGCTGGGAAGTGATTTCAGTTTCTTACCGTGGAAATGTTTTTCCTTCTGCTATAAAATAAATTAACCTTAAGCTGCACATCTGATAGAGATTCTGTTAACTTTTATTGCACCTTCTGAATCTTGGTTGTGTTTTGTGAAATTTGAAGCTTCTCTCAGTGTTTCGGGTTTTCTGAATCCGAGGTTGAAATCGTGACCAGTGGTGATTTTCAGCTGTTAGACCTCGGGGTGTTTTCTCTAGTTATTTTGGAGGAATGCATTTGTTCGGGGTCTGGACAGAAACCTGGAGGGTGAATGAGTGAGATTGGGATTTGATGACTAACCGTTTGAGGTCAGATTTAGGCTGACATCACTTTTGAGTCATGTCAGATTGAATGTATGAATGTATGCAGGAGCAGTCCGCTCCTGCAGTTAACTGGATATTTTTGTGCGTCTCATTTAAACCTTCATGATGAATTTGAGCTCCTACCAACTGGAAGGAGAGTCAGAAAGTCTTAATGAAGAACCAACAGACGGAAAAACATTCAGGCAATTATTCCGACACTTAAAATGTGAATGCTTTGTCTCTTTGGTCTAATCATTTTTAATTGGAGTTTCAGTGACTGTTTGTGCCAATGTTATATAGGCAAGTGAAAACCATAAAATACATAGAAACAAAGAAAAGTTCCCTGTAGGGGCAATAAAAAAGTGATGGAGTATTTGGGCCAAATGAACTTCTGCCAAAAATGTCAGAAATTTTTAGACTAATTTCGCATGTTTATAAAAAAAACTTTGTTGAAAAGTTTTAAATTTGCCAGAAAAAGATTAAAGTTCTCCATATTTAAAACTCGTAGGAGACCAAAAACTGAGAAGTTTTTATAAATTCTAAAGTTATTTTCAGCATAAAAGAAGTAGAAGTCCTCTAAGATTGAAATATTAAATGTAGGAAATGCAAATCTGAATGTTTTCCAAAGTATTAGTGAGTTTGTATCCGGGAGATGAAATAGGAAAGGAATCTGGATTTTTTTTTTTTTTAAATATCCAAATTCAAAATTTTTCTTGCATATTTTCATCTTTTCAACACCAGCCTATTTAATTTAAGGGTGGCAGAGTTTTTATGAATACTTCATATGATGCTGATACTCAGTTTACAGGCAATTTAAAGCTCCTACTGAAGTTAAGTATTCAAATAGAATAAAAGATGAAAGACGTTGAACTAACTCTTGTTTATGTAATCTTCCTTTTATTGGCAATGAAATGTTGAGTAAATTGAAAGTGTAATAATCTGTAAAATAATGCAGGTGATGGAAATCTGAGTTGTTTTCTACGTTCTTGTTTAGTGTCTTTTCTCTCTGTTTCCTCCAGTAATGGCAGCATCTCAAACCCACAGTAGATTTGTTACTAAAAAGGATTTTGAAGTTAGTTTCTCTTCACAAACTGGGAAACTTGCAAACATTTATCTCGGGTATAAAGTCCTGAATTGCCTCGTACTTTTAGCGGATTTTTTAAATTTTAGAACAGCGTAGCGTCATCAAACCTTTGTTCCTCTCAGGAAAAAAAACATTTTTGGGATCAGTCTGTATTTTCTGGACCAGGACTCCATTCCGCTGATCAATAATCAATTTGGCCGTTATTGTTTATTTAAATCACATCTACAGACAGTTGAATACCAGCCAGGCTTGTCTACATTGACTGATGTTACACACCTTTTTATGTGCTTATTTATTGGAAAAGTTTCTGTGATTTATTTGAACAAAAGCTCAAAGTTTTGTCTTAGTGTAGTTTTTCCTCTTGGTTTTTCCAGCAGATGTTTGGTTTTAAATGTTGATGGAGTCTAACATTTATTATCCTGTAATCATACCATCTGTTATATTGGAAGGTGAGTTTTTTTCTGAGTAGCAACAGATGGAAAACAGCCTTAGGCAAACCGTAACGTATTTACTTATTCATTAATATGCACTCTATGCTAAATAAATTATAAAAGTAAAACTGGATGTCTTTGGGATCATTTGCCCCATATTAACTGACTTTTGTTGTGATTTGCCTATTTTTGAAGGAAAGCAGTAAAAACAGTAAATAAGTGTACATATTTACTCTCTTCTCCAGAGCATCTAAAAATAAACAATGTTGTGATTTTCATCATAAGGGGAAAAAAATCCAAAGAGATTTTTTTACTGTAGCAAAAGTGCAGCTTGGAACACTGAATCCAATAATCTGAGAATACATATTCAATTTCAAATGTCATAAATGAAGAATTCAGCTTAAACTGAACAATTTCTACATTACTTTAAGAGGTACAAACTCAAACTATATCACAAAACGACTCACTGTCTTTAAATGTGGTTAATAAATAACACAAATGTATTTAATCTCTGAACATGTGGAAAATGTTGGATTTTCTGCCTGAGACGTTGTCAGTAAACAGAATTTAATCAGAATCACTGAACATAAGTTATTTAAGCCGCCATGTCAGCCCGATGTTCGACGCTCTGATTCAGTGGCCAGTCTGTTCTTCATTGCTCTCTCCTCTGCTCCTGCATTCGTGGTTTTGATTTTGCATTTGCGTTTTTTGTGAATGCTGATGATTCATCCCGTCCTCCGGCGGCGAGCCGTTCTGACATAAAGGGCCTCTAGCAGCCAATCAGGGCCGCCGGCGTCTAGCAGGATGTCACAGCTGAACGTCCTGTCCAGTTTTTCTCAGTCGTCTCCAAATGGATTTCATTTTATCTCAGTCTCTCAGTTCTGGATCTGTTTGACAGTCTGTCTTCTCCATTTTGATTTTATTCGCCACGTTACATTTCTGCCAAAAAACTCAGCAACGTCTAGATTAATTTCACGTATTTAAAAAGAAAAAATTTAGATATTCTGTCAGTTTGCAAAAAAAAGTGACAGTTTATGAAATTAAAACTAGAATATTGTCTGAGATTGTAAATATCTTCCGAAGTGTGGACGTTAGATCTGGGATCTGGGTTCCTTTCCTCATCATCATTTCCTTTAGTGAATGACATATCACTAATACTTGAAATAAAAATAAAAAAATCAAAGATTTTTGACTTGATCTACCACTTATACTTTGGTAGATTTACCACTTATGTCCAGATTCACATCTCAGAAATTTAGCGCTTCAATTTTACAGAACTTCTGACATTTTTTTCCTGCACTTTTCTTAGTTGTAATTTTGTAAATTCATTATTTTAGCCATGGAAAATTATCAACTTTTCTCGCAAACTTACAACTTTTCCACTTAAGAGAATATCCATGTTTTTTCTTTTGAATATGTGAAATTAATCTGAAACATTTTGTCATGACGGAATACATTTGCACCAAAAAACTAAGAATATTTTCAGATATTTGAAAGCATAAAAAACATAGATATTCCCTGTCAAATGGGCATCAATATAAGTAATTACAATATTAAAACTAGGATATTCTGTAAGATTATAAATTCAGATATGTGTAAGAAAAAAAAAACACACAAGTGGAAAATTTACATGTACCAAACTGCAGGTGTTGGACCTGGGTTGTTTTCTTGTGTAGGAACATTTTCCGGGTGCAGACTCGATGCCGATCATGTTCATGGTGAGTCTGAACCCAGGAAGTCGCTCTAATACTTAAAGAAATGTCACTTACACTTTGGAAAATATACACATGGACATTTCCCAACTTCAGCACTTCAGTGTTCAAAGACGCGGAGAAAAGCTTAGTTGTAATAGACTTAGACTTAGACTTAGACTGACTTTATTGTCATTTTGCATGCACAGGGCGTATACAGAACAAAATTTCGTTGCATACGGCTCAGGACAGTGTTTTGAGCTTCCAATGTTGTGAGGTTACTCCAGAATAAAATAAAATACAGTATAAAATATGAATATAAATATAAAATATAAAGTGCAGGACTGACAGTAAAAAGGAAGTTACTTAGCTCTGTACATGTGCAAGGTATAAAGTGGAGACCAGATTTTGAGTGCAGTCCAGTTAAGAGTTCAGCAGTCTGATGGCAAGTGGGAAAAAGCTGTTTCGGAACCTGGTGGACCTGCACCGGATGCTGCAGAACCTCTTTCCAGAGGGCAGCAGGGAGAACAGTCCATGGTGGGGGTGTGAGGGGTCACTGATGATGTTTCGGCCTCGGGACACGCAGCGCTGGGATGAAATGTCCTGAATGGAGGGAAGGGGGGCCCCGATGATCCTCTCTGCTGTCCGCACCACTCTCCTCACGTTCTTCCAGTCGGAGGCGCTGCAGCCTCCACACCACACAGAGAGGCAGCTGGTCAGAATGCTCTCTATGGTGCTTCTGTAGAACGTCTTGAGGATGGGCGGGGGCAGGTGTGCTCTTCTCATCCTCCGCAGGAAATACAAACGTTTCTGTGCCCTCTTGACCAGAGACGTGATGTTCACAGTCCAGGTGAGGTCGTTTGTGATGTGCACCCCCAGGAATTTGGTGCTGCTGACCACCTCCACAGCCGAGCTGTTGATGAGCAGTGGAGCGTGGCTGGGCCGGTTCTTCCTGAAGTCGACGATCATCTCCTTCGTCTTGTCAACGTTCAGGATCAGGCTGTTGTCTCTGCACCAGTCCACCAGCTGCTCCACCTCCTCTCTGTAGTCCAGGTCGTTGTCGTCTCTGATGAGGCCCACCACCGTTGTGTCGTCCGCGAACTTCACGATGTGGTTGGTGGCGAACCTGGGGACGCAGTCGTGTGTCATCAGAGTGAACAGCAGAGGGCTCAGGACGCAGCCCTGAGGGGAGCCTGTGCTGAGGGTGATGACATCGGAGGTGTGTTGTCCGATCCAGACTGACTGAGGTCTGTCGGTGAGGAAGTCTAGCAGCCAGTTGTGCAGGGGGGTGCTGAAGCCCAGGTGTCCCAGTTTTCCTGCCAGATGCTGTGGGATGATTGTGTTGAACGCTGAGCTGAAGTCCAGGAACAACATCTGCACATGAGTGTTCTTCTCCTCCAGGTGAGCCAGGCTCAGGTGTAGGGTGGAGGAGATAGCGTCCTCAGTGGAGCGGTTTCGGCGGTAGGCAAACTGGAACGGGTCGAATGTGGCGGGGAGTCTGGAGACGATGTGTTCTTTTACCAGCCTTTCAAAGCACTTCATCATGATGGGAGTCAGTGCCACAGGCCGGTAATCGTTGAAAGTGGTGACTTGAGGTTTCTTTGGCACCGGAATGATGGAGGCAGTTTTGAGACATGCTGGCACTGTGGCTTGGTCCAGTGAAGTGTTAAAAATGTCTGTTAGGACACCAGCCAGCTGACCTGCGCATTCCCTGAACACCCGCCCAGGTATGTTGTCGGGGCCTGGGGCCTTCCGTGGGTTGACTCTTTTCAGAGTCTTCAACACATCGGCTGTGTCCAGGCAGAGTGCCTCCTCTTCCTGGTGGGGAACAGTTTTCTCTGCCGGAGTACTGTTCAGTGCCTTGAACCTCCCAAAGAAGTTATTGAGTCCATTTAGAAAGTCAGCATCAATTTCACCCACTGGGGGGGAGGATGGATTGTAATCTGTGATCGCCTTTATGCCTTGCCACATACTTCTGGTGTTGCTGGTGTCGTGGAAGAACTCCTGTATTTTTTGACTGTGGGTTCGCTTTGCTAACCTGATAGCACGGTTCAAGTTGGCTCTCGCTGTCCTCAGTGCCTCCTTGTCGCCAGACTTGAAGGCTGAGTTCCGTGCTTTTAGCATTTCCCGTACCTCCTTAGTCATCCAGGGTTTTTGGTTGGCCCGGGTGATAATGTTCTTAGTGATGCTGACGTCCTCTGTGCACTTGTTGATGTAGGCTGACACAGTCATGGCGTACTCATCGATGTTGATCTGGTCGTTGTAAGTGGCTGCTGCCTTGAACATCTCCCAGTCAGAGCACTCAAAACAGTCCTGAAGTGCCTCCATGGCCCCCTCAGTCCACACTCTCACCTGCTTCACTGTAGGTTTTGTTCTGATCAGCAGGGGCTTGTATGCAGGAATTAGTATGACAGATAGGTGGTCTGAAGAGCCAAGGTGGGGGTGGGGGGCTGCTCTGAATGCTTCTTTGATGTTGGTGTAGGCCAAGTCTAGAGTATTTCCTCCCCTGGTTGGAAAATCCACATACTGGTTGAAGTGAGGGAGAACAGTCTTCATGTTGGCCTGGTTAAAATCCCCAGCAATGATGAAAACGCCCTCTGTGTGTGAGGATTGCAAATCACTGATGGTCCGGTAGAGAACACTCATAGCCTCTTTAGTGTTAGCACTGGGGGGCACATACACGGCAGTGATGCTAACCACAGTAAACTCCCTGGGCAGGTAGAATGGTCTGCAGTTAACAGTCTGAAGCTCGATGTCCGGGGAGCAGTAACTGGCGACAGTCATGGCATTTTTACACCAGTTGTTGTTGATGTAAATACACAGCCCCCCTCCTCGGGTTTTACCGCTGAGAGCGCTGCTCCTGTCTGCGCGGAATGTAGCGAGCCCCTCCAGGCTAACAACGTTGTCCGGTATGGACAAGTTGAGCCATGTCTCCGTCAGAATGAGAGCGCAGCAGTTCCTCAACTCTCTCTTTGAAGACAGTTCTAGTTGCAGATGGTCTATTTTGTTGTCCAGAGAGCGGACGTTGGAGAGGAAGATGGACGGAAGCGGCGATCTGTGGGGGTTAGCGTTATTGCAAACTTATTCTTTTAATCAAGGAAAATTAACTTTTTCTTGCAAATTTAGATAATATCCATGTTTTTCTTTGTAAATATGTGAAATTAATTTAGAAATGTCAGAGTTTTTTTGGCAGAAATTTTATCCCCCGCAACGATATTTTGTCCGATCTATACAGGACTAATTCTCCATCGTACTTTTCCTCTCTGGGTGATAGTTGTGTGCAGTTCTGCAGATAAAAGAGCGTTCACTGCAACAATTGACCAAAACTGACAGTGAAGGAGGAGGCAGGAATACGGTCTCATTAATCCCTGCTGGGTGAAGAATTGATTCTCAGAAATGAAATGAATTAAGGAAGTAGGTTTTAATCACTTCCCTCTGAATGCTTATTAACAAGAAACTTTGATTACACAATCTGAGATGTAGAGGAAATTGTGTTTTTGTAGATGTAATCATGAATGTGTTGCTTAAACTGATTGATTCTTGGTGTCGCCTTTCTCTTTTCTCCAAGAATACAGCGGTTAACTCTGCTGCTTTAAAAAGGTGAACCCAGGAGAAATATTCACAGAAATAGTTCAGATTTAAAGAGAATGATAGGATGAGTCCATCACCACACGATTCATATGACAGATGAGAAAAATATGAGACAGAACAATAGTTGAAGTCAGTAATTTGGCTAAAGAAAGGCAAGAAAACAAACTTTTTTTACCCACTTCATTAGTTACTCTCTCTTTTAGAAGAAGGTGAATTTCAATAAGATGTCTGAACTATTTCTGAGAGTTTTGCTTCAAACTAGCATTGGTATAGCTGCCAGGTAATTGGTTTTAGTGCTAAATCTTGTACATATGATATATAAAAGAAAAAGGTAGCAGAGCTTTGCTACTAATTGTCAACACTGTGACAACTAGATAACAAGATCAGAAAAAAGTTTTAATTAAGAAAAAATGGCAAAGGTGAGGGAAGTAGGACAGTTAAGCTAGCTTGACTTTGACAAACTTTACATGAAGATGTGCTGTGGAATTCTGTGTTTTGGTTCAGTTAAAATGAACGACCAGTCCAGTCCAGTCTGCAGGTATCTGCAGTCCAAATACCTGCAGATCCCAACCGCCTCCCAATAATAGAGTTCACTCCCAACTACAAACACAACTCAGGTTTTGTTCATAAAGTCTCTTAGCAAAGAGTTACTCAGTGTCCCTTAAAGAATCCTCTTTAATTAATCTGATAATCTGCTCTGATCCCTGAAAGAGGATATGGCATCTATATCTGCAGAAAATCTCGAGATTAAGATCCCAGCAGAGAGAAACTTCTTCATCCTCCATTATTGTTTCTGCGTCGCTTTTTAGATAAAGAGAAGTTCACCTGAAAGTCCTGCTGACGATCGCCATAAATTAGTGGCTTTAGTTAGAGCTTTAACCTGCTGCTGTTAATCAAGGTCAGTAATTAAAAAAATAAAACATAAGCAAAAAACTTCTTCCATTGGCAGATTATTTTACTTCTAACAAGACATTTTCCCAAGTTATAGGTGAAATAATCTGCCAATGAATTAAGTACTTTTCCATGAATATTAAGGAAATATTGACATAAAACCAGCTCCTATTTCTTGCTGAAAGTTACCTGTAAATGAGTTTTGTCTCATTTCAAATGTACTAAGACACTCGCACTAGAAACTAGATCAAAATAAGTAAGATTTTGTGTTTTTGCAGCGTTTTTTAAAGAAAATGCAGTTTTTAAAAGAAACTGCATTTGTTTGAATTTAAAAAATTGGGTTCTTATTGCTGATAACTACTAAAGAAATCTCCTGTAAAATCAAACAGTGAACCTCACAACATGACCCTTTGTTTTTTTTCTTTCTCTCTGTTTTAGTTTCGGACGTTTGACCCGTGCAAACAGCTTTGGTGCAGTCACCCTGACAACCCTTACTTCTGCAAAACCAAAAAGGGCCCGCCTCTGGACGGGACCGAGTGCGCTCCAGGAAAAGTAAGATCCGCTGAGTCAGCTTTCAACGGGAGGTTTTGCAAAAATATTTCTAATTCAGCTCGCAAGTTTTGTTTCCCCCTCTTATCCACAAGAGTGCAGGTGAGCTGCAGTGCTCATCCAGCAGGAAGCGAATCCTGAGTCTGGGTTTGTGCTGAGCAGTGAGGCAACCTGGAAAACAATGTCTGCACTATAGGAGCAGACAAATCAGGCTCTGTTGTCTTGAGTTAGTTGAAAAGGATCCTTCAAAAACATGTTTTTAAGGATCCTTTACTATTTAATTATTAACAACAAAGAGAATAGTTAGAATAAATGATGTCTGGGTGCAGCAGCATGGCGCTTTATCCAGGGATTCAGAGGAAATAAAAATTATTTGTGTTGTTTTTCAGTGGGGAAATTCAGATGCACCAGCTGCAAAGCGACATGCGAGTTCAAATTCTCACAAAGATTATAAACATATAGATTATAAAATTAGCAAAAATAAGAGACAAATTTACAACATATTAAAAAATACTAATGACACATGTGCAACTGAACAGGATATAAAATATCTGTGTTGAGCCAAACCTGACTTTAGCTCATCGCTGTGGAGAAAACTTAAAATTTATAACTGATCCATTTTCTGTAGCTCATAATCCATAAGAGGGAATAGAGAGCTGAGACAGGATGCAGCGCAACAGGTTGCCAAGTCTATTTTGTGTTGCATGGAAGTGTTACGTTGATCGGCCTCCTGAGTAGAACAGCACCAAGGAATGGAAACAATTATGAAACTTTTGTGCAAAAACACCAAATCTTACCAAGTATTTTGCTTTTTTTCTAGTGAAAATATCCAGTACACTTAAAATTAAACAAAACTAACTTACAACAATCTTTTCAATAAGAAATAGGAGCTTGTTTTTAGTCAATAATTCCTTAATATAGATAAAAAGTACTAGTTCTACTGGCAGATTATTTCTTCACTTATAATGCGACAAAAATGTCTTATGTGTGGGGAAAAAATGCCAGTGGAATTAGTACTTTTTAAAATTAGCATTAAGCAATTTAAAACATTTCCCTCTTGATAAAAAGTTACTTGTATGTTAGATTTGTCATATTTTGAGTATTATGGTATTTTTCATAAAAACTAGACACGATAATTAGTCATATTGGTGTTTTGCAGTGTAAAATCAATCAATGTTTTACTAATGACAGTTTGAAATTACTCGCTTGCTTTAAAGAGCTACTTGTCTTATATTGCCAAGTGTTTTAGACTCTCTGACTCTGAAATGTCAGAGTTGTTGTCAAACAATGTGAAAAGTTGTTTGTTTTTTTTATTTCCTTCTAAGGATGGAAATGTGTAATTTTATTGTAGTTTGCTTTATGTTTTCTGCCGCCTCTCTGTCGCCGTGTTTAGTGGTGCTACAAAGGTCACTGCATGTGGAAGAACCCAAACCAGCTGAAGCAGGACGGCGCCTGGAGCTCCTGGAGTAAATACGGCTCCTGCTCTCGATCCTGTGGAACCGGCGTTCGCTTCCGGACGCGCCAGTGCAACAACCCGGCGTAAGTATCGGGATGCACCTCAGACAAGATTACTTGGTACGGGGCGTGCTGTGGCGGCGCAGGGGGTTAGCACGCCACACATTTGGAGGCTTTAGTCCTCGACGCGGACGTCGCGGGTTCGACTCCCGGTCCCGGCGATCTTTGCCGCATGTCCTCCCCCCTCTCCTCGCCCTCTTTCCTGTCTGTCGCAAACAAATTACGAGCCACTAGCGCCGCAAAAACTCTTTGGGGAAAAAAATGGAAAAAAAAAGATTACTTGGTAGGACTGAAAAACCAGAGCTAATTTTGTAGAAGTATTCAGTCCTTGAAGAAGTTCTGCTTCTTAATTTGTGTGTTTTCAGTCGGTGTTAAGATCTTCAGCTGCAAAAACTGAACGGTTTAGAGATGTGCTTCTGTAAAAAAATACATTAGGATTATTTTGATCCTTATATGTTAAACTTTCACCACTATTTAAAAAGGTTAAATTAAAAAGTTGAAGTAAGCAACACCAGAATTTAAAAAATGAACCTGGAATGAACAACTTTGTAGAGTTCTTAATTAAAGCTGAATTCCTTACGGACTCATTCTTCCTCTGCAGTGAAACCAAAGCTGATGAGATGAGACAGTCGTGGTAAATAGAGTCTTTATGCAAAGATTTACATAATGAGTTCAGTGAAGATTAATTCCTGTGTGACTAATGTTGGCATTTTGTTATTAAAGAATCACAAATGTTCCATTTCTGCACTTTAAACCTGAAAGGGAGAATTAATTTCAGCCATGATGTCAGATGAGTTTTCTGCTTTTGAGCTTAACTTTTTACAAAATATTACAAGATAAAACGAAGAAGACATTTTTGTTTTGTTTGTCAGAAGATAATCAGGTTTATATTCGTCTCTCAATGTGCTGTAGAGGAGTTTCCTCCATCTTTGACTTTGTTTCAGTAAAAAGACTTTTCATTTTTGGTCTCAGCTGTCCAAAATACTTTTTTGTAGAGCATTAGACTGCATAATTAAAATTTTATCTATTTTGTGTTACCTTGCATCACATAATGAACAGAAAAGATGAAGAAGACGACAGGAAGCAGTTTGGCACGCCATGTTTTTATGCGAGAACAAACTTATTCAGGTGTGATTTTAATCGTTTTTCTTATCAGCAGAATATTGACAAAGTTGTATTGGAAACGCAGCTACTGAGTTGTGAAGGAAGTTTGCAATCAAACATGTTTATTGGCGTTTTAAATGGAGACAGCAAGAGCTATGCACCAACTTCCTGTTTCAAGTACTTTAAGTGACACAGCGCCCCCAGCGGTGAGCTGCAGTACTGCTCTGCCTCACCCCAGACTTCTTTCTTATATTTGAACAGGCAACGAGCAAATTCAGCCAATTTAACACAAAAATTTTGAAATCATACAGAAATAAATGTATTTAATGTGATTGGTTTAAAATGCTTCTGATGATCTGCACCCATTTCTTATTACATATTTTGAACTTTTGAGTTGAAAGATGGTGACTTTTCTCTTTTAGCATGACTCTTCACTAGTGGTGGTCATCTCAGTCACATTTGAACAACATCCACTCCGAAGTGATCCAAAGCGCTTCAGGGGAAGCATTTTTCTCTCTTTGGATTTCAAATAACAATTTGTTTTCCCACCGATCCCTCTGATGTTGGTCCATCTCCCTCCCACAGACCCTCGAACGGCGGCCAGGACTGTCCTGGAGTCAACTACGAGTACCAGCTGTGCAACACAAACGAATGCCCCAAGCACTTTGAAGATTTCCGAGCTCAGCAGTGCCAGAATCGCAACTCCAACTTTGAATTCCAGAATGCCAAACACCACTGGCTGCCGTATGAGCATCCCGACGGTAAGCCAGGGAAACAGGCTGGAGTGGGATGAAAATCCACGGGTTTATAATCCACGGGTGATAAAGCTTCAGGCTGAACTGAGGGATTCATTCACTGCCTTGTAAATAATGTTTACAGCTGCAGTGTGTCACTTTGATAAAGAATATGTTTTTACATATTTTATTAAAAACTTTTATAAAAAGTAGATACATACTGTAAAATATAAAAATTGCACACTGTTATACATTTGTAAAGAAATCAATCTCCTCCACCTCCTTCCAATGTTCTTATTCTGAAGAAACAACCAATCAAAGCCAGGAAGCGGGTCTTAGCGCTGTCAATCACATTCGTGTATGTGCTACTAAATGTGCTAATAGTGGAGAAACAACTTACCATTATAGGAAAACTGTAAGCAGTGGCCATGCTAACTATAGCCTGATAATTCATGACAGGCTCACCTGTCAAGAAGCAGAGAGCCAGGATGCAATTGTTAGCAACACATACACAGGAATGATTGACAGCATTAAGGTCCTCTCTTGGCTCTGATTGGCTGTTTATATGCATTTCTTCCGAGGAGGTGGAGGAGATATATCTTTTCACAAATTATCTTTCTTATGTTATTCTGTCATGACAAAGTGACACTTTTACCAAATAAGTAAAATACCTTTTTGTTTTTATAAAGGTTACGTACCACAGCGTCAAACTTTATTGCAGTTTGTTGTATTATCACCACCAGCTTCAATTGTTCTAAAATTTCATTTGGGAGCCCATAGAGTGGAGGATGATTTGGTTCAGCTTGCATTTTTGTTCCATCGTTCAGTCAGTAAAGAACGGCTTTTTGTTGCATTTCCATCTGTAAATCTTTAGACAGCCGAAGCTTTGCAGGATGACAAATATTGTTAGGTTTGGTTTTTGACCACATATATTGTTTTACATGTAGTTTACATCATTTTTTTTCATGTTCTCTATAAAACTATCTTTATGTTGAAATAAAATTAGCTGAATTCTGAAAACAATCAGTGGTACTTTTAAGTGGCAATTAAAAATAGCAGAATATCATATATATTACAATACAATGCAATACAATCACATTCACACAGTTTACAGTTACGCATTGCTTTGAGTAGGTCTGACTCATAAAATCCCCCAAATTACAAATTTGAGGTTTTTTTGTTGACTAAACAAAACAGGCAGAAACACTTTGAGAAAGCGAGACAACGTATTCTCAAAACACAATTGTACTTTTTTCTTCAGTGTTTTTTCACATTTTCACTGCTTGTTCTGCTTTGTACAATTTAGAGCCAACTTTAAAATTTACCCTTTGCTTCCATCTCCCTCCCACATGATGGATGATGGATGATGGATCCCTGTTTTGCTGCTTCATCATATATAATTGTCTACCTGATAGCAGAAAATGCTTTTATCAGACTCCATTTTTTGGAGCTCTTGGCAACTTATTACACCTGAAATGGTCTGGAGTTTGAAAGTAAAGCTTCTTAAAACATATTGCAGTTTAATCCACTGAGGGAGTGGAAAGAAAGCAGATGGAAAAGTGAAAGGCCACTGTCCTGCAGAATACTGGGAGCTTTTGTGAAATCTGTGCACAATTTAACAAAAAGAGGCAAAAGAAGAGTTTAAGATGATCCAGGTTTTTTTTGAGTCAATCCCAGGTTTAGAGAACCTGTTGGGTTTAGATATTCTTGAATTGTTTTTTTTATTATTATTATTTTAAAAGTCTTAAAATGTTGCAGATGGAGTTTTAGGGTCATTGTTGATTAAAGAAAAAAAAATCTGACCGAGGATTAAATAGAAAGTATCCAGATGCATCTCCTAAGTTTCTCTCTTTTTTTTAATACAGCTGTATTTTACATTAGATTACAAGACATATGGTGTTTTACATTACATTAATAAACAAATAAAACGAAACAGAAAATGTTTTAATGAATTAATATTATTAACTACATGCTTTTTTTTATTACAAATGTCTCACCATGTAATCTAGTTAAACTTTTGAGTTTCTTTTTTTCTGGCTATACATGTTCTGAAAATATTTAAAATTTATGCCTTTAAATATGGAAAAATAGATTTTTTTATGGGTTTCTTTTAAATATGGGAAATTAATCTTAAAATTTAGCAAAAAATTACTTTCCTATGACCAATTATTAATTTTTATTTTAGTTGAATTATCCCCACTTCTCGTACCAACATGGTCATGTATTTTCACCATTTTAATATCTTTAAATTCCATCAGTTGTTTCTGTTTTATTGGTTTTTATGAGGATTTTCAGATCTCTTCCAGCTTCAGTCCGACACTGTGGTGTTTGACTTTTTGAAAGGATCAATATGACACAATTTCATGCCACTGCCTTATCAAATCTACATTATATTAAGTGGAAATGGCTGGGTTTGTTGTCTATGTGGCTCCTGGTCAGCTTGTGTCGACTTGACTATTAAATTATCTTTTATTCCCACATGAGATGGGTTAGAAATTGGGTAATACCTTACAATTTTGTCTGGCATCTGCTTTTGTGATATTTAAAGCATATTTACTGGGAGTTATCTTATTTAGACTGTTTCCAAAGAAGCAATAACTGCACAAACAATACAAGAAAATAGTAATATTGTGTTTTTAAAACAATTTACAACTCTTTGTTGTGATTGCATTGCAAATACATTTTAGATTATTGAATAAAAACAGGATCTGTATAAATGTTTGCGAAGCTTTATGACAATTACTTGGATATTTCCTTCTGAAAGTAATCATACTTATTTTGATCAAATAAATACAATGCAGTAAGCGTTGTTTGTAGAGATGTAACAATCAGGTAATTTAATCTGATTCTCATTTTCTTTCCAACACAAACTCTGTAACTCTGTAACTTTGATTTAATTTTGCCATTGAATGTAACAAATGTTGATTAAAAAAATCTGCTTTTAAAAAAAAGTCAATTTGAGTCAAAAATGTGGGCAGAAAAGTTTGTTCCTTAAACTGCATAACACTTTCCAGCTCTTCTGATGTAGCACATTTATGCTAATGAGCGAAACATTTAGCACACTTAGCTTACAATAAATTGTATTTTCTAGATAAGTGCTCATTTATTTGGCTGTTTTGAAAACTTTCAGTTGACGTCTGTTGAAGATTTGGCATCAACTAAAATTAGCGCTATAGCTTTAGCTTCCTCTAAACACTCTGTTGGCATTGTGCTTTAATGTTAGCAGTGTTAATGTTTATGATTAGTTCTTTAGGGTTAGCACAGCTAACTCTTCAGTTATCATTACCTAACATTTATTTTATCTGTGTGGAAAACCGAACAACATGGAGAAAGCATAAGCTCCACACTGAAAGGCACCAGTTCAAACGAGAAGAAAACAGAAGCAGCCATATTCTCATCAAAGCCCTGCAGATTTCATGGGAGTAAAACCGTACAAGTAGGAGAGAAACATTTCAAGTTAATCTCTGGTGTCTGATGGGTGATGCAGGCGAAAGTGAAGTGAGTCACAGAAAACTTACTGATGCTGCCATGGCAACCTTTGACTGCCGAGCTGCATTCAGGCTTTCACAGCTCACGGTTCTGTCACTGCTGCTGCAAACTGCTGCTGATGTGGTTGTCCACATTTTGATTTACACAAGACAACAGTTTCTGAATTACATCATAAAAAAATCAAAATCTTACCAAGCATTCTGGTCCAGTTTCTAGTCCAAATATCTTAATACACTTGGAATAAGAAAAAACTAACTTGCAAGCAATTTTTTTTAGCATTTATAGTAACTTGTTTTAAGTTAATAATTACTTAATATTGATATAAAAGAGTACTGGGTGCACTGGCAGATTATTTCACTTATGACATGGAAAAATGTCTTGTTATTAGTGAAATAATGGAACTAGAACTTTTTCATCAATATTAAGGAACTATTGACTCAAAACAAGCTACTATAAATGCTGAAAAGTTGTTTGTAAGTTAGTTTAGTCTTATTTCAAAAGCACTAGAAATTGGACTAAAAATACTTGGTAAGATTTTGTGTTTTTACAGTGAAGTATTTTAAAAACTGAAAAATCAGCACTAAACCAAAAAGTCTTGAAAAAGAAATTGAGTTTAGAAATTGAGTTGTTATCAAGTTGTAAATATCTAATAAATAATTCCCAACACAAAAATATTCAATTCAGAAATAGTTGGACCTACTGATTACAACTCAATCCATCTAAAAACGATGCAGTGTTTTATTTTTTCATTACTGGCCCTGACTAACAGGTCAAAGCTAAAGTTAGGTTTATCTAATTTCAAGAGTAATAAGATATTTGAAACATACTTGATAAGATGTTGAGTTTTTGCAGTGTAGTAGTTTTATTTATGCAGCGTCTATAAATGTCACTAACAAATAAACTGCGACCACTTTTAGCTCAGATATTTGTTTTATTATCTGGTCCATCTCAGCAGCTGCACAGACAGAACCAGAAGCCCCAAATGAAATGATATGATGCTAATATTTTTAGCAGGCGTGGGCACGTGGCAGTTTTTTTCTTTTTTTTGCATCAACCTGCAGCTGGCAGAGCATAAAAGAAGGAAATTCTCCCAGGAAGTGGGCCGCAGGTGAACATGCATGAGGTACAAAAACCGGAACATCTGTGAGAGATGAGTTCTGTTTGAGGTCATATATCTGAATGAGATCGTATTTCACTTTAAATATAAAAAAGATTGAGGTGAAATGTGTGTAAACTTATTGTTGGTTTGTTTTTATGCCATTTGGGATTTGTCAAAATAAACTGGTGTTTAGTTTTTACCTCCAATCATAAGAGTGTTTCTATTTCTCTGCAACTCTTCAGGGATTAGTGTTAATCATCATTAAAATGTGCTTTTAGTTTATTATTGAGCAGGTAAAAAAGAAAACAAATATTAGAATAAAATAAAAATAAGAATTTTGCTTTTAGTTTGACATTTTGGAAACTGTTGGCTTAGATAGTTAGCTCCGGTGTTGATGGACTGATTTTCCAAATCAGGCTGCAAACACATGAAATCTCCCCAAAATTCATAATCTGTCTTGATGTTCCATTATTTGAACATTTTTTTTACTTTTTACCAATAAAGAGCCAATATTTCTCTCCAGTGTATGTCTTTGAAGAATCAGATGTTCCAACAGTTGTGAAAACCAGTAACAGACTTTGCATTTTGTCAAGTGCCATCATTAAAATCATCAATACACATTAAATATGTTGATCAATTTTCCATTTATTATGTTTAAAAAGAAACTCTAAACAGGTGAGTTTTTGTCTTGTTTTAAGGAACTCCGTGTTTTGGCTGATGTTCAGTTTTTTGGAAGTTTGTTCCAGATCTGTGGTGCATAGAAGCTGAATCCTGCTTCTCCATGTTTGGTTTTAGTTTTGTATTATTTTGTATATGATAACAAAATCGTCATCATTTCTCCGTTTCAGCTCTCTAGAGAGTCGGATTACTCTAGATTACTTACTAGATTCAATTAGCTTCTATCTGTGTGTTTTTTCCTTATTTATGAGATATAAAAACTTCAGTCCTTTAATAAATCAGGCTGAGACGCCTTGCAGTTCAGAGCTCTGAGCTGATAATCATAAATAATGTAATAAATCCAGCGCAGTTTGTTTTTGAATATAGCAAGTTTCCCAAACAGGCTTCCAGGAAGAGAAGCTTTGAGCTAATTGTCTTGTTAGCTTGTTTTGTACCAGCTTCCTGGTGATTTGTGTTCATGTCAGAGTTCATCCTGATCTCTGGTTTCCAGCTGTAATAACTGAAGCTGTTCATTGACTCCAGATCGTCTCGATGTTGTTTTGCTTTATCTTTCACTAGAGATTCAAAAGCAGAGTTTCAGCAGCCGGTGTGTTTTATTTTGCTCTGTTCTGCTAGCTAACAAGCGGTGCCACCTGTACTGCCAGTCAAAGGAGACCGGAGACGTGGCGTACCTGAAGCAGCTGGTGCATGATGGGACACGGTGCTCGTACAAGGACGCCTACAGCATCTGCGTGCGAGGAGAATGTGTGGTGAGGTTTTTAAAGTTTTTTTTAAAAAACAAGGTTTCAACATGTTTGAATCTGCATCACGCAATTTGAACAGAGATCTTTAATCAAATCCATGTTATCTGTCATCAACATTTGAACAAGTTCAGAGAAGAAGCATGTTGGATTAGCACTCTGTTCTTTTCAAAGAGTTTTATTCAAACATTTCAGTTCAGGCACTTTAGACAATCATTTCCTCTGGTTTTGGATGCTATGGAAGGATTTTAGCTCTTACTTTCTTTACTGTAATGATTCATAGCCGTAGCAATAACAATTTTTTTCCAGCCCAGAGATTAGCCTCTCAAAAATTCCTCAGATAAATCCTGAACTAGGACCAGAAATTCCAGATGAGTTGAAAAGGAGAAGCAGGATGTTTAAACTCAACTTTTTGGTCTAATTTCCAGTGCAAATGCCTTAGTACACTTGAAATAAGACAAAACTAACTTACAAACAACTCTTCAGCAATATGCAAGTCATAATTCCTTAACATTGATGGAAAAAGTACTAGTTATTTCACTTATAACAAGGTAAAAATGAGGTGTTAAGTGAAATGTTCTGCCAGTGGAGCTAGCACGTTTCCTCCTTAGCAGAGTTATTTTGTGCAGTTCATTTGAACAGTTCTTCTGGACCTTATTGACTAATAGCAGCTTGAACATTGTCTTAGTAAATCTGCCGACAAAAATAGAAGTCAAAAAGCTTTTCTCTGCTTCCGCTTACCCACCGGTGACGCTCGTTAGCCAGAAGCTAAGGGGTGAATGCTAATCGTTGCCTTGTTGTGTTTTGTGGTTGTGCAGAAGGTCGGCTGTGACAGAGAGATCGGCTCCAATAAGGTGGAGGATAAATGTGGTGTTTGTGGTGGAGACAACTCCCACTGCCGGACCGTGAAGGGAACCTTCACCCGGACTCCAAAGAAACCAGGTAAGGTCACCTGGAGCGGCACACGGCTGCTAGCATGTCTGACACACAGCTAGCGAGACGCTTCCTGTTTTGGTTGTTTATTCGGGACAGTTGAACAAAACCAGACAAAAATAAAACCAAAAACAAGATAGTAAATTACGAAGGAACAGCCTGCTACATTTTTTACATTAGAAAAATCTGAAAAGTGTGGCATGCATTTGTATTGAGTCCCACTGCGCCTGACTCCACTCATCTTCCTTAATATTACTCCTAATGTTGTTGCTGTTTAAATATATTTATTCTATGGTTTAGCTAATATGTGTTTTCATTGTTTTATGGTTTTGTGCTGATTACATTGACTGTTTTAGGTTAATTGAGTTTGTCTCAAATTAATATGATTAATATTAATAATTACCATAATTCATGTATTATTTTAGCAGAAACAAAAAATAGTGCATGTTTAAGTTGTACTATAAAATCTCTTGCGTCGACCTTATATAGCCACTAAAGTTGTTAATCCCTGGATGTGTTGACGGTTTCGATAACCAGAGTGAAACTTTATAAACACTTTCATCCTCCAAGGCCTTTTTTATTGTTGCTTCTCATTCATTCATTACTTCTTGTAATTTTAGAATGGGAAGCTTTTAAAACCACGTCTAAACACAAACCCTGCATAGAAAATCAGAAGCAAAAAGGCTCATATTTATACTCAAGGTTGAAAATCTCCCATAAATTACAGAGCTGTGATTTGTTAGGTCAGAGTTTGACGCCACTGCAGTCGCTCTGCTGAGAAGTGCAAACATTTGGTTTAAAATTACAAAGTTCTGAAAAACTTGATCCTGTTTATAAAAGCAGACGCAACTAGTTTGTGTTTTAACGTCATGAAAGAAACCCAATAACTAAAAGACAGACCTGAGAGACGTACAGAAGAGTCTCATATTTCAGACTTTTGTTGCAAGATGAAGAAATTCATAATAAATGTGACTGTCCTGACTGCTGCAGGAAAGCTTCTCTCTTTGAAAAAGTTGAGTTTAGGTTTCATTTAATGTGGGAATACTTTAAAGGTTTAAGTGGTATGGAGAGATTTAAATGAATTTATGTTGATGTGCATGAGAGGAGCAGAAAATCATAAGATATTTTATCTTCTACATATGGTGGTGTATTGAGGACATTTTAGATAAAAAAGGAGAAAATTCTACCAAAAAACAAGGACAATTGAAGAGTCAAAAAGTTTTAGCTTGAAACTCAGAAAAAAAGTAACAAAAATGTTCAACGTTTGAAACTCTGAAATTTCCATGTTTTTTATAGAGAATTTCTCAGATTATTCTCAAATTTTTTATTTTTTGTTGCAAAAAGCATAGACCGTTTGTAGGTTAATTATGAGTTTGTGTCAAAATAATGATTAACATGAATAATTATCATTTATTGACTTTTCAAATTCCTTGTTTTTCTCGTAAACTTCTGGGATTAATTTGAAAACTTCTGAGCTTTTCTAGCAAATTTTCAATTTCTAACTAAAGATTTTTTTTTTCTAGAAATCTTCTGAGATTAATAGATATTTTTTGCAGAAATTTACTCTTTCTTTTCTCCTTTTGTCTATGACGCCCCCACTATGCTGTCGAATTGAAACCGATTGAAATGGGGATTTTGCTTTTAGTCTTTAGTTGTGCAGATGCTCAAGGTCACACATGCAGGGTAAGAAAGAGCACTTAGCAGAATGAAACTAAATTATGCTTCAGTCACATACAGACTTGAATTACAGTCACATTGACATTTTTTCATTTTTTATCATTGCTGCATTTGCTCTTACATGCAACATATAAAATCCTCTTTAGAAAATTTATATCAACAAAAATTTGATTTATTTGTGTCATTAAAATCAAAACAGAAACTTATTTATAGACTTGTTAAGCTTATTGCAGTTAATTTTGATGATTTTTGGCAAAACTGCATTGGAAACACCGTTTTACAGTCACATGACCACCAACCGGATTTTACTACTGGCGGAAACCACAAAGAAGACAGGAAGTAGCTGGAGGATGGTGGTGTGTCATGTTTTTTTTTATGACTTATCTAAACAAACTGATCCACATGTGATTTTAGTTGGATTTCTTATTTAATAGAAACAACACAATTTTGAAATTCTAATTTTTTGCGACATTAGTCGATATTGAGGAAGTTTTGAAATGGAAACGCAACGAGTGAAACCTTCCACACAAAAAAAACGCCACAAAAAAGTTTATTAAACATATGGTGCTGCATCCAAGCATGGAAAGTTAAGTGGAGGACAAAAGTATGGGAGATGAACGTGCACAAGGAAAAGCAGCTTAAGATTTAATCAATCTGGTTTATTTGTGTAGCACATTTCAGCATCACGGTAGTTCAGAATGCTTTATATCCATCAATGATTTTTTTATACTCAATTTGAAGCGTAGCTTTATAAACGATTGATTGAAACAACAACATTTGAAATAACTTTCTGATTTTGACTAAAAACACAAAACAAAAGTTTTTCGCTAGTTGAGGTGATTTTTTAAAAATTTTTTTCTGATTTCTTTTTCTAATTCAGGTCCATTTTTAGTCGCCACCAATGTACATTTACATGTAACCTGTGTATTTTAAAATAACTTAGGCTGCTCCTGTTAAAGTAAATAAGTGGAAATTGAAAAGGTTTTTCTATAGATTGTTGGTACAAAAGCATGCCACACTTTTCAGATTAACACTCAAAATTTTGAAAACTATGTATCATTTTGATTAATTTGTGATAAGTGAAAGAAAAGCTGTTGACCTGAGCTTCTCACTTCTGCAATTTATCACCCGAGTTCATTTTGAGGATTCTGCTGCAAAAATACACGCACCACACTTTGTAATCACAAGTTATCTTAAAAGTAATTTTCTTGCTCGCTTATAATTACAACAACTATATATAAAGTACATGAGACATTAATAAAATCCTAAGTAAATATTCAGATATTTCTGGTCTTGTTGAAGATGCTTAACTGTGTATCTATCCCAGTATTGAACAGATGGAAATTAGATTTTTCTGGACGGATATTAATGTGTGGGACGTTATGGTGGAACTGGAAGGCTGAGTAGATTATGGAGGTGTAGAAATTGCAGCAACTTCCAGCAGATTGTTTGTTAATGTGCTAAATTTGCATTCAAAGTCAATAAATGAGCCGTTTAGCGGAATTAGTCGGAGCAAATATGCCTACATAGGAAGTGTTGTATCTTTTTAATCAAAGCTGCAATTTCATTAAGAATCTTGGCTAAGCTTTATTAGTTTGAGCTCTGTGATTTTGTTTTTACACATTCAGCTGCACACATTGCTAAAGTAACCAGATTGTCTCTTAAAGAGGAAAATGCCTCCCTGCTGAGCCGACAATAAACTGGAAAGGAGTGTGTTTTGTGTTGTTTCGTTTAGTTTTTTTAGAAGAAGTTTTCTCTGTTTTAGCTGTGTGAATGAATAAATAACTGGAATGGATTCACCCTGAGGGTTTCTGTCTCCTCCTGACAGCAGCCAGGCTGTGATGAAGATCCATCCATCACTAACGACACTCTGAGCCTCAATGTGAAAACTTTAAAGTTTTTTTGTTGTTTTTAAGCAAATGTTTCACTGTAAAAGCACAAAATCCTGCCAAGTTTTTATCTAATTTTACTTGAAATAGGACAAAAATTACTTTTACAGTGTTTTAATTAACCAAACTCTTATAATGTTTCAGCAAGATGTAAGAGCTGGTTTTAAGTCAACAACTCCTTAGAATTAATTTTTTTTTAAGTTTCTCCTCAAGCCCAAACTTGTCGCTTCTCAGATCAAATCTTGTGAATTATTTTCCTGTGTGGCTACTATTGATCGTAGCAGCCTGCGCCCACCAACTAGGAGGAAGTAAATGGACCCAGTATAACTCTTTAATGCTATTGGCTGAGAGGTTGCTAGGCAACAGTACTTTTTGTTCCAGCAAATAAGAATTTGCAAGCGAGCAGCAAAGTTTGTGAGTGGAGATTTGATCCGAGCAGAGAGACATTTTGAGCGTGAGGAGAAAGGTTTGAGGAAGCTCAGAGAAAATTTGAACGAGAGCAGAAGTTTTGAGCGCTCTCGACTTATGGCAGTAAAATACCCCCATATAATTTAGTTTTGTTTTATTTCAAGTGGACTAAGATATCAGCACTAGACCAAAAACACTTGGTAAGGTTTTGTTTTTGCAGTGTTTTGTTTAACCAATCACCTTTCCTACAGGAAAACAGTTGAGCAAGAGAGCGCAAAATGACTCCCCACTGACGGAAAGCTCACCATGCAAGTATCCCAGACCGTAGTGCAGCTGGATGTCTAACGCTGTAGAAATCAGAAGAATCGCGTCTCAAACTGCTCTGACTAATTAAGTGTCTGTTTTGGTGTTCCCGTCTTCGGCTTGTTATAGGTAGAAGATGTTGTTCGTTGTCATGTTTGTGGCTTTTAAAAAGACAAACGTCGTTTTTTGGTTGGGGAAAAACGTCCCTCAGAACCGGGCCGCCAACCTTTGGAAGCAATCCAGCGTGTAATTGGTGGCTCTCGGTGTGATTCAGTGGAACCTGACTGGAGCGCCGGCGCTCAGTTCGGCCCGGCGATTCACATCCACAGGGCCAATTTACGACAAGAGCCTTTTCTTTCAGAGCTTTAATCAAACTTTCATTTCCACCGAGGGGCGCCCGGCGCTCTGATGTCCTCCAGATTTATTCTTTAGTGCTGCTCTAAAGTAAGAGCAGCACCACTTCAACATATTTTTACTCAACTAAAAGTAAAACGTAGCTGCCCAAAAAAATTACTCAATAAGAGTAAAAAAGTATTTGGCAAAACATCTCAACTACTGAGTAACTGATCAAATGATCAATTGTTTAATATTTACAAATTACATCGTCAGACAGAACAAAATATAAAGTTAAGTGGAAATTTTGGTATTTTTAGGACAAAAATTACAATAATTCATATAAGTAACAAAAAAACAACAAAAAATGTTTTTTTCCAAATCAATTTCTATCAATAAAAAACTTATGAAACTTTAATAAAAACTGCAGGTGTTTGAATGTGTCTGGTGGATTTCCAGTTTGTTTTCCATTCAGTGGGTAGAAAATCCAGAAATTTTACTCAGTTTAGAGTAGAGATACTTCGTAATAGAATTACTCAAGTAAAAGTAAGAAGCGCAGCTTAGTAAAAATACTCATATAAACATTTTTATTCAAAAAAGTTACTTCAGTAAATGTAACTAGTTACTGCCGTACTCTGCCTGTGCCTGCTGCTTCCTGAGTGTCGCACCGTCCTGTCAGTCGATTCTTCTGGTTTGCTGATTAGAAACTTTCCTCCACAGAGTGCTGCTGCTAGGAGAGATGGAGACACAAGGACTAACTGATCTGTTTCTGTCTGAAGGGAAGACCAGAGGAGCCTTCTCTCTGCCCAAAGGAGCTCGCAATGTGTTTTTAAATGAAAGTGAGGAGTCTAGAAATGTTCTGGGTGAGTGGCGGCGGGTTTGTGAGCGGTGGACATCTGCAGCAGAAAACCACAAATAGAGTAGAATAGCTCTGCCTCATTGAAACGGCCTGAAGAGGCAGTTCATTTACAGGTGGAATGAACTGTTTCATTACAAAAACACAAAAATTCCCAAAGTATTTTGGTCTAGTTTCTAATGCAAATATCTTAATACACTTAAAATAAGACAAAACTAACTTACAAGGAACTTTTCAGTTGAAATCGGCTCTGATTTCCTTAGTTCTAGGAGATCTGTGATCAGCTGATACTTTAATGTGAAGCTGATTTTAGTCATATCAGATATTTAGTCAGATTTTGGTATCGGAAGTGAAAAAAGTGGATCAGTGCATTATTAGTAATATAGTCTGCCAGTGGACTGAGCACTTTTTCATCAACCATAAGGAATTATTTATTCAAATCAACATCCTCTATCTTGCTAAAAAGTTTCTTATAAGTTAGTTTTGTCGGCTATATAATGTATTGATGTATTTGCTCTAGAAACTATATCAAAAGTACTTTGTATGACTTTGTGTTTTTGCAGTGTTAGGCCTGTTTCAATGTGTTTTCTGTTTTTTTTACTTTCTCTCTTCTTCAAACGTTGCTGCGTAGATCCAGAGTGAAAAAAACTTCTGCAGAAGTCTGATGTCCACTGCTGCAAACAAAGAGTTTAGTTCTAGAACTGCTTAACTTTTCTGTATCCTCTCATCTTCCCTAACCTCCCGCTTCTGCTGCTGCTGCGAACTCGCCGAAGGTTACCTTAAGATGTTTCATGTTCCTCCTGGAGCTAGACACGTGCTGATCCAGGAACGCGAGGCCGGCCCGCAGATCCTGGGTAAGTGGCTTCCCGCCAGACGCCTCGGCCCGTCCTCACCGCCTCGCTGGAGCTCTAACTGGAGAATGTTCCCTAAATTCAGAGATTAGAAGCTCTGCATAATTTATCTCTTGTCATTTTCCCGGCCCGAGAGAATCCACTTGCTCATTTATTATTCATAAACCTATTAAAGAATCGCTTTTGGGTTCCATCGCTTGTAAAAATATGTTTTTAGAGTTTGAGTCCACAGATATTTCTGGCCACATTTCGGATGAGTTGGCCTTATTTAAGCTCAGATTAACAGAAAGAGTCGGGGTGAAGCCGCTTCATGTCTCTAATTAGGTAATAAAACCTCTAATGAAGACGTTGAACACTGAAAGGTTGCTGAGAGACCATGGAAAGCTAGCCGGCTAAATGACTTGGCAAATACCACAACGCATTTTAATGTTCAGATGAGCAAAGAAATCTTCAAAGCAATAATTGCCTGAAGGCGAAAATGATCAGCGGAGAGTTTCACAGCTTTACTAGAGCTGTGATGCAAGTTTTTCTCCTCTGTCTGATAAAATGAGTCACAGAAGTTTTGGGTTAAAAGTTAAAGTTATGTTCAAAGTCACAGAGTTGGAATTTGCTCAGTTGTTTTCCACGTTATGTTTGCTCTATCAAATCTCTGGAAGCTGAAATACCGAAACGCAGGGCTCCTCACTACGCGATTACCTTATAATTTATTTTTTTGTTTTGATTTTATATTTTAGTTTCATTTTCAATCATTTTTCAAATGTGTTTTTATTTAAATCAGAGGTGCTCAACATGGGGGTCGTAACACCTGGGGGGCCACGGCTGTACTGCAGGAAGGCTGTGAAATTTCAGATTAAACATGTTTTGTATATTTTTTTCAAAACTCAAAGTTGTGTCTTTAAATACATATTAACATTCATGGTAATCCAACATGTAACAAATTGGTAGGAGGCATAAATAATATATATTCATTTTTGTGCGCATTATATTCAGGTATATTTGGTGTTTGAACTGTTAAAACGTTGCGTGCATTATGTAAAAACATGCTTAAACCTATTTTCTCATCATCTGACTTTAAACCAGATAATCTCTCCATTATTCTGGCGTTTAGGAAAAAATAAATAGCTATGATTGTTTGCAACCTTTGGAATTGAAGAGGAAGCACCGGGTGCAACACGAGATGTAGAAAATAAATCAAGGAACCAACAAACTTGAAAACCCAACAACTCAACATAAAAGTAATTTATGTTCATTGCTTTACTTTAGGACTTAAACAGAAAGGAAGCAATAAATGGTAGGGTCTCCAAGGCCAAAGCAACAGAGACAAATACCCAATAAAGTGATGTTTTTATCTGTCAAAACAAAAGTTTCATACCTGAACGCCCTGGCTGGCCAGGTTCTGTTCTGTTCTTTTTCTGGCCACAAACAGAAGAAACAGCAGAGAATCCATAACAAGATATCTTCAATAATTCACAAAGCAAAAAGCTCTAATCACAGAATCGCAGTCAGGACAAAAGATGAAGTTTTAACAAAACGTCCTGAAGTTTCAGCTTTTCCAACAGACCTGCAAACAATCGAGAGAAGAAAAGAAAACGGCTCATTCTGGTCAGAGAGCCCCTAGAGGTCAGAGGACGTAACTATGGTAACCCCAACTGACCTGGAGAAGTTTGGTCCGATTATCATAATCGACCTCCCTGCACTTCAAAAACACAAAATGTTACCCAGTGTTTTTCTTCAGTTTTTAGTGTAAATATCTTAGTACACCTGAAATAAGACAAAACTAACTGAGAAGTTAAGTTTCAGCAAGAAATGGAAGCTTGTTTAAGTAAATAATTACATAATGTTGATGAAAAAGTTCTAGTTCCATTGGTAGATTATAAAATGGGAAAAATGTCTTATAAGTGAAATAATCAGCCTATTAACATCTATTTCGTGCTGAAAAATACATCTAAATTAGTTTTGTCTTATTTCAGGTGCACTAAGATATTTGCACTAGAAACTAAACCAAAGGACTTTGTAAGATTTTGTTTCTGCAGTGGGAAAACTTTAACTTTAATTTATGTCACATTGTCTTAACTTCCCATTTCATTTCTGTTTTTTTGATGAACCGCTGAATCCTCAGTGTTTTCATTTACTTCTACAAATAAAAGCCAAATTAGATATCAGTTTTATGCCAGGTTCTTTTAATATAAATAAATAAAATATATAAAAAATATATTAGTTTTACAGCTCTGAGTTTAGAGATTGTTTTTACTTAAACAGTTTGCAGAATCAGATCTTTTGCTTCACAAGTCAAATTTCTCAGGTCAGGTCTTATTTTAAGGACTTGTTGTTCTTTTTAAGCTGCAAACTTTATAAAAATAAAAATAAATATGTTTCTAAATTTCATGTTAGTATTTTTACATATGACTTTCCCCTTTCTGTGTTTTTATTAATTGTGATACATCTGGAACAAGTAATTCTTCCATCTTTCCTTAACGCTCATTGCAGATTAAAAACATCTTCAAAGCTGTAACTTGTTTCCCAAAACAACTCAACATTTATTCTGTGAAAGCTTATCGGAGCAGCAGGATTCGGTTGTTCAACGGATAAACAACTGAATGCATTAAAGATGCAGTTTATCTTTTCCCTTCATGTTTTGGAAATGACTCAATGAAAGTATAATTTATTTAGCTCTGTGACGTTTAGAACAAAAATAATCTCTGACTAAAGCTGAGAGACGGTCTTTGAAGTAAACTCAGGTAAGATGACAAAAATAACTAATTACTGTTATTTTCTGTCTGTAGAGTAAAAATAAAAAATAAGAAAGTGAACAATTTAAACAGATAAACTCTGGAGTGAACTAAACCAGCTGATTTAAAGTCTTCTGGGCTGAATGATGAATACATTTGAAATGTTCTGCTCCTGAAATAAATTCTGACCTGAAGATATTTTTTTAAACCAAAATGTAAACCTTAACATTTATGTAACATCACACTTTCGACAACTTTTATTTTACTTCATGCTGGATTTTTTTAATTTTTCTTTAAAGAGCAAAAAACAAAAGGTCAGTTTTTGTCCCACAGGTGTTTATGCATCTGATAAATATCAGATCAGTCTGAGTTTTCTTTGTCAAAACTGTTTTTTTATGATTAAAGTAGCAGAAAGAGACTTTTAAGCGGCAAGTTTTAAATGCCTACTGACATTTTAAACAGTGAAGTACAATTATTTCTGAAAAAAGCTACAAAGGCCCAGCAAAAAGAATGGACAACTTAAAATGACTCAAAACAGAAAACTGAAGAAATTAAATGGTTTAAAGTTTATTACTCTACGTAATTTGAGTATTTTTCAACACAATTTAAACACCCAGTTTGTAGCTAAAGAAACTAGAAAAAAAGTGAAGCAACTTTTGCAGAAAGTTATTAAATGTTGAGGTTTAACCTGCGAGTTCATTGGATGTTGGAGTCGATGTTTCCCTTCTGCCACATGCAGAAACGCTGCTGCCCTGTTTTTGGGTCTGAGGTGAAAAACCGTCCTGAATCCTTTTCAGACACCTGGAACAATTATTTCTACGGAGCAGAGAGAATCGGCGCCACCCGGCTTCTTATCGGCGCTCAATTGAAAAGCTAGCATCTGTGAGGAACCTTTGTGCACGTCGAATGGATCGCTCTCACGTCCGTAAAGGCAGCAGCGGTGCCAAACAACGAGCAGAAATGGTTCTAGAACGACACGCACATGGCTGTCTGCTGCCTCTTTGTCGTGGGAAGGGTTCGCTTCTTTCAGGCGGAGCAACAGGAAACATTCTGGCTTCAGAACAGAAGAACCGTCATGGCCGCCGCAAACCGCCGGGGAAAACTATTGGCACCGTTTGCAACAAGAGAAAACTCTGAATGGAGGCGAAACTGTTGAGCAAATGGAATCACAAACCAGCTAAAACAGTTCTTTAAAGGGGCGTTTTCATCTGAAGGAGAGTTATCTTCTTAATATGTTTCGTCTTTTGGACATTCATCCAGCATGCAGAACGTTACTGAAACACAAAATCCAAAATACTCAACATTTATGGATTCATGTAGCATCACAGATTTATTTTTTTTTTTCAGGAAGTTCTACTTTCATCATTAAATAAATCAAATTATTTTATTGAAAATGTGTAAATAATTACATTTAGTTTAAATTATAAACCTAAAAAATATTTATTGGTCTAATAAACGGAATAATACATAAATATATTCTAATAAATAAAACACAATTTATAGCTGGATAAATATGAAGTGATTTAATTATTCCTTCAATTTTTAAACAAATTGCATTTTTGTTTTCTTAAGGACTTTAATAAAATAAACATTACAATAATGCCTTAAATACTAAAATTCATCAACATTATTTTATGCCTTCTGTCAATTTGTTACATGTTGAACTAATGTTAATATAAAAATACACAAAAATGTTTCATCAGAAATGTCACGACCGTCTTAACGAACCTCCACGGCCCGCCTTTGTGTCACGACCCCCATGTTGAACACCTCTGATTTAAATAATAAAACTCTTTTTAAAAAGTAAAGAAAACTGAAAATTTAACTAAAAAAATTTTATCAAACAAGAAAAATAATAAATAATTCTAAAAAAAAAATTGTTGGAATCAGATTTCTACCCGTTGATTTCATCCGTCCACTCCGACTCTGTTCCTCGTTTTCCTTTGTTTACTGTTTTTGCCTTCGTTGTTGACAGTTCAGCCCGCAGCCTGCCGGGATCCCAGCATGAAAGAGAAATGCTTCACAACTGATTACCTTTATTTCTTTTATTCCCTGTGGCTGTGCGGAAAATCGATACTGCAGCACAGAAACGGGACCGAACAAAACACGAACCCAGCAGCTGAAAACATTTCACAGAGTCCGACCCGCTCATGTGAAGCATCTGAAAACTAACGACCCGCGCAGCATCAGACCCGCTCCTCTTCATCAGTAAACGCTCTTCATCCGCCGTCATTAACTGAAAATGACGCTGAGAGAAAGATTACTGCCTGCTTATTCTTCAAACTGCTGTTTTTCTTAAAACTCACATCTCCCGTCATGATGTCAATGTTACAAAATATCAGAGCGCTGCCTTGAACCTAAACCAATAATCAGGAAATGGACTGGTTGCCCCTGGTGCACCTACTAACTGATGAGAAGTCACATCAACTGTGGGGTTTTAATGACCACAAAAGAAATTTTGATTTTCAGAATAAATGATTGTACAGGTGCTCATTAAATCCTGCTTCATCCTGCTGGAAAAACAACTCCTACAGAGGCTTATTGTCCTTATTTTTCCTAAGAACAATAAATCACCTCGCTGAGTTTTGAAGCAAACTGAGCTGCTTTCACCATCTGCAGTAAAAGTCCTGGCAGAAAAAGAAAATCCAAACTGCAAATTGATTTCTCGTCTGTAACGACTGTTTATTTATGAATCGACGCAATTCATAAATTTACCCCTTAAAATGCCAAAAGTGATGATCAGTCTCTAGTTTTCAGTCTGGTAGTCACAACATTTAAGTGAATCTCATTAATGGAAGTGATTTAGTCGTCAATAAGGCCAAACAATCAGTTTTTCAAGCCCATAAGTCATACTTTTATTAAACATAAACAACTTTTGTTTAGTTGTACATGAAAAATATATGTTGTTGTTTTTTCTTGTCTGTTCCCTTTTTTCAGCCTTATATTTCTAAATAATTCTCTTAAAATTTATTCCAGCACATTTTAATGTACATAATGCATTTTAGTTTAGATAATAATGATATATAAAAAATACATATGAGAAAATTGAGAGTTGAGACATTTAGAAAGAGATAAAATGACCAAAATCTTATTTTTTATCTCTGCAAAATCACAAATTCTTACCAACTAATTTACAAGAACATTTTCAGAAAAATATAGAAGTTTGCTTTAAGTCAATTATTCCTTAATATTGATAAAATTCTAGTTCTACTGGCTGCTTATAAAATGGGGAAAATGTCTTAAGTGAAAAACTCCACCAGTGGAACTTTTATTTTTATTAACATTAAAGAATTATTGACTTAAAACAAGGTGCTATATCTTTTAATAAAATGTACTTGTAAGTCAGTTTTCTTATTCTAAGTGTACAAAGATATTTGCATGCATTCAATGACTACAGTGACAATGAGGTTTTTTCACAATAAACTTCTTTATATTTCACAACTGGTTTTAAAAATAACTCAAAACACATTTTGGTCTCTGTAGAAATCTGCCCACAACTGTGAATTTTGACAAGTGCTTAAAAATTAAAGTCCCAGCTACAACAACATCAACATTTGTATGTCATTATCCATTTTATAATTTTTTCTTAGTAAAATTTAGAAGGTTTTTTTTTCACTGTTAGAAAGTTAGTTTGTGCACCAGAGAAAAAAGTGTCTAAAGCACAGTGCCTATTAAATATTTCTGATTAATGTTGATATTTAAATAATCTAAGCCCTATCATAACCTTATGCTTATGCAGTTAAGTGCAATCAGTGTTATTGTGTGTGATTAATTCAGACTTAAATGTTCAGGCAGATTTATAATTAATCAGAGCAGAGGTCGGGCTGGTAGAGGAGGTTTCTCCAGTCTGATGATTTCTCACACCGAATGACTGATTGCAGCAATCAAGAACCAGGCAACAGGACACTACATCCTCAACGGGAAGGGAGACGAGCTGAAGTCCAGGAGCTTCATTGACCTGGGAGTGGAGTGGCACTACAACCTGGAGGGAGACGTGGAGACGCTGCACACCGACGGACCTCTGCACGACCCCGTGGTGGTTCTGGTGAGGCGCTGCAGGGCAGAGGCTTCAGAAACAGATTCATGCCACTAAAACGTCAACAAAACGTCTCCTTACTTACCCAAAGTCAGATTTACACTGCAAAATCACAAAATCCTACCAAGTATTTTTGGTCTAGTTTCTAGTGCAAATATCTTAGTACACTTAAAATTAGACAAAACTAACATACAAGTAACTTTTCAGTAAGATACAGGAGCTTGTTTTAAGTAAATAATTCCTCAATATTGATTAAAAAGTTCTAGTTCCATTAGTAGATTATTTTACTTATAACATTAGAAAAATATCATGTTATACGTGAAATAATCTGCCAATGGAACTAGAACATTTTAATCTATTGAGGAATTGACTTAAAACAAGCTCCTGTATCTTACTGAAAAGTTACTTGTGTCCTATTTCAAGTTTACTAAGATTCAGTATTTGAGCTGGAAACTAGACCAAGATTACTTGACAATATTTAATGTTTTAGCAGTGCAGGCATTTTAAAAATGTAATTTTCAAGTGTTTTCAACACATTAAAGTGGATCTATTAGGATATATTTACATTTTGTTCTTACATTTGAGTCTAACTGCTTATAAAAACAGTCCAAGCACTTAAAAAACCACCCAGAAGTTTTTTTGTTTGTCTGGAAAATGAGCCGTTACAAAAACATCTTGATTGTTTGGTTTTTGGACAGGTATTGCACTGTTACCTAGCAACCCCAGTGAAGCTCCACCCTGTCACCTAGCAACCCAAGCTGAGCTCCAGCACGTTTGGTCAGCTGGTTTTGTTGTGGACTTTCCATTTAGAAACCACTTGCTGCTTCCTTGTTGGTTGTGCAGGAGGCTCCACTTCTGCATTTCAAAGATGTACAGTTGTATAATTATTCATCCATTTGCAACCATTTTCACATTGAGTTGAGTTTGGGAGGCGTGGCCAGCAGCAGCTTATTTGGATTTAAAGTGACAGAGGCCCTAAAACGGCTCGAAATAGGCAAAACTGAGCAAACTAAAGTCTCATCCTCTAATGATTTTGTGTAAAGAATTGAACAAATATGTTTTGTATTGACCATAGACAGATTCTAACCTGATCAAGGACCAATAATTGGTCACCTTTAACATGTAGATATCACCACTTCTGTTTACACTTCAAACAGTCATTGTTTTTAACCAATAAGATCACATATAGTCGTCTTCTGTGACATTTTACTAGGTTGACACACAGAGATGACGTTATGTTAATCTTTTAAGTGCTATCCTGTCGTTCTAAGCCCAAAGCAAAAACTGTGCCCACATTCTCGGCACCAAATGGAGCCTGTTCCCAGTTGGACTCCAACGATTCTGCTTGCTTGATCCTGACCTGATCATAATTATGGCCAGGATTATGATCCTTCTGTCTGTGATTTTCATTTATGTTCTGATCTTCTAACCCAGGAAAGTCAAAATCATTTTCATTCTGGGCAACATCAAGATCATAAATGTTCTGAAAGGTTGGTTGTGCCAGAATGCACAGATAAAAACTGATCAAATATGGATAAATAGATGACTCTGCATTCGCTAAGTACTTCTTAAATTAAATAATATTGAACATCCAGGATTTCATGATTGTTTTTGTGATTTTGCTATAAAAATCAAAGATTTTGAGGATTTGATGATTTGAAAAAATTTGCAGTATTTGCGCTTACGTATGACTTTTTGTTAAATGCGACTTTTTGTTACTCCTCATATTGATAACCGACTGTACCCTGACATCAAGTGCAGTAAAAAGTAAGAAATACTGCGGCCTGCAGGTGGGAGTTAGCAGTCATTTAAATCCAATGTTTGTGTTAATTGTTGTGGAAAATTTTGAATAATCTCACAAATATACATTAGTGCGAAACACAACAAAAACCTGTAGGCGTCTGAGTTTAGAGGGCCCTATAAAAAGTTATGACGGGCCGGATGTGGCCCCCGGGCCTTCAGTTTGATAGGTGTTTAACTCCAGTTTTAGCAGTGTAATTTAATCTGAAGATTATTCTGAGACAAAGTGAAAAGGTTTCTATGAACCATTTTTCATGAGTCATTGAGTCGTGACTATGTTATTATTCAGAGTTGCTCTGATGTATTTCAGTAGAAAGATAATAGCTTGTGTTTTTATTAAAGACAACACAGAAGTAGACAAGTAAAGAGGGAGTATCACTTCACCTTCTGGTGTCGCAGTGCTTTCTCTAACCATTCACTCTCCTCCAATTACCCGTCTCATCACGAGCCAATTACCTTAGCATGGTTGCACAAAGAGCCATCCTGGCTTTATTTTCCCCTCCTATTGAAATCATCCACAGTTTATTTGAACAGCTCCAGTCTCTCACTGCAGATTTGCAGTATGGATCAGGCTGTGACGCGCCGGCTTTCGCTTTTGCTCTCTTCCTGGTTTGTAGATTATACCGAAGGACAATGAGACACGATCCACGTTAATGTACAAGTACATCATCCACGAGGACTCGGTGCCGGTCAACAACAACAACGTGATCCAGGAGGAAGCATACGAGTGGGCTCTGAAGAGCTGGTCGCCGTGCTCAAAGCCCTGCTCTGGAGGTAAATCATCACATTATCCTTCAAAGGTCTCAGAGGGACGTGACTGCTGACACACATTAACATCTTCCACTTTAAGTCCCACTCCGCCAAGCAGCAGTTTATAAATATGATCCCAGTTTAATTCTCACACTTTAAACGAGTTGAATAAGTATGATGGAGTATTAGTGCCATACTAGGAGGAAATAAAAATATTAAATTATGACTATAAAGTCCTAAATTTACAAGAATAAAGTCATAATATTACAAAATAAAGTTGTAACATGATAATAAACACAAAATATTTTAAACATAAAGTCCTGAAATTCACAAGAATAAAGTCATAATATTACAAATATAGTCGTATGAGAATAGTCATAATATTACGAGAATGAAGAGGCATTATGATAAGCACATAATGTTGCAAATATGGTAATAAAACTACAAGAAATAAGTCATATTTTACAAAAACAAAGTCATAATATTAAGAGAATAAATTTTTAATGTTATAATAAACTCGTATTTTGAGAATAAAGTCATAAAAATACGAGAATAAAGTACATAATCCACAATAAAGCTTGGTTTTATTTTAAATTTTTTTTTTTTTTTTTTGGACATATTTTTGCCTTGCACGTTCTATTAACTTATCGATTTTGGCCCACATGACATGAAGTTTGGACTTCCCTGTTCTAAAGACTTTCCTTATGATTTGTTTTCTCTTTCCTGATTTACGGACAGTCAGTCAGTCAGTAGGTTGTTATAAATCATCTGACGCCTCATCTGAATAATTATTTGCTCTCCAATCGTTTTAATCACTTGATGGGACCCATCTGTTGGTTTTTGAGTGCAGCCGCTCTGCCTGCTGTGGTTAAGGATCTTTTCATCCTCTCCACTGTCTGCTCAGTATCTGATGCTCTGCAGTATGAACCAAAAATAATTCAGCTTGTTTATTAATTGGATCAGTAGCTGCAGTAGCAGCTCAGTAAGGAGGGGGAAGAGATCGATATTTTCACAAATTATCTGTATCATAACAAACTGTCACAACATGGTGACAGTTTAACAATATGTAAAATATACATATAAATATATTTTAATAAAAGTTACATACTGCAGCTTTAAGCCTTGGAGCCTGGATACATAAAAATGTAAGATTTCCCTGCTGAGGTGGAGATATTTATGTCTGACAACACGATCCTGCTTCTGGGGCTCTGAGGCTGATTATTGCTGCCGTTTAAACCATTTAATAAATGTCTTCGAATCAATTGCTTCCTTTTTACGCACTGCCAAGCAGTCCGTAATTAAAGAGTCTCCTCTTTCCCAGGGTTTCAGTACACCAAGTACGGCTGTAGGAAAAAGGGAGACACAAAGATGGTCCACCGCGGATACTGTGAGGTGAACAAGAAGCCGAAGCCGATCCGCCGAATGTGTAACCTTCAGGACTGCACTCAGCCTCAGTGAGTACAGCTTTCAGTCACAAAGCGCAAAAATCCAAAGATTACAGTTCAATAAAAGGATACAAATGTTATTTACCTAAATGTAATTCTCTTTTTTTCTGAGATTTAGAGAGAAGTTGAAATAAAAAACTTATCCTGTTAAAATCAGCTCTGTTTTTTTAATCTGTATAACGTTTGGTTTACATTGGACTCATTATTTCTCAAACTACAAAAATAAAATTGTTAAGAGAAAGGGATGCTAAAAAACAGTATAAAAAAGTGAAGATTTAATGCAGGTGTTGCACAAGAGTGAAAAAGAAACATAAAACTTTTTATGTTTTCTACACAGAAACAGGATATAAACTCCCTTTGCTACTCATGGTGCTGAAAGTCAGCTTTAGGTTCAGCATTCATTACTTTGTTTACTTCTAAATTCATTGAACATTCAAAAAATGTCCTTGCACTTTGAACGACCTAGCTCACAACAGACGTAAAAAATGTGATGTAACAAACCGAATGAAATTTTTTTATGAATACTTGTAGAGTTACACTCTAATTATAATATCAACAGTTGCATTTGTTTTGCCAGGTAAAACAAAGTCACGTAAAAAGACTTGATTATTTGAAAAGATTTCATAAATTGCTAACATCTTGATTAAAATAATAATTTTCCATGTTTGTTTGTAAAGGTTGGTTTCATTTGGCTGCCAGTCAAGATCAGTGTGTGCCAAAGCAGAAGTGACGGCGCCTTAGCTCTAAAACCTCCTCAGTTTTCACCGGGTTTCATTTGCATAATGTATGCAGATGTTTGCTTCAGAAATGCGCGTCCAAATTACCGGTGTTTGTTAGGCAGACATGGCCGTCTGCCCTGACGATACGTTGATAAGACAATGGAGGTAATTTACAAACTAATGAAAGCGGCGAAATTGCTGCTTCCATTTCTGTTTAAGTCTAATGCATCATTTGGGACAGTTTAGCATGCATATACAGAGAGGCTTATTTACTCGCTAATGTTTTGAACCTTTTCTCAATAACCCCGAAGTCTGAGAGAATGATTTCACGCTGAACGTAGATGCTGTAGACAGACTGTAAATCCTTTCATTTTCCTTCTGCTTTTGCAAGAGTTTGAACTGGAGCTCCGTAGCTGTACCTGTATTCTCTACCAGAATGAATAAATACAGACATTTAACTTGCCTCTGATGCATGTAAGGAGGAGTGACTGTCTGCTAGTGCTGTTGAAACCTATTAGGAAGCACCAGAGCGTTATGTCAGATCAATACTCCCTGGTTTTAAGCAGAGCTGAAAGAGAAACTATGGATTCTACGGGTTTCTGAAGGGAAGATTAATCGTGTTTTTCATGAGATCGTTGCTGTTTGATAAAATCCCAAGTTGCTGCTGAACTTCAGACTTTTTACAAACTTCCTCAGAGCCGAGGTTTGATGCAGTTTTCACTCAGATGTTTTTATTTGAAATACTTTGAGGGGTTTTTTCTGCAAACAGATTAACTGAAGTAACTTTAAGCCTGTAATTCAAAGTGCTTAAATGATGAAAACATAAAGTTGCAGTGACATAATGAAGGGTAATAAAATTGTACTACAGACTAAAATATATTATTATAAAGAGTACACAGATTTTAGCTTTGATTTAAAGGAAATCCTTTAAGTGTTTCGGACCATCAAAAGGGTTGGGAATCTCTTCATTGTAGTTTGATAAACTTGGGGCCCAAAAACAGCATCTTGCTCTGGGCCCCCATAAAGCTAGAAATGGCCCTGTTAGCATAAAGCTAAACTGAAACACTCTCAGTACCCTCCATTATCATCTGATGTTTGAAGACTTGATCTTTAAAAATGTAATCTGAGAATCCATCACGCAACCAAACAGGATATTTCACTATTTGTCCTGACGACAGCATGAGATGGTGCTTGGCTATAGTTCTAAGGGTAACCCTAACCCTAACCCTAAAGCTCTCCGTTGGATGGTGAGTCTTTATCACCAAACCTTTAATCTTCCCAGGGTTTATCTGCTCTGAGCATTTTGCCTGTGTTGCTGTTTTTTCCGTTAAACCCGCTCCTCCTCTGACACCTAATGCCTGCAGGAGTGTTGCTGATTGTGAGAGTGAGTGGAACACTGCTGAACTTTCAAAAATAAAAACCTGTGATTTTCAGCTATAAAAGCAGCATACACCGCCAGGACAAGGCCAACAAGAAGAAGGTCTCACAAAAAAAGCTTTAGCTTTGATTATGGCGTCCATTCGCTGTGTTTCCATAAGCTTCTGTCACAAGAGCTGATTCCATCCTGTGTTGCATTAGTTTTCACCTGTATTGATTATGGAGAAATCTGACTACTGATTGAATCTACGGTGGCCCTGAAGTGCAAACTACATCAACAAATCACTAAGCTCAATTACAAATTAACAAATCAGAACAGGAAGTTGTTTAATCCACTTTATTTATGGTTTTGTGTGGTTTGTATTTCCCGTTTATTTATTGTTTTTGGTTGTTTGCTTATTGGTCTTTCAGAGGGTAACCTTGCATAATTATGCTACCATCAATATATTACTTGAAAATGGTCTCAAAACAACAATATTATCGTTTATCGCAATAATTACTGGCATAATTTATCATCTAGCAAAATGAGTTATCGTGACAGGCCTAACCGAATGTTTACGGTCTCAGTCATTCAGGAAACATTCATGTTTTCCATCCACATTTTGGCCTAAAAGATGTTTCCACGCTTTCCTTCCAGTTTTTCTTCTCATCATTTTGAGAGTGATGCCTCCCAAAATTTCTTTTACAGATAAGCGTAAGAACTGTTCAACCCAATTTTTGTACTTTCTGCATCTCCTTGGATATTTTCTCTGCTTGATTCTTAAACCGTGCGACAGACTGGCGACCTGTCCGGGGTGTACCCCGCCTCTCGCCCGGAACGTAGCTGGAGATGGGCACCAGCAACCCTCCCGACCCCATTAGGGACAAGGGTGAACAGAAAATGGATGGATGGATGGATTCTTAAACCGACCAACACCTTTTCCACATGTTTATTTAGGGAATGAGAAGCTACTTATTACATCAGTTGGTGTTAAATAACATGTGGCCAGCTGAAGTAATTAACCAACAGGAGGCTCCTACCTACTTACTTTTGGTGAAAAATTATATTTTCTTTACAGAAGCTTCACTTTTGAGTTTATAGAAAGTCAGTCCAGAGTTCACCCAACTGTGTAAAATCTGTTCCCTGGACTTCTGCCTTCATTGAGGAGCAACTCAAACAGCATTTCAACATTTTGTTCTACAGAAATGTTATTTATTTCGAACATGATAAAAGTATAAAATCACACAGATGAACAAGGAATACAAAAGGCACATTTTTGTACCACAATAACATTAACATGCTTCTGACTTTCCAAACTGAAGAAACAAATAAACATTCATTTCTTCTTCTTAAAATGTGTCAACTTAAACATTTTGTGCCTCAGAACATAAGTGCTATTTAACATTCTAACATAAACAGTTTAATAATCTAAATTATTAATTCATCTGGAGAATTTTCTGCCTCTCTCTCCTCAAACGTTACAAAATAAAATCTATTACAGTTTAAGACCTTTTAAGTATTTTACCAAGTATTTTTATTCTAGTTTCTAGAGCAAATATCTTACTACACTTAAAAAAAAGACTAAACTAACTTACAAGTAATTTTTCAGCAAGATATAGAAGCTTGTTTAAGTCAATAATTTCTTAATAGTAATCATGAAAAAGTTATAGTTCTACTGGCAGATTATTTCACTTATTGGAAAAATGTTAGAAATGTTATAAACAAAATTATCTGCCAAGTATTTTCCCATAAATATTAAGAAATTATTTTCTTAAAATAAGCTCCTATTTCTTGCTGAAAAAGTTATTTGTAAGTTAGTTTTTACTTATTTCAAGTGTATGAAGCAAACCTGAGCAAAAATACTTGGTAAGATTTTAAGTTTTTGCAGTGTATGAAAAACCATCTTAGGACAAATAAGACAAAAAAAGTATAAAAGATAGTTTATATTTTTGGACAAAAAATGAGACTAATTACTTTTTTCTGCTTAAATAAATGAAATCTAATACATGTTTTACTAAGATGAATGCCACAGTCACCACAAGATACAGTTTTTATTATTATTATTTCTTGCTTATTTTTCAGGCTCGTTTTAAACTAAACTCAGTTAAAAAAAAAAAAGTCAGATTTTTTTCCACACAAATGTTAAAATGAATAGATTGAATATAATATTCTGCAAGTGTCGTGATAATTAAATGTAAGTTTATCTAAAAGGTCACCAAAGTATTAATTTGACCTTATGGTGAACCCGGATGCCTGTCATTTATAATGGAATTATAAAAAATGTATTAAATTAATGATCACATTCACGTTCTAATCACGTTCAGGAATAATTTCCTCTTTGGAGAAGATTGTTGGAAGAAAGACAAGTTAATGATGAAAACACATTATGTCAACTATTGAGGTCAAATCTCTTTAATCAAAAAAAAGAGAGAAATTTTTTAATTGACCAAATTCAGGAGGATTTCTTAACAGTTCAGCTCTGCTTTATGTCAGTGTGAGTCATATTGGAAAAGATCAATCAGAGAAAAACCAGCTGTGTGAAAAACAGCAGGTAGAAGCAGCACTTTGAGGCGATTCTGAGGAGATGAGCTGTTTGCCTGAGTGGTTTACTGTAAGGCAGAGCAGAGAGCTGCTGCTGACAGAAACGCTGCGAGTGCGTCTGCAGGAAGGAGGCTTGTTGGCAGCCGTCCCTGGAAACTGTTGCCAGCCTCACTCATCCGAATGGGGCCGCAGCGTGAGGCGGCTGCTTTAGGTTATCATGAACTTCAATGCTGTGAGAAAATGCAACGTAACGTTTGAGAGCGCTCACAGTGCGCTAATGTTAGCCACCGGCTGCTCTGTTCAGCTCCAGACCTGCAAAATAGGAAAAAAAACTTTCAACAACTTTCTTTAAACAAACTTTTATTTTTAAGTTGAAAAAAAAAATCTCATTAAATCCATAACTTTACGGTTTAGCTGTGGGACGGCATACATTATTAAAACAAAAACTTATTGCAAAAACATAAGAATGTACAACATGAGTTGTTGTTTAAACTGAGATATGCAACAAATAACACACTGAATTTTATTTACTGATTACTACAGCTCCAATACTTCTATATACTTAAGTACTTAATAGTTATTTTTAATGTAATGCACAGAGAAACATGAAAGGAGTTTAATTATCATCCCCATCTGTGAGGCTGAATTATTCAACTTATTTATAATACTTCATTTTCTGCACAAGTTTCCATGTTACAACATGTTTCCTGATTGTATTAAATTAGTCTCTTGGTTTGACTATCTTCAACAAATTAAATATAAGCAGGTATAGCCAACACCTGAATAAAATATACAACAATTATTATAAAGTTTATGTGGGAAGTTTTTAATAATAGACTGTCACCACATTTGATCAAATATTTAAAAAAACAGATTTTTTACATAAAATTTACATTGTGCAGCTTTAACTGAACTTTAAGTACAGTGACAGCAGCACACGAACCTCTTCAATCTACAGGTTTTTTAACATTTATTAACTATGAACAACAAATTCATCTTCAGATCCAATCAGCGCCATCACTGTAAATGTTTCCACCATCATGCGGAAAGTGGAGCGTTGAACGTCGACAGGGGGAAAATTATGACCCACTGGCTCCAAAGTAAGGATAACACTGGGGTCAAAAATAAAATCCCAGCATGCATCAGCCTGGAGAAAACCAGCGTTAAGGACCCAGGGGAGGATATTAGACGAACCTGGCTTTTCTTTACAACACTGGAGCCTGATCTGACTCACCAGCAGCAGCAGCAGCAGCAGCAGCAGCGTGCCTGATACTGGGCTCAAAAAGAGAAACAGAGTTATCTTTTTATTGAATTAGCCATGCTATGTCCCCCACCTGGCTCCATATGAAGAAGATCCTGTTAAACTTTGTGATTTTAACACAATGCTGTGTCTTTTCCAATGGTCAACTACATTTATCTTTAAATAAAGGAGAATATTTACCAGAATTTGTTGTATTCAGCAGGTAGTTTGATGGCGTAGTGCTAGTAGAAGGTAATAATTTCATTTCATTTCAATTTTTTATAAGCTACTTAACTTTGTCCTGTGAGTCATTCAGGCATAAAATGAGTCTAAAGCCCAAGGTAGTGGCCACAGTGGTCACCTAAATGACAACCTAATGAATTTTAAATTGCTTATTTAGTCACTTTGTGACTAGCAGATTGTCACAAGGACACATTTTTGGAAAACAATTAAATGCTAACAAGGTTTAGCAGACCGAAAGAAAAAAAAAAAAGATTCAGCAGCAAAAAGGTCGTTTCCAAAGAGCTGTCAGGTGAAACCAGATAACAGAAGAGGATGATCAACTCTATAATCAAATATCTATTTCAGTAAATATATATGTTCATCTGCGGTAGGTATGTCATCTACTTGTCAATTTCTCCTCATTTACAATATTTTATCATCAGCAGTCAGCAGAACTGGACTGAACATGAAGTAGAAAGCAGCCAAAGACAAACTTAGAAAGCCAGTGGAGTTATTTTCTATTTTTTAAAAGAAAACTCATTCGCTGTTTTGCTCCCTTGAAGCAGAGTAGAAAGAAATTAAGGGGATTTGAAAACGTTTTCTCAGAACTGTGTACAGAAAAGGAAGAAGATGGCAGCTTGCTGCGTTCTGACGCGAACCCAGAGATCATATATGTACAACTTCCTCTGATTACCGTTTATTACCGCAGAACTTTCTCATCTTCACTCAGTTCCTTTAATTAAACGTCATAAAAAGAAAACTTTTTTTCTGCTTTTGAACATGTTTCAGTGTTTTGTTCATTAGTGGAAAATGTATTACTGTGAATTAATGTGAGTCTCTTTTAGAAATTAATGTATATTTAAAGTTTAGTTAATTGAAATCACAACACATGCTGTATGACTTTACAAAAGAAAGTTAATTTAATTGAACTAAAGTCAATTACACACATTTGATCCTGGTGATCAGACAATGCAGTCAGTCAATAAAAAATTAAAATAACCAAATTAATCACGCTCTAGTGCTTTTTATGTGATCATCTTTTCGAACTTCAAATGTTTTCTATAAAGTTCTCATAAACATGCATATGAAAATGTCAGTTTTCTAGATTTCATTATTCAGGAGGACAGTGTAGAAGAAGTTATTTTATTTCAGACATTAATTTAAAAATGTTAATTTTAAGCTGTTTGTGCTTCTGTGGAAGGATACTTTATCGCAGTATGTAGGCTACATACAACCTTGATTTTATTATTTCACAGATGGAAAAACTGTCTTGTTATAAGTGAAATAATCTTTCAGTGGAATTGGTGCTTTTTATTAACATTAAGGAATTATTTATTTAATAACAAGCTGTGTTTGTAATAATAACGCTGCAAAAAGAAGCAAAAACTCAAGAGTTTATATAAATCCTAAACCCAAATATTACAGAACAAAATTTAATATAATCCAAGAAGACAATCCTTCATCAGTCGATCAGCAATGTAAGAAATACGAACTTATAAAAACACATTTACAAAATATTAATGGAAATTTAAATAAAATATGCAACAATGAAAAAGTGACAATCCTTTAATGAAGTACAGTTTTAAATAATGTTTAACTCTTTGCACTGGAAAGAAAACTGGTTTGATATTTAGGAAGATGAAGCTCTGAACTTTGGTGAATTAAGAAAGAGTGAAACTTGCTTGATTTAAAGTAGTGGGTCCTCTTCACTTCCACAACAAATCTTATAAACAAAAATACAAATTCGAAAAGCATTTATGTGGCTAATACTAAGAATCTATCAACAAGCTCCTATATCTTGCTGAAAACTTAGATTTGTCTTTTTCAAGTGTATTAAGATGTTTGCACTAGAATCTAAACTAAAAATACTTGGTAATATAAGCTTTGTTCATATTTGAAAGGTTAATTATTAGTTATCAGTTAGTTACCAAATCCGTATAATAGGAATCCATCCATCCATTTTCTACTGGGGTCTGGAGGTGCTGGTGCCGATCTCCGGCTACCGTTCCGGGCGCCCTGGACGGGTCGCCCTGGACGGGTCACCCTGGACGGATCGCCAGTCTGTCGCAATAACAGGGATATTTGACATTTTTGAAAAAAGAGGATTCTCCTGGTTGAACAAACGAACAGTTCCTGAACTGTTTGAACTCAGCTGGAGGGAAACATTTTAACTATGTCGTCTCTTTAATTTATCTTTTTTCTGTAGTCGAGCGTTAATTTGTCCTCCCACCAGCTCTCCTGCTGAGTTATTATTAATTTTGACATTTCAGATTTTCACTTTCAGGAATAGCTTTGAATAAAGTGGCATAAAAATAGGAAGCGACAGGTTAATTAGATTGTATTTCAGAGTCTGCTGATCTTGCTTTAGGTGAACATTTTAACGTAGTTTGTGACACTCTCTCCTTGAAGTTGTTTCTTTGGCAAAAACAAGAGCAAAGTGCTTCAGAAATATCAGTTTCCTGACAGTTTGAGCTTGTTTGCTCCCTTGTTGGTAATTTATTCTTTTATGAACATAGAATGTCGAGTCATTCATCTTTCCTTTGTCATTTGATTGCAAGCGATGGATGGAGCATCAGGCTGAACTTTGCTGGAAGCAGCAAACAGATATGAAGCTCATAAATACTCATAAAAATAGGGACATCTACCTAGAACATGGAAGCATTTGTTCTTGTTTGCCTGAGCGAACAAACTTGCTCCAGTAAAGGAATGTTTTCTCTGAAGGGAGTAAGCTAAGTGAATAAACTAAGAGAGTAAGCTAACTTAATAAGCCAAGTGAGTAAACAAACTGATTAAGCTAACTAAGCTAAGTGAGTAAACCAACTGAGGAAGTTAACTGAGGAAGCTAACTAAGTAAGCTAAGTAGGGAAGCAAAGTGAGTAAGTTAACTGAGAAAGCTAACTGAGGCAGCTAACTAGGGAAGCTAGGTGAGGAAGCTAACAGAGTAAACTAACTGAGGAAGCTAACTGAGGTAGCTAACAGAGTAACTAACTGACTAAGCTAACTGAGTAAACTGACTGAGGAAGCTAACTATGTAAGCTAAGAGAGTAAGGTAATTGAGGATGCAAACTGAATAAGTCAAGTAAGTAAGTGCACTGATTAAGCTAACTAAGCTAAGTGAGTAAGTTAACCGAGTAAGCTAAGTGAGGAATTTAAGTGAGAAAGCTAACTGACAAAGCTAAGTGAGTAAGCTAACTGAGAAAGCTAAGTGAGAAAGCTAACTGAATAAGCTAAGTGAGGAAACTAACTTCCCCTTGCAGAGCAGATGATTTGGGGGCAGAAGTGTGAGTCAGTGTTAGCTGCAGCTGTGGCAGCGAACAGCTGCAGAGCGTCGAGTCGAACAAAGATGACTGCCTTCCTCGCACGCTGTCATGATTAAAGGGATGTGTCGGATGTATCAGCAGCGTAGCAGCTTATTTGGAAAGGAACTACCATAAATAGCCGCTGGGCTTTGTTTTGTTTTGAACAGAGCCACATCTCCCAGGGAATAAATACATATTTTTCTGTGATGAAATACCTCAGTAAAGCCTTCAAGCCTTCTGGTGTTTTTTGGATTATTACCAGCTGGAATTAAAATGGCGATCAACCTAGCATATCTCCGCTTTAAAGGCATAAAAGATGTTCTATTCTGCAATGAACAAAACAAGAAAGACAGCTGACCTCAGGGTATATATCTATTTAACCAAACCACGTCTTTACTTCTTTGAACTCCTTTGCAAACTTTGTGCAGGTATCTGAAGCTTCTGCAGCTCCTTTAGCCTCCTGGCTGCTTCAGTGATCTTTAAGTTATTTAGCATTTTCCCAATTGGATATGGGTTTAAGCTTTTCTGACAAGGTCATTTTCTCTCATTTAAATATGTTCCCTTTAACCACTCAAGTGTTTTTATAAGAGAAAATTGTAATGGAAATCATTTTTAATGGAGAACTTCTGTCTGAGTTCAGAAGTTTCCCATTTTTATTATTATACACATTTCCATAAATCCTGAATAATTTTCTTTGCCATGCAGAAATGATCATTCGACCCTGGTATGTTCCAAACTTGACGGAAAACAGTTTCCTGATGACCAAAAAGCCTTTTTTAGTCTCATTAGCTCAGAGTAGCATCAATAATCATGCTTGCATTGCCTTTTGGTGAACTTAAGCCTTTTTGTTTTTTGATTTCTTCTTGAAGCGGAGCTGATTTATTTGTTTTTTACAGCGTTTTGAACCATGATCAATATGTAAAAAGATTTGGCTCGTGTTTTCTAACCTTGTGGGTTTATTGTTTGAGCCTGTGCACTCCTCTGATCTTCTCCAATTATTTATCCGAATAGTGAAAGATACAAATTTGACTTGCATTGTAATTTACAACACTAACAATATACTATAAATAAAGTATACTATAATAATAAAGTTTTCTATGAATACTACTGTCATATGTGCAAAAAAAGACTGTTTGTTCCTGGAACTTTCATTATGTTTTATGCACACATCAGTCATGCTGTAGCTATCATTAGTATTAATTCAAAGTCAAGGTGAGCAGGAAACCTCATAATTCTGATTTCATTCGTATAAATTGAATGCACCTCATTACAGGAGGTAACTCTTCCTTGAATTTGTGCTTTCTGTGTATGCTGATGAGTGGCTCATTTGCAACTTTTCCACCTCTTCTAAACATGCATCATTAGTTGAAATGTTAATAAATAAACATTATGTTCTGAAGTTTATTGTTTGCATCTTGTTCTTCTGCAAACTTTCTTTTTTAAAAACATGAAAACACCCAATAAAGGACAACTTGTGTACTTGTAGATGACAACATTTCTTTAAAGTTGTTTAGAAATTAGTTTTTACATCATAACTAGCCTCAGCGTTCTCCTTCTTTTAAATTCTGCAGATGGATCTCTGAAGACTGGGAGCATTGTACCAAAACCTGCGGCTCCCTGGGTTTCCAGATCCGGACGGTTCGCTGCATACATTTCCTCCATGACGACACCAGCCGCTCCATCCACAGCAAATACTGCAGCGGGGAGAAGCCGGAGAGCCGGAGACCCTGTAACAGAACCCCGTGTCCGGCCCAGTGGAGGACGGGCACCTGGTCTCAGGTACTCCAAAAGTTCTCTGACCAGAAAAAACTACGGCTTGTATAAAGTTCTGTCCTTGGTCTCAGTTCACATCACTGGTAAAATATCTTAAATGTTTTGTAAAGTAGTTCAGCAGTGGTTTTATTATGCTTACTTGATCAGGTTAGGATGAGTTTATGGTCTACACAAAACATGTTTGTCACATTTTCTTGTTCAAAATCCTGCTTGGATAATGAGATTTCTGTTTGGTCAGTTCTGCCTCTTTTTAAGCTGCTTTGAATCCAAATGAGCTGCTGCTGGTCACGGCCCCCTAATTCAACTTTTACACTTGCATGTTTTTCTTGAACAACCAACTTCAGAATTAGTTTAACAGACTGATAATTTCTTGATGCCACCTTAAGGAAGTCATTCAGTCCAGGACATGGATGAAGAGAGTCAGGTTGTGGTGAGGTGTATGGTTGGAGTCACTACTTGCGTTTCCATTAAAATTGGGCAAATTGGAGGCGTGCTGTGGTGCCGCAGGGGGTTAGCACGCCCCACGTTTGGAGGCCTTAGTCCTCGACGCGGACGTCGCGGGTTCGACTCCCAGTCCCGACGACCTTTACCGCATGTCTTCCCCCCTCTCCTCACCCTCCTTCCTGTCTGCCTACTGTACAAAAAAAAATATACGAGCCACTAGCGCCGCAAAACTCTTCAGAGAAAAAAAATGGAAAAAAAAAAAAAATTGGGCAAATTGAAATTAGGAAAATAGATTCACTCAATGGAAACACACCAAAAAAAAAAAAAAACTCAATAAAAGGTTTTTGCACTAGGATGAGGTGATTTTTAAGGTGTATTGAAATGGATATATTTCGCAAAACTGCAATGGAAACACTTTTTTCACATCACACAAGTGACAGTATCACCAACAGGATGTTACCGCTGGCAGAGACGACAAAGAAGAAGACAGGAAGGGGTTGGAGGGTGATGGTTTGCTTTTGGCTCCACCAGAACTCTCACATCACACAGTTTATAAAATGTTGTGTGTCATTCCAACGGGTTGAATCCAAATCTCTTCTGTAAAATCACCACAATTTCCCCAACTCTGCTTAGCGCCATGGCTACATTATGAATATATCTCATGTAACTGCTTACGTCCGTTGTCACCATGATTTTTTATTTCTTATGTGAACAAGCTTATTCAAGTGTGATTTCAATGTCATTGGAAACACCACAATTGTGAAATTGTGTTGGGGTTTTTTTACATTAACAAAATATAAACAAAGATTTGCACACATTTGCAGCTACTGATAGATTCAGTGTAACAGTTCAGAGGATCAGATCAGAGCAACAGCTACAGGCAGGCGGCTTGGACATAAAGACAGAGGAAAGTAGACATAGTTTGATCCTGTTCTGAGGACAGATGGCTGATTCCCTGGACAGAGGATGTCGGAAATGAAAAAGAGGAAAACCTCAGAGAAGATCCGAGGACATGGAGATGATTCTTGTAGCAGGAGAAGAGTCAAAGGATGGCGTGATACCGCATGAGGAGAGCAGCTAGAAAAATGTCCCATATGTCTGGAAAACACATTCTTTTACTGGGTGTCCTCATTTTTTCACATGATAGTTCCCTCCTGTACATGCACCGTTTGCCCTCAAACACTTAGTTCTTGTTTTTCATGCCATAGTTGCAAAAAGACTAAATATTAGGTGTTTTGTTTTACTCCAGGGATCTTCCTCACTCGCCGTAAATTTTTACATTTAAAATTTTTACCTTGAAATCTTTTTCATGGACAGCATTCAGGCAAAAGGAAACAGATTTCAAACATGAGCTCATATTTCCATCCAGGCCAGCTGGAGATCCGATTTTAACAGGCAGCCAGCAACATCCTGAAAGGAACATCCAGCAATTTAACAGCTGCTGCTGTAAGCGAATGTAGCTACTGATAAAAATAACACCTGTGTGATGTGATTTACACTCTATTAGTGGTGTCATTTTATTTGATAAGTACCTCTTAAAACTGTCATTCAGTTCATGAGGTAAATTTCTATTGTCTTGAGATTCGTTATGAAACCCTAATTGATCTTACTAAACAGTTCATTAGATGCATCAATATGGGCAAAATATTGGTCTTTTCTGCAGCACTTTTTTTGAAGGGCTGTGTATAAGACTGACATAACACCTGTCATGAACATGAAGGAGTCTAAATGAATCTTTATTACTGTTGTTGCATTAAAAGAGCTTTAAAAATGTCAACTTTGCATTATTTGGTAAATAATGACAATTTACTGCTAAATTGCAAATATCAACTTTGCATTAAAAGTGTCATTATTTACCAAATGACACTTTATGACAACAGTCACTCCCTCATGCCTGTGACAGCTGTTGTGTCAGTCTTATGTACACCCCTTCAATTAGAGTGTTACTGTATTTTCTATATAATAAAGTAATTTATCTTTGCTTCTGAGTAATTCAATAGTACACTTACACAATGGAAGTAACCAAAGTTGCCTACATCTTAAAGAAAGTCTTTCAAAAAGTTCAAAAAATCAATTCAGTCAATAGAAAGTTGCCTTATAAAGTAAATCTGGTTGGAAAGTCTCACAGCTTCCAGTTACCCAGCAGATGAAATGTTTTGGTGCTAACTGGTTGATTCTATTCCCTGCAGACTCCACCGTTCAGCCCTAACAAAGCGGGCTGGAGGTAAACACAATGTTGTGAGGCATTTAGCTTTCAGGTGGACGTGGAAGTCAGCTTGTTATCCTGGCCAATTACCCAGACGCTCACTGGCGCCTGTGTGACCTTCCTCCACTAATTTCTGCTCTTTCCGTGTCCAGTGCTCCGTGACGTGCGGAGAGGGGCTGGAGCGACGGCTGGTGACCTGCAAGACCGGAGATCAGTGCTACGGGGACAAGCCTGAGGCGGTGAGGCCGTGCAGACCGGGACCATGCCATGGTGAGCATGTCACAGGTTAGATTCCATTCAGTGACTTCTTCAGTTTGCTAATTTTTGACCATTTATCCTGAGGTCCATTTCATTTTTATAGATGGGCCATGTAAGTTTGTATTGTTTTTCCTCCCTTAAAGCTGAAGGATGTAACTTTTATAAAACAAAAAGTTTTTTCAATATTTGTTAAAACAATCTCCAGGTTGTGACAGTTTAGTATGAGACAGAAAATCTGTGAATAGATTGAGCTCCCCTCCCCGTGCCATCGAGAAACAATCAGTCAGCAGGTCTTAGCGCTGTCAATCAAGCCCGTGTTACGCCACAGCTAGCATAGGGTGCCATGAATGCTAAGGCTAGTTACCATAGCCACTATTAATGGCAGATAAATGATTTTCCTGTAACATTAAGTTTTTTCTCCACCATTATTACGTTTAGCAGAGAGTACACAAGGATGTTTGACAGCGCTAAGCCCCTCCTCCTTTCTCTGATCGGCTGGTTTTGGTCGGGAGCGGTTCATTTCTTCAGACAGTAATAGTAGCTCAGGTAAAAGATGGAGGACATCGACCTTTTCACAGATTGTTGACAGTAAATATGTAAAGACATTTTTTATAAAAGTTACATAACCCAGCTTTTAGGTCTTTACTGTGTCAGTGAGAATAAAAACTTAATTTAAACTAATAATTTATGTTTAGCTGATTTACTTGCAGACTTTACTGTGCTTTTAGCTATTTCTGCTGTTCAACTATATATTTTCCAAATACTGCAAATAGTTTCTGTATAGTGCTTTAATGCATTAGTGGTACAGGAAGAAGGTTTTCTATTATTCTGATAGTTGCTCTGGAGTGGCATTAATGCTTCCTAAGTGGTTTCGAACACCAGCACATTTCTATTCCTCAAATATAAAAAACGCCTACCACTGTGACTCTGGTGTATGAATAATGAGTGACAGCGTGAACCGGAGCCAGAGCAAAACCTTCCTGGAGTTCATTTGTACGTTTCTAAGGGGAATCAAGTCACGCCTCCCGTCGCAGCAGAGCTCCGTTTTCCTGAAAGTGCAGCTAATGTTTCGTGTATAACCTCTATCAGCGCTCTGATTCTCTGAACAAAAGCAGCACCTCTTTGCTCTGTGATGTATACCGAGCCGTCGTCTTCTTTTGTTTCACTTTCAGATGAGCCGTGCAGCGGAGACAAATCCATCTTCTGCCAAATGGAGGTGTTAGCAAGATACTGCTCTATTCCAGGCTACAACAAGCTGTGCTGCGAGTCGTGCAGCAAGCGCACTGGAAGTTTGTCTTTGTTCTCGGAGGCGGCGGAGGTGGAGGAACACCTCCGCTTCGGATCAGCGTCCCAGCTGCTGGAGACATTAATGGCCAACGCCACCGGCGGCGGCAAGCAGAGCTCTGGAAAAAGCAGCGCTGCAAAACGCATCACAACCCCAGCGCCGCTAAAGAAAGTCCAGCCAAAGATTTCCAAAGCACCCAAGAGAGTCCCACGAGATTTAAACCTCACCCCATCGCTCCTCAAGGAGCCAGAAGGTCAAAGGTCAGGTGGTTTTATGGGGAGCCGGTGGCCTACGTCATACTCTAAAGTTGAGAGATGAAAGTGAAGCGTGTTCCCTTTAGGACTCCTCATGGACAGTAGGTTTTCCTGCCTCACCAAATACACCACAGAGAGTCGGAAGGTGAAAGGAAAAGTGCTGGTTCACTTTGTGTTTATTGATATCATCGCCCCCTGAAATGGACTTTAAATACAACGCTGACATTCCCAGAGAGCTCTCTCAGTCTTTGAGCTGAAAGAGTTCAAATAAAGGCACACATGATCCAAAGGGAATTTTGTTCAAGTCAAATTACAAAACGAAACTGAGAAAGAGGTCTCTGTCAGTTTGTTAGTCTGAGTCCAACATGTAGTTTTCCAAAGAAATTGCTGCTTTATTCAAAACACAGCATTGAATTCTGGATTTTGGTCATCTTAAACAATCAAAACTTCAGTGAGATGTTTGTTAAAGTTCCCAAATTTTTGTTCTGATTGGTTTATTTTTCAGTTTCTGTCAAAAATAATATGAGGGCCCCTTAGCAGGAAAAGCCAAGTTCACACTGTGCAACGTTCATCCTTAATAAAACCTGTGGTCTGCTGCCTGCAACAGACATTTTAAGACTCCAACAACTAAAAACGACTTATCACAAACATTAAGAAATATCAAAAGATTTAGAAATTATATCTCATCTCCTGTTTTTAGTCTGAATTGTTTTAACACAGATTTGTTTTCTGTTTTTTGTTGTCGTATGAGTTTAAAACCAATCATACAGTCTGTTTTCTTTCGTTTTAATAATCTCTTAAATGGGAATATATGTATTTTTTGAGTTTTGAAATTGAGCAGTGTGAGCTTAAAGGTTTACATTAGGCGCTTAATAGACGATGAAGAAAATAGCCGCAGCAGACGGAGCTAATTAAATCTCTGAAAGGGAAAATTTCAAGCTGCATTTGTGAGGCGAGAAAAAAGAAAATGTTTTGAACTGTTAATTTTTATATTAGACATAGTGGCACTGCTCTTCTTGTTTGCTTACTACGTTTTTTTTTTTTCTGGAATGCCTTAATTCACAAAGATGTGAAGTTTTAACAAAATCTTTAACTGCCATTTTTCTTGCCAAAAAAACTGAAATATTTAGAAACTTGACTTGGTCAATAATGAGAAGAATTTACATAATAAAAAATAATCAAAACTAACATGAAATGCTAAATGTTAGCTTTGTTTTGTTTTGTTTTTTTGAGATGTGCTGCCTTTTAATTTCTATGACAGTATTTCTACAGTTTTCTGTAAATACCACACCTGAAAATATCAGTATTACCTTGAGAAATCAAGAAAACTTTGAAATATTCCCTTTTGCTAGCTTAGTGTGGCTAGCAAGTTCAATATTGGTGCTGTTAATATCAGAAGGAATGAAAATTAAGTTAAAATATTCAGAACGAACATACATTCTGAATATTTTCTTGTTACAAATATGTTTTTTGTAAGTTTATGTTTTTATAAACAGTGGCACCCTCGATTCTAGAGCTAGAGACGGTTAGCTTAGCTTACCGTAAATAACTCTAGCTCTTTAAATTAAAAAAAAAAAATTAAATCCAGCATCTGAATAAGCCGCATTCCCCAAGTTAGTGCAAACAATAAATAAATTTGACTTTGGTTCCACTGTCAAAAGCTAATATACAACATATCACTATTATTTCATTTTTCAAAAGCTTCATGGTACAAAGATTAGCTTCCTAGATACGTCTGCAAAAAAACATGAAATTTCTGCACAGAAGAGTTTAATTATTTCATGAATCATAAACATTGTTGCTCAGTAAGACTTGAAACATTAAAGAAGTGAATCATACTCACCGGCTATCGGTCACTCTGCTTGTGCTTGTTTGGACTCTGTTTAGACATTTTAAAATGCTCCTAAAACAAACATAGTTTCACTAAATTCTCATGAATATTTCTGGGAGATTTAGCTCCACATTGACATGATCACATGACTCTTGCTGCAGATTTATTGGCTGCATTGAAGTGAAATCCCTGATCCACCACATCCCAAAGCTTGGAACCAGAGGCTGTTAAGTTACAGTTTTATGCAGCATAAAATTGAGTTTTTTGGTGCTAAAGCAACAACACTTAATAGGTGCTATGGAGTCCAACATAATAGACAATATCGCCTCACCCCATTAAACCAGCAGCAGACTGAACTGTTGGCAAAACCAAATCCAGTATCATCTGAATGTCTGAGCTCAAATCATGACTTACTTCTAGAAAATAGGTTTTTAGTTTGTATTTGTCCAGTTTTGGTGAGCTTGTGCGATTTTAAACCTGTTTCTCTTTTTAAGCTGATAAGAGTCAGATTATATTCCATGTACCTTTGTGGCTAGAAGGGCCTATTTGAGCTATCGTTCCCTTCTTATCTTCTTATCTTCTACTTGTTCTTTTCTGGCATCAACCAGGCCTTTTTGTCCACATAGCTGCTACTTATGGGGTATTTTCTCTTTTTCTGGCCATTATCTGTAAATCTAAAAGATGGCTGTGCCTGAAAATCTGTGCATGAATTTTCTGCAGTATTTCTGCAGTTTCTGAAATACTTAGACGATCCAGTCAGACACCAACAACTATGCCAAGTTCAAAATCCTTTAAATCCTCATTTTGTTCCCCATCCGAATGCTTAGTTTAAACTTCTGTCTAGATGTCTTAATAAATTCAGTTTCTGCCTTTTTGGTGACTGATTTGAAATTTGAGTTACTGAACTGGTGCAGCCAATCAACTGGCCAGTGATTGTAAGTCTCATCTGATTCGAACAAAACTCTTGTTCAGATCGCAAGTCTTAAAGACTATTTGAAATATCCTAAATGAGGTTTTAATTCACTTATTAGAATATGTATTCTTACTAAATTAACAAACTAGCTTCACCTGTTTTTAAAATGACAAAACATTGTTTTGTTCTGTGAAATGATCCACCAAGCACCTCTCTTTTTGTTTGTTTTTTTGACCGTTTTAACAAGCCTCTCTTTTTGACAGGAAGTGCTAAAAACTTGGCAGAGACATACATTTCGGATGTGTTGCTTTCTGACTACAACCAGCTATTATTTCCAAAACATTATGTAACAGCTCATATGAGAGACAATACATGAGCTGCCTTGTATGCAGGCATATTAAAGAAGTTCATGTGATGTAGGTCTAAAAGTGATGAAATGAAGCAATGCTTTTTTTTTGGAACATCAAGTCCCGTTGCCTCTGTAATGTGTTGGGATCAAAGATGTTGGATTATGTTCTCAGCCTTGTTTTCTTCTTGCTTTTGTTTGTTTTTTTTAGTGCCCCAAATTGGTCAGATCATTATTCACTAGATTAATCAGAAAGTAGGTCATGCCATCAGTTTCACTCTGTTTCCAGCTTCCAGCATGCTGAGGTGAGTTAATCTTCACCACTGGAAACAGCTTTTTGTAACTTGGCTTATCTGGGGACCAATTTGTATGCATCTTATACTATTTATGTTACAGTGTTAAGTTCATTGTAATGTGGTGCCAGCATTATTTTTCTGTTTCACCTCATCTACATATTCCATTAAAATGAATGTCAGATACGCTATAGAGTATAAAATTAAGTTATTGTTAGAGTTTTCAAATGTTTTTCTTTTAAACATTTTAAGGTGCTGATTTTTTAAATCAAGGATTTTCTAATTTGCTAATACTTTGTGATAAAATTGATGAAGGGCATTGGACTGGTGCTTCAGGAACCAAAGGGCTTTACAGAGGAGAATGTGCTTTTATTTTTTTTAAATCCTTTATAAACATTTAATTTTTGTAGGAAATAATTTCACTTTTATTTTCCTCAACTTTTTTCTGTTCAAGTATTAATGCCGAGCTGTTATTATTGTTATAGGAACCCGGATATTTCAGCTGTTGAATAAATAGATTTTATTTTACTGCGTTTTCGGGAATTAAAAGTACAAACATGTGGACCAGAACAAAAAAAAACTGTTCAACCTCTACTAGAAAGAATTTACTTGATACCAACTTAGCTTGAATAAATATATTAACTAATTGAATGGATTTACAATAAAGACTGACACATTTCAGTCGAGTTATTGTTTCAGAGCTTGAAGAAAAAAAGTCTAGAAATAAATACAGTTCAAAAAGTCTGCGGTCAAGTCTAGGCTGATAAAGTTCTGTGTTGAACGTTTAATTTTTTTACAGGATAAAAGCCAAACTAAGCACAATAAGCTGGACTTTCATCAGAATCCTACTGTGTATGAAACCTTTTTTCTCCTAGATTCTTTAATAATCGCTTTTTTATGGCGAACTGAAGTTCTGCAGAGAGAAAGCTAATTTATTTCTGAAAAGGATTTCCTAACTACCACCATGCATCTGACTGCAATAGCCAAAGACACGGTTTTGTGTTTTCAGCAAATAGTTTTCAGCTTTTCACACTCACTCCTGTGTGCCAATGTACAGTGAGACATGTATATAGCATTGAGAGCATAAATATTTATTGAAAGTCAAATGGTTCTGCTTTTTTACAGTGAGTGCAGTAAACTGCAGCAGGTACATCATGGAAACCGAATCACCTTCTTTTGTCATTCAAATAAATAAATGTGATAGAATAGGAATGACTTTTTGCATTTAGTTGTAAATATACATGCTCAGTTTTGAGTCACTTGTCAGAAGGCTGTTTTTTTTTTTCTCAGCTGTTTCGTAGATGTTAAGAATCGTGACTGTTCATCACAGCAGCATGTACTGACTGATCAGAGTTAATAAAAAAAACTAGTGTTTTATGCTTTTTGACTTTTTATTTCTTTTGTTTTACATTTTCCTCCCCAGTTCCTTTTTAATTTTGCCTTTAAAAGTTGCTGCTAATGTTCTAGAGAGCTTGATAATAGTGTAGTTGTAGGTGATAAATGACAATCCCTGAGCCGCAGACAGATGCTCTAGCATAGGATTCTCCATGTACTGTATCGACGCTGTTGTTTTATCCGTGCTTTCAAACACCGTTCGCTTCTGCTCTGTTTTGCTTTGTATTGTTTGTGTAGATGGAATTGCACACTACTGATGCTGTTTGTTGTACTGGGGAGCACATAGCAATAAAGGATTTGATGAATTAATGTGATTCCTTGCTTTTACACTTTCTGCACAATGCGGGGGTTGTCAGAGAAACATCCATTCTTCTCCTTGCAGGGTGGCGTCGGGGCTGGTGGCTCACACCAGCACCAGAGATTGGGTCTTTATGGTTGTTTTTAATTATTTAAAAGGCATTTTAATTGTGCAACTACTTGTAATTGTTGCCTTTTCTGCCGCTTGGCCAAAAATTAGCTTTTACTCACAGTGGAACTGTCCTTGTTAGATAAAATATAAACTAAAAATGTTAGTCTTAAGATATTGTCTCTTCCTTCCTGCTAGCCAGAGGGGCCATATTTATCCTTAAGACAGGAGTCAAGACTTTGTTATATCCCTGCTTTCACCATTTTCCGCTTGCTGGTTTTTGTTTCAAGCACCAGAGATTTAGACTTACATCTTTTTATTATTTTTTTTCCGCTGACAGATGCTCACTGGTTGAAGAGAAAATCCCGGAGAATCACTCGACTGTTTATCGCTTTGTTTTTCATTTTAAAGACCCTGAAATCGAAGAAATGAAACAACAGTCTGTTTTCTTTCCTATAAATCAAGGTGTTTGCTGCGCTGTGTGTCTTAAACCAGCTGGCATATGCAGAGCTGCATTATAACCAGGCTCTGACTATTTTTATATCCGTACAATAGAATCAGTAGCAGGAACTCAGAAGGTCAAAGGAAAAGGTTTAAATTGTCTATGGGCCCTTTGGCTCAGAAGAGAAACATTTTAACAAAGGCTGTTGAATATTTTAACATTATCTTCCTACTGTTCACCAGGTACAGACCTTAGGTTATAACTTCTTCTTAAATAAGTGGGAATATCTTTAAAATCACATTTTAAATATCAATAAATTGAACATATATACACTGTATTTATTCTCAGCAAATACAAAGATTACATAGTATAAGCAAGTGATGTAAATGTATGTTAGGTAACAAGTGTTTGTTTCCTGCATTCTTTAGTTCATCTCTTGATGAGAAGATTAACTTAAATTTCATGCAAGAATTGGACGTCTATATAATTTATTGTAATAATTCAGTTCAAACAATAAAGCGCATAAATAAATAAAAGGCCCAAAAATGTCAGCCATCTTGAAAAAAGACAGTCATTCTGAAATTCAAGTTGCTGATGGGAAATAAAAAACATACATCCTGAGGGGATTTTTTAACAGCAATATGCTCCACTGTGGTGGTTCATTAACTGTAAGTCATAATCATCAAAATTAACGACAGCTGACACTTAAGATACATTGTTGAGTGTAATGAATCTTTATAATGAGGGTTTCACCTTTTTAAATTTAATTTCTGACATGAGTGAACTCACTGATGATAATCTAATTTATTGGGAAGCACATAATGTCTTCTCATTGCTTTTTATTTACCAAAAGTGCGTTATTTCCATGGTGGCTATCGAAGATCAGCCTGCAGCAGCGCTGTGTGCTCATCTTTGCTGGTGCGTTACTGGTTTTAATATCCTGTTACATTTCCTTTCTTTGCTTATCTGACGAGAAAACAAGAAGGATGCAGTTAGCAGAAGAACAGTTTGCCACTCCAGAGTCACTGTCACTGTCTTTTAACATCATATCACTCGTTTTCCTTCTAATTATATTTGAGCGCTAATTAGGAGCCGCCATGATTTTTTTTTTCTTCTTTATTTTGGTGAACCCTCACCAGGCGTCTGACACTGAGCCAGTATCCCCTAGTCATGACTGATGAGCTGTTATCCTTTCAGCTGGCACACTTGGAGCTGATTTGCACATGGGTGGCTCTTTTTGGCAATTGCTGCAGCAACGTGCCGAAAGCCAAATGTCCAAGAAGCCTCAGTGTGATATCGTGACTGTAAAATGTTACCACCAGAGTTCTGGAGTGCTTTTTCTGTGAAGTATTGCAGCAAAATGTTGATTGCATTTCCCTGCAGTAGACAGTCTAGCTTATGCTGTAGAAAAGACAGAGTAATCTGTCTCAAAATGTGATTTAAAAATACATATATACCATTGCTAAGGGGGTAAATGTCAGTGTTTGAATGGATTTAGCTGTGGCATTGCATACACATTAATTTTTTTTAACCATTAAAGTATCAGATTCCTCCTTTTGCTGTGAAAACCTGCTCAAACCACACAAATACAAACAGTATTGATGCATATAAAATGCATCAATACTGTAGCATTCAAACAATAAAACAGATGGTAAGGCTCATAACATTTTTTAGTTTAAGGACATTTTGCAGTTATTTCCATAATTTAAAAAAAAACATTCAAAACTGTATTACTTCACTTTTTTTCTCCTGTAAAGTTGCTCTTTAAATTTACCTTACGTTAATAAAGTAGAACCTCGTCTATTTGCAGCTTAGTATTCGTGGAACAACTCATAATAATTATTGGCCAATTTTATTTTTTTTTATTTTTTTGGAGTTAAAGCACCTTAGTTCAAGACTAGGAAGAATGTAGTTAGATATTACCTCCTGTTGTAGAGCTAAGATGGTTTCCACTGTACATATTTATACATATTGCAGCTGCGGCAATTAATCAAATGACTCAAAGAGCTCTTAAAAAAAGAAATCTTAAAAATTAATCGAGGCTTTGTTAAATAATGCTTTACAAATTAGCGACTGTGTTCCGGCGGTCGGACTATTATTTGTGTTACACAACGCTCTCATTTCCGCCAACCAGCGGTGGACGAATGCTAAGTGCTATTATTAGTAGCTATGGAGGGAAACGGCGACGGACGGCAAGTAGCGCGGTCAAGAAAAAGACAATAAGTATTAAAAGTGTGGGATAATTTTACTCTAAGAAGAAAAAAATGTCATAGATCAGTGTGTGTACTGCAAACGGAACTGGTGTTTCCCAACAGGACGTCCTGGATCTCAGCAGGAAACATCATCTACAGCATTAAGCTCCTTAATGGCTGATAACAGGTGACAAGTTTGTTCCCTTTCCAAAAAACTCTTAATCTTAGTACAGAATCTGGCGTGGAAATACATTTTTGCCTGACCTTATATGTATTTGCTGATTAACTACAGCAAATATTAAAAAATGTAAACTAAAAAGCCAAGAAAAAAAAAAAAGATTAGAAATATTTATTTCATGAAGGTTTTTAATACTTCAAACTTGAGACAAAGTGATTTTAATTATATAGCATTTTAAATAATATAATTTTATTGTTAAAAAACTGAATTGTATTTTACTAGCATTTTCTCTTTCGTGTTTGTTTTGCTAGCTTGATTAGCTCCTAAAGAATGGGGCCATTTTTAAAATTTGATTACTCATTTAATCGTCAGAATAATTGATACTTTACTCAATCACTTTGCAACTGTGCTAATGCACGCTAGAGTTTATGTGGTGTTTTGACTATTAAAATAAGCAATGTCAGAGGGGTCTCAAGTATTTGGATTTTGTCCGTTTGGGGTTGTTGTCCATAGTCCCCCACAAATCCTAAACCCTGCAAAAACATAAAATATTAGCAAGAATTTTTGATCCAGTTTCTAGTGCAACTATCTTAATACACTTGAAATAAGATGAAACTAACTTAGAATTAACTTTTCAGCAAGATATCAGAGCTGGTTTTTAAGTAAATAATTTCTTAATACTGATGAACAATTACTAGTTACACTGGCAGATTATTTCACTGTGAAATAGGAAAAATGTCTTGCTAAAAGTGAAATTATCTGCCAATAGAATAAGTACTTCTCTGTGTGTTTCCATAATTTACCAGCCTTATGTTTCAACTGCAGAATATTTTATTGAGAATGTTGGGGCGTGTTAAGTGTCATATCTGATGCACATTGTTCAGGAAGTACTGCAGATTCCCTGTTGTTTGAGTCTCATTTTTTTCACGGTCAGAAATAATGAGTTGTGATGTTGACACAGACAGATCATCTGGCGAAGGTTTAATAGCTGATTTCCCTGTCGTCGTGGTAACGCTGTGGATTCAGTGGGAAAGGATGATCCTTCTCATATCGCCGGCCTCCGCGGAGTTCCCAGCCCAGGCAGGCAGACGCAGAAAGCAAACATTTGCATGACAGGGTATATAAATGTGAGTTTGCAAAAATGAGGACTGAAATCACCAAATATTTTTGACAAGCTCAACTAAATCTCAAGCTAGAATAATCAGATTTTTTTTATTAACTACACCAAATTTTTTTTAAATATCTAAAGATAAATATTTTTTATTTAAAATCTCAAAAAGTGTTGATCTCAGTTTGAATAAATGTGTTGTTGGGTTAATTCTCATGTTGATGCCCTTAGTGTCGCTGCAGCTCTGTAAACTTGTGAGAAAGAAGCCGCTCACCCAGATCCATCCTGCTCCAAACTCTGGCTGCCGTCTCATGGTGTTAATTGGTGATGCACTCTGAACAACAGGCTTTTGTCTCAGACAGTGTAGGTGTTGGATAACACTCTCCTTACAACGTGGCACAATTAAGACCAGGAAGATGCTCACTATCACACAGATGGCCCCTATTCAGTGAAATTTATTATAATTTGTTATTCTACATACCAACTCCTATTAATCTTTATCCAAAAACAAATCATTTAGTTATTTTCTTATCTATTCTTTTTACATGAATGTGAAGTTGTTTTTTTTTTAGGTTTTCCTTTCATATTGTTGAGTATTGATGTTTATGTGAGTTTTCAGTATCATTATCAGGGTTCTACAGATACTTAGTCTTTTAAAATGCTTGAATTTCAATTAGGTGTTTTCAAGGTTTGGAAAGTGCTCGTTTTGTAGTAAAGCCTAAATTTGAAAAATGTTATTTACAGTTGAAATTAGATATTTTCTTACATCCAATAAAAAAAAATTTTTTCTCATTCCCCTAAAATTAAATCAGACTGAAGCGTCTTGTTGTAGGTCGGTTAGAATTTCGCCTATTTTCCTGACCTATATTTTTGCCTCGTGTCACTTTAAATCCAAATAAGCTGCTGATGGCCACGCCCCCAACTCAACTGGAAAATTGCTGCAAACAGATGCTCAATTATCCAAATATACGTCTTTGACAAGCAGAAGTAGAGCATCCTGCACAACCAACAAGAGTACAACTAGTGGTTTCTGGATGGTAAGTCAATACCAAAACACTTGTCTTTTCCAGCAGCCATTGTGCAGTGGTAAAACCAGCTGACCAAACATGCTGACTTGTGACGTTACATTCCAAAGGTTTTTGAAACAGCTCATTTTCCAGACACCAAAAAACATGAACTTATTCCCAATAGACGGCTGGGTGGGTTTTTTTTTATTTTGCTTCGGCTGTTTTTAGAAGCAGTAGAAACTCAATTGGAAGTACAAAAAATGTGCAAAGTGTGATTTTAACCATATTGATGTATTGATCTTTAATTGAGGTTCTCTTTCTTTGTTACAGGGCTGCACAGTGGCGCAGTTGGTAGCACTGTTGCCTTGCAGCAAGAAGGTCCTGGGTTCGATTCCCGGCCGGGGTCTTTCTGCATGGAGTTTGCATGTTCTCCCTGTGCATGCGTGGGTTCTCTCCGGGTACTCCGGCTTCCTCCCACAGTCCAAAAACATGACTGTAAGGTCAATTGGTTTCTCTAAATTCTCCCTAGGGGTGAGTGTGTGTGTGCATGGTTGTTTGTCCTGTATGTCTCTGTGTTGCCCTGCGACAGACTGGCGACCTGTCCGGGGTGTACCCCGCCTCTCGCCCGGAACGTAGCTGGAGATAGGCACCAGCAACCCTCCCGACCCCATTAGGGACAAGGGTGAACAGAAAATGGATGGATGGATGGATGGATTTCTTTGTTACATGTGTTCTGTGAGTCTTAACAAATCCAGACTGCAGTTTTTTTCATTTGGTTTTTTATGTTTTATAACAGATAACACATCTTCGCAGTTCTGAACAAAAGAGAAAAAGCTTGAGGTTACATGTTATTATTGAACTCAAAAGCAACTGTGGCAACATTTTCCTTTGGAACATTTTTACCGTCTGTCATAGCAAGCTAAGCTGAATCTTTCCGGTCTGTTTACAGTCAGGGTCAAAAATGTAAAGTGGTAAAAAATGTTTCTCATTCTCACATTCTGAAAATGTTAAACTACGCTGCCACCAATTGGCAATCCCACAAATGTTTAAAAGTTTCTTTCTATTCTCAAAGTAAAACTTGCATTTTTCCATCTGATAATTACCAGGAGCTTTATAAATACCAGCTGCCACAGAAACTGCAGACAAGTGGAGACAAGAAATGCATAAAAATAACATTATTCTAATTGGCTCAATACCCATTTTTACTTGTAGAGTGTCAGGAAGGTTTCGCTGACCTGCCTCTATATCAGGCGTCTTAATTAAAAGAAACAGAAATAAAATGCCAACATGTAATTTTTCAAATGAAGAGTTTCACATTTACGTCATCATTTTTCATCTGTGTTTATATTTAATTAGCTAATATTGCTTCACTTTACCATCTGCTTAGCATCTGTTCTGCTGTTAAGATCTACAGGCAGGAGCAACTTTTTTATAGCAATTAAAAAAAAAAAGATCCAATAATAAGTTAAATATGCACTTTGGTTAACATTTCAAAAAAGGTTGTGATTGCCTTTTTGACAATCACAAAGGCAGGGGACCCATCATTAAGCACCGGTATCAGATTATAGTTTGGGATTTTGAGGGAGTAGGAACTGCAAAAAGTAGATAACATGAACACCTTTAGATCATTTTCTAATATTCTATTAATTAACAATGACAATGTTGAATGTTCACTTGTTTGGACTCAGAGTTTGAATATTATTTTAAACTGAACTTGCAGGAAATTGCCAGATATTTTAATTTCTCAAGGTCAGAGTTAATGAGATCTGATACCGACACAAACAAATCATTCCCTCTGGGTTTCACAGCTGATTTCTCTGTTGTCGTGGTAACGCCATGCACCCAGTCGAGGAATGCCCGAACATCCTCATGTCGTCAGCCTCTGCAGAGTTCCCAGCCGAAGCGGAGGTCCGTCTCAGTGGCTCAGGGAGAAAGCCAACATTAGCGTGACAGCGTCTACAGCTGACCGAGTTTGTAAAAATAAGGACTGAGCAGATTTTCATTTTCACTCGGGACTCGGGATGCTTTCTCCACAAGCATCCTGAGTCTGAGTAACAAGCAAATACTTCTGACAGACGCTGGCTCCGTGAGGACGAAGATATAGAGGCGGATCGAATCGGCGGACGGTTGGACTTTCGAAAGAAAGGACCGACCCAAAAAAAAATCCACTGTCACATTGATGAGTGAAACAGCAACCCCTGCTTTATGGATGCACTTACTGATGCCTGCAGCTTAAGTGACAAAAAGCAGACTAATGCAGGCTCATAATGTCCCAGAAGTTGGTGCTAATTAATTAACAGGGCTTTTGTCTCAGACTGTGTGGGCGTCAAAGAACATCATCAACACAATACAATGAAGATCACAAAGATTTTCACTCACACTGAAAGGCCGCCCTTCAGTCGTTTCTGAATCAACTCCAAATTTCAATCACAAACTCATGTATTGACGTCTCTTTGTGTCATCTAGACTTTTCAAAATAGTTTTTTTACATAAATACAAACTCTAGTGTCTTTGAGCAACTTGTAAAACTTTTCCTACCTAATACAGCATGGATTTTAGAGACTCCTCTTACCACTACAAGGGAATTTTATTTCTAAGGCACATTTCATTAACAGGAGTAATTCAAAGTGCTTCAAGAGATTAAAAAGAAAATAAAACAATAAGCTAGCAAAAAGCATTACACTGCAGTGGCAAAATAAGGGAAAGTGCTGGAAAGTTGAAAAACAGTTAAAATCGATTTTAATCTCTGATTTAAGGGACTTCTTAGGCAGATCTGTGAAGTGGTTTTATAAAGTAATGGCACCTTCACACATTGATTTGTTCAAAGGATTTTTTTATTGCTTGGATTTGTTCATATCATCAGCCAGTGATATTGTAGCTACCAAAGGTACTAGCTAGCATTGTTTATAATCCGATGTGAGAGCATGTAGATATTAAATATAAGGGAACCCAGGACTGGACCTTGGGGTTCCCCACATGTGACTTCTGTCTGCTTCGATGGGAGGTTTCCTATTGAAACAAAGAAATCCCTGTTCTTTAGGTAAGTTTGGAACCAACTGACTACTGGAGTGGAGAGTCCGACCCAACTCTCCAGTCGTTTCAGTAATACGTCACGGTCAGCCGTGTTGAATGCTGCGCTGAGGTCCAACAGAACCAGCACTGTGGTTCTCCCACAGTCTGTATTTATACGGATATCATTGAACACTTTGACGAGTTCGGAAACCAAACTGAAACATATAAAAGTGGTTTGCCATCGTTAGTTCCTGGTACTTTCCTGGTCCTTACTGATTACTTTCCTGGTAGTTTGAGGCTCTTACCTATAGTTGCTTTCTTTTACACTATTATAGAGCTGCACCAAGTTCAAAAATGTTGCGATGGTGATATTGGTTGCAATGTGTGCCTACTTTCTTTCCTCTGTTTCTCATCTATTCTTCCATTGCATACCCATTTTATTTCATCTGAATTGTTGCTAAATATAACAAGAAAGTCACTAAGTTACCAACAGTGGTATCACTATTGTTAACTGGAAACGTGCAGACCTGACCGGGGAGCCGGTCTGTCATTCAATCCTCTCACAGAAGAGCAGACGAGGTCAGAGGTTCATATTTAGATCTTTGCTGAAGTAGATAAGACCCGGGGATAAGATCGGGTTTACATGTAGGTATCAACTGGACACTGATCTCCCAAGATTAGAGAAATCAGTGCTGATAAATCAGTGCACCTCTACTGCAGATCTTAGAGGAACTCTGAAGCCAATGCAGTGTGCTCAAATGTTTTGATGCAGCTGTACAGACTCCACTATTAAAAATGACATTCTGCTTCACAGATGCCAATTTGTGCAGAAAATCCAGCTAGAATGTCGAAATCATGAGCAAAACAGACCGACTCACTGAAGTAAAGATGCTTATATTAAATATTTCATGCCTAAATCTGAGTTGGCTTCACTCGAAAGCGAACGGGAAAACGCAGCCTCCTGTTTTCTGACTCATTCTCAGTCAGGAGTGAAGTTCAAGCTCCCAACGCTCACATCCTGGTTCTGTAGTGAACAAGCTGCTGCCCGTGGGCTGGTTCCCTGCTTTAATTCCTTAGCGGTGTCAGACTGCGTTTCCATCTCTCCTCTGTGCCTCAGAGTGCTGATAGCTTCAGTGTTTCATGTTTAATCATCACGGAGAGAGCCTCTCCTCTCTGGGCCCCATTTGTTTTCTTTCAGTCCTGATTTCACGCTCAGTCATGGGAGAGGGACGGCCACACACCACCCTTATCCAAACAAGTCATCCTGAAGAAATTACTTTGCAGAGATAAACTTGATGGATTTTATTCAGGCTGTACAATCTTCACAGTTATTAATTACATGTTTCCTGACAATATTTCAGTGAGATCTGTATGTAACTTTTATTTTGTTAAAAATGCTTTCGACGCTTTTGTTGCAACTGTTGCTATGTCGTGACAATATGAGACAGATAATGTGTGAAAAGATCAATCTCCTCCTCGTCTCTGTCTATTGTAGAGCTTCCAGTCGAAAACAACCAATCAGAGCCAGGAGGAGGGGCTTAGCGCTGTCAACCTCATTAAACACTGTTAAATGTGCTAAAGGCGGAATAACTTATCACATGAAAACTAGCCTAACTAGCTCTTTATATAGCTAGTTAGGCTAGCTATATGCTCTTAAAAGGACATTCTGTTGTGGAGTATTTGGGTCACCTTCTTGCAAAATACTTTAATAAATAAATAAAGTTGATTTGGGTGCAGCAAAGTCTGTGGATAAATATGGTTCTGCTTGTTAGAAAAAACAAAAAGCTTCCATCTGCATTAACCACCGGTGCTGGACGGAGCAAATTTCTTCCATTTTTGAACTAGCTAGCACCTGGGCATGATGGACAGCTCTAAGGCCTGCGTCCGGTCTCTCATTGGTTGTCTCTATTTAGCACTCAGAGAAAGCACAAAATCAATCCAAGGGCCACAAATGGCCCCCGGGCCGCACTTTGGACTCCCCTAATTTGAAGTATATACAGTACAGACCAAAAGTTTGGACACACCTTTTAATTCAATGAGTTTCCTTTATTTCCATGACTATTGACATTGTAGATTCACACTGAAGGCATCAAAACTATGAATAACACATGTGGAAATATGCACTAAACAAAAAAGTGTAAAACAACTGAAAATAGCCCTTATATTCTAGTTTCTTCAAAGTAGCAACCTTTTGCTGTGATTACTGCTTTGCACACACTCTGCATTTTCTTGATGAGCTTCAAGAGGTCGTCACCTGAAATGGTTTTCACTTCATAGGTCAACCTGCCCTGTCAGGTTAATAAGTGGGATTTCTTGCCTTATAAATAGTCATGAAAATAAAGAAAACCCATTGAATTAGAAGGTGTGTCCAAACATTTGGTCTGTACTGTATATAAAAAAACATGTTTACAGGGGGAGCAACAGGAAGATATTTTTACTGCAACAAAATGAATCTAACACGTAAAAACATGACCTACCTATCAAACTAAGACTGAAATTAGAGGAAAACTTTGCATCGTTAAGGAGTTTCGTTCAGGCAGCAGCCAGAAGCCATTTGGCCGGTTTAGTTGGAGTTCTGCTCATGTGGACGTAGGTTACTCTGGTTGGTCCGAGTTTCACAGATTAAACATCAGCCGTGTCTTAAATTTGTGTTTGCATGGCTGGTGCTTCCCATATCCAGAACAGTTTATTAATTCAGCCTCGCTGCTCCACGTCGCGGCGCTTTAATCTGCATGAAATACTCTGAACGCTTTAAAGGCTTTTTCAACAGGCACAGATAAACACTTCAAGGCTGTTTTTGGGTGAATTACTTGAGACAAAATGCTCCTTTTGGAACGTGCTTAAACTACTTCCTTGATATTCTGAACACCAAGGAATGTTTGGTGTATGTTTTAAATATTCTACAAATATTTAAAACATAAATCATCTCATTTATGATGGTTGCACTAGCTGTTATGTTACATCTGATTTGTATTTTTGTAGACTGTATTTTGTGTTTGAGGAACTGCTTTGAACAATGTTTTCCTTCTGGTTTCTGATACTGTGAGGATTTTTGCTTTGCATTTTAACTAATAAGGTGATTTTTAATCATTTTTCTACAACTGTGAACATCTGATTAGCATCTCAAAAGCTTTTTTTTAAATTCAATCACAGTAAGAAGTAAAAGTTATTAAAAAAATGTATGCTGTCTTTTAAACTTCTTCTGCTGCTGTTGTTTTATTTTTAATAAGACAAAACCGTTTGGAATAGAGATCACTAAGTGCTTGACATGAGTCAGTAAAATGATTATAAAATGCAGTAAAATGTTTGTTGTCTTCCGTTCTCTCATGTTTTTCTAAAACATTTTGTTTCTTTAGTTAATTAGAATGGGGATTGCACTGTAGAAAAAAACAAGCCTGGTATATTGTTGCTTCAGATTTAGAAGCTAGCTTAATTGGAAATGTTTTTTTTAACTCATGTACTGATTCACATTAAGCATATCTTGAATCATTAATTTGTGCTCTAATCTTTGGGTTTTTAAAATTATTTTCCCAATAAAACATATTTTTGATCAAACGAGGCCAAACGCAGTGAGAGAGAATCTGGTTCCTTTTTCTGAACATAAAACAAAGTATTTTGCTCCTTCAGGATGTTTTTATTTTATTCTTCTTAGCTGTTGCTTTTATATCAAATCAACTTTCAAAGTGCCTCAGATTCTCTGAAGTCTGGAAAAAACAGGGATTTTTTTTTAAATGCTCTTTTGAGAAAATGAAGAAATGAAGCGCAACTCTCCTTTACAAATGCGTAGATTCCTACATTATGTGAACATCTTTATGTTCACACAAAATATCAAATGAAGCATTATTCAGTCTGCTGATCCAGACAGATGTTTTTATTTCTAGTTTCTGTTTCCCTCTATACTTATGCTCAATACTTTTCTGGTGCACTTGAGTCATAAACACAACTTGCTTGGAGTTCAACACGATTTTGTGGCATGAGATATTTTTAATTGAAGTAGAGTTTTTCTTTTGAAGTGTTAGACATTTGTGTCTGCATTACTTCTTTTGAAAAAAGCCAGTAGTTAGTCTTGAAAGTAAATGTGTGTTTTAATCATGACACTTTGTCCAGAGTTTTACATTAAAGCCAGAAAGGACAGAATGACTTTGGTTAGAAAAATAGCAAAAGTAATGATCAAGTAATAAAATTAAAAATATACATTTAAAATTGAATCTGTTTTGTGGAAGTTTTTGACATTTAGTGATAAAATTGATGATTAAATTCATTTAAATTAACTTAAATTTAAGTTTTGCTGACACATTTCTCATTGCAGTTCAAAGCTCCACAGGTAGAGTTGCTGCTTTGAAATGAAACTTATTCAGTTACATTAAGCATAATATTTAAATTACGAGAATAAAGTCACGAATTTACAAGAATAAAGTAGTATGGGAATAAAATTTGAGATAAAGTCTAAATAATACAAGAATACAGAGATCATAATGAGAATAAAGTTGTAAAATTACGATAGTCGTATGAGAATAAAATCATATTAAGCGAATAGTTGTACATGAATTATGTAGCATTGCAAAAATAGAAGTAATAATGAGAATGAAGTCATAATATTTAGAGAATAATGTAATTTTATGACTATTTCTTATTGTGGCGCTGACACTGATAGTTTTACAATGATAAAAACATAGTATGAAAAACGTCTTATCCTAAAATCTGCATATTTACTTTAATAGAACCTGACTTTTTTGTAGTTTTACGGTTTTAAACACCATATGTTTCCTGCTCTTTAAAGATGCTCTAAATTTCTCTTGGAATTCTGACTCGATGTTTTAAATATCGTCATCCTCCAATCCATCATGAGACGCCTTTAATCCCGCTCTTATCCAGCGTCTCTGACCTGACACGACAACCCGGTGCAGAGTGTGCATCAAATATTCACTGGGATCGACCCATTCCTTCATAAATGTTTGTAGAAGCAGTCTGCAAGTCCTGGATTACATACAAATATGACCTTGAAAGCAAATGAAACACCTGAGTCTAATTATTTGGATGGCTGAGCAAAAACTCTTAGCATGTAGTGAGAACAGTAGAATATGCTTGGATGGAACAAGGTAGGAAGCAATGAATCTGCTCCAGCGTTTACAGATGTTGAAATATTTTAATCCAGTAGTTTATTGTGTGTTGAATGAGTTTCTGCACAGGAAGTGATGTTTACAGCGTGTTTATTACTGTATTGATGACAGTTTTAGACATTTTGCAGCTCACAGGACCATGAATGCACCCACACACAGTTTGGTCACATTAATATTTGTCTTTGTACGAAGGCAGGACAGAGGTGAGCGCGACAAACTTCAAAAGCATACACAGGAACAATGTTTGCTTTTTTCCTCTCTCACTGATCCAGTTCTCTCAACAGACAGTATTAACAACACAAATAAATATTTCTCAAATGATGCACGTCAGTGACTGGCACAATGTAGCTTCTCTTCCAGCAGAAAACAGTTTTGTTTTTGTTAATTAACACAGAAAGGGATTACACTGTAAAACAGGGATTATTTTAGAATAAAAAAATACTGTTGGCCTGGAAATCATTGCAGTGTTTCACAAATATATAAAAAATGACGCCTGTAAGAAAATAATTTGATGAGAAATTTTGAAATATTAATGAAATGTGAATTACGTCCTTACATAGGGAGCATTTGGTCCAGCATTATATCCAGTTGTGGAGAAAAAATGAAATAAGTTAGAATTTACATTAATATCATTAATAAACACAAGTTTATTAATGATTGGGTCTGTACCAGGAGTTTAAATGATTTAAACTTAACTTTGCATTTCAAATTGGTGAAAAAATGATGCCAAAGCAGAAAAAATGCATTAAATACTAAATACACATTGAAATCTCAAACTATGTACCAAATACATAAAACCAGTTTTATTTGGAAAGTGTGAACTTTTTCTCTAAGCATAAATGTAACAGGAATGCATCAGATTCATCTACTCTTTAATAATATATATACAGTATGTAAGTGAATTATTCAACTACACTTTATTAAAAAAGATCAAATAATTAAAAAAAAAAGCCTAAAACGTTAAAGTGCCACTGCATTTGGACGTATTTTGTTTGCTGGGGTTATTGGTGATAAATATAGAAGAGCAGGACCAGATGTTTATTCAGGCTTGGGCTCTGAAAATCTCCTTTATGCTCCATTAGGAATAAATACTGAGTTAATTGGAAGGTAATTAAATAAGACTGGTTTTTGTTTTCCCACTCTCATGCAATGTTGCTTTATTAGCATATTCAAAAGGCTAAAGTGGCAAGCACACGTAAAACTAAGAATAGCAAGGAAGGGGCTGCTGCATCAAAGAGCAAGAAAAGATGCAATTTAGTCAAAAAAACAGCAGAGCTCAATATTTTTGTAATATTTTGATTTGCAAGAAATGAAATGAGACATCAAGCGTAGATGCCAGAGGTCCTAAGTGGTGGCATCAGGTGCCGAGTCTTTGATTTATCTGACAGTTTCTGGAGAATCAAAGGTTAGTGAATCACAATGGTCAGAAATCAGTGCAGTTGTTGTGTTTATACTGGGTGCAAACATTTTGTAGCGCTTTAAACCTAATAACGCTTTTAACATGAATATCACGCAAAGCACAGCTTGTGTCATTAAATGCTTCGATATTTGATAGCAAATGAAATCCGCTAACTGAAAACCAGCTTCATCACACAGAGGAGACTGTGGCTCTGAACGGTGGGAGCTTGGTGACTGCTGTGTGTTTGGGCTGAACTTCACCTACTTGTAAGTATGCAGGAACTGGCCGACTGCATGCAATCAGAGAAAGACACAGTCACTTTTAACTTAGACTGAAGGAAAATGTAGACGGCTAAATACAGGGCGGGCCATAAGTTTCCATACACAGGAGAATGTAAAATGTAGATTTCTTTTATATTTCAGATACCCAAGAAGATGCGTTTGACAAAAGAGCAAAGAATTGAAATTTACTGATGGCTGGATCGGGAAGCAGTCGCATGGTTGCACCAACCTTTAACAGAAAACATGGAGCGAGCGTCTCACACACACACACACACGCACGCACGCACGCACGCACGCACGCACGCACACACACACACGCACGCACACACACCACACTGTGGCAAAACTTATTTGCAAGTTTCAGAAAACTGGAAATGTTGCAGATCAACCACGAAGTGGTCCAAGACATGCAGCGATTACAGAGTCCCACAAAAATAAAAACAGTCCAAAATTAAACGATTATTTCTTCTATGTATGGAAACTTGTGGCCCACCCTGTAGTTTAAGCAGAACCAGAATTTCTATCAAAGAATAACAGCAATCTTTTAGTGATTTAAGGTTGATTAAAATATTATTCCAATATGTTTAATACCATGCAGCTATGAGTTTAAGTGCATCTGAATTGTGTGCAGATGTTAAATATTTGCTGATTTCACAAGAAAATGCCTAAGAAAGAAGGGAAAATAAAAACTCAATGCATATGGAGTGCAGGCTCAGTTCTCTCCTTCCTTATCACAGCAGAAATGCACAGACTATTTGTTCCAACTGTCGTCTAATCGAACAGCTGCTGTTATCTGCTACAGCGCTTTTAGTTAAGCAATAAATCATTTCAGAGCTTGTTTATGTGCAGTCGCCACGCTGCCCACAAACGGACACTTTTTCTTATCTGTAAAACAAAAGCATCTGTTTAAAGGTGGGAATATGTCTGAATACGAATGAGGAGCAAAACTTTGCTTCTGCTTCCTGAATATTTCAGTAAAGATCCCATCACAGTTTTATACATTCCGGCTTCAAGCGGAGATTCAAGTGGTGACGTTGGCTTCCTACATTAAAAATCTCCTATAAATTACTCATCAGCCCATCTTTAATGAATTATCACAAATAAATAATGTTTTCACTACTATTGCCATAAAGCAGGAGGGTTAAGCTTTGCTCATATGCAGATATATATCTATTTATTGTGCTGTAAGTTACAGAGGTAATATATCACGTGTTTAATAGCCCTTCACAATTAAATAGAACACCATGACTTCCTTTCTTTTCATTAAAATTCAACTCTCTGTTACGAAAACCAGCAGTTTCTGTGTCCAGGTGTTGCATCTTAGTAACATTGTGTAGAACATGTAAACAAAGACACAAAAACCTTACATGCTCAGACGGAAACTGGTTGCATGCAGACTAAGCGAAGATTTCAGGAGTCATTCAGTCCACAAAAAATGGAAATTCACAGTAATTCATCAACAATTGTATAAATGTGTTTGTTTTTTCACCACAGGCACTAAAAAGTACAAATCTTTTACATTCAAAAACGTACACAAAATGCATTTATCCTGCTAAACTGTTTTGGTTGTAGTAGTAAATGAAAAGCAGTCCCGTAAATACAGTTTTCTGTGAGATTCTTGTCAGTGGCACTGAACAGACATCAGCAAACTGCATGAAATAAAAATTTAAAAAGCAGCTTTAAAGCTGCCTTATGTAACTTTTACAAAAAAAATGTTTTGTACATATTTATTATGTCACAACAGGATAATCAGTGAAGAGAAGCTTCTCTGCCTCCTTCCAGTACGAACTACAAAAATACATCATTCATTCTGAAGCAACCAATCAGAGCCAGGAGGAGGGTCTTGGCGCTGTCAATCACTCTCATGCTCTTTGATAAACATTTCCAGGATTAGAGGATTAATATCTAGAGAAACTCATCCATGCATTCATCTTCAGTCGCATTGATTCCTGCAGCAGCGTCTTCACAGGTCTGCCTAAAAAAATCAGTTCTACAGCTGCAGCTGAGTCAGAACGCTGCTGCTGGCGTTCTGACTAAAACCAGGAAGTTAGAGCACATCACCCAGTTCTGAAGTCCTTCCACTGAGAGAATAGACTTTAAACTATTGCTGGTAGTTTATAAATCACCACAATACATTACAGATCTGCTGCTGTATCAACCTTCCAGACCCCTCAGGTCTTCTGGTTCTGGTTCTGGTTCTGGTTCTGCTCTGAATTCCCAGAACCAGAACCAAACATGGAGAAGCAGCGTTCAGCTTCTAGGCACCACAAATCTGGAACAAATTTCCAGAAAACTGCAAAACAGCCAAAACACTGAGTTTGTTTAAATCCATACTAAGCTGTTTGCAGTTGCTTTTGAAACATCATAAATGAAACATCGACCAAACGTTGATGTGCAACGATGGAACTTGACAAAATATAATGTTTCAATTATTCATGTGCGTTCTGTGACTTTGTCTTTTAATGGTTTAAGTTACTTTGAACTGCCTTGTTGCTGAAATGTGCTACACATATAAACTTGATTGATTGGTTGGTAGACTGCCACTAATGCTAAGGCTGGTTAGCATAGCATGGCGACAGATAAACAGATAAACAGCGAGTTGTTTTTCCACAATATGCTCAACATTAGCACATTGAACCGCGTACATGAGGATGATGGGCAGCGTTAAGACCCTCCTCCTGTTTTTGCATTTCTTCAGGTGGCTCAGGGAGGAGATCCATTTTTTCAGATTCTCTGTCTCAAACCTACTGTCAAAGTTGTAATAATTATGGGAAAATAACATGTATTTGTAAAAGTTACAGTAGTTTTAAAGAAAAAAAACCCTTTAAATAAATCTTAATGTGAAAAGCTTCAAAAAATATAATTTGGAGTTTGAAATTCATATTCTGAACATTTAATCTGGCGTTTTAACGTTCATGTTTTATTCTCCAGACACGATGCAGCAACACTTGGTGACCTACAAACACAGTGCTCACAAATGCAATCAGTGTGCTCTTCAATCCATGTGAATTACAGCTAATTATCAGCATTTAAAAGTAAAACAGGGTCTGCAGAGACAATTACAGGCTGAAGGACTCTTTCAGTGGCAAACAGATGATGGCACTCAGGTAAAGTGAGAAGCGATGTTCAGGGAGGGCATGTTGGCTTGTTTTACAAAGACGAGTCAAGTCAAGGTCACAGAAGCTGCGTGTCAACATGAGAGATTTACCCAAAGGGGGAAACGTGACCTGTTCCCCAACTGAGATGGAAGAATGTGCTGAATTCAGCGACGTTGTTACGCTGCTGCTATTTTAAAAGATCCCTGTGGAAATGGTGGTTTGTTTTGTGATCTCTGATGTGTATAAACTCCCAGATTCACCAAGATTAAACTCAGCGTGAGCTAATTATCGCGGCCGACTCTCAGCTTTGACCTCATTATGAGACGCACGAAATGTGGGCTGCAGCAGAAGCCGCCATTTGAAAGAAAAATGACATCGAGCATTTTCGAGATTCGCTGAAACCACCGCAGCAACTGGCACCCAGGTAGAGACGCACTGCAAAAACACAAAATCCTACCGAGCATTTTTATCTAATTTCTAGTTGCAAATATCTTGGTACACTTGAAATTAGACAAAATTAAAATACAAGTAACATTTTAGCAGAATATAGGAGCTTGTTTTACGTAAATGACTCCTTAATGTTGATTTTTTTTTAAGTTCTAGCTCCACTGGCAGATTATTTTACTTATAACATGGAAAAAATGTCTTGTTACAGGTGAAATAATCTGCCAATGGAATAAGTATTGTTTTTAAATCGATATTAAGGAATTATTTACTTAAAATAAGCTCCTATAACCTGCTAAAATGTTATTTGTTAGTTCTGTGTTATTTGAAGTATAATAAGATATTTGCACTAGAAAATTGTCCAAAAATACTTGGTAAGATTTTTTTTTATTTTTGCAGTGTCTGATCAAAGTTTTCAAATAAACCTTTAATTTCATTGAGCTTATTAACTGATGGATTAATAAATATTAAGATAATTGTGCTTTGGATAATCCTGTCACAATTTTTCCTAAAATAAAAGTGTTTTTGTTGTAAAGTTAATATAATTTTATATATTTTTATTGATCTGAGTGTCTTAACTCTTTTAATTAGGATGACTTTCAGTTTTCCAGTGTTATGAATATAACATGGCACAGAAGGCCATTATGATTGTCTGCTTATAAAATCAGCTAATGGAGTGAATCTTTGTTGTTCATGTTGATTAAAGATATTTAATATGCACCCATTTTTCATTTTCATAAATACAAATGAAAGCAGAGATAATTAATTCAGTTAATTTGAAGGACTTTCTCAGCAGTCGGCTCACAGCATCAGCTTCAGGCTCTGCAGGATGTAGAATATCTACACAGCAACACGACAGGTCAGAGGCCCCCAAGGCCTTCACTTTGGCCCCTTTACTTTACAGGATTACTCTTTACACAAATATAAAAATAAAACAATAAATCTTTTCTTCTCCACATTCATCTACAACAGGCTCACAGGAGATTCCTCTAAGTATTTACACGTTTATGTGCATGTTTGCAGAGCAGATTTCAAACTGGAAACTTAAAAATGATGCAAGCAGAGCAGCTGCAGTCGTTCCTTCATCAAGAGGAAATTTTGATTTATATAAAAAAAGTGGAAAAAGACAAATTAGTTTGAGGATTATCAGCAGATTATTGGTTTTTCCGAAAATATGATTGTCATCATGAAACTATAAATAAGCTTGAGCGAATATTCTAGTAGTTTGAATGAGTTAGTCATAAATTAAAATGTTAAAGTGACACTAATGGAATATTTACTGGCCGCTTTTTTAGGGATGAGGTCAGACTTCTGTGTGAACAGTTTAGCACCACAAAGCAATTTCTGAAGTTCTTCTGCTTTTTCTAAATGATTATTTTATTTTCCCCCAAAGTGGATGTTTTACTTTGTCGCCGTGTCTCACTTCCTGTCCCATTCATGGCTGGTCTGAAGGAGCTGAGAGAGAGAGAGGGATGGCTGCTCTGTGAGGCAGAGGCTCAGTAGCCTGGAAACTTCAACTTTGAGGAGGTGCTTTGTCCTTGAAGGCGGGGCTAGGTCCAACCAGCCGTTTTACACAGCTGAATGGTTGTCATGGAGATCAAATGATTTCTCAAACATGCATGAAAGAATCAAGGCAAAACCCCAGGTTTGTTTTTGATGAGGGACTAACATTATAACATAATATTAAAATGTCGATTTTACATAACGCTGCCCCTTTAAAGTTGCTGTTTTCACATGTCTGACCAAGCTTGTGAAGCTATTGGTGTATTTAAGTGTACTGTACTGGTGCAGAGTTATCAAATACATTTATCATTCAGTTCATTTATATCTTAAGAAATGTTTTAAGTCAATTCAAAACCGTTTATCTGTATTAAATCAGTATCAGCCAATACTAAACCTCAGATATTGATATTAGAAGAGGAAAGAAAATGGGTCGGTGCGTCCCTAGTTTTCTATGTTCTCTTTTTCATCTTCAGTCTATACTGAAAACCAAGCTTGATTATTAGTCACCATTTAAACCCCATTCATTTTGGACGAGTTATTTTACGTAGGCACAGCATATTCGAATTTTAAACATCCTTAAATAACAATTCAGTGAAGGCGTGTCATCAGATGGACACGGCGGTCACGCCGCCGCTGCTGCCGGACCCCTGCTCCAGGTCCTCCATCACCAGCTCCCGCTCAGGAACGTGGTTGATCCGCCTGGACGCCTTCTTGTCCAGGCTGTTGAGCGAAATGGGCTCCACGGACGTCTGCACGTTGTTGGCCGGCAGCACCGAGTTGCCCTGCAGTCTGTGTGAGTAGCTCTTCCTGCGCTGGCCGTCCGCCGCGCACAGGCTGATCTTAAACACGGCCTGAAAACCCCGCCGGAAGTTCTCGTTGAAGAAGCCGTAGATGATGGGGTTGACGCTGCTGTTGAAGAAAGCCAGCCAGTGAGCGAAGGGGTAGATGTAAATGTTGATAATCCTGTACTGCTGCTCCGTCAGGCTGGCGTAGTCGCTCAGCATCATGAGGGTCCAGAGAGGCAACCAGGAGAGGATGAAGAGCAGAGCGACGATCAGGAGCATTTTTATCACCCGCTGTTTCTTCTTCGACACGCTGTGGCGGTTGTCGGCGCCCGGCTTCCCTCCCGTCGGAACGGAGGTTTTGAAGAGCGTAATCCCAATCCGGGCGTACATAATCACAATGAGCGAAAGAGGGGCGAGGTAGATGTTCGCAAACAGGACGGTGGTGTAGATTTTCCTCATTTCCTGGTTGGGCCAGTTCTCTCTGCACCAGTAGAAGGGACCGGTCTGGTTGTCGTAGCCCAGTAAGACGCGGACGGTGTGCTCCTTGGTCACCTGCAGCATCACACCGGACGGACACATGATGGATATGGCCAGGACCCAGATCACCACGATGATCAGCGACGCCGTGGAAATGGTGAGCTTCTGCTTGAACGGGTAGACGATGCATCGGAACCTGCAGGGTTGAAGAAGAAGGTTCTGTTTGGGTCGAGCTTATCTGTATTACATTTCAGCAGCAACAACACTGCAAAAACACAAAATCTGGCAGCATCTTTTATCTGCATGGTTTCTAGAGCAAATGTTGAAATAAGACAAAAGTAACCTACAAATAACTCTTCAGCCAGAAATATAAGCCTGTCTTAAGTAATAAATTCCTTTATATTGATTAAAACGTTTGGTTGATTATTTCAGATAAAATATTTTTCCCTTGTTGCCGGTGAAATATTCTGCCAATGGTTTTCCACTTTTACTTAAAACAAACTCACATTTCTTGCTGAAAAGTTACTTGTCAGTTAGTTTGGTCTTATTTCAAGGGTCTGTCTTGTTTCTATTTGCACTATAAACTTGACAAAAATTATTCTGTAAGATTTAATGTTTTTACTGTGAGGGCAGTTCAAATTGCTTTACATCATAAAAATATCATACTAATAATAAAACAAGAAATAAACATTTATTTTTGTCAAATGCAATCATCAAGCAAATACACATCAACAGTGTTTACTTTAGTTACTGATTATTCTATCAATTAATTGATTAATTGGATAAAAATTTTGCACATTTTGCAAATTTCTCATTTTTTGCATAATATTAGAAAACAATAGAAGATGCGAATTAGCAAATAATTCAATTTCTCTTTTAAATAAGAAAAATGTTTTCTTGGCTAAAATGCAATAACACAGCATTCCTTTAGCAGCTAAAAAATACTGTCTATTAATCTGTGTATTGTTTTTTAGATCAATAACTGAATAGCAAAAGTCTTAAATATTTAATCATTAAGGTTTAAGTTAAATGAAGAGTCCCAGCCATGTCAGCCTGCATTCTTAGCCACAGCATTATAAATATGGCAGCTATTAGCAGTAAAGGAAATGCTAATAGCTGCACATAGTTGCTCTTCATCTTCCTTCCCTTTCTGAAGCTGGTGGTCGTCTGTCTGATGAGGTGACCATGAATCGTGGAGTTTTGGAGTTAATGTGTCCTTTCTGGAGGCGCTGATGTCCTCCAGGGATTTCACATAATGACAGTGACATCACTGGACACCTGACCTCCGAGGAGACCGGCTGTCATTTTGAAGCTTCAGAGTTCTGGTCGCCCTTCCCTCCATTTTGCCCTCTGATGCGACTCGACGCTTTGGCTTATTCTACGCAATGGAACACGTGCGGCAACAGTTAGACAGGAAATAGGTGGATATAGTAAGGCTCCTAAGGTCAAAGGTCAAACTCCTGCTGGCTGCGTCAAGAACTGTCATAGCAACAGATCCTGTACCTAGGTCATTCATGAACTGCCACAAAAGTAGTTAATTAATTCATTTTAATTATTTCTTATACATTTTATAGTAATCATGCTATATTTTATTTTTTGCATTTACTGGTTGTCATAGTTACGTTATTTTAACCTTGTTTTGTTTCACCCTTGTTCGTTTTTTAGCAAGACAAATTACTCACTGTCCATGGACAACAGGTGCTTCTGGCACATTTACAGAAATGTTCATTAGTGTGCATTATCCCTCCTAAATAAAAAAATAAAAGTTTCAAATGGAGCCATGCAAAAATACATTTTATCAAAGAGCCTTTATCAAGAATTAAAACATAAAAATGAAGATCAAAATGTTTCGTTGCAACTTCTTTGTCCTATTTCTACGGAAGAGGATTAGGGCCACTGAAAAAAAAAAAATTATGGCCCAGAAAAAAAAAAAAATCTCTGAATTCTCATGTAAAACAAACAAAAAAAAATTTCAGTGTCCCGAAAAAAAAAAAAAAAAAAAAATTTCAGTGTCCCAAAAAAAAAAAAAAAAAAATATTTCAGTGTCCCGAAAAAAAAAAAAAAAAAAAAAAAAAATTCAGGGGGCTCCATAACTTTCAGTGCGCATAAAGATAATTTAAAAAGTGTTGCTGTTTATCTCGATCATGCCATTTGATAGTTTTTGCAATGTCTGATAGGTGCCCTCTAAACAGGACTTCCTGCACTGCATTTAATTAAAGACATATTGTGTGCAAGCAAACATAACATTTTCGACATCATTCTGCTAGAACATGAAAGTTTATTGCTGTCATAATTTTATTGTAGAGTTCTGATTTGACCTGACATTAGTCTTCAAGCTGTTACTGTGCTGATAAAAGTAAAACATACAGTTTTGTTGACATGTTTTCATTTCCCAATCCATAGTTTGTTTTGCTTTCACACTGTCATTTGAAGAAACAACGCTGATGCAAAGTTAATTATTGTTCTATGATAATCAGTTATGTACCAAATATCAATCCTTTTAAATGGGTATGCATTATGATTAATGAAAAATATAATTTTTTTTCAAACACAATGCTGTTCTGTTAAACTAAAGATATTGACAATGTATGGTTGAGATGTGAACAAAATGGCAGTACAGCAAGAATTACGTCATAAATTGAACACATGAAAACCAGTTCTTTGTGAAATACAAATGAACTTCATTGTTTTGTTTACCAAGAGTTTGCATAGTAGAGTTGATACCAGATATTTATGAGCAGTTGATTAATGTAAAAAAATATATATAATAAAAAAATAAATAATAATAAAAAAAGTCATGTGCAATTTTTTTCTCACTGTCTGACGTTATAAGACAAAACTTTTCCTACTTTTTAAGGTTTTATTTGCTCTTCCTTTGAGAGTGATCAGACAGGAAAGCCAGTAATGAAGCTACACAGCACAGGTCATCAGTCCGGGGCTTGAACCTGTGATGTCCACATTCAGGACTGAGGCCTCCATACATGGGTTGTGCTTTTCCACCGCACCACCCCAACGTTTCTTGTTCTAAGTTAGTTAGAATTAGCAAAATTGTATTTTCTAAATTCCAAAAAACATGAGAACATTTTTAGAGCGTTTTTGTGACTTCCTTCAAATGCAACAGTTTATATATTTTTAGCAATTATCAGGGATAACTGTCTTTTAATGCATTTAGACTATAGCTTTTAGACCTGCTCAAATGGAAAATGAGCTTAATCAACATATTGAAAACCATACCAGGAAAGTATTGGGTAAAGTAACATTTTATTAGCAAAAAGTCAGAATTGTGGTTTCTGAATTTTTTTTTTTTTTTCTTTTTTCTGGGACACAGAATTTTTTTTTTTTTTTTTTTTTTTCGGGACACTGAAAAATTTTTTATTTTTTTTTTGGACACTGAAATTTTTTTTTTTTTTTTTGGGGGGACTGAATTGTTTTTTTGTTTTTTTTTCGGGACTGAATTTTTTTTTTTTTTTTTTTTTCGGGACACTGAATTTTTTTTTTTTTTTTTTTTTACATGAAAATTCAGAGATTTTTTTTTTTTTTCTGGGCCATAATTTTTTTTTTTTCAGTGGCCCTAATCCTCTTCCGTATATTTCTAACTAAACATGGCCGACATTTTTGGAAACTGCATGGATTTCTTCTTCTATGGTTTCAGTAGTTTAGTCTAATAACATCTAGTTGGTAATGCTTTTTAAAATAAAAACTTGAATTTCACAATAACCTAAACTTAAACTGATATTCAATTTACTGTCTGACAAAAAAACTATAAAATATCTCGTCTTTATTTATCTAACAGTCACTAACTTGAGCTTTCGGCTGCAGTCGGTGGTTTTCAGTTATTATGTGGATCAACCAAACTATGAGCCTTTTCTCCTGCTTGGCTGTATTTACCCAGAATCCCTTGTGCTGTAGTCCACTTCCTGAATGCTCTCTTGGATTCAAGTTTGTGAATCAAAGCTTTTCCATTTTAGGCTGTACATTTATTCCAGAAAACTTGTCATAACAAGTCGCACCTGTTCAGTCTTGTTCTAATTAAGAACATTCTAATAAGTCATAAACTCAACTGTTTATTACTTATTAATCTTTTAATTTATTTTTATATTGTTTTTATCTTTTAGCTGTTTTTCTGAACATTTTGCTGTCTGGATTTTCTGGGATGTTCACTCCTGGGAAGACAGCTGTCCTTGTGTGTTTGTCACAAGTGAATAACCTTAATTTAAGTTGAATAACGGACATTAAATAGATCAGAAATCACATCCTGATGCTTAACAAATTGATGTGCAGCACCAGCTGCTTCACTAACATCATTACTGACATATTTCCATCTTTATTTAATGAAACTAAAGATGTGTACTTAGGTTTTCATGTACAGTTTTCAGTTATTTTTGTACAATTAAACCAAATTAAAACCTAGTAAAGACTTAAACAGCTTTATTAGCTGTAGCAGGTCTTTATGTCCTGGTACATAAAAACCTTATAAGTGAAACTGGGTATATTTTCTTTTTGCCAAGATCTAAGACAGAAATCTTTTGGAGACATTATAATGAAGCTTAATTATAATAATTTATATTTTTGCTAAATTTTAAAACAATTTTTAGCCCAATCTAAGATGTCTTCTACCATTTTTTATTTGCAATTTCTGTTTGTTCAGAGTGTGTGTGTGTGTGTGTGTGGGGGGGGGGGGGGGGTTGTTGTTTTTATTGCAACTTTAGATAGTTTTTATCCATTTTATTTGTCACAATGATTCGTTTTATTTTTTGTGGACTTTAAGATCAGCCTCCGTTTAGTAAAAACCCGTGAGTGAAAAAAAGAAACCATTACCTGTCAACTGCGATGGCAACCAGTGTGAAGACGGAGGCTGAGACTGAAATCCCCTGAACCATGCCGCTCATTTTGCAGACCAGGCTTCCAAACGGCCATCCTGTTGACAGAAAAATGACGTTTAGCTTGTTTACTGCAGGGAACCTGTTCAAAACGACGACAGAAACACTCTTAAGCACAAGTTATGACCCATAATGGGGCACTTAAGGTTCAGTGAGGCAAGCATTCAGTTTTAATAGAAACCATTACCTGCTGAGGCCTGAAAAATCCAAAAAGTGTTTTAGCAATGTCATGTTTGGTGGAGGTTTTAATGGAGGTTATGGTCTGTTTTTACCTGAACATGTCCTCCCTACTGCAAGTTTGAAATCTAATTTAAAAATGTTCAGGTTTTATAAAAATAAAATACACAGTAAATAAATTGTTAAATAAAGCTAAGATTGGAAGCATTTAATATAAATATAACAAGAAGTTCTACTTTGCAGTCTCAGTATTATTCACCTGGCTGAATTTTGGCATGTTTGCTTCAAGTGTAATCAATCAATTAATGGCGTAGTTACATAAAAGGATCTTAAAAACAGCTGAAATACCTCATTTGCATTTAAGAAATATGCCAGAATCAAGAGACTGGCCCAGAAATTAGAGATGACATCAGTGCCTCGTAGGTTTAAAGGGGATCTATTATGCAAAATTTACATTTAGCATATTTTTGTATTTTCATTTAGTTTGTACTGCTTAAAAAACACTAATTTTTTATTTTATAAATAATTCAATGTCTTTTGGTGTCTGGAAAATGAGCCGTTTCAAAATCCTTCAGAATGTGACGTCATAAATCAGCATGATATTTTTGATTTGTTGGGCAAAATGATGCATTAACTCATCCAACAAATATTCCTGTATTTTGTTGGTCTTTAATATTCAAATTCTCTTGTGTGAAAAATTTATTTTTCACTTTCTGAACAGTTTGTGACAAAAAACACAAACACTTTTAGTTATTTTTTAATTTATTAAGATGTTCCTGTAGAAAACTTTCCAAATCATCTTCAGTCAAAATTCGTATAAATATCATATTTTCTAAAGAATATAAGTAGGTTTGTCACAATAAATAATCACACGGTAAATTAAAACAAACTCAGTAATTTCCATTTGCATAATTTATTGTTTTTAAGTTCAAACTTAATTTGTTAGTTACAAGTTTGTGTGATGTTTTTATGTTTGTCTTCTCAATAACAATAAACAAAAAGACAAAGAAATGTTGGATAACTCCTTTTCTCTGGAACTCCTCGGTTTGGAGCGTTTCAGTGGGAACGTCGATCAGCGTTTCCTGTCTGAAGGGATTTGTCCACAGAAACGCTGCAGCGAACCGAGTGGGAGCCGTTTCTCTGGTTCCGACCTGCAGAGGTGCTGAGCAGTGTGGGCGGATTCATCACTCGATCAGACGGTTCGCCTCTGATTTCTTTAGGGATTCATCGCTGTGCTCTGTTTGTACTCTTGGTAAAGAAAGTAATTTGTAGAATTTGTGACTTTAATAGTGCTTAAAAGTAGCTGGTGGAAATCTTGTGTGAGTCTGAAAGGAGCTTTTGTTTAGTGTTTTCTTCACTCGGGCTTTTCGTCCTCCCCTTCCATTTCTTCTTTTTCCCCGTTTTTCTAAAGGATGCTTAAGAATCTCAGAGCAACACATTCAGCTTTGTAATCCCTTCAAAAAGAGGGAACTTCAATCAGGCTTGTGCCAGAGTCCCTTTACAACACCTGCCTTTGGTTTGGCTTAGAATACAAACCACTGTGGCCTGAAGTTTTACTCTTTAATAATAGTTGTAGGTAGAGAGGAATGTTATTTTTGAACACACAGTTAACAAACCGGCCCTGGTGGCCTGCACCAGGGAGAGGGAACAGTTATTTCTCATCATAAACCATATTTATTTTGGGATTCTGCCAGAAGTTTTAGATTAATCTCAGAAATTTTCTAGAAAAACCTGGAAATTTCTGAGTTTTAGAAGTTGAAATATTTCAATCTTTGCAGAATTTTTCAACTTTAAATTTGGCAGAACCGTACTCCTTTTTTTCTATCTGCAATGGCCGTAATACGCTGTCATACTTACCTGTCTGTTAACAGGTAAATATAAATCAGTAACTCAATTACAGTCATGCATAAGTGTGTTAGAACTCCATGCTAAGTTGTTACTTTGAGCAAGCTAGCAGCTTAAAATTGATTAGGTAATTGATGCTGCCGCTAGTCTGGAGGAGTTGTTTGTGGAAGGGGTGCTCTGTAAGCCAGAAGCCAAAAAAGGTGATTTTTCATAATTCTCCTCCTTTAAGTGTCATACTTTTATTAGCTGTGTGGCAGAAAATCCCCTTAATTTACAAAGAGCCTGAAAACACCAGCCTGTGTAATTAATCTAGAACGTGTTTCACTGTGAGGAATGAGTTACTAAAATTAAATATCTTTTCATTAATACTCAAATTAATGAAAGGACGGAATATGAACATTATGTCCTGGTAAAATATGAGCACAGTGCAGCCAGTGGAGAAGAGTTTGTGTTTCTGCTGTGGAGCTCAACTTGTTTCAAGTCTGCATCAAGAAGTTCAAACTTAATTTCCTCGCCGTTCCCTTCAGCTAAATCAGTGGAATGAGAAATACCTTTCCTGTTTTAATCATGAGCAGCAGTAAAGTCTCCGGCTCTGTTTTCAGAGTCCGTCTCTTTCCACTGAACTGCTCGGCTTTCCTCTCAGTTGTTGAAACTGTGGCTTCTGCTGCTCCAATGCATTCTGGGATTGGTTGGTTTGGTGATTTTCTTCTAGTTCACTCATTGGAAAAAGAAATTCAGTTCCAGGGTTTTATGTATAACGTTTCAATTCTAAACACAAAATATGAAAACAGTTCACCTACTTCCTGCTCAGCACTGTGAACAGCAGCACAAACATTCATATCAACAGTAATAAAGCGATGATTCAGGTAAATGTCACATCAGTGTTGGTATCTTAAAATAGGTTTCATAGCAGCAACATGCAGAAAAGCCACCAAAAAAAAAATTCAAACCTCTTTTTCAGAATTTTTACTTTAAAAAGTCAGAATTTTGAGTTCACATTCAGAAATTGTTGTAGATATACATATTTTAAAAAAGGGAGCAGCATATTTCCTCCAAAAAAATTCAAAATATTTGAGATTTGAAAAGTTGAAAATTTTGAAAACTCAGGCATTTACATGGTTTTTTTCTAGAAAATTTCTCAAAATGTGAGTTTTTCTCTCTCAAATTTCCAACTTTTCAAGCTCAGAAATGTCCTCGTTTTTCCAGAAGATTTCTGAGATTAATCTCATGCCATTTTAGTACAAAACTGAACTATGATTTATTTTTTTTACTTGAGCTGCAAACTAAGCTTTATTGAAACAAATAGACTTCACTAGTTAAAGAATGTTTAAGTCGTAGATCCTAAAGACAAATGTAACCTTTTTTAACATTAAGAATTTGTTTTCTTACGTTGAAACCTGTTGCTGTTTTTAGACAAGTTTTATGACGTAATTAAAATCAGGAATTAAAGTCTGGTTTTGAGTAGACAAAGACAGATGCAGTTCTATTTACCATGAAATTAAAAATTGTGGTTGTTAAAAGACAAATATTTTTAGTTGTATCTCATAGTAATAAGATTTTTTTCCACAATTAACTGCATCTGCATCAACCACGTTTGTCACTCCTGAATTGAAATGGGCGGTCGGACAGAATCGGTCTGGAGGTCAGAAGTGGCCCCCGGCCCACAGTTTGGACACCCGGGCCTTTGACTGATGATGACAGACGTCGATCTGTTCTGACAGCCAGATGAAAAACCTTCTGTTTCCAGACATCACAGCGTCGTATCGAAGCGCAGCAGAGATCATGAGTCTTTCATCACAAAGCGTCCAGATGAAGAGCAGCTGGACTGCTGATGAGCTCTTCCCGTTTCTGATTTACTGATTTCTTTGACTTGCTCGGTTTCTGATCTCTGTGACGTAAACAAGTCTTTTGCCTTCTGCTTGCTGAGACCTTGATGTGCCTTTTTTTCCTCTCAAGGCGCCGTCTGCTTCAACTTGACCCCTTTTTCCACACCACTGCTTTTTCTATTACCATTTTGCTCAGATATGAAAGGTGTTGGAGTTTTCTCTGCAGCTAAATAAATAGACCGAGATTTCATATTACTTTTCTAGTCATACTCTAAAAGCTCTTGATATTACAGCCATATTGACCCAATCAGACATCGATCTGTAATCGTTCAGTGCCTTGAATATGAGGGCAGATTGACAGGAAGAAGCTGGAATTGAACCGTTAACCTTCGGATTGCTACTCCCCCCCAGTGAGCCTCAGTCTTTTCCTTTCTTTTGTCTCATTTTTTTCTCAATTTCTTCCTGACTTCCTTTCTTTTTTTTCTCTAAATATGAGCTAATTTTATAAATACATAAGCAAAGATAATATTTGTAACACAAGTTGGCACGGGCGACATAAACATAAAGTTTTATCATAATGTTTCACGATTCTATGGTGATAAAAGTGACGCTAAAAAATATTTATTACTATTTTTGTAAGTAACTGAATGGAACAGCAATCACAATAACAAATACTGAGAAACAAACATTTGTAATTTAAAAAATCACCAGTCACATAAAGAAGTTTGATTTGTAACTAAACTGCAAAGTAGCTGCATATATTTCTTAAAATTGATTGGTATTTATTGATGCTCTCATTGAAAAAACAGTAGAGAAAAAACACACAAAAAAAACTAAATGCACAGTTGTTGTATTTTTAACATCATTAATTTCGATTCATGATGTCAATAAATCAAAATTCCCATGATTAGAAATTTCTCACAACAAATCATAAATGATACAATAAATGCCCACCCCTAAACATGAATGTGTTTTTCCTCTCTGATCCTTATTTAATAACTTATTTACATGCAGTCAGCTGGTTTTCCTCTTCTTTCTTTTTTTTTTTTACACAAAATGTGGATGGGAAGTAATAAGGAAGAGGTGAAAAGTACAAAGTAAAACTTACAACAGGCGAAACACGCTGCAATCACACACATGATGCAAACTCCAAAACACATAAACACAAAACAGCAAAGAGAAAAACAGAAGCAAAAACCAACAACGAAACAAATGCAAACAATAAAATGCTGAAACTGCAGGAAATGAAAACGAATTGGGAAAATTCAGCCGTAAACTCGCTCCACAAATCAGGAGTCCTCCGACCACTAGGGGGAGTCCATTGGCAAATTATTTCACTTAAAATGTCTTATTAGTAAAATAATGGAAAGAAGGCATTGTTTACTTAAAACAAGCTCCTATATTTTGCTGAAAAGTTACTTGTGAGTTAGTTTTGTCTTATTTCAAGTGTACTAAGAGATAAACACTAGAAACTAGAGCAAAGATACCTGGTGACATTCTGAGGTTTGAACTTTCAGACCTCCAGCTCTTTTCTCCCGTCGATGTTTTTGTTGCTGAACGGAGAAGCAACAAATTTATCTGCATAATTAAATAGACGTGGGTTTAGGGGAGAGTTTGGCATTTCCTCATGATCACGTCATGTTTGTAGCAGGAAACTAATTCTCAAATACTTAAAAAAAAGGTTCAATGATAATAATTGTGCGCTCATTTCCATATTTATTGGATGAGTTTGCACAGTTTCATACAGCAGGTACGCTTGAGTTTGCACCGTTTTTTCTGCAACCTTGTAGAGTTGCAGCTGGCGACTATTTTAGTAATCGAGGTTTGATTAGTCTGACTATTTTATACAATATTAGAAATATATAAAAAATGCTAATTATTCAATAAGAAAAAATTTTTTGCAACAACATAGTGAATGTTTGATCATTTGTGGTAAAAGATTTATCTGCAGCTAAAAAATATTTCTAACATAAACATGAGAAAAGCTCATGTCTTTCTGCTTAATACAGTAGCTTAAAAAATATCAGATGTTTTAAATATATATACAAACCAATTAGTAACTAGAGGAAAAATCTGCTTAACAGGATTTTTTTTAATGCAAAATTTTAACTAGGTGAAGCTAAAATGGTGCCATTTAATGAGTTCTGGATATTTACAGACAAAGATTTTTTATTTTATTTTATTTTACAATTTTTTTTCATCTTAAATGCAAATTGCATATATTTTTGTACAGTTAGTTAATTACTGCTTTTAGTGCTGTTCTTTAACCAAAAGTCCATTTTTCAGTCTGCATACTACAGTTAATGATTAATCGTTAATCAGTTGACAAATATTTTTAAAAATGATTATTAATTGTTTCAGCCCTAACATAATGCTTTTTAATACAACTATTAAAAAGACATTAATGATAATTAGTCAAGCTTACTGCATTTTATGCCAGAATTAAATCACATTCACCAAAATCAGGAACTAGAGCAACGTGTTGTAGGAAAGATCGGTGGTAAAAAAAGACAAAAAGATGAGCAGATGTGGAGGGGAAAAGCTGTAAACTCGTGTCTGCAGTGTTTGTTTATTATTTCACTGCCAAAAGGAGGCGATGAAGTTCCTGCCCAGACGCTTTCCCAGCTCTGAATTCCCGCTCTGGGTTACAACGAGAGTCTTTGATCCGTTTTTAAACGGCAACATCAAAAGTTTAGCTAAAACGTAAAACGGAAAGTGTTGAGCCTCTTCCACCGATCTTTTAACCCTCTATGGCTTGGCGTTGCCCTCAAGCAACAAACCACATATCTGTACCTCACATTGCTCCTTTATTTTATTTTATTTTTGGGGGGATGATTTAAAGTACCACCAGACACATTTTTGTCCAAATAAAAGAGGCATTGAGGTTGATGTGACCTTTTACTTGGAAGAGGAGCAGAGCTTTTTATGAAGAAGAGTTGCATGCTACACCTGGGCTCTTACTTGTAAGTTATAGATTATTTTTCTTCATGTTTAAATTTGGGGTAACTCTAACTAAAAATATTTTCATGTCTGTGACTATGTAACGAAGCATTGTAGATCATTTCAAGACAATTTTTTAAATAATTTCTATTCTAAAACTGTGTTTTTTTTGTTAGTTGCCTCAGGGCAACATTGCACAGTTGGGGCCTTTTGCTCAGACAATATCATTCTAGTGTGTTGATATGCAGTTAACAAAATAATTATAAAGCCAATTTTTTAACTTTCTTAATGACTAACAGCAACAGGAGATGGATGCAAGATCATTTCATGGATAAAAGGTGGATGTTTTATAAGCTGGGGTTATTCCTGATGAAAACATGAGGATCCACTGTACAACCATTATTTCACTGTTTATCCTCAAAACTAACTTCAGTCCCAAAGGGCGACAAGCTGGTCATCAATGAATAAACGGCCTATTCCAAGGCAGGTAAAGACTGAAGCAATACCTGCCAAAACCAAAAATTTGAGGCTGCAGGGAACTTCATATAACTGGTGCAGATGGTGTTAAAACCTGCACAGGGCGAGTCGTGGCACCACCAGATCCACCAGATCTGGGAGCTGGTGGAAATGTTGTCCTTTGCTTGGCTCTAATTCTACCAAGGAATCAGAACTACAAACTCTTAAAAAAAGAACCTGCAGCTCTAACTATAGTCACTGATGTGAATCTGGTCGCTGCAACCCATAGATAATCAGATAAACAGACGGTGATTCACAGGTATGTCAATAACCAAGTATCACAGAAATGTGATTCACATCAACATGCAATTCCTTCCTGATGTTTTACACATAATAGGGAAAAAGACTGATGGCAACAACCTTAGTGATTCTAACGCTGCCAAACATACAAACAAACACACAAATGTAGCATTCATAATGAAAGTTAGTTGTTAATTTTATATTTGGTGAGTTGGAACCATGTCTGATTTATTTTTGTCAACAAAGTTTTTCTTTATGAATATAGTTTTTGTTTGATTTGTATTTCATTTCTCATAATCCCTGTAGAAAACTTTGGTGTTTTAGACCCCTGGTAGCACAATGAGGCAACAAACCCAAATCTGGCTCCGATTTTATGATTGATATGTAATAAGGAACCACTAAGCTCCCAAAGAAAGCAGGAAAATATTTTTTCCCTCAAAAAATAAAAAGTCATGCCATAGATAAAGTCAGTCTCTAACTGTGTGTATGCATTCATGCTTGATGGGTAAGAGCTCAGGATGGACGGCAATAATTAGTCACTTATGAGAGAAATAAGGCAATTAGTTTTAAGATGGACATTAAGCAGAAATGCCAAAGGCGTTCAGACTGATGTCATGATGTCAGTAGCTCATGAGGTTTTAATAGTTTGTTTTAAACAATCTGAATCTCTTCTTGGGAGATTGTACGTTTTTTTTATTGTTTTACATGATGTTTGATAAATTTTACAATAAAAACACCCAAAGTGAGTCACTTTTTCTGCAGTTAAAGTCGCACTTTTCTGCAGGTCTGCTTCAGGAAAATCAACACGCAGGAAGGTTCAGGTGTGCTTCCTGGGTTCATCCGATCAAACGCGGTGAATTATTCATGAGGCGCAGATAGCGAAGCCTCGTGAGTTCTTCTGCTCCTCCTGATCTGTCTTTTGCTGCTGCTGTCACAACATTTATGGTAAAAAGTTGTTTAAGTGATCTTGCTGTGAGAACTTGGTGGTAACGCGCAGAGAAAAAATGCTTTCTGAGATTCCCTGCTGAGCTTAGAGCTGTTTGTAGTCGACCTGAAGTGAGACGGTTCTGGAGATAAATCGTGTCGCAATAAATCATTTAATCGCGCAGTAAATTCAAATAACTTCAATCATTACCATTTGCATAATTTATTGTTTTTCCCTTTTCTCTACAAAAACTGGATCATAAAAATCTTCAGTCTGTTACTTTGGACTCAACTATTTTTTAAGGACAGTTTTGTTCACAGAGACTCCATAATTCATTTTATTAGTTGTTTTGTTTATTTATTTGGGATATTTAAAATGTCTTCCAGTTCCACAGTTAAATGTTCATTAAAATTTAAAGTTTATTGAGAATTTGTTCTTGCACTATTATGCCATTATTACCATTATATTTTTAAATGGTATAAATTATTGTTTAATACGATAACTTTAAAAAAAAAGTATTATGTTTATGTTGTGTGTCTCTGTGCCAATTGGCCAGTTAGCAGCTGCTTCCATGCAGCTCTGAATTTATTATGTTGTTATGGAAAATGGATCAGAACCTGCATGTTTAAGATGCTTGCCTGGTTGAAAACGCTCCAATTTAGATGATATTTTCACAATTTTTGAACTATTACATCACAGTATTTGCTGCAGAACTGCAAACTCAGGAAATGGATAATCAAATCTGCCATTTTTATTTCTAATCCAAGTTCAGGATTGCAGGAGCGACGAGTGGAAAAGTTGAAATGTTTGTTTCTGTAAGGCGTCTTCAGCACCTGGGGAAATATGTCTAAAATTTACGTTAATATTAAGGTATTATTGACTTAAAACAATGAAAAGTTACAAACAAAATCTTTTTGAGGCTGAGCTGACTACAATGCAAGAGGGAATCTGAAACTGAAGTATTAATCGATACCGATTTGGTATCAATATTATCAATATTTTGGGTCAATCTGCAGAGCTCCAGTCCAAAGAGCCACAGATTCCTGCTTCAGGTTATGACTTAGTAAGTTATTATAAAACTGATCATTTCAATCAGTTTCTAGGGGAAATTAATAAGCTAATATCAGCTTTGATAAATATACATTCACCTGCCTACACCTGTCAAACTGACCTGTCGCCACGGCAACATCTAACACGTATTTTTTGTGTCGTCTTAAAAAGAGTGAGAATGCCCAGCAGCTCCTGCAGACAACCAGCAGAAAGGCTGCGAACAATCGCCGCCGCTGCCACAGAGGATCATGGGAGATGTGTGACTTCAACAGCTGTCGGGTAAAATTAGCAGACTGCGTGAAAATCCTTGGGGTTTGCACTGAAGACGCTTTCCTCCATCACATCTCAAACGTTCAACTCCCTGCCGGGATTCGGTTCGCTTTGATCACCGCAGAGTGTCAGGAAGGCATCAGAGCCGCCATGTTGACGCTGATCATTTGGTCTTTGCTCCAGAACATCAGCTGCAGACCAGACTCACATCAGCAGGAGGAGTCCGATAATCCTCCACACGGAAATATTTAGAGCAACTTAACCTTTTGTCTACGTATGTTTTTCCAGTAGAAATGTATACGACGAGTTTTGGGGCTGTTATAGATAGAAAAAGAAAAAGGAATAAATTTCCGCAAAAAAAATCTCAGAAATTTTTGAGTTTAAAAAGTTGGAAATTTGCAAGAAAAACCCAGAAATGTTCAGCTTAATCTCAGAAATTTTTTAGTAAAAAAAATGTATTTTTTATTTATAAAGGTTTATCTATTTATTTATTTTTTATGGTGCTTATGAGACTCCATTATTACGGTACAAAATAATCATCTATACTTTGGTACATTGTAAAGAAAAAAGTAAAAAATGCTTAAATGGTTAAACATTGATCACATCATAGAGGGATCATTAAGACATCAGAGAAAAGGTATGAAAAAAATAGCAAATACAACAAAACACCACAATTAAACAAAACAAAAGGTCAACAATTTTCCCACAAATTTCTCACTTCTGCATTTCTATTCCACTTTAACTTTAATGTTAAATTTCTGAGTTTCAAAAGTCAAAATTCAAGAATTTTGACTTTTGAAACTCAGAAATTTCCAAGGTTTTTTCCTGAGATTAATAAAAAAATTTCAGTTATTTTTCTAGCTAATATTTTTCTTTTCAAACTCTGAAATTAGAACATTTTTTGTTTAGAAAATTTCTGAGATTAATCTTAAAATTTCAGAATTTTTTGGCAGACATTCCTCCTCCATTTTTATTTTTTATTTAAAATATCCCTAATCCGCTACTGTAGGAAGAAGATTCTTAGTGAACAATGAGTTATTCCCAAAACCACCGGCGTTACTGGTCCTCCTGCACTCCAAAAACCCAAAATTTACCAAGTATTTTGTGTCTAATTAAGTTCAAATATTTTACTGCACTTAAATAAGACAAAACTAACTTATAAGCAACTTTTCAGCAAGATATAAGAGCTCCCTTTAAATAAATAATTCCTTAATATTAATGAAAAAGTTTTAGTTTTAATGGCAGATTATTTTATTTATAACATGAGAAAAATGTCTTGTTGCCAGTAAAAGTTATTTTTTTCTTATTTTAAGTGTATTAAGACATTTGCACTAGAAACTAGACTGAAAATACTTGATTTTGTGTTTTTGCAGTGTAATAATTCCCATATCAAATGTATCTTAAGCATTATTTCTGATTTAAATCACAATCTTAATTATTGTTTTCAGGTCAGTATAAATATTTAAATCTTTATTCCTTACCGCATTACGTAAAACCTCTGACATGTGAAAAGTACCGTTATACACAAGTTCTCCTGGTTATGGATTACTGCGGCGAAGATGAAAATTTGACATGTTTGCAGTAAAAGCAGAGGATGAATCTGACTGAGAACCGTCACATGCAGAGTCCAAAGGTTAATTAAGACGTCATTCCAGCTTAACGGCTGCTGCACGGAGAATCCACCAGAGAATCTGAGATTAAATATGGAAATGAAATGTTGTGATGAAAACTCTCACAACAAAACATCAGATCAGATGAGGTGTTTTAGCCCTCTTACTCTCTAAATAAAAGTTGTTTAAACCTGTAAAATATTTTCCCGTTGAAGCACAGAATCCTGCAAGTTATTTTAGTAAAAAAAAGAATAAAACACATTTATTTCCTAAACAGGATTCAGTTAATATTTTGCACTTCTTACGGCATCATGCTTTCATTACAGTTACTTCCTGTCCTTGTTCTGGATTTGCCCTCATTCAATAATTGTTAGCAGAATTGGGTAGTAACTAGTTACATGTACTTAAGTAACGTTTTTGGAAAATGTACTTTTAGGAGTATTTTTACTAAGCTGTACTTTTTTGTTTTACTCGAGTAATTTCATTATGAAGTATTTCTACTCTTACTTGAGTAAAATTTCTGGATTTTCTTCCCACTGAATGAAAAACAAACATGTTTTTTTTTTTTTAAATCCACCAGACACACTTGCAGTTTTTATTAAAGTTTAATAAGTTTTTTACTGAAAGAAAAGACTTATTTTGCCTGATTGTGTTATTTATATAAATTATTGTCATTTTTGTTCTTAAAATACCAACATTTCCACTTAACTTTATATTTTGATCTGTCTGATTATGTCATTTGTAAATACTAAATGATTGATAATTTGATTAGTCAATCAGTACATGAGTAGACTTTTTACCAAATACTTTTTTTACTCTTACTTGAGTAATTTTTTGGACGGCTATTTTTTACCTTTTATTCAGTAAAGATATGTTGAAGTAGTGCTAGTCTTACTTCAGTATAATTTTGGGTATGCTACCAAAATCTGCTTGCTAGATACCTAAACATGTTAAGTTTTACTTGTTTGTTTAAATTTATAGCAGTCATATTTTCTTTCCAGCAATTTGAATCAGATAAATGTTGATGATTTCTGTAGCTCGGTTGGAAACGACAGACCTATGCAACCTAACCGATGGTAAAAAATGGATGCTAGCAACTCTGCAGGCCGTTCCAGGCTCTGCTTCACACTCTGCTCACCTGTAATGATGTTGTCAAGAAGAGTGGTGGGCATGCAGAAAATCCCCACCAGCAGGTCGCTCACAGCGAGGTTCAGGATGAAAAGATTGGTCACAGTCCGCATGTTTCTGCTCCTCAGCACGATGAAGCACACCACTCCGTTTCCCACCATGCACACCAGAAAGATCAGCAGGTAGGACACGATGAAGATGGCGGCGGTGGACGGCTGGTGCAGGTAGTATCCTACATACGTGATGTTCCTCCTGGGAGGGACGAACTCCACCGTGGAGTTATAAAACGTCCAGTTGTCGTACAGTTGAGTGGAGTTGCTCTCTAGTCCTTCGTTCATTTTAAACCTGAAAAATTAGACAATTCTGAGTCAGTTTCTGTTAAAGGCGACTTTTTATGCTTCCTTAAACAGGAATTTGTTACACAGAACATTTTACACACATAATCATTCTTGATGATGATGTTTTAGTCTGCTCACTTCTGGCACTCCTTACAGAATGAGATGTTTGAGGGCACATGTGTCAAACTCGAGGTCCGGGGGCCAAATCCGGCCCGCTGTAGCATTTTATGTGGCCCTCTATACTCCAAATTGCATGGATAAGTCCGTCCAGTTCATCACAAATCCACAAAATTCACACAAAATCCCCACATTTTTTTCTGATTTTACTGCAAATTTTCCTCAAAACTGGTCAAAAACATTTGGTTTAAGTGACTGCTGCCTCAGCTTTACGAACTATAACTTCATGTCAAGTTATAGTCCGTTTCTGGTACGGCGGTTTTAAAAAAAGTCATACATTAGCACAAATATTGTAAAAAAAATTTCACAAATATTTCTAAATTATCACCACAAAATCTGTGATTGTGACTGCAAAAGATCACAAAAACAATCCTGGATGGTTTGATCAGTGTGAAAAGATGTCTAATTTATTTCATTTTCAGAAACTCTGCCACTTTAAATCCATATAAGCTGCTGCTGGCCACGTCCACAAGTCAATGTTTACATTCACACCTGGGCCTGTCACGATGACACATTTTTCTGGACGATAAATTGTCCCAAAACTTATTGCGATAAACGATAATATTGTCGTTTTGAGACCATTTTCAGGTAATATAATGGTAATGACATGATAATGCAAGAACACATTCTCAAAGATCAATAAACTTGAAATTCTAATGAACATTTAAGACTGGAACTGGACCACATTTTAAATATTCAAGAAAAATAAAACAACAGAAACAACAAATAAAATAAATTAAGTCTTTAAAAAAAAGGAGCTAGTTGAGACTTTAGTTATCCAGCTCTTGGTAGAAACAGAAAAATTATAAATCATACAAATGGAAAATATTGAGCTCGCTGAATTTGTCTTGTGATTAATTGATATACTGCTTAAAGCGACAGGCCTACTCACATGTGGAAATGACCAGTTATACAACCTTAATACTTTGAAAAGCAGAAGTGGAGCCTTCTGCACCACCAACAAAAATACAGCAAGGGGTTTCTGGATGGTAAGTTAACAACTAATCATTTGTCTTTCCAGCAGCCATTGTACAGCGGTAAAACCAGATGATCAAACGAAGCTTTGATTGCTAAGTAACTTCCAGACACCAAAAGCTATTGCCAAAAAACAGTTGGGTGTTTTATATTTATTTATTTTTTGTTGTTATTGTTGTTGTTAGGAACAGCTGAGACCCAAATGGATGTAAAAAAAACCCTGCAAAATATGAATTTTGCATAATAGTTCCCTTTAAAGAAAAGCAACACACCAAAAATAATTTCAAACTGACTTAAAATGAGCGATTAACTTTAATTTTGTAGCAGCAGCTGTTTGTTTTTCACTTAGAATTTGTTTTGCTGTCTATAGACCAGTAAGATTTTTTGTGATTCTCTCACACCAAATCATCAGATTAGATGTCAGATAAGCCTTTAGCTACATTAATACCAACGTATTTCATCTGAAGTCAAATGGTCAACGCAGTCATGTAGTTTTGGCACGTTTGTTTTCACACACAGCTTTCATACAACAGCACAGATTGCTACACATTTCTGCAGGCGGCCTCCTCAGTGAACAGTGGAGTTAGTAACTCCGTTCACAGTTGGACTAATTATCATTAAAGTTATTTAGTGAAGAACCGTACAAATGCACATAATTCCTCACTGCGTCAGAACTTTCCTTTTCTACAGAGTTGTTGGTTGCTCAGAGTTCCGCACCCAAACATTTGAATAGAAAATTGAGTGGAAGGAAGACGTGCACCAGCTATTGTAAAGCAGTGAAAACATCTTAGTACACTTGAAGTAAGAAAAAAATAACTTACAAATGACTTTTTAGCAAAATATAAAACATTTAATAACTCTTTATTATTTATGAAAAAGTAGAAGTTCCATGTAATAACTTGTAATTAATCTGCCAGTGGAACTAGTATTTGTTTGCTTAATATTAAGGAATTACTGACTTAAAGCTCCTATATCTTTTGAAAAGTTAACTTGTAAGTCCAGTTTCTTCAACTGTACTAAGATATTTTAACAAGAAATGTACCAAAATTACTTGGTAAGATTTTGTGTTTTTGCAGTGTATGAAGGTGACAATTTTATTTTCCAGCAGCTTTTGGTGCCAAAGGTATCAGAGGAGTTTTCTTCAACCAGAAAACTCCTCTGACCTTTAACCCCAAAGGAAAGCTATGAACTGTTGTCAAGAGGAAGACGAGCGACACCGGATATATTAATCTTTCTGTACTGGCGCGGGTGTGTGTGTGTGTGTGTGCGTGCGTGCGTTTTCAAATCAGAGCAGATTTCTGATCCCAGCCTTCTGCCACTGACATGGATGAGTTACATAAAAGGATTACCAGCTGGAGAAAACATTTTAAAGATGGACCCAGCTCTGATGTTTGACACATTTTTCATCTCATTGTGAATTAATTGTTCTACATTCTACCAGGCAATGTGGACCAAGTAAATTACTTTATTCCATAAGAAACGTAGAAACAACAAAAACCTTCTCTCTTATACATGCAACCATCAAAACAACTCATTCTCCTGTTATCTTAAGCAGCTGCAAGCCTCAGATTTAATCATTAATGTGTGATACTTGGTATTATCTGATAACAGATCCAACATTTTCTTTTTGGGGAAAATCAGCATCATATTTTACTGCATGATGATTTTAACTGGTTTGGTTTCATCAAAGTTGTTATCCTCACTCTGCCCCTCACAGCTTCGGCGTGTTTTATTTATTTTTGGGAATATCAAACGTAGATTAGCACAACATAAGCCTATTAAGACTGAACTGGTTCAGACCTGTCCAACAGGCTCTGGGGTTACGACACCTAGTGGCTGCCTGTTGAAACTGCAACAAAAACATTGCTTTTCTTCTGTTCTTGAAGTTTTTCTTCTGCAGCTTGTTTGCATTAACCTATATTCTCTATGAACAATAATAATGACATTTTTACAGCTCCAGACACATTTATTGGTCCCACTGGTAGAAGGCATTAGGAAAAATCCATTTTTTATTGTAGCAGTATGAACTCACACTGTAAAATGTTGAAATATCCATCCATCTTTCACTCGAGCAGATTTATGCTACAGGAGATAAATGCAACATTAAGATATTATTATTATTATTATTATTATTTTAACAAAAACCTCATTAGTACCCTTATTGATTCCTGTAAAGAGGAATACATTTTTTTTCATTTAGTCTTCACTTCTTAAAGCTGATTTAAAATGTCTAAGAACTTTCAATTAGGTAATTCTTAAATTTCTGTTTATATATTCTTAAATTGTTAATATATTTCTCTTAGTCACTAGCTGGGTTTCAATTTCAAGTGAGTGCAAAACTTCGTCAATATTTTTGCTAATGTTCAGAAAACACAAATTTGCAATTGCGGTGTTTCCATTATAAGAAACACAATTAAAATCACCCATGAATAAGTTTGTTTATGTGATAAATTGTAAAAAAAAAAAAAAAAACACATTCTGCACCATCATCCTCCAACCACTTCCTGTTGTCTTCTTCAAGGTTTCCACCAGTGGCAACATCTACTTGTTGATTATGTGACTCTTGTGATGCAAAAAATTTGTTTATTTTGCAGTTTTTGAAATAAACTAATTTCAAAATTCAATCCAACCAAAATAATCAAAAATAAAATTCATCTTGGCACAATTTTAAAAAAATCAAAAACCAGGATCTTTTTTTAATTGCTGTGTTTCCATTAAGCAAATTTATTTTTCAAATATCACATTGTACAATAATATGGAAATGCAGCTACTGGCTGTCAGGTTGGGTCAAAGGTCAAATTGAACCAGATCCAAAATTCACTATCATCTCCAGATCCCCAACTTTTCAGAACCATCTGCAGATCCCATCCTGTTCAGTAGTAACACAAATATCAACATATGGAGTTTAATAAACTCAGCCTGAATTCTAACTGGAATCTTTGGTCCGATGAGACTAATGTTTTCACATCTCATAGTCTGTTGGACTTGGTTTCATTAGGACAACATTTGTTAAATTTTCAGCTGCTGCGGTTCGTTTTCACACTGCTCCGTGTCAAACAAACCACAAAAAAAGCAAAACCTGTTCCCCTCCTGACCTGTGGGGGCGCTGCACCAAGAACCAGAGAAGGAAACAAAAACATTTAAAGAAGACACTGAGTATAACTTCCTTCTTCACAAAATGTAAACAAAAATGGATGTTAGTGTTTATAGGATGTCTCTTTTGTCTTTGGTAAAAAAAAAAACACGAGCCATTTCTCCCACTAGCGTTAGGCTAACACGTTTGTTTTGGTTGTATTTACCCAGAATGCCCTATGCTGTAGTCCACTTTTTGTTTTGGAGCGGTCTCCGGTCCACTTTGTGTTCACATATGCATTAAAACCACACCTGAGTTTCCTTTAACCAAACTCAGACCAGAGTTTGGGTTTTAGTTCACACCTGAGCTCAATTTCACGTTCACGCCTCCACAAACGAACCTGACAACAAAGAGTCAAAGTTGGTCTGATTATAAATATAAAAGTCAATATGAGGAGAACCACCTAATACTCCGTAGGCACAGTGAAGGACTGGTCATACTGTGGGCTGGTTTCTCTTCTAACTGCCCTGGGAAACTTGTTAAACTATCTTAGGATACGTTGGAGGGCTCTTCTCATGCTGGAAATCCTCATTAAAGTCAGGAATTACACCCAAAAATATTAAATAAGTGGAGCAGGAAGTGCTGTGGGTGTGGAAGTTAAGTGTAAAAAGAAAGAAAGTTTTTCCTGATAAGAACCCTGGAATAAAATGGATCTTATTCCTCCATCTTTTCTCTCTGCTGCATTAAAGCTTCTCAAACTGATCTATAACCAGATATTCCCTTTTTTATCTTACTTGAATTATGCTACATTTAGTTAAAAGATTATTTTAATGATAAATGTTGCACAGATATAAATTCCCTTTTGGGGACGCAGTTCTGTTTAAAGCATTATTAATGCCGACTTTTTATGACTAGAATATCATCATGCTAATCAGAGCTGCCAAGATTAAGTTAATAAAATAAATGTATTTCTTCACAGCACAATATTCTGAAACACAGCTGGGAGACTGAAATCATTTTTGTTCACTTTCTGTCTGCTTCTAACTGTAAATCTGCGCACCAGACGTCCATCATACTTATTTTTTAAAATCTGAACAGAAACACAAAACGAATCCAGTTCCTGAACGCAGTCATGCAAAAAAGGCTTAGAAAGCAGCTGGTTCACATGTTGAGACCTTGTGCTGCTGAATCGATAAGATCACTTGTTCACTATCAGATCTATCAGCAACAAGCAGCAGAGGTGAAATGGAACCGAACAGGACAGAGAGATAAACTCACAGCATCAGATAAAAACTTGTTTTTATGCTATCTTTACTGTTATTTCAATTTGCAAAAAAATATGCCACATTCTTCTTGTTGCTTGGTAAATTATTCACAAATGGGCCCAAAAGTAAAATCAACAGCTGTCATCAACTGGAATCTCATTATGAGCTCATTACATCACTGCAGGCTGGTTAACCTGCAGGAAACCTCATGAGAGCAGCCAGACACAGAGGAGTGGCCGGAGGAGATGCATCATGAAACAGAGCAAAAAGTGTTCAATAATAACATAACCAGGCTGGGAGTCTTTCTAATATGGATTACAGTCACAGGACACCTTAAATGTTTTTTGCAAAATCCTCAAATTAAACAAAATATCAAACTTACTGAATTTGGTTTCATAACTGCTGCTGGAGAGACGTGAGTTGCTTTGGTTTGTCTCCTAATGATCTCGTTCACTGCTGAGTTATGGCATGAAGGTTTGATTCACCTCCACGAAAGGGCGTCCATGATCAGAACCACAGCAGAGACATTTTTGATTAACTTTGATTGATATGATTGAATTATGAGGAAATCATTTGAATGAAAGGGGGAAATATTACTGTTTGGGGAACTAAACCAACATGCATAAGAGTAGAAACAATTTCAATCAATAAATATGATTTTGCAACAGAACCAAAATGTCTTCCTGTAATTAGGGTGACCCTTCATTAGTTAAGATTCGCCCTGAACTCGGGAGAAAACCAACAGTCTGCGCCTTGATCTGCTTTGCCGCTGCGCTTTTCATGCGCTCTCCTTTTCCCTTCATGGGAACTTTGCTCCTCTAATTGCGCTCCGGTAGCGAAGCGCACCGGGGGCCCAGAGGGACCTGAGGGGTCCCGGCGCGCTTCACTGATCCCCGCAGCACAAAGAGGAGTCTGTCACCAAGTAATGACTGCGCACTGCGGCGGGGAAGGGAAATGAGACGCAAGAAGCCGCTAATCTACTGACCTGAAACCCTCGTCAAGATGTACAGAAGTACATACATTCATTTGTGTGATCATTTGTTTGTAAATTATTATTTTTTTACTCCTTAGATGACGTCTTACCTGCTTTGAGTCCAGTTAAGTTGACAACCAGAAATGCGCTTTGAGCAGAGGTAAAAAAAAAGAGTCCAGTTTCCTTTAAACCAGACATAGATTGAAGGAGCAGCTTCACCGATGAGCTCAGGAATGAAACAGCCGAGCTGCGCTCAGTCTCAGTCCGGCTTCATGTGCGTCGCTGGCACGGGCAGCGCGCAGAGTGAGGGCTGCGCTGCGCTGCGCTGCGCCATCCGTCCGCGGCTGCCGCTGCGCTGACGTCGGCAGCGGAGAGGAGGGATTAGCGGGGGGCTAATGGTTGAATGATATTCCCCTCCTGATCTCTTCCAGCTGCTGCCTCGGAAATGTCAAGAGTCTGATACTAAAAAGTCAAAGCTGAAAGTGAGAGGAGGAGGCTGCGGTTCAAAGCTCCTCTGTTTACTCTGAAGCCTCCAATCAAAACGCCTCGTTTTCTCTTAACATATTAAATCACAAGTGTCCATTTTGCTGGGAGACATTCCTCAGAGGATCCAATGTGATTCTAAAATTATCGATCAGTTTTCAACAAAACCACGCGATGGTTTAACAGCAAAGTACTTTAAAATATACTGGATAACATAATGAAGGAATATATTGAGAATTATAAAAATAAGTTTTTGCAAATGATTGGTCTTGTTATTCTTTCTTTGAAGAAGAATAGTCCAGGGCAGGTTTCCACTCCCAGCAGCTCTATTCTGGAGTTTTTTTCCCCACTGAATTTTCCGTTAATAATTTCAAGTTACATTCCACAGAAAAATAAATCTGCGAATACAAGAATATGTGGGATTCCGTTGTACTTAATGTTTGCTAAGGTCGACAAACAATAGCAAACAATAGATACATATATGCATAAGTTTAAAATTTTAGAAAAATAAAGTTGTGGCAGACACTTTGCAATACTTAAACAAAGTTAGTGGGACTCTATAAACCCGCGTGTGACGTCATTCCCAGATGTTAGGCTGCCTTCACTGCAACCGGAAATGACCCAATTCCGTTTCTTTTCTTTTTGTTTTTGCCGTAAGGTGACCTCTGTCTCTCTGTGAGCTTTTCATGACAATCTGAACAACAAAGGTCAACAAACTTTTCTTTCTTGGATATTCGGTATCTGATCTTTTCAAATGTAACCTGAGTCTGACGGGCCAGGCTGCATTCATCCGACCTGAACGTCATCGATACTCAACAAACGTCACTACTCTGCATCCTGCGCAAACGGGAAGAAAAACAACAACCATAAAGGACGGTAATGCGGATTAAGTTGTTAACGTGCTAGCTTTAAAATCGTCAGAAACGCTCCTCCATTAGCTCCCATGTTTACTTCCGCAAACACTGGGCACTTCTTCTTTTTTAACACGCTCTAGGTGTAACGTTATTGCGCCCCCTACTGGCATGCGGGACACTTTCAGGTCGATTGCAGTTCACACCGGAGAACACATACAAGTCGCATAGATTTGGAAACGTGAACAACCACGGGGGGGGGGGGGGGGGGGGGGGGGGGAGAAATCAAATTTCACAAAAAACTTGAATTGGGTCACTTGAGGCTGCACTGTGAACGGAGCCTTTCCTAGGTAAACGGAACGCAGCGTTAACTAAAAGCAACAAAAAAAGGTAGAAAACACACATTTTGGCTTAGGAAGGATGCCAACTAAAACTTCAGGACCTTTTAGTGAGACGGTCACCTTCACTGTTTTGCTAATGGTGCAACATAACTCCCTGCTGTCACGTTGCATTTGCATTGACCATAAAGTTGTGCAAATTGAAATTACGAAAAGAAAAAATTGCGAAATTGAGGTTTTTTTGACATCACCGGAATAACTTTATGTTGCTGTTTAATATCAGACGTTGCATAATTGAAATTCAAAAATACTTTATTTATCCCAACGGGAAATTAAATTACGGTTACCCAAAACAGCTATTTTCCAACAAAAATGGAGGAATGAACGTTTAAAAAAAAAGAAAAAAGATCTCAGTGAAAGTACAGAGCTACTCCAACATGCTGCCACCCTGAGCAGCGAAACGGTAGAAAGTCGACGCTACAGTAAATATCGGTGTAATTCATGCAATAATGGTGGCTCCTCAGCAACACTTAAATCAACATTTCTTTTAGCTTTTTAGTTTAAAACTAAATACACTGCATTTGTTCAAACCCACACAAAGTTTAGACATTTTTTGGTGGAGCTGTTGCGAGTTGCAGCATTCTGTAACTTCATAATCCAAAATCTGATTATGTGGAAGTGTAGATGCTCAGAAATATTTACAGCTTATTCAAAATTAAATTCTTCCCACATCAGAATTACTTGAGTTGCATCTGCTCTGCAGATACATTTAAAACAAACGTCTGCGAGTCAAAGTTTCCTGATCACACAAACACATCACAATTACGAGACGGCGAAATTTCCCCAAAATCTTTTCAAAGGGTCAAATTTAAAGAAGGTCAAGTAATTATGAAATTACCAAATCTTATTATCGTCAAGTCAGTTGTGAGTGTGAAACAATCCAAAATCAGTCTAACAAAATGGGGCAGATGAAATGATTGTCTTCAAATCAGACTGACTATTTGTGTTTCAACAAAGATGATAGTTGTCATGGATTTGTGTTGGGGAATATAAAAGCTTCTTCCTCTGAAAACACACAGATTTATGCAGGAGTGCCTGCCTGGCTCACAGGGGATTCTGCTGCACATTATTAAACACTTTGCAGAACCACTTTAAAAACAGATGACTGTAGTATGAAATACAAGATGAACATTCATGGATAAATGATTAGAGATGTAATTAAAAATATGTCATTTCAGAGTGAAGAACATATTTGATTGATTGGTATGTAATTAAACTTTACATTGACCTCTGCTGTGTAAGTCGCAGATTTAAAAGCCTGAACGTAATTATCTGCTTCTCAATTAGAGCAAAGTTTTTGACAGGCCTGCATGTCTCTGGTTGGCCACGAACATATCCCATGGCAAACAACCACGAATACACACAACCACGAATACACACAATAAACAAAGAAATTTATCATGTAATTCAGTTCAGAAGCACATACAGGAAACAAGTTCATTGAAGCGGCAGTATTATGTGTTTTCCAACCACATGGTGCCGTTTTATAGCACAATCAAGTAATTATGTTACCTTCAGTTCTCATGAAAACACTATATATATATATATATATATATATATATATATATATATATATATATATATATATATACAGGGTTTTATATCTATATTCACAGTGCCATAGCACAGGAATTCATAGCACAACATAACTTCAAAGAAAACTCACTGTTCAATTAACACCTTGAAATTGTGTCTCTGTCTCCATCTTCAGGAAGTCATCGCATCAATATTTCTCTATTACAAGAGCAGCATTGTGTATTTTCCAGGCACATTTTGCCATTTTAGAGCACAATTAACTGTTTCACCTTCAGTTGTTATAAAAATGCTATATGCATCAAATATGACTTATAAGAAATTTGACTTTGTAGTTATTAAAAGATCCGGCTCTTTCTGAAACTTCAGGACGTCATTACAACATGGCTCCTCTTTTCTCTAAGACGTTGCTCCTATAATGAGCTCAGTAGAGTTCCAGTGTTTGCTAATTGCTGCTGGCTAGTCTGAAGGAGCTGAGTGAGGGCGGGGCTGCATTCTTGAAGGCAGGGCTAGGTCCTCCCAGGTGTTTTGACAGCTGAATGGTTGCCATGGAGATTAAAGGATTTCTCAAACATCAGAAAGAATCAAAGCAACATTCCAGGTTTGTATTTGATGAGGAAATAACTTTATAACATGATGTAAAGAGAAAAAATATTGATTTTAAATTATACTGTCCCTTTTAGTTTAAGGAGAAAGCCATGGTTACATTAGGTTGCTTTTTACCATATATTAAATCTATTAGTTATTAATATGTGTACATACTGTATGTGTGAATGTAGGACTACACATTGTTCAGCGGTTATATACAGCTACATTCAGCTAGTTACACTAATCACATATCAATTTCAAAATGTGCAATTGCATATTTATTGTAACATTGATTAAATTTTGTAGCCTAATGATTGTATATCATTGCATATTGTATATTCACATCCTTTTCCTGACTGCACAGTTAAACTCAGGTGAGATTTCAGCCATTCCAGCATTTCTATGACTTTTCATTTAGATATAAAACTGTAAATTGTTTCTTTTTCTCTGGGCCTGTAAAACATTTTTGCTTTTTGTGAGTTTTCAATCTCACTCACAATGAACCTTTTTAATTTTTATGCCAACCTTGGTTTCTTTGTGCTTTTCTAGGAAACAGGAATGGCAGTTTATCGAATGACGAGGATCAGGCAAAGAGAGGACGTGACAAATTTAATAATCTGCAAATGGTTTGACCCCGTTCATTCTCACCTTGCCCTGGTGATACTTAATAAATATATTATGTAAAGATTTTAGCAAAGTTAAGCATACTTTAGTGAGTCTAATCATGAGTATACTTCAAATTCACTTGGGATTAGTTAACTTAAAGTGTGACAGTTTGGAACAACTAATTTTGTGCTTAGTGTACTTTAATAGTATTTAAATTGTATTAAAGCACAATTTAAAGTGTGCCAAGTGTACTTTCATTTATTTTTTTTTGGAACAACTTAAGTTACACTTAGTATATTTTAAGTATATTGCTTTTTATGTAATGTAAACGTGTTTGATTACTGTATTTTGAGTGTACTATTTTTGTGATTGAATTACATTTAAAATATACTTTAAGTATATTGGCATTAGATATTTTATATATTAGTAGTATGATTACAGTATGCTACAATTACACTTGTGGTTTATTATAATTGCTAATGAAGTAACTTTTTAGTTACTTAATGTTTTTAATTATTCTGCTTTGCCACTTTGTGCATTACATGCTTCATACACACTACAGTACTGCAAACTCATCAGGCTACCAGAACACAGAAGGATCCATTACAACACACTTTAATGGATTAATGTAAATTATTTACATTGTGCTTTCAATATATTACCATTTTGGTAACACTTTATTTGATGGGTGTGCATAAGACTGACATGACACTGTCATGAACATGAAGGAGTCTTTATGAATGCCTGACGGTTGTCATGAAGTGCATTTTGGTAAATAATGACACTTTTAATACAAAGTTACTTTAAAAGTCCATTAAAAGGGCCGACTTTGCATTAGAGTGTCATTATTTACAAAATAATGCAAAGGTAGCACTGTTAATGGATTTCTAATCCAACTTTTAAAGCAACTTATTAAAAGTGTCATTATTTACCGAATGACACTTCATAATACCTGTTAGTTTGTTCCTGACAGGTGTCATGTTTATGACAGCACCATGTCAGTCTTATTCACACCCCATCAAATAAAGTCTTAGCCACATTTTTCAAGAGTACATTGCCAATATACTATCACAGAATTGCACAAATTGTCAATACATTCAAAGTTTACAGACAACATGCTGATGAACATTAGCACAATAAAGCAACAGGTACACTTTAGAGGAAATGTGAAAAATATTTCACCAAGGACAAAGTATTGTTTTAATTCAATGTTACAGTATTCCAGTATTTCTGCAGACAAACTGACATTTCTCAGTGAGGATCAACGACAGAACATCCCATCCACCGCACTTTACAGAAACCTACAAAAAAGAACAACAGAACAATTAAACAGAGAAAGCTCTTGTACTTTAAAGAGTAAAGAAAAAAGTAAGACTTACAATTTTAAGATGTTGTGGACCCGCTGTGTATGTGACATCATCAGAACGGATGATGATTGGGACCGGATACCTGGGGTACCGTTGAGTGCTGGGGGTCAGGGGGTCAGTCGGACGGAGAGCGTATTGCAAGAAGGGGGAGGAGGTCTGACTGTACGCTAATCCCCCCCAGATGTGCCATTTTATTTATATAATTCTTAGTAATTTCCACTATCAGTAATGTTGTGTCTACCAGAGGATTAAGCTGGTTCATCCGCTGGTTACAATTATATTAAAGTTATAATGTCAAAATTGGTACAAGCATACTTTTAGTATACTTTGTATATATTTATAGGTAGTACACTTAATACTTAGTATACTTAAAATGTACTTACACAAATGTAAGTGTTTTTGAAATATATTAAAGTATTTTTTTCTCTTGGGCATTGCTGTCATTTATTTAGAGCGCAATGACGACTAAAGCTAAAATACTTTTAAAGACCTTTAGAAAGATTATTTTAAGTAAAATATCTGGATCAAGACTGAGAAATTGTGTCACAACCACTCAACTGAGAGACTGAGAAAAGCCCAAAAAGACAATGTGGTTGTTTAAGTGAAAACACTTAAAGAAATGCTATACGCTAGCTCATTAGCATGCTAACCTTTGGCATGGTTAACTTTTTCCGTTATCTACTCTGCCACAACATTTAGCTGATTCTTGTAATGACTAAATAAATCTGACAATCTGGTAACAAGTTAAACAGACAAACCAGAAACTCTGGCATCCTCATGAACCTGCATAGCTTTAGCTGCAGGCTATGAGTGGGAGTAACAAGATGGAGGTGGACGGCTTCAACCATTTAGCATTCCTTTGTTCTCGATTTTATACAAACAGAAAAATGTATTCACATATTTTCACTGAGTTAAAAGATCCTGCAACATTTATCACTAAAGCTTGATGCAGGTAAAGGGAAATTTTATTAACTGATATAATCTGAACGCATTTTTTCCCATTTTTGTTTACAGTTGCTGTTTTATCTCTGATTAGGCTAAATTATTGAATCATTACATGTGACTTTTTAATGCTTCCTTGAACAGGTTTGGCTAGGTTTATTGACTAAACATGTTCATTACCTTTTTTGCGCAAAATCATTCTTAGATAATGAGTTTTTCAGTATTTTCCAGCAGCCATTGTACAGCACATAACCAGCTGACCAAACATGCTGGAGCTCAGCTTGTGCTGCTAAGTAACTTGTGGAACTCCACTGGGGTTGCTAGGTAACAGGCTGGGTTTCGCTGGGGTTGCCTGCTGACTTGTGACATTACATTCAGAAGGCTTTTGAAACGACTCGATTTCCAGACACCAAAATCATGAACTTACCGCCAAAAAACAGCTAGATGTTTTTTTAATAGCTTAGTCTGTTTTTAGAAGCAGTTGAGACCCAGATGGAAGTACAAAAATATGCAAAATGTACACAATCTATCTACTGCAAATTGAACTTTTAGAGCACCACACAATTACCTTTGGTAGAACAAAATTTCTTTTATTATTTTATTTATTCCAATCTTTCAACAACAAAAAACTATACTGCATTAGCTGTATGGAAGGAAAACAATGACTCTTTTAATCTGTGGATTACGTCGCTCCCTGCAGTGGTTTTTCATGTTAGAGTATATAATATCAAACTTCAACTGTGTAAAGATTAGACAGCTGCTGTAATGTTTATATTTTTAAAATGTGATAGGTTTATTTTAATTCCTATCTAGCAAAGATTCAGACCAAGGCAATTGTCTTTTCTGCAGAAAATGAGGGAAGATCCGAGACGCGACAAATCGCTGTAAAACACTGTCTTGGATCAACTCTGCTAGATCTTTCTCTGCATTTCTCTTTATTGTATAGAAAAAGGAGGTTGGGCTTCTTCACACAGAGAATTGACCAACCGTCTTTACATTCTGGCACCGCCTGTGGACATGCCCTTACAAGGGCATGCAACTGACCACAACTAATCAATTACAGATGGAAGCTGATACCACAGGAATGTCAAAGTCTCTAGCCTCCAGGCAAACATCCTACAAATGGTTAATAGTATTTCACAGAAGAAAAGAAGTCAACTGAACTACACACAAAATAATAATATGAAAACATAACCTTTCAAATAAACTCACAAGTAAATGAACTTAGATAATTATTCTAACAAAATGTGTATTTAAACAGTCTGCAAGTCAAATTTTGACACTGAAAACTTGATTTCTAATCATGTTCAACATGATCTTTTTCTATGCATGTCCCATGTTAGCTGCTGTTGAATCACACAGTATTCTTTCTATTATTTCTGTACGTCCAGCTCAAGCAGTAATTAAAGTTCCCATAGTAAGGAGACACAGGCTGGCTTTTCAGGTAGCAGATTTTGTGAAATGCTGTCAGGAAAAAAGTGTCGTGATTTGAGTTTCTCTGTGTGTTTATTTTGAGTTCCTGTGTCTCTGAGTCTCCGTTTTGTCCTGTCCTCCCCTTGATTGTTCCCTGCTTCCTTGATTACCCCCTGTGTATTTAACTCCACCTGTGTTCCTTGTTCCTCATCGGGTCCTCGTCTAATGTGCGTTCTGTCTTTCATGTTAACCATTCGTTTTAACGATTGCTACCAGCGTCGAGCCCTGGCTTCTGCTCAGCCATGCTGCCCGTTGATTGGACTGTGTTTCTTTATTAAAAATCAACTATTCATCTTACCTGGGTCTGCTGCGTCTGCCTCACCACTCACCACACCCGCACTCCATGACAAAAAGTATTTTGCTTCAGTGTGTTTTATATGCATAGAGGCTGCAGCTGGAGAGGGGTCTGTTAAAAACTGTCGCAAAAAATCTTTTAAGCCGCCACAATTTTTGGTTTTATTTGCCATGTTAGGTGAAAAAATGACTAATTCAGGGCATGTTTAAGAAGAGTGAGTCACAAGGTGTGTGATACAAACCGGAGTTGGGTAGAGGCGAAAATAATTAGCGTGAAACCAGTGGCAACATTTCTGAAGGTTTTTGAAAGCCTCATTACAGCACAGCCAAGAGCTTGTGGATAAACATTAAAATGAGCTTTCCTCACATAAATTAAATTTAATTTGACAAACTTTTATTCTCCAACACTGAAGGTTTAAAAGACCTGCATCGATGGGAAACCCAACTGCTGCTTCAAAAGGGTTTAAGATGCTAATGTTGGGTAGGACTGGACTATAAATCAATAACTATCATGTTAGACATATGATCAATATCAATAGATAATATATCTGAAAGAATATTCAATGTACTTTGAGTCAGAACCACACAGCATTCTGGGGGATGTAGGCAGAGCGAAGACTTTAGCCGCCACCAACCAGCTAGCTAAGCAAGGTTGGTAGTATCAACTCACTCATTCTCTGGTTACCTAGCAACTCACTCATTCTCTGGTTACCTAGCAACTCACTCATTCTTTGGTTACCTAGCAACAACCTGTTGAGTAACTTGCTAAGTTTCTTCACTTTGCCTCATAACTGCTTAAAAAGAAAAAACACCGGCGTGGAAACTGGATAAGACAAGAAAGGTTTCGGGTCCGTGTATTTTCAGGCAGTTTGTTTTTTTTTGTTTGAAATGAAAAATGACAGACAGACAGTTATAATGTGTGTGAACAATGTGAAATAATTTGCATAAATCTGAATATTTTGCTGTATTCTGCAAGCCTAGTTCAAACTGACACAAAAATGATGTTAGAATGTTGGAGGCCGTTGGGTTTATTTTGGAAACAGGAGGAATAAATATTGTGTGTGAATGTTTTGTTGGGAGGAGGAGACCTAGAAAAGGCTTACAAAGCCAATTCCATGAACTGCAAAAAGTGCTGTGCTTTACAAAACTTCAATCATCTCTGGTTGAGTGAATGACTAAATCTTTCCACGGTCTGCTTCATTTGAAAAGGCCTACACTTGTACTTCAGATTGGGCAAAACAAAATGCTTCGCCTTTTTTTTCCTTTCCAGAATAGAAGAAACTTTTGATGAGGTTCTTATAATAAATATACCTGAATGCGTAGGGGTGTGTGTGTGTAGGGGTGTGTGTGCGCGTGCCCATTTTGGAGGAGCAAAATAAGATGAACAAGAATATATAGAAAACTCAGAGGCTCCTGCTGCGTCACTGCTCCACTACCTAAATATATCTTCACACACATCATAACACCCGTTGCACTGATAAAAATGATGACAGTATGTGACAAACAGCTGGAAGGGTTAATGCTACTTAAACAGAGAGCCTGTTGTTTAATCAGAGTTTGCAGCAGCTCATTAACCTGTGAATTCATCAGGAAAGCTTCTCGAATAACGTGAATGACAGAGTAAAGGTCAGAAATGTGTTTGTGTGCAACACAGCATGAATGTCAAGTTAAATCTGCTGTTTTACTTTTGTATTTGAACCCTCATTTTTCCAGAGTGGACTGATTAGACAATGTACAGTACATGTGCATTGACGTTTAAAAATAATTGGGTGCACAGTTTTTTAATTTACGGTGAATTTTCTCTCATTTCCAGAAGGTCAAATTATACACACTAGTTTAAACATACGGATACATTCACCTGCAGCTTTTAATGAGCTTCTAAAGAATGCATTTGAACTTGTCCTTTCAAAGGTCAAAGCTAGTTATCATTGGTTAAATCTGGAGTCACGTGTTTTTTGTGGTAACGAATCTTGTTGGTTGGACCGAGCTCAGCAGACACACAGTTGCTGCTGCCGCTAGTCTGGAGGAGCAGAATGGGAGGTGACAGGGAGTAAATTCAAACACTAATTTGAGAAACAAAACATGTTTCTTGATAAAAGTTTTTGCGCTAGGATCAAGTTGTTTTTCAGCTGTATTGAAATTATTCTATTTTGTAAAAACTGCAACTAATACTTTTTTTTTACACGAGTCATGTGACTAGATTTTACTACTGGAGAAAAAGACAAAGAAGACGACAGGAAGTGGTTGGAGGGTGATTGCAAGTTTTTTTATGATAACATGGTTAAAATATCTTTTTATAAGTTAAATAATCTGCCAATGGAACAAGAACTTTTTCATTAATATTAAGGATTTACTTACTTAAAACAAGTCTTTGTTTCTTGCTAAAAAAGTTTATTTTAAGTTAGTTTTGTCTTATTTCAAGAGATACTACAGGATTTTGTGTTTTTGCAGTGTGGTTTGATTAATCATGATTAATCATAGCACTAGAGTCAGATTAATCGTGATTATTCACAGCCTGTGATTAATCTGATTACATGTTTTAATGTATTGACAGCACTAATATATATATTAAATATGACTCTGCACAGCTCTGGTTACTGATGGAACTGCAGCATCTGAAAAGGCTAAACGTCACCCGTTGTTGTCAGATTGTGACAGTTTGGTGCCAAATGAACATTCAGGTTCTGAGCCAGCCTGCTCTCCTCTCCTCTCCTGGTACTTGTTTAAAAAAAATCCCTGCCAACCGACTGGCTTTACTAAACCAGGGCCTGAAATGGAAACGACAACCACATGCTGCGTTTGAATTTGTCTGCAGATAAAAATATACCAAATCGGTCAGGCTTCAAGCTGCAACTTTGATTTAAAGTAAACAAATCTGTTTTCCATAACTTCCTTTTTCCAACTGGCGGTCGTGTCTGAAAGGCTGAAAATGGGCGTCATATTTCCGCTTCATTTTGAGAAAAGTCTTTGAACAAATTAAAATTTGCTCCGCGTTGTCTGTTGTAATTGGAATGCATAATGTGTGTGGGTGATGCAGAGCAAAGCTCTTACCTTATAGGAACAATGGGTGGATATCAGGAAGTGTGACAGTGTGTTTTCCTCTGGGTGGCAGGCTGGTAGGAGGAAGAGATTTTCCTTCTTTGTGAAATGTCACTTCCACAGTGGGGTATTTGTCTCCTGTGAGAGCGCTGACAGGATGCTAATCATGGCTGCTGGTGCGCCCTGAGTCGCTTCTTGTGTTGTGATGTTTGAAACCAGCAGGGGTATTAGATAAAAGTCCCTCAGTTTGTGTCTGGATCTTGTCAGGGATCTACACAGCAGTCGATTCCCAAATGGTTCAATTGTTTTGCTGCCACAGCAAATTCACAGGAAAGAGGAGATAGGGGCGTTTCTAACAAGCAAGTTTACAGTAAAACTTCTTTCCTTTTACAGTCTGGAATACTTTACCTTCAAACCCTTCAAAAGTTCTATCAGTAATACTCAACAGCCATTGCAGAAAAAAAAGGAAAATTTTGGCCAAAAATGCAGAATTTTTCAGATTAATCTCAAAAATTTTCTAGAAAATAAACCAAAATTTTTAAGCTTGAAAAGTTGAAAAATTGCAAGAAAAGACTCAGAAATTTTAGGATTAATCACACAGATTTTCTAGAAAGAGTTTCAGAGGTCAAAAATGTTTAGTTTATTTATTGCAAATATTTTTAACTTTTCAAGTTCAGAAATTTTCTTATTTTTTATCTTAGATCATTTCTGAGACTAATTTAGAAATTTCTGAGTTTTCTGGCAGAATTTACTCCTTTTTTTCTATCTACAATTTCCCAAACACGCCACCAAAGTTATACTTTTTTAGTCAAAAACATTTGTTGTAAAACCAGTTTTTTCAAACTTCAATCTTAACATTAACATTTCCACTGGACACCAACATGTAAACATATGTCACACACATTTTACATGGTATTGTAGTCTATAAAGCCGCCACAAAATCCACAAATAGAACAGAAAATAAACAGGACGGACATATATCAAAGCAAAAGAAAATAATAAAAAGCAAACAAGATATCTCGGTTGCAAGTAGAAGGATCTCTAGATAATGATGTTGGATTTCCTTAAGTCTTCTTGATTGTCATAACTCGTCTTTTTTCCCCACTTATTCATTCTTTTAGTCAGAGAATGAAGGCCATTCGTTCCATCACATAAATTTCCTTAAAAAGTCAGCCATTGTTGTATCGAAGGAGTAGTTAACTGGCACCAGGTCCTTGTGACTTTTTTGCAAGCAATTAACAGAATTTGAATCACATCTTCCTCAAAAAGTGGAGCCTCCCTTGTGCAGGCAGCTCCACTTCTGCTTTTCAAAGATGTACAGTTATATGATGGTTCATCTGTTTGCAGCCATTTTCAGGCGCAGGCGTAAACGTTGAGTTGGAGAGGCGTGACCAGCAGCAGCTTATTTGGATTTAAAGTGACAGGACGCCCTAAAACAGCTCAAAACAGACAGAACTGACCAGGCTAAACCTCATTATCTAAGAATGATATTGTGCAAAAAATGTAACAAACATATTTTGTACAGTCCACAGACCTATAATAACCTGTTCAGAAAGCATAATAGGTCACCTTTATGATGGCTTGTATATATAGCAAATTTGCATATTTTCATTCTTAAAGCTGCAGTTCTCAACTTCAAACGATTTTGTCTTAATAACAAAATGTCTGAGAGGTTAACTGATATCTAATTTTAACACTTTGCCGCAGCATGCTCTTGTTCATTCGTGTGTTATCAGTTAGAAAATCTTTGAGCCCCTCAGATGTGTCTGCTTTTTTTGGATTTGAGTGAACTGTGAGGAAGACTTTAGTTGGTTCTTTTAAAGTAGCATCTGCCAGATCATTTCCCAAGAGACTCTCTAACTTACACAGACGAAACTTATTACCAAAAGAAAGTAACAGTGTTTTTATCGTTTCACTGCTTGAATAAATAAGGCAAATGAGGTTATATGTGATAGAGAAATAAGGGCATGTGCTATGAAAACTGAATACCAATTCAGTGAAGTCTATGAATATCAATTTCCTCATATTCGCAATAAGGAGAAGCATAATGAACACATTTGTGGTCGACACCTATGTGCTTCTGAAACAGGTCATTTAAAGATGACTCACATTATGCTTGGAGTGAATCAGTCTATACATACTTTTGAGAAGAGTTACTTTTAAAATAAAAATGAAACGTTTTGAAAGTTATGAGTAAGGCTGACACAGGTTCAATGGCACTGAGGTAGTCGTTTTATAAAAGTCTCAAATAAAATCTACCTGAAGCCACAAACAAAGACTTTTTCCTGGAAATATGTTTTAAATTGGTGCTTTTAGTGGATATTCAGGATGATGAGGCATTGCAGACAAATGGCATGAGGGAAAATCACTGGTTAGCATGAAAACAATAAAATCAGCTAAAAGGTGTGAGAAACTATATTAAACCACCAAAGGCTAAAACTAATCTAAGAAAGCCAAATAGAAATGAATGCATCAGTATGGCAAGACAATTTGAGCAATAATTAATTCAGCTGAAGAAAATCATGTGACAAGACCTGAGCAGAAGTAAAATATGTGACGGCGTATTAGGGTCATTATAAATAGAAAAACAAACCCAAAAAAAAGTGCATTTCCACCAAAAAACAATTTTCCTAGGAAAACAAGCATAGGAAAACATTTCTGAGGTTCAAAAGTAGAAAATTTGCAAGAAACAACTCAGAAAATTTCAGCTTAATCTCAAAAATGTTCTGGAATAATTAGCAGCTGTGTGCGCTATTTATTGTTACATTTATGGTGCATATTTTTATAACCCAAAGCCAAACATATTTTTGCGTTATGGATGTTATTCTGCAGTGAAGCACGCCGGAGTGTGTTTTATCACCCCTACTTTTACTTTTTACACACATTAACAGACTTTATCTTTTGTAGGATGGAGAAGGACATTATGGTTCAGTTTCCAATTCCTTTGTAGGCCAGTGCAAAAAGTCAAACCTCATTTTAAACACTAATAAGACTAAGAAAATGAGCATTGATTCCAGAAGGTTGTAGCCATTCTGTGCCACAGTCATTAAAGGAGAAACTATCCAGGCTGTCATTAATTATAAATATCTTTGCATTGTACTGGACAATAAGCTCAGATGGGACTAATGAACTAATCTGCAAACTCAGACACAGCAAAGAATGTTCCTCTTGCAGAAATTGCTTCTTTAATGTCAACAACTGTTTGCTGCAGACATTTTGTGCAGCTTTTATTGAAGGTATTTGTTTGGATTTGGTCTCTGTGTCTGAATCTTTGGATCCCGGTTCTGTCAGGGGGAGCCGACAGAGAATCTGACCATCTGTTGCTGGCCCGCTCGCTTTGTTTTTGGAACATTTTTTAGTAATTAAAATTTGTCATGCTGCTTTCAGTTTCAGAGAGTTCAGTCAGATCAATCCCCTATAAATTAAATATTGGAATAACTATACAGACATGCAATTCTTAGTTCAATACTTCTGTAAACTAACCAGTAAAAAAATACAGAAGTGTTTTATTTGCTAATTAAATATTTAGTTTGAAACTGTGACATTTATAATTGACTCTGAAAAAAATCATCCTTTTCTATGACGACCTAATTAACCCGTATTATTGCTAATTTTACTACCGGGATCACATTTAAAAGGGTAAGAATAAAGGTTTTAGAGTGGCCTAGTCAAAGTTTCTGTTTCAATCAAATTTAGATGGTGTGTACTGATTCTGATAAAACACTTTAAAAAAACTCCAATGTGGAGGAATTAAAGAAAGAGAATCAACCAAAATTTAATTACCCGTAAAAGAAATGTAAATACTCAAAATTCAAAATGTAAATACGCAAAACTTTGTCAATAAAACGTTAATGTTGAAAAAATACAATTTCAAAATTGCGGTGTTTCCATTAAATAAAAATCGCAATTAAAATCACACATGAGAAAGCTTGTTACTGTGACAAGTCATCAAAAAAATGCCGTGGCATCATCCTCCCACCACTTCCTGTCTTCTTCTTCTTCGTGGTTTCAGCCAGTAGTTACATCCGGTTGTTGAACATGTGACTCATGTGATGTGGAAAAACTGTTTCCTTTGCAGTTTTGTGAGATCAACCTAGTTTGATGTGGCCAGGGGAAAAAAAAACACCTCATCTTTGGACCAAAACATGTTATTTAAAAGATTTTTTTTTTGAAATTGCCATGTTTTCTTTAAAGCTGCAGTATGTAACCTTTCTAAAAATGGCCTCTTTTACATATTTGTTAAAACTGTCACCAAGTTGACAGTTTAATATGAGACAGATAATCTGTGAAAAGATTGATCTCTTCCACCGCCTGTGATGCACTGCTCCCAATCAAAAACAACCAATCAGAGCCAGGAGGCGGAGCTTAATGCAGTCAGTCAACCTGATGTAATCGCTGCTAAATATGCAAATGGTGGAGAAACAACTCTCCGTTACAGGAAAACATTCACAACAGCCTATGCTAGCTGCAGCGTAGCAAAGAGTAAGGGTGGTGATTGACAGCGCTAAGACCCGCCTCCTGGCTCTCATTGGTTGTTTCTAGTTAGCTCTGGGGGAAGGTGGAGGAGCTCAAGTTTTTTTTTCCAGATATTATACTGTCAAAACATGGCAACAGTTTCAAGAAGCATGTAAAAAATATATCTTTTATAACAGTTACATACTGCAGCTTTAGGCTAATTTATTTTACAATTGTCAATTATATGGTAGATTACCAGTGATGAATGTTTTACCACCAGCTTTGGCACAACCAGTGTGGTTAAACACTTTGCTTTCAGATGAATATACAGTATATTGCAATTATATTTTATTGCAATATAAATATTGCAACATTAATTCAGTTAAACTGAAATGAAAACATTTTTTCTGTCGTTTTCTTGTTGAATTTCTTCTTTTCCGTCCTGTTTGTTGTTGGGATTATTTTCAGAAACTGTTCCGTCTTTCTGCGCTGTGACTCCGTCGCCCTCAAACTTCTCTCTGCTAACTTTGAAGACGGGCTGAGGTGGTGTTTGCTCAGAGACTGAGGCGTCTCTTGGCGCTCTCGCCCTGAAACAGGGACAGATGCCCTGCAGAAGCGCCGCCTGTGAATCAAAGCTGAGCTGTCCAGCTCATATGGACGGAGAGCAAGCGCTGCACTCTGGCCTCTTTTTTTTTTTTTTTTTTCCACCGGCTTCATTTGGAGCTCTTTCATTCCTGAATCAAAGCTTTTCTGCCTGGTAGTGAGAAGAAGCATCTAAATCAGGCCTGTAACAATCTTTGCCTTTTATTTATGAGCTTGTCTAACCCAAGTAGCAGCAAGAAGAGGCCTGGCTGTGTTTCCCTCCCATGGGGAAAAGCAGAATGGTGGATTTGGAGTTACTGTTCTCTCTCGTTCATTGATCTTCTGGTTCCTATGGATTTTTATCATTGATGTTTCCATTTCAAACGCACCCTCAGGGCACTGGATTGTCTGCGGAGAATCCATAGGCAGCTGTTAAATCCACACCGTGTCATCACTACACACTAGTGATATCAATACTGAATAGAAAAGTGACTTGATTGAAATTCAACAGAGTGTGGTTTTGCATTTCCAGCCACATTGTGACAGAAACGATGAAGTGTTTCTGTCTGGGACTCGTTATAAACATGCTGGAGGGAAGTCTGGAGTGATTGGTGTGACCGTTTGTGGACATCTGTCCCCCACCAAGCAGCTGCTTCCAGCAGCTGGTCCAGTTTTAACTGTGGCCAACAAGTCGATTCATCATCTGGATCAAACCGATATTTCATGGAGAACAACCGACAGAGAACAATAATCCAGCTGTAAATGAGTAAAATGTTCACGTCTTTCTATTTATCTTAATTAATCACTGCATATGGTCTCCTGTTAATAACTGCAGCCTTTACACTTTCAGGTTCCACCATGTTCTCAATTTAAAATCGGTACATTTTCACAGCTTTACAGCATTTTATATCAAATCAGAAAATTATTAGAATATTCTGTAACTTTTTCAGGGGTCTGCTTTGAAAGTTATTCCTTATTTTTCATCTGCAAATCACTTTGTTCAAGATATCCTTTAATGGTGGACATAAAATTATTTTCTGCTGCAAAACCCAGAATCTTACCACGTATTTTTGGTCAAGTTTCTTGTGCATATATGTTAATAAACTTGAAATAAGACAAAACTAACTTACAAGTTACTTTACTGCCTGATATAGAGGATTATTTTAAGTAAATAATTCCCTAATATTGATGAAAATATATTAGTTCCATTGGCCGATTATTTAGCTTATAACAAGACATTTTTCCCATGTTATGCGTTAATTTATCTGTCTATAAAACAAATACTTTTTCATCAATATTAAGGAATTATTTACTTTAAACAAGTCTCCATATGCTGCTAAAAAGTTGGTTTTGTCTTATTTTAAGCATATTAAGATATTTGCACTTGAAATTAGACCAAAAGTACTTGGTGAGATTTTGTGTTTTTGCAGCGAATTAAAAGAAACTGGATTATAATCTCAGCATTGTTTACCAGACGCTTTCTGTCTTTATTAACCCGTAGCTACAAATGCAACTATTCAGTGTTAAAAAAGTTTCATACAGTATATGCGGATTAAACACCTGTTTTACATGAACGATATTGTTTTTTTATCATGGCTTTGGATAAGATATTATGAATAAACCACTGAGCAATTTATGCTCATATTTATAGTTGCATTTATTGATAATAAAATGAGAAATGAGATTTCATCTACTACTTACTTTATCTATAATTGTTCCTAAGTAGAGGTGTATAGTATTTGTCCAATATCAATCATATAAATCATAACAAAGTTTATGTGAGTGATTGAAAATGAAGTCAAACTACTAATATCAAGCAACACTCAAAGTTTTTGTGAAGAAAATGCTCTGAAGTTATTTAGATAAACAATACGGTTCAGTCCAGCTAAATATTAATGAAAACATGGAGAGAAGAAACAGGGACCAAGTACACAACCATGAGGGATGAAGTATTGGACCATAGTGGAAATACACTTCGACATGGACTTGTTTGTCAGAGCTGCTTGGTATCACTTCTTTTTTAAAAAAATATAATAATAATAATAATAAAAAATAAAATAAAAAATAATGGTCCTTTCTTTCTTTTGTTTTCTGTTTACTGGACCACAGAGGATCCCAAAAAGTATTTAATGTTGTAGGCAAGTCTAGGGGAAAACCCCAGGAAACTAAATGTTTATTTAAAACATTTAGTTTTAAATAAAACTCTCTGTCTGTGTGTGTTTTGGTGCAAACCTTCAGCATGGAGCAAACAGCAAAGGAAAACCCACAACATTTTGTTCCTACCTGTGTTATTTTTGAGCAGCTGTGTTCTCTGCTTCAACCAGATTCAGCGTTAAACATAAAGATAAACATTATGCAAAAAGTGGGAAAATAAATAAACGTTTCATTGCTGTGGTGCAATCTCACATGGACAATTTTTAGTATTTTCATCAAGTGGGGAAAAACATCATAAATTAAGAACAACATATCTTTCTTTTAAACCGAGTCATGTGTGGCGCTTCCAGTGGTTGCTATGGAAACGTGGTGAGACCAAGAAGCTGCTCTTTGCTGCAGTTTTCCATCATTCATCCCTGGAGAATGATGGTTTACATCCTTCCTATCATTGCTTGTTGGATCTCAGATTGTTACTCAGTTTGGTGGCCAGTGAAGACAAACACATCCGTGTGTCACTGAAACGGGAAGTAATGAAAAGGTTCCCTGACACTTTCATTTTACAATGTTTGTTTTCAATCGCTATGCTATTACTGATGTCCAACATGGCATTTCATTAAAGTGGGGAGGAGGAGAACAAATGTTTCTTTTTTACAGCTTTGGGAGCGTAGCACTGAGTTTCTGGAGCAACAGAAGTATTTTTCCTTTCGATATTATTGTTCATTTGGAACAGCACTGCACCCAGCTCTGTTTTGTTTGGATTTTTGTGTACTGACCTTGGACTGTATTGAATTGCTGACTTTATGCTACAGTATTGGGCATAAAGTCCTCTATTCTTGTTTCTTAATGCATGAAAAGTTTTAGTTAAATCTGCCTCCATTCTATGGTTTGAATTCACTGACTTCAGCAGCAACTGTTTAACACTGCAATGCTGCAGCAAGGTCTCTATAACTTTGTTTTTAATGTTTCTACATATTAAAGTGTCAAATAAACACCACATATTTTAAAAGTAAAATATTTCAAAGAGGCAATATTATGTATTTTCTACATAAAATGACACAATCAAGTAACTGCTACTTTCAGTGTTTATAAAAATACTATTGCATAAATTTAATGCCTTGAAATTTCTTTAAGAACTCCTGCTCTTTCTGAAACAAAGTCATCCTCTATTAACCCTTTAGCATTTTTACCAACGTTTCACTGCACAGTTCTACCAGGTCTTTGCTAATTGCTGCTGGCTAGTCTGAAGGAGCTGAGTTGGGGAGTCTTATAAACCCGGGAGCTTGGAAACTGCAGCTCAGAGGAGGAGCTGCGCCTTCAAGGCGGGGCTAGGTCCACCCAGGCGGTTAACAGTTGCCATGGAGATTAAAGGATTTCTCAAACATGCATGAAAGAACTGAGGAAACACCACAGGTTGGTTTTTGATGAGAGAATAACTTTATAACATGACGGAAAGCTCAAAGAAGTCTATTTTACATAACACTCCCCCTTTAAGTGAAAACTCCATCAATGTAAGTGTTACAGCTGCAATGACATTATAGTGAAACCCAAAAAAAGCCCAAGCATGAACTGAGCGCCTCGGCCGTGATTCAAAGGGACGTCGGCTTAATTTACTCAACTAATTAATGTTTCTGTAAAAGCTGCTGAGTCAGCAGCTCAGAGGATTTTTCCCCGAGCCCCAGAGGAAGACATGGCTGGAGGTTTATGGAGACTGCTAATCGTTTTAGCTGGGAGTGACATTCAGATTAGCTGAACTGCAGCGCGATGCAGCTTCATGCATTTTTACTGGAGCCTGAAGCTGTGAAAGTGAAAGTGACTGCACTCTCAGCCGTTTCTGACTCCATTTGGAAATAGACCTCGAAGAGAGATTCTGCTCTTTAGTGAAGAGCAGCTCTGACTGAGGCTTTTACGCTGAAAATAATCTGAAAATAATGTTACTGTGAACCTCATGACGACCCCAACCGGCCCTCCAGCCATGGAGACTGGACTGAAGGCAACAGCAGCCTTAGCAGAGATCTTTAGACTGATCTCCCTACTAGATTATAAACTAAATATTTAGCTTCAACTAAATATTTAGCTTGCTAAATACACATAGCTTAAAACTGAGTATTTATCTTGCTAGCTAAATATTTAATTTGGAGCCAAATATTTGGTTTGTAGGTAAATATGTAGCTTGCTAACAAAATATTTAGCATCAGTTAAATATTGAGCTTGCTAATTAATTAGTTTCTAGCTAAATATTTAGTTTGGTAACTAAATATTTGGTTTGCAGCAGACAGGTCTGCCTTCCCTTCCATACAAACTCTGGCTCTTTTGCTGGTTTACCTTTCTTTGACCACCGTTAATAGATACTCACCATTATTGGTCAGAAGGATCACAGTGTTTACTGCCAGGCAAACATTTAACTGAATCAGTAGGAAGACATATTTTCTTTCTTCAAATCAAGACGTGAGAGAGCGGCGAGAAGTTCAATCTGCCTTCCTGAAGCGGATCCTAAACATTTAGCTCAAATTGACGCTTGTCTTTATTAAGGCCTGAGCTCTATCTCTGAGAAAATTGGTAATAGTGTCCAAACGTATCGAAAACATTTCAGCTGACGGCCGTTTCAAGGTAACGATAAAATGAAATAGATTTTTTTCCGCTGGCAAAAGGCAGAAATAAATAAAGCTTATTGTAGTAAAAATGGAAAGATGAGCAGATTGTGCTCAGTCACAGATTGGACCAACCGGCTGCTTTATTGCTCGTCTGGCTTCTGCCGCTTGTATCCAGGATCTGATTTTCAACCCAACGGATCGGAGCGGAACCATCATAGCTGCGGCTGAAACCCAGATCCATCAACCAAACACCAAAACACAGAAACTCCTGCGCTTCCGGCAGAGACTCGCCATCAGGACGAAGAGGGAAAATCAAATGTTTCTTATGGCGCTTCAGGGTTAGCAGGTTCTGCACTCACTGCTGCAAATAATGTGTTGCTCCGCAAAAAGGGTTTTATATGTTCAGATCAAATTCAAAGCTATGATTCATTTTTTAGAACAAAAATGAATCATCTAACCTTCACAAAAGGAATAATATGTATATACTGTAAAGCACTTTAGTTTGAAGCTAAGACAAACATTGAATTATTATGAAAAGCCTTGTAGCATTAGCACCCTCACTGCAAAAACACAAAATCTCTCCAATTATTTTTGTCTAGTTTCTAGTGCAAGTATCTTAATACACATGAAATAAAATAAAACTAACTTACAAGTAACTTATTTTCAGCAAAAGGAGATTATTTTAAGTTAATAATTCCTTATATTGATTAAAATTTTCTAGTTCCACTGGCAGATTATTTATTTTATAACTTGGGAAAACGTTTTATTAAAAGTTAGATAATCTGCCTAACATGGCTGGAATTATAAACTTAAAAAAAATCTCATATTTCTTGATGAAATTTTACTTTTAAGTTGGTTTTGTCTTATTTCAAGTGTCCTAATATATTTGCTCTAGAAATAAGACCAAAAATAATTGGAAAGGTTTTGTGTTTTTGCAGCGCTTCACCCTCTCTTATAGAAATAATAAAAACGCCGCTGTGGATGGACTAATTAGCAACACAATATGCTGTATTGTAACTAGTTTGTCTCTTTAAATGTCCAATACACATTATGAACGTTTTTTTTAAAAAGTGATCTGACTCAGTTGCACTTTTTTTTATTTTAGTGTCATTTTTAAAACTGCACACTATTTGTTCCCATACTGTAAATTTTAATTGACTGTACAACATGTTATCACTTATACACTGCAAAAACAAAATCTTACCAAATACTTTCAATCTAGTTTATAGTGCAAATATCTTAGTAAACTTGAAATATGACAAAACTAATTCATAATTAACTTTTCTGAAAGATGCAGGAGCTTATTTTAACTCAACAATTTCTTAATATTGATGAAAACTTTTTGGTTATAAGGTAAATAATCTGCTACAACAAGACATTTTCCTTTAAGTTAGATTTTTCTTATTTCAAGAGTATCAACAAAGTTCAATTTAAAATTAGACCCAAAACATTTCATAAGATTTTTTGTTTTTGCGTTTTTGTCTGTGTGGATCTATTTGCTTGACTTGATTTGAATTTTCCCAGCATCATAATCTGGATCCTGATTTCATTTAAAGAAAATATTGATTTATTTCTTTACATATGACAAACTTTATACAAAATCTCTATTTTTAGTGTCCAATAAAATAACCTGGGAGGAAGTATGAAGGCATGTAGTGGCTGAGAAGTTTCCTTTCTCTTATATTTTGCATTTTAATAACATTACCCAACATTTTTTCTTACTTTTTCCTAAAACAAACAATGTCAAAGTAAATTCTGGATTTGTTCTGCTGACAGAGGGAGACGGGAAACGGCTGAACCTCATTACTTTTGTCTCAGTTCAAATTCAACGTTCCTCCAGCCTGTGTTGTTCTGCAGAGGGCAGCAAGCCTGCAGGAAGTGTGAATTAAAGGATAATCTAACGTGGCAGCGCGCCACGCTTCCCTCTCTTCAAGGTGAAAAGGGAAGGAAATTATGTTCTTGCACCACAATAAGGCACATCTTTTCACTTATTAAACCTTTTTACGTTGATTTCCCCTCTTTCAGGTTACAAACTTTGAAGTCTGCTCACAGAAATCAGTCAGAGCTTAACCCTTTCATACATAGTGGTCACTACAGTGGACAGCTATCTAAAAGCCATTTTCTTGTGCTTCCTGTGGATTTTTATGTTATATATAAATGCACACAGACCACTGAAGTGGACACTAATGCATCATAAAATATACCATCAACTACTGGCCATCAGCTGCAAATGCAAGAAATTATTTTTGTTAAATACAATATGGCCGACAGACAAAAAAGCATGAGAACCGACCCAGTCCCGCCTTCTACTGTAGACGACTCTTGCAAGTAAAAAAAATATTGTGACATCAGATAACCCCTAAGGAACAATACTACTGATGTATTTTTCAAATAACAACTTTGTATTTGGACAAAATTACAATTGAACACATAAAAATAAAAACTAAAAAAAAAATTATTTTTACAAAAAAAAAATTCCTACCTTTTTTATGCCTTTAGAAAAAATCTTTTAAAAATGGAAAAAAAATTCTGACACAAAGGATCATAATTCATGCATGAAAGGGTTAAAGTGAATCCTTTAATCATAAATCCAAAATCTGCTGCTTTTGGAGGAGATAAAAAGGTGACAAATATTGATGAGTCGGGGTTTTTAATGTGTCCTTTTTCCCTCATATTTAAAGTAAAATGCATTTAAAGTGATGCTGGATGTTGAAAACTTTTTAGATCTGTTTTTAATTTAAGATTAATAAACTGGAGGTCACTACCACCTCATGATAAGACAATAACTCATATTAAAATAGTCACTTAAAGCCTAAAGATAATCTATAACTGCACTCATTTTTAAACATTTTAATTATTTTGATTCAGAAGTTTTAAACTCATTATTCTACATCTCTTGTTGATCTTTTTATTGTATTTGCTATTGATTTTAAACTTTTCATTTGAACCAACATCTAGAGTTTGATGTTATGAAATGGATACGACTGAAAAAATCCTGATTGAGTTCAAATACACAACAAAATAAAATATTATTTATTAGTAAATATTTTAATTTAAAATCAGTTGTTTAAGTTTGCATTATGATTTAATGACATAATAAATTAATTGTATCTTGTGAATACATTATTGAACTATTTAATTTTATTATTTATTTCTGTCATGACAGATGTAGTTAATGACTTAATTATGTATTTTCTTCTTACTTAATTTTGTCTCTTTTAGCTTGATGAATATAAATAGGAGCCAATCAGTCAAATTTCAATAAGTTATTTTATCTTGCATTTTATAATAAAAATGACTAAAAACAGATTTTTATGTAAAAAAAAAAAAAAGCATAGCTAAAACGTTATGATTAAAAAAATTCTGATCTTCCCTCCAACTTTCTGATGCCTCTCTGCCGTCCCCTGGTTGAAAAACAGTGTCATAAAGCACCTCTTTCTGCTGAAACCTATTTAATTGAGGGGCTTCAGCATACAGGGAGTTGAGTACAGAAACATGCCACACTTTTCAGCTTTTGTTTTCTTCTTTTTAAAAACTGCTTTATGTTGGTTTGTTGTGAGAAAGCCATGAATGTCATGAATGCTTTTGCAGAGCATCATTTTTCTGGATGTGCTGTTGCATTTATTCCTGGTTTTAAAGTCCCTTAAAGCTGAGATTTCTCTGCTGAGGCCTCTTATTTGACATTTCCTCTCTCACCTCTGGCACCATGACACTGATATGTCTGAACTGTTCAACTGACTTTCTAATAAAAATTCCTGGGGGTGATTTGTATCGTTCACATCGATGTTAGCATCTCGTCCTAGCGTGGCTTCACAGAGCAGAGAGTGAGATTTCTCCGTCTCGCAGCTTTTATTCTGCAGTTTTCCTGCTGAAAGTGTCAGAACAGATATCTTTCTGCTCTGCACAAAGGCAGCAAAATTGCTCACAATTCTCTTATGCTTTCTGGACCTGTTTGTGTGCAGAGCTGCAGCGTGGGGAGAGCAGGAGGCTGCAGCTCCTGCTGCTTCAGCTGCACTTTTCAACAGCATCCAGGAGTCACTAAAAGCTCTTGTCACACAGTTTTGCTACGCAGTTCAACAAAAGCAAAAATTACAATACTGTAAGTTCTTTGTTGCTTTATATCGTAAAGTTGGATACTTGGTTGGAGTTCCAAACTTTGCTGATTTTCCTTTTTTAATCTAAAAAAGCCCTGCTGTTTTGATCAAGCTGAGAAAAACTTTGACTATTATCCCGGAGTAAGTCATTCTGCTTTTAGCGCGAGGCAACACTTTGACAAAACGAGTTCAAACAACAGACAATCCTCATCTTTGTTTGTTTGTAGTTGTTGACTGGAGCCGTTCTGGATCTTTGTGACTGTTGGTGAAAGCATGGCGTCACTCTGCCCTGCTCAGGGCCCCATCTGCGCTCAGCCAGCGAGACCAACATGTGGGCACCCATCCAAGCTTACAGTTCGAAACAATTCCCCACAGAGTCAAAGGTAAAAAATAATAACAATACGAAAAGGCTTTATTTTACAGCTAAACCCAAACTTTCACAGAGACACAACAGAGTAGACTGATAAAACGTAATAAGAACACATGCAGTGTGGATTTGCAAGCCCTGGCTTTCTGCACTTAGCTGTGAACAGTAATCGCACCCTTTGTTAAAATAATTAATGGGCTTAACACAATTTTGTTGTTACTGGAAACCGTCCAGGATCGGAGGGAAACTTGGAAGCCTTCAGCATATTAAGGCTTTCAAGTTCCTCTAAGGAGGAACTTTGTTCTTAGAGAACAAAATGTTCCTTCTTTCTCCAAATTAAAATTATATAAAATATAATGCAAGAAGTCACAGCTGCAATTAAAGCTGGGAGATAAATCAGTTTTACTGATTTGTTAAATTTTCTGTTTGATGAATATTTAATTTTTTGGAAAGTCTGGATTTTTTTTTTTTCTTAGATTGTGTATTTATTATCTCGTTTTATCATCTGACTGAAATAAAAGAAACTTTTTGATAATATTTTCTGTAACTTCAGTTTGAGAATAGAAAAGGCGAAAAACAATCAGAAATCGATTTTGGTATGGAAAAAATTTTAGATTTTGTTTTTAAAAAGTCTGAAAAAAATTCAGATTTTGTATTTCAGTTTGGGTCTCAACTGTTTATGCAAGCAGTCCAAGCGCTAAAAAAAACATTAAATTTTCTGAAGTAAGTTGATGTTTTTTGGTGTCTGTGAGCCGTTTAAAAAACATCCAGATTGTTGAGTCACATTTCACCGTTACCAAGCAACCTGAGTCCAGCCCGTCACCATAGCAACCCGAGCTGAATTCCAGCCTGTTTGATCAGCTGGTTTGACTGCTGCAATGGCTGCTGGAAAAAACAAAATGCTTTGCTTTCTGCACAACCAGACACCACTTACTGGTTGTGCAGGAGGCTCTATTAATGCTTTTCAAAGATGTACAGTT